>NC_060138.1:1163203588-1163847963 GCF_021461385.2 Schistocerca piceifrons
TTATGTAGCATGAGCACAATAGGCAAACTATGAATCCTGTTACAGCATTACAGAATTTGACTGCAGTAGCAAGAGTAATTAAAATTTGCTATAATTAAGTAACTTTGTGCATTTGAACTACTTTCAGTGGTGGGGGGCCCCTTAATTTTGACCACTGTAGCAGAGCATACTAAACAAACTTTCAATACACTAAAGAAACAAGCCCTTAACAAGTATGAACATGTAACCTTCAACAATATTAGTTCTAATCTCTTTTTGCAGTAGAACACAACTGAAGATTACCAAAGAGATTATATGGGGAAGACTAAAGATCATTACAGAGATTATCTTCATTGCAGTATCGAATTAATCGTACAATAATTACATTGGTCACACTTCCCACATTCTAAAGGACACCAAAGTTTTTAACAGAGAAAAGAATAAACACTCTCGTGGTATGGATTCAATCCAATAACATTTACAGTAACTCAACGATATACCATTAAATAAAACAAAAGGCAAAATAAATCAGTAGAGCAGTAGAGCTATGGTGTTACAAAGTCTTTGCACCACTCCCAAATCTTACCAGAACCTTATTAAAAATCTATAAAACTTCATCTGCACGTTAAATAGTTCTCTATAGATAAGAGAAGCATCAGAACAGTGTCTGAGACTATTAGTAATATTGTTTCAACGATAGTTGATATGCAGCATGAATAACAAGGGAACTATCACACGTATCTGTGACACTGCAGGTGTTATTTCATCAGTCTCTTCCCAATATGTTTTTCTCACTCCTACCTACCAAGAAAACCTAAGTCCAGTCACAAACTGCGTTTAATCTCTTCGAACTGACACACTTTATCGACCACAGCATTATGAAACTTACTACTACCGGCGAAACAGTTAAAAGCGCTAAATAGAAAGGCTTGCGGAGTATGGATGTAGATGTAGATGTAGATGTGCACGCCGCTTCACTTGCGTGTTTCCTTTAAGTGTAGGTCTGCGGCGCCTTGCTGAAAGTTTTAGCAGATGTGGAAGAGTTTAAAAGAAATTATTTAGGCGAGAGACGGATTGTCCACTTCAGTACAGCGTGGCAGGCTGTCACGCTGACGACCATGGTTCTATTCCCGGTACTGCAAGGGAATTTCCGTGGTCGGATGACTGGAGCGGGGTGCGCTCTGCCTCGTGGTGCTAATTGAGGAGTCACTTCGCCGAGTCGTACCTGTTCCAGGTCACGAAAACTGACCATATACTTATATGGCTATAGTGTCTGTTCTTTCAGACATGTCCTAAAGAGGACACACCATTCCCGTATAAGTATATAGTTCTGGCAATACCGGCCACGACCTCCTTCTTCTGTGTGGATGCACACATATTCCCCGAACTCTTACGGGACTTGGTAAGAATGTCTTCCACGAGTAATGAGTGTGTTGGGGTGGGACGCTACGAATGTAGTGTGTGGACATACAAGGTGAGAATGTGGGTCTCGCGGGAGGCGTGCGCGGGGTAGTCCCTGCAGTCGCGCTATCCTCTGTGCCCTCGGTGGCTCAGATGGAAAGAGCGTCTGTCATGTAATCAGGAGATCCCGGGAGAGGGATGAGCTTATCACACTCATCCAATGACGCCAGCGACGAACTACAACTCGGCGATCAGCGGGTACCTAAGGGCTCGCCAGGGCCTGTGGACGGTGTTTGCATTTTCTACGACACACGGGGTTATTTGTATTTCATAACGTTTATTCTGTCAAATAAAAAATACATTTTCCTTAGACGCAACGGAGTTTGACCTATATTAGAGCAGGCACACGGTGAAAGAGGCACGAATATTTCTTCTGTATACCGAAACCAGTCTTTGATACAACCAGCCGCGAATCCCGGCTTGGCTCACAATATCAATGGAATTAAATAGTTCTGTAAGTTCTATGCAATTCACTAAGGCGGCCAACTTGCCTACATCTACATCTACATTTATACTCCGCAAGCCACCCAACGGTGTGTGGCGGAGGTCACTTTTCGTGCCACTGTCATTACCTCCCTTTCCTGTTCCAGTCGCGTATGGTTCGCGGGAAGAACGACTGTCTGAAAGCCTCAGTGCGCGCTCTAATCTCTCTAATTTTACATTCGTTATCTCCTCGGGAGGTATAAGTAGGGGGAAGCAATATATTCGATATCTCATCCAGAAACGCACCCTCTCGAAACATGGCGAGCAAGCTACACCGCGATGCAGAGCGCCTCTCTTGCAGAGTCTGCCACTTGAGTTTATTAAACATCTCCGTAACGCTATCACGGTTACCAAATAACCCTGTGACGAAACGCGCCGCTCTTCTTTGGATCTTCTCTATCTCCTCCGTCAAACCGATCTGGTACGGATCCCACACTGATGAGCAATACTCAAGTATAGGTCGAACGAGTGTTTTGTAAGCCACCTCCTTTGTTGATGGACTACATTTTCTAAGCACTCTCCTAATGAATCTCAACCTGGTACCCGCCTTACCAACAATTAATTTTATATGATCATTCCACTTCAAATCGTTCCGCACGCATACTCCCAGTTATTTTACAGAAGTAACTGCTACCAGTGTTTGTTCCGCTATCATATAATCATACAATAAAGGATCCTTATTTCTATGTATGCGCAATACATTACATTTGTCTACGTTAAGGGTCAGTTGCCACTCCCTGCACCAAGTGCCTATCTGCTGCAGATCTTCCTGAATTTCGCTACAATTTTCTAATGCTGCAACTTCTCTGTATACTACAGCATCATCCGCGAAAAGCCGCATGGAACTTCCGACACTATCTACTAGGTCATTTATATATATTGTGAAAAGCAATGGTCCCATAACACTCCCCTGTGGCACGCCAGAGGTTACTTTAACGTCTGTAGACGTCTCTCCATTGATAACGACATGCTGTGTTCTGTTTGCTAAAAACTCTTCAATCCAGCCACACACCTGGTCTGATATTCCGTAGGCTCTTACTTTGTTTATCAGGCGACAGTGCGGAACTGTATCGAACGCCTTCCGGAAGTCAAGAAAAATAGCATCTACCTGGGAGCCTGTATCTAATATTTTCTGGGTCTCATGAACAAATAAAGCGAGTTGGGTCTCACACGATCGCTGTTTCCGGAATCCATGTTGATTCCTACATAGTAGATTCTGGGTTTCCAAAAACGACATGATACTTGAGCAAAAAACATGTTCTAAAATTCTACAACAGATCGACGTCAGAGATATAGGTCTATAGTTTTGCGAATCTGCTCGACGACCCTTCTTGAAGACTGGGACTATCTGTGCTCTTTTCCAATCATTTGGAACCCTCCGTTCCTCTAGAGACTTGCGGTACACGGCTGTTAGAAGGGGGGCAAGTTCTTTCGCGTACTCTGTGTAGAATCGAATTGGTATCCCGTCAGGTCCAGTGGACTTTCCTCTATTGAGTAATTCCAGTTGCTTTTCTATTCCTTGGACACTTATTTCGATGTCAGCCATTTTTTCGTTTGTGCGAGGATTTAGAGAAGGAACTGCAGTGCGGTCTTCCTCTGTGAAACATCTTTGGAAAAAGGTGTTTAGTATTTCAGCTTTACGCGTGTCATCCTCTGTTTCAATGCCATCATCATCCCGTAGTGTCTGGATATGCTGTTTCGAGCCACTTACTGATTTAACGTAAGACCAGAACTTCCTAGGATTTTCTGTCAAGTCGGTACATAGAATTTTACTTTCGAATTCACCGAACGCTTTACGCATAGCCCTTCTTACGCTAACTTTGATATCGTTTAGCTTCTGTTTGTCTGAGAGGTTTTGGCTGCGTTTAAACTTGGAGTGGAGCTCTCTTTGATTTCGCAGTAGTTTCCTAACTTTTTTGTTGTACCACGGTGGGTTTTTCCCGTCCCTCACAGTTTTACTCGTCACGTACCTGTCTAAAACGCATTTTACGATTGCCTTGAACTTTTTCCATAAACACTCAACATTGTTAGTGTCGGAACAGAAATTTTCGTTTTGATCTGTTAGGTAGTCTGAAATCTGCCTTCTATTACTCTTGCTAAACAGATAAACCTTCATCCCTTTTTTTATATTCCTATTAACTTCCATATTCAGGGATGCTGCAACGGCCTTATGATCACTGATTCCCTGTTCTGTACATACAGAGTCGAAAAGTTCGGGTCTGCTTGTTATCAGTAGGTCCAAGATGTTATCTCCACGAGTCCGTTCTCTGTTTAATTGCTCGAGGTAATTTTCGGATAGTGCACTCAGTATAATGTCACTCGATGCTCTGTCCCTACCACCCGTCCTAAACATCTGAGTGTCCCAGTCTATATCTGGTAAATTGAAATCTCCACCTAAGACTATAACATGCTGAGAAAATTTATGTGAAATGTATTCCAAATTTTCTCTCAGTTGTTCTGCCACTAATGCTGCTGAGTCGGGAGGTCGGTAAAAGGAGCCAATTATTAACCTAGTTCGGTTGTTGAGTGTAACCTCCACCCATAATAATTCACCGGAACTATCCACTTCTACTTCACTACAGGATAAACTACTACTAACAGCGACGAACACTCCACCACCGGTTGCATGCAATCTATCCTTTCTAAACACCGTCTGTACCTTTGTAAAAATTTCGGCAGAATTTATCTCTGGCTTAAGCCAGCTTTCTGTACCTATAACGATTTCAGCTTCGGTGCTTTCTATCAGCGCTTGAAGTTCTGGTACTTTACCAACGCAGCTTCGACAGTTGACAATTACAATACCGATTGCTGCTTGGTCCCCGCATGTCCTGACTTTGCTCCGCACCCGTTGAGGCTGTTGCCCTTTCTGTACTTGCCCAAGGCCATCTAACCCAAAAAACCGCCCAGCCCACGCCACACAACCCCTGCTACCCGTGTAGCCGCTTTTTGCGTGTAGTGGCCTCCTGACCTATCCAGCGGAACCCGAAACCCCACCACCCTATGGCGCAAGTCGAGGAATCTGCAGCCCACACGGTCGCAGAACCGTCTCAGCCTCTGATTCAGACCCTCCACTCGGCTCTGTACCAAAGGTCCGCAGTCAGTCCTGTCGACGATGCTGCAGATGGTGAGCTCTGCTTTCATCCCGCTAGCGAGACTGGCAGTCTTCACCAAATCAGATAGCCGCCGGAAGCCAGAGAGGATTTCCTCCGATCCATAGCGACACACATCATTGGTGCCGACATGAGCGACTACCTGCAGATGGGTGCACCCTGTACCCTTCATGGCATCCGGAAGGACCCTTTCCACATCTGGAATGACTCCCCCCGGTATGCACACGGAGTGCACATTGGTTTTCTTCCCCTCTCTTGCTGCCATTTCCCTAAGGGGCCCCATTACGCGCCTGACGTTGGAGCTCCCAACTACCAGTAAGCCCACCCTCTGCGACTGCCCGGATCTTGCAGACTGAGGGGCAACCTCTGGAACAGGACAAGCAGCCATGTCAGGCCAAAGATCAGTATCAGCCTGAGACAGAGCCTGAAACCGGTTCGTCAGACAAACTGGAGAGGCTTTCCGTTCAGCCCTCCGTAATGTCTTTCGCACCCTGCCACACCTTGAGACGACCTCCCACTCTGCCACAGGTGATTGATCAGCCTCAATGCGGGCAGTATCCCGGGCAACCACAGTCGTAGTCCGATCAGGGGATGCGTGGGACGAGCTGGCCGTCCCCGACAAACCCCCATCCGGACCCCCACAGTGATGCCCATTGGTAACAGCCTCAAGCTGTGTGACCGAAGCCAACACTGCCTGAAGCTGGGAGCGAAGGGATGCCAACTCAGCCTGCATCCGAACACAGCAGTTGCAGTCCCTATCCATGCTAAAAACTGTTTTGCAAAGAACGTCTGAACTAATCTACAGAGAGCGCAAACAAATCGACAAAATTTAAACGGTTATTAAAATACAAGATTGCCTAGTAAATGCAGTAATGCTGCTACTTGCGCGCTGCTGACACTGCTCGGGGGCGGAAGGAGACTACGCGAATTTTCACTATTCAGGTACTAAAACGCGATGCTACACTCTCAAATACTATAATACGCCCGAAATTTATGAATTAAACAATGCAAGTACCAAAAACACGCAAAGAAATTAAGAATTAACTAAACTCTTAAACTACCTTCAACAGGTGCTCGTAACCATACGAAACTACACCGCCACTCCCACAAACTCGAAGCATCAACCGTTCCTACCACAATGGGCTACCGCCATAACCCCCACCAGCCACAACTGCCTTTGTCACTGTTTTCCTGCTCTTCTGTCACTCATCTCATTCACCTCTGACGTCACGTCAGAATGTGTCTCACAAGTACATAGTACATCATTTAAATCACTCATAAATCGTTAATATAAACTATGGAACTGCATGCATCTCACTGAAACAAGCAAATACAACATACACTACGTCATCAAAAGTATCCGGACACTCGCAAAAACACACATTTTTCATATGAGGCGCATTGTGCTGCCACCTACTGCCAGGTACCCGATATCAGCGACCACAGTCGTCATTAGACATCGCGAGAGAGCTGAATGGGGATCTCCGCGGAACTCACGGACTACGAACGTGGTCAGGTGATCTGGTGTCACTTATGTCATACGTCTGTATGAGAGATTTTCACATTCCTAAACACCCATAGGAACACTGTTTCCAATGTGATAGCGAAGTCGATACGTGAAGGCACACATACAGCACAAAAGCGTACAGGCCGACTTCGCCTGTTGACTGACAGAGACCGCCGACAGTTGAAGAGGGTCGTAATGTGTGATAGGCAGACATCTATCCATCTACGCATACAAAATGCATCAGAATCAACTGCAAGTACTATTACAGTTAGGCGGAAGGTGAGAAAAACTGGATTTCGTGGTCGAGAGGCTGCTCATAAGCCACACATCACGCCGGTAAATGCCAAACTACGCCCTGCTCGGTGTAAGCAGCGTAAAGATTGGACGATTGAAGAGTGGAAATACGTTGTGTTGAGTGACGAATCACGGTACATAATGTGGGGATTCGATGGCAGGATGTGGGTATGGCGAATGCCCAATGAACGTCATCTGCCAGCGTGTGTAATGCAACAGTAAAATTCGGAGGTGGTGGTGTTATGGAGCGCTCGTGTTTTTCTTGAAGGTGGCTTGCACACCTTGTTTTGGGTGGCACTATCACAGTACAGTCCTACAGGGATGTTTTAAGCACCTCCTTCCTTCCCACTGTCTAAGATCAATGCGGGGATGGCGATTGCATCTTTCAACACAATCGAGCACTTTTTCATAATGCACGGCCTGTGGCGGAGCGGTTACAAGACAATGTTGTTGTTGTTGTGGTCTTCAGTCCTGAGACTGGTTTGATGCAGCTCTCCATGCAACTCTATCATGTGCAAGCTTCTTCATCTCCCAGTACTTACTGCAACCTACGTCCTTCTGAATCCACTTAGTGTATTCATCTCTTGGTCTCCCTCTATGATTTTTACCCTCCACACTGCCCTCCAATGCTAAATTTGTGATCCCTTGATGCCTCAGAACATGTCCTACCAACCGGTCCCCTCTTCTTGTCAAGTTGTGCCACAAACTCCTCTTCTCCCCAATTCTATTCAATACCTCCTGATTAGTTATGTGATCTACCCATCTTCAGCATTCTTCTGTAGCACCACATTTCGAAAGCTTCTATTCTCTTCTTGCCCAAACTATTTATCGTCCATGTTTCACTTCCATACATGGCTACACTCCATACAAATACTTTCAGAAACGACTTCCTAACACTTAAATCTACACTCGATGCTAACAAATTTCTCTTCTTCAGAAACGCTTTTCTTGCCAATGCCACTCTACATTTTATATCCTCTCTACTTCGACCATCATCAGTTATTTTGCTCTCCAAATAGCAGAACTCCTTTACTGCTTCAAGTGCCTCATTTCCTAATCTAATTCCCTCAGCATCACCCGACTTAATTCAACTACATTCCATTATCCTCGTTTTGCTTTTGTTGATGTTCATTACAAGACAATAACATCTCTGTAATACACTGGCCTGCACAGAGTCGTGACTTGAATCCTATCAAACACCTTTGGGATGTTTTGGAACGCCGACTTTGTGGCAGGCCTCACCGAACGACATCGATAGCTCTACTCAGTGCAGCACTCCGTGGAGAATGGGTTGCCATTCCCCAAGAAACCTTCCAACACGTGATCGAACGTATGTCTAAGAGGGTGGAAGCTGTCATCATGGCTAAGGAATTCAAGCATTACCGATGGAGGCCTCCACGAACCTGTAAGTCATTTTCAGCCTGGTGTCCGGATACTTTTGATCACATAGTGTATGTGGTTGGTTCTGACATTTTTTGGTACCTGAGATACATGCTGTTAAATATAATAATATAAATTGTATAATTTATAATACAAAATAAATGTCCAGTCACAAATTGGGTTTGACATGTTCGAGTTGACACACAGGATAAAGCACAATATTATGAAACTTACTGCTACCGGAATCACCAACATTTCTACTTAAATATCAATCAGCTGCGTCTTCTGATCTTTAGTTATACTGTCCGTTTAATCCCAAAACAGCATGCTGCTGTGTGTCGGTCTGTATCTTACATCCAAATGCCTGTATACAAAATAATTCTACTATTCTCTGAACTGGCACTACTGTGCCTGTGTAGACTATCACATGTATATTCTGTGCTGTTTAATTAATTGCTTTTGTAAGAAGTAAATTCCAGAAGCTGTAACGTAATCTTTAGTTGCTTTTACGAGGCACGTTCAGTAAGCAATGCAACACTTTTTTTTCATGAAAACAGGCTGATTTTATTCAAGAGTCCAAAACAGCGTATTATTCCCCATTCTTTTGGCTACGCCGCCATGTTGGGATGGTCTATTTTCCCGTATGGTACCTCTATACTGATCCACGTCAAAGTCAATGTCTTGTTACATCAGAAACCTCCCCATCGTCCGCGTATTGCTTACTGCGGAACGCAGTCTTCAGTGGGTCAAACAGATGGAAATTGGAAGATGCGAGATCGGGGCTTTACCAACGATGAGGAACAAGAGTCCAATAAAGTTTTGTGAGCTCCGTTTGGGTGCGCAGACTTTTGTGTTTCATTGTGATCCATCGATCACCTCGAATGAGAGTGTCCGCACGTTTCAAGATTGCAGGATTCACATGTGTTTGTGTGGCCGGCCGGCACATGGGAGACCGGACAGGTTTGGGCAATCTAGAAGTGATGATGACAGACGCCACGCCCAACAACTCCCCATGTTTTGTTCACTGCCAGGTACCCATAGACACTCTGCAAGCGCCTGTGAATACCTGCGATGCTCTGGTTTTCCGTAAAGAGATACTCAGTGAAAGATCTCTGGTTGGAACGCGCCCCTGTTACAGACGCCATTTTGAATGCTACATTTAGCGCCACCACCTAACGGAAGTTCATGAAACTAGAGGGGCTACAGTGGAAATATTCCACGATGTCTCACAACAAATTCCACTGTTTTTCAGCAGAAACTGACCGAGAAAAGAAAGTGTTGTTGTTTTACTGACAAGCCCCTCGTATTTAGGGACAAGCTCAACTATTTCGACTTATAACGCCATTTTCGAGAGGACATGTGTGTTGGGAATAATGAATCTTATTTAGGTGTTACCTACGACTAATAACGTCATTTTCATAAATTATATTTATACTTACGTCTAGGTGGAGCTGACAATCGTATGGCATGCAGGGGCCAACTACGAGGTGTCTGTTATTTAATAATATTTCCATAAGCACATAGTTTTTATAATACGAAATTTTTCATGATAACTGTTTAGCAGCTATTTCACAGTTGGGGTCTTTATACGTTGTATGTTTACAAATGTTTCATCTTTCGGAGTCAGGAATAGTGTACTTATTGCATAGAAGTTATCTGGTTGACTTTTTTTTTATTTGTGTTACCCGTGGTATAATACATTTAACCTTTCTCGTGGTAAGGATTGTGTTGCAAATCACTTTCTTTAGCGAATAAGTCGTTTGGGAAATTTCTCGTGTGTGTGTGTGTGTGTGTGTGTGTGTGTGTGTGTGTGCGTGTGCGTGTGCGTGTGTGAGCGAGTGCGCGCGAGTGCGTGCGTATCATTTTCCTCCAAAATATTCATAATAAGTCCTTCAGATATTTTGTGTAATATTTGTACAGTGTTTTCAATGTATTCTGACTGTCGTCTTCATTTGTAAAATGTGGACAGAAATTTGATTGATAGCTTTCACATGCTCTCGTATATTCTCTGCATCTATTGTTTGTTTCTTTCCATTTCACCGATGTAAAAGGTTACCTTTAAGAAGGGCTACTCAACGACACCTTCTTTTCCACAATAAGATTAATGTTAATAAAGACTTAAATTTTATAAGCGCCAGCATAGTTCTTATTGCATACGTTAGGAGGTAATTGTTCCAGAGTAAAGGCATAGTAAACACATCAAAAAACGTTTTGCATCCATTAATGAAGACGAGTATTTTGCGTATTTTCGTGAAAGTAGTGAGATACTCGTTCTTCCTCATCTCTTGTTATTTCTCTAACACCGCCTCTTTTTCAGACCCTTCTCACAGTCCTCATCAAACATGGAACCTTCCAGGCTGCTGTCTTTCTCGGTAGATTCCGTATTACGGTCACCAAGCTCACATTAGAGTCAAAACCCAATGAGACTTACTTAGGGGCTCTTACTATTTTATTCCAGAAGATCTCTGACTGGTTCGTTTGTTGGATGGATGAAGCGTATTAACATTTTAATTCTGTGAGATCGTACGTAAGTTAGGAAAAGGAATTACATTTCAACCAAATCGATTCAAGGTCAAGTTACGAAGTTTTCGGCATCGTTACGAACGCTACTCCAACACTGGAAACGCAATTCGCTGCTAGTATGCCCTTTTTCAGGAGCTATCGAAAGCTCATCAGGCTGTAGCCATGCTGTTCTAATTCATAGGAAATCGATCAGTGGCTCACCCTTTCTCATTGTCACAGGTAGGTATCACCACTTCCAAGTTGTTAGTAAGTTTTTAACTCGCCTATCGACTCGTTTCCCTCTTACTCGAAAACTTGTGTGGCTACCATTTCTTATGGTAAACTCATCCAATTGGCTATTCTGGAATTTTTAATATCTGTCAGTGTAGATTTGATCCTTCTTTTCAAATTTTCACATACACTAGCGCCAGGCAGGAAAATCCATTTGCAGCGCTTCTGTATTATCCCGGTTGTGTTATCCTGCAGGAGCTCTCACTCCGGGACAAACATCAGCAAACCCTCGAGCCTGACTTATTGGCGAGTCACTGGGAACACTCTTGTAACAAGAGAAAGCTGCAGAAAGTTCCCATTCTCGCGGATAAATCTCTTTCGAATTCTAAAGGCAGCAGTTACATTCTGTTACCTGTGAAAAACTGAGTTATTACGTAGTATCTGAAGTTATTTCTGTACGGAATGAAGAAAATCTCAACAGTTGTTAAACTGGTAATAACTGGCAGGTGGCAGTACAGTTCAGTTTGAAACGAGAGCGTGATAAAATCATGCGGTTTATTCTGAACGGTAAGTACTTCTATACAATGCTGCCCATTTAAACTGCAATACCAAGAAGGATAGCACATAACTAAATTTTATTTAGCTTAAGTGTTAGAACCGCAACAGCTGCCAGAAACTGATTGAATACTCAATCACAACTAGTTTGGTAATCATGAAGTCATAGCTTCACGTCTAAAACCAATGAACATTAAGTTGTGACCCCCGTGAGGGTAAATACATTCAAAGACAAAAAGGAAAGACGTACCACGAAGGAATTATCCAATGGGATGGATATCGGTAGATGTGACGTACATGTACAGACAATGTATGATTACAGTTTTACAATTTCAGAAAAACCTGATGATTTATTGAAAGGAAAGAGTTTAACAAACTGAGCAAGTTAATAACGGTTTGGTCCACCTCTGTCCTTATGGAAAGAATCATTCGGCTTGGTGTTGATTGTAAGACTTGTTGCGTGTCATCCTGAAGGATATCGCGGCATATTCCGTCCAATTAGCGCGTTACACCATCAGAGATTCAATCTGGTTGTCTGACCATATAGCCAGCTACAGTCGGGTTGATATTGCAGCACTTTCGGGAGCGTTTCAATACGCGTCTTCGGTCTGGAATCTCATTTACTGGGGTCTTTTCCCAGTTGAGAACCTTTGGAACATTATGGGCAGGGTCCTCCAATCAGCTCGAGATTCTAACGATCCAACGCGCCTATTAGACGGAATGTGGCACGATATCTCTCAGGAGGACATCTTGCAATCAATGCCAAAGCGAAAAATTACTTACATAAGAGCCAGAGAGGGACCAAATCGTTATTGAATTGCTCAGTTTGTGAAGCTCTTTACTTGGAGTAAATTATTCAGTTTTTCTGAAACAGATAAGTTGTAATCATACGTTGTCTGTACATGTACATCATAAAGCATGCCAAATTCAGAAGAACGCAAAATCTCCAAGACTGGCTAAGTTTCACGGAAGCTCGAAATTTAGTGCGGGCGTCAATGCGAGATGCTTTTACTAGTTTCACAGTGAAACTTTGTCCCAAAATATGGTGGAAAACTTAAAGAGATTCTGGTCGTAAGTAAAGTACACCAGTGGCAAAAATCAGTCAATACTGTTACAGCGCGATAGAGATGGAAATGATACCGATGATGGTGCCACTAAATCAGAATTACTGAATACAGTTTTCCGTAATTCCTTCACAAAAGAAGACGAAGTAAATATTCGAGAATTCGAAACCAGAACATCTGTTAGCATGAGTGACATAAAAGTAGATATCTTCGGTGTTGCGAAAGGCAAGTCTTCCGGTCCAGATAGTATACCAGTCAGGTTCCTTTCAGAGTACGCAGACACAATAACTCCTTTCTTAGCACTCATATACGACCGCACATTTGACGAAAGGTTGTTCTTAAAGACTGGAAAGTAGCACAGGTCACACAAACATTCAAGAAAGGAAATAGGAGTAACCCATAGAATTACAGACCCTTATCACTGACCTCAATTTGGAGTAGGATTTTGGAGCATATACTGTACTCGAACATTATGAATCACCTTGAGGAAAATGACTTATTGATACATAACCAACACGGATTCAGAAAATATCGTTCTTGTGCAACACAGCTAGCTCTTTATTCCCATGAAGAAATGAGTTCTGTCGACAAGGGATCTCAGATCGATTCCATATTCCTAGATTTAGAGAAGGCTTTTGATACAGTTCCTCACAAGCTACTATTAATCAAATTGCGTGCATATGGAGTATCGTCTCAGTTGTGTGACTGGATTTGTGATTTTCTCTCAGAAATGTCTTAATTCGTAATGACAGACGGTAAATCATAGAGTCGAACGGAAGCGATATCTGGCGTTCCGCAAGATAGTGTCATGGGCCCTCTACTGTTCCTGATTTACATAAATGATCTAGGTGATAATCTGAGCAGCCCCCCTAAGATTGTTTGCAGATGACGCTGTAATTTACCGTCTAGTAAAATCATCAGACGATCAATTCCAATTACAAAATGATCTAGATAGAATTTCTGTATGATGCGAAAAGTGGCACTTGGCTCTAAACAAAGAAAAGTGCGAGGTCATCCCCATGGGTACTAAAGAAATCCGATAAATGTTGGGTATACGATAAATCGCAAAAATCTAAGGGCTATCAAGTCGACTAAATACCTAGGAATTACAATTACGAGTAACTTAAATTGGAAAGACCACATAGATAATATTGTGGGGAAGGCGAAACAAAGACTGCACTTTGTTGGCAGAACATTTAGAAGATGCGACAAACCCATTAAAAAGACAGCCTACATTACACTTGTCCGTCCTCTGCTGGAATATTGCTGCGCGGTATAGGATTCTTACCAGGTAGGATTGATGGAGGACATCGAAAAAGTGCAAAGGAGGGCAGCTCGTTTCGTGTTACCGTGAAATAGGTGTGAGAGTATCACTGATGTGATATGCGAGTTGGGGTGGCAATCACTGAAACAAAGGCGATTTTCTTTGCGGCGAGATTTATTTACGAAATTTCAATCGCCAACTTTCTCTTCCGAATGCGAAAATATTTTGTTGAGACCCACCTATGTAGAGTGAAATGACCATCATAATAAAATGAGAGAAATCAGAGCTCGAACGCAAAGTTTTAGGTGTTCCTTTTGCCCACGCGCCATTCTAAAGTGGAATGGTAGAAAAGTAGTATGAAAATGGTTCGATGAACCCTCTGCCAGGCACTTAAGTATGAATTGCATAGTAACCATGTAGATGTAAATGTAAATGTAGATATCTACCAATTTCCATCCCATTCAGATAATCCATTATTGATGCGTCTTTTCTTTTAAATTGTAATAAACGTCCCCCATCTTCCTGCTTGAAACTGGCGTACAAAATACCGTCAGTATCCAGAAACATGGTCTCACCTCCAGTATCATGCTACCGCGTAGAGAATAAAAAAATAAAAGAAATTTATGCCTCCATACTGGCACTTAATGTTGACCTGCATTGACTACATTCCAATGTCACCGTATCAGTCTAATGGCCAACGCGATACACTGACTTGATGGCTTCACTTTGTGAGCATAGTTAATTAATAGTCCGATAGAAATGCCAGAACCCTCAATAGTTTATCTGGGAACTACAATGTAACAAAGGCTGGTTTTGCGTTGCGTCGTGCCGGTCACCTGATTGCCGCTTACCTAATGCGATGAGGCACACGTTTGTTTGTAACCCACATTAATTTGTGGCAGTCCTATCTGTAGAGAATCGACGTCCGTCTGAAATTTGATTGCGCTAGTCGGAAACCGCTTTTGTCTGCATGTATTGCTTCTGTGGCATTACTGTGCCGCACCTGATCCACAGAGATCGGCTTCCAACATACAGAATCCCTAAAGTCAGAATTAAAGCTGTGGAATATGAGTTTTTGGAAATATTTTGAAAAAACGACCATTTGAAGCAACGCGTGGAGTCAACGGTGACTATCGGGAATTTCTGGAAGAACTAGACCAGGCCTTTACAAGCCTTCATTCACCTTTTTATGATACAGTTTTATTGACCATTAAATTTTACAATTTACTCAGTGATTAAATATTTTTGGCAACATCGTCACCAAACAATTTTACAATATTAAAATGTATGATCAGAGATTTTGCGTGAGGTAAGTTGGGAAACAGTCGATTAATATGGAAGGCACTTAAATCCTAATGAAAAAAAACTTAATTAGTTAACTATAATTATAATAGTAATTTAATCTTCGGTAAGAACCTGGAGTAGAATTTTGTCTTGAGAAAAAAGACCTTAAGGGTTCAACCCCATTACAGAACAAAGCAAGGTCTAAACTTAACGATAGCATAAGCAGCAAGGCGGAACAATTTCCAGTATATAAACACCCAGCAATAAATGAATATTACATTGGCATTAATGAACATGATAATAACATCGAGAGGGATCACAGTTCAGGATGATCAGTGATGCGATTCGCTGATAACATTACTATCCTCAATGAAAACGAACAAAATTGCGGGATGAGTTGAATGGAATGAATGGTCTAATGAGTACTGGATATGGATTGAGAGTAAATCGAAGAAGAACCACAGTAATGAGAACTAACGAGAAGTGGTTGAAATGAGAACAGTGAGAAACTTAAAATTGCACTCGGGGATCACGAAGTTAAGGAATTCTGCTACACAGGCAGCTAATAACCCATGAAGAACGGAGTAAGGAGGACATAAAAAGCAGACTAGCACTGGCGATAAAGGCATTCCTGTCGAAGAGAAGTCTGCTACAATCAAACATAGTTCTTAACTTGAGGAAGGAATTTCAGATACGATACTTTTGGAGCACAGCAATATATTGTAGCGAGACATCGACTGTGGGAAAACCAGAACAGAGGAAAATCGAAGCCTTTGAAATGTGATGCTCCTCAAGAATGTTGAAAATGAGGTGGACTGATAGGGTAATAAATGAGGAGGTTCTCCGCAGAATCGGCGAGGAAAGGAACATAATGGGAAACATTGACAAGAAGAAGGATCCGGATGACAGGCATCAGGGGATAACTCTCACGGCTAGAGGGAGCTGTAAGGATAAAAACTGTAGAGGAAAACAGAGATAGGAGTGAGTGCATCCAGGAGACAATTGAGGAAGTTGGGTGTAATTACTACTCTGAGATGAAGAGGTGAGGTTGACACAGGAGAGCAATTTGTAGAGGTTCGCGTTAAACCATTCAGAAGAAAGAAAAAGGTTAGTAATCATTTAAAAATACAAATACAAATATGAAACCAAACTTTAAAGCACTTAAATGACCGGATTTGATTATTATTCCGGGTTACTGCAGAGCCACACGAATGCCAGGATGTACGAACTTGGAGTAATTCAATGTATGCAGTGCTTAATCTGTTACATTAAACGTTACATACGGTAATTGTTCACAAACGGGGAGACCATAGTCAAATATTTTAATCTTCGGAGAAGGAGAAAATGACAAACAAATATATTACCTGATTTACGATATACGAAATAGCCTGCCACAGACTAAATCAAGATTTTAGAAACAAACACTTTAACAAACAAATTCGTAATTATCAGCATACAACAAAGAGAAATTTAACAGCGTGACATATCGCTTGACGTGACTGCTCGAGAACGTCCTAACGTACCAGTCATTCTTTGAAGGTGTCAACCATACAAGATATCCTGCTGGAATCACGGCAGAGAAGCACCTCCCCTTTCTCTCTCTCTCCTCTCTTAACCGCGGAGCTATTCGCTTCCCATCCGTGCGGACTGCCAGCTCTCGTCCTCCAAGCGACGGGGCCTAACCTTCAGCTTTCCACCCAAACGCAGCTGGAGCCCGTCAGTACCCATCCACCACGCCCTCGTAGACAGTGAGTGAAATGGCTCATGGAGTATTAAAAACTGCTGTTTATGTTTCACATTTTGAACGTTGACGCTATCGTAGTCCTGCTAATGTTACCTTCAAGTCATACATTTCTACATATACATACATTCCAAACCACTGTGAAGTGCATGGCGAGGATACTTAGAATTTTACATTTTCTTCCAGTTCCACTCGCGTATAGAGTGCTGGAAAAACGACTGTTTAAAGGCCGCGATCAGCGGTGTAATAGGTCTAATGCGACACGTCGGGACCTGAAGTACAGTCCTACATCCTTCACTTAATACTGTTTCTTGAAACGTTTTAGGTACATTAAGATTAGGAACACATTTGCCTCTGACTGCTAAAATGATCCTCAATTTGCTGTTTTGTCGAAAACTAACATTTTGTGACGATGGCTTTGTGGTAAATACGGGCTGATTCTTAAAAAGAAGAAAATATCAGCCAGCCATTATTGGCAAGGCTAGTCACTTACACAAATAGCCCTGCTACCAGTTTCAAACCAACAAGTTAATCTTCAGAAGACTGCTCACATCTAGAATAGATTAGATTCAATTTTCGTTCCATAGACCCAAAAAATGAGGGGATTCTCGTGGGTGTGGAACATGTCAGAAATTATAACATAAAAACATGAAACATTTGAATATAATACTTACTACGCTGATCATTTGTCAGGAGATTGTTGAAATAGGTGAATACAGTGCAATAAAGTGAGACAGCCAATATATAAAGAGATAACATGCTGTCAGAATGAAACATTGTTATGTACTATTAATAAATTTATCACACACAGAATACGTCATCTTAGCTATTCTGACCAAGTGCTGTCAAGACTGAAATCTAAGAGACATTTTTACTGAAGCTGGCTTAACAGTCTCTGTTAAGATATTCATCTATAGAGTAGAAGGAGTTGCCTATTAAAAGGTCTTTCAATCTCTGTTTAAACTGTGCTTATCATCTGGCAGCGTAAAAGATGAGAGGTCATTAATGTACACAAGAAAAAGCTATGGACACAAGATGGAACCTTGAGGAACACCACATGTAATTAATTCCCAGTCAGATGAAGACTGACTGGTTACTGCACAGGTATTTCGCAACGACACCCTTTGTTTCTTGTTAGATAGATAAGACTCAAACCATTTCGCAGCATTGCTGGTGACACCATAATATTCTAATTAACTTAAGAGAATGTGTGATTCACACAGTCAAAGGCTTTTGACAGGCCACAGAAAATGCCAGTAGCCTCTGATTTATTATCTAATGAATTAAGTACATTCCCACTGTAAGTGTAAATAGCTTTCTCCATATCAGAACCCTTAAGAATCCAAATTGTGAAATTGACAATATATTATTTGCAGTCAGATTCTTAAGGAGATATTTGAACACAACTTTTTCACATACTTTTGAAAAAGCCGGCAAAAGTGAAATTGGTCGATAGTGTAAATGGGCTTAACTTTAGCATATTTTATCCAGTCTGTAAATGTTCCACTGATAAGATATTAATTGTACAAACAACTTAAAATAGAACTCAACTCGCATGAGTATTTTTTGATTAACTTCTTTGATATGCTGTCATACCCACTGTAATACTTAGATTTTAAGGATCTTGTAATGGATGCTACTTCTTTGGGAGACGTGAGTGTCATTTCCATTTTACTTAAGTTAATTTTAATGACTGAACCTGATAACCCTAAGCTGTCAGTAACAGAAATGAAGTACTTGTGTAAGAGGTTTCCAACACTACATGCACTTGTTACCAAAGTCTTATTTATTTTTAGAGCTA
The DNA here is from genome assembly GCF_021461385.2 of Schistocerca piceifrons. Classification (NCBI taxonomy): domain Eukaryota; kingdom Metazoa; phylum Arthropoda; class Insecta; order Orthoptera; family Acrididae; genus Schistocerca; species Schistocerca piceifrons. Next base: position 1,163,222,245 of record NC_060138.1, read on the forward strand.
TCTGTTCCTCTTCCTTCTTGGCCCCACCTGTCTCTGTCTTCACTATATCCCTTACAGTTTTTATTTTGTTGCTTAATGTAATTATCTTTTTCTCATAATAAAGCTGTTTCGATTTCTGGAGTACTTGCTTCAAAATTTTGCTGTATTATTTGTAATGCATTACAATTCTAACATCAGAGCTGTTCCTAGATAGTAAATACAGTCTCCTTTTTGTCCCACATGATATGTTTATTCCTTGTGTAATCCATAGTTTATTTTATTTTATTTATTTATTTATTTTTTACTTCTGTGTGATTTGGTTTACCTTTAAGGTAAAACAATTCTCAAAAGTGGAAGTAACTTTATTAATGAATGCTTTGTATTTTCCATTTGAGTCAGAAGTAATGTAAACATCTATTGAGTTCATGTCCCTGAGAAATTTCCCGAATTTCTCAATTTTTGACTTATTTATTAGCTTGCCCATTTACTATTGGTTTTGTGATATGAAAAATTTTTCTTTTTAAAATTCAGTCTTGATCACACCATGTATGTACAGGAACATAGCATACATGGCGTGATCAAGTCTGAATTTTTAAAAGAAAAGTTTTTTAAAAATGTTTTGGTCGCTGTTCCAAAAATGTTTATTAAAATTTTTGTGATATGACTTTTTTCCCTAGCTTTGCCTACAAAGATATTATAAATAGCAGCCTCGGAGCTTTTACATATCCTAGTAGCGAAGTTCATGTTAGGAACTAAATTGAATGATACTGTTACTGACTGCAATGTTCGTTCACTGTCACTGCTATTCAATAAATCAAAATTAAAATCACCAGCAACCACTAATTCTTTGTTTTTTACCATGAGATGGGACAGCAGAGCTTCCATATTGTTTATGAAGAGGTTAAAATTTCCTGAAGGTGATCTTTATATACCTACTATTATAGAGGACTTATTATGAAATACTGCTTCTGTTGCACAAGCTTCTAAGTGCTGCTCTGAACAAAATTTATTAATATCAATATTCTTGAAATTAAATACACTTTTGTTGAAGTTTACGATAGCTTTCCGCTTTTTATTCTCCCTTGTGGTAAAAGATTCTTCGGATGGCGGTGCCATCGAAAATCCTGTGTCATTTTGTTCCAGTGTTGTTTAATTGTGCTCACAAAATACTGTGAAGTATACAGAGTAATGTACAAGAATCTTTCACCAGGCAGGGGAATAAAGAGTCGAAAGCTTTTGTAAACTTCAAAAAAAGTGTATCTAGAGTGAACAGTTCTGTGAAGACTAACCTGTCGGCTCGAAACCGGCAACAGAGCTATTTGCGTAAACAAGTTGCGTCATCGGTAGTGACTGATTACTGTTTTCTTCCTTATGAAAATCAAAAGGATCTTCAGTTTCTTGTTATTGTTTCGTGATACATATCTTGACCACATCTTCAGATGCAGCTGGCAGGTAGGCTTACAGCTTGCCGTCATAACCGTTCAGCAGTAGCGCGACCTATTAATACATATAGCTAAACAGCGTAAACAGTTCATACTGTTTACATAATTTTACAGTGCACGCTAAAGCTGTACAATGGTGGTAGCAAGCTGACTTCCTAGGAAAATCGTACCTCGTATCAATTAGATGTACGTATACCAGCTGTAGGGCCGATGGCTCAGAAATCGATTATGACACGGTAAAAAGAAATTGAAGATCATTATTGGAGTCAGTGGCAAATTTATTCTTGAACTCAGATTATCATACGAATGCTTACCCGCGTTCCACCACGAGGCAGAGTTTGAATATGTTTATGCTTTCGCGGAACAACCACGTCAATCTTCAGGCGTCTGTCAAAACATTCTTTTCATCTTTTCCGTAACTCTCGTGCTGTCCTTCTCTGTAAACGTTAATCGTGATTTATTACAGGTCCTCACATTGTTGAGCAGTATTCTAGAATGAGTTGCCGAGTGTACTAAGAAATCTTCGTTGTAGACGCGCTGTGTTTCTCATTATCCTAGCAATAACTACGATTGAGCTCTGATATTTCCAGTTCATATCTGTGTGTAATGTCCCACCCAGGTATTTCTATGAGTTCACTGATTCCAGTCTTCACTCACTGATATTGTAATTGTAGGATACTGCCCTTCTGCAGTGCTCAGCGTTACATTTCAAAACATTTAAAGGAAATAGCACATTTTTCCTTCACTTTAAAATATGATTAAGATCTTCATGAATATTCTCACAGTTTTCTTTCAGATATTACATTATTATAAAGGTCATCTACACTGGTCTCATGACACTGTTAATATTCCTGTTACGTTCATTCCTTAGTCTATGAGTAAATTAATCTAAAAAATTACACAGAAGGTTATTACACATTCCAACTATTCATTTTACTGGTATACAGTAACAATTTTGTTGACCTATTAATCGTGAAACATCGTCATATTGTTATTATACGGCAGAAAATTATCTCACGTACAATCAAGCAATTTTATGCCCTTATTAATGTATACTCTGCAGACCTGGCTCTTCCGTCTACAGCATTTAATAAATTGCTGTTTTTTCTAGTGGCTTGGGAATTTCCGCTGGTGGGGGATCCACTATAAATGCGAGCTAAGTAAGGGCCAGTTTCGAGGAGTCTTATCGCGGAATTTGTTTCTATCTGGAGTTAGTTACTTTCCTTAAATGTGTTTACAACTCATTCAACAGCTTTTCAGATCACGGAATGCCTATTTCTCTGTTCTCTACATGGAACGTTGTGGTTTCCTTTTGTCGCCTCCTATTGTCACACCACACTGGTCTACGTGTGGCACTGAATAGAAACTGTAGGACCATTCACAGGTTTTACGTAAGACCAGAACTTCCCAGAATTCTTACCAACCGCACCAGTAATGACCTAGGAAACGCCCTCAGACGCAGAAAATACTTATCGAAAACGGGTGAATGTGTGTAATTAAGTACTTGAAGCGAAACCAGTTCAGTTCACATCGGTCCGCAAGTGAGCCACTTGCCATATAGTTGAGAACGCGCATTACGACCTGCGAACTGACTTCTCTAGTTAGCGCAAACGTACTAATCGATTTAACCCCCATCGAATTTGGCTTAAACTTCTTCCGCGGCCAATGCATGCTTTATTTGGGAAAGGGGACCAAAACGCGAGGTCATCGGTCCTTTCGGGTTAGGGAAGGATAAGGAAGAAAGTCGGCAGTGCACTATGATGGTGCTCATTTAGTGCACCAAAATGACACAAATGGATAGGTCGGTTTAACCTGCACCCTGATCTCCATTACCTTCCGCGTCCCGGATTTTTCCTGTCTAAAGTCATCTCAAAAGTGAAATGTCGATAAATTCTAATAAATGTAGCAGTGAACTGCACAGTCCTGTCAAGCTTTATGAAGTGATCCGAAACTGTCTGCAACAATTCGTACCACTTCAGAGACGAATACAGAATTTGAATTCAGTTACCTGCGGGCTCGATCTCAAGCGAAATAGCTCTATTTGATTTTACATATGCTGTCATTTGTCTAAAGTTGGCAGCAGCCGCTCTGGTTGCGCCGCCGTGGATTTTGGCAAGGCTTCTTCTAGCGGTGAACTGAGGCGCACGGGAGGGGTCGACCCTGGAAGCGAAAAAGTGAAGTTCTGCCCCATGGCTGTGACCTGTTGTCGGCACAGTCAATGTTTGTCTGCGGAGTTCCGCGCAGAGTCTGTAACGAGTCTAGGCACAGCCTTGGTAACGCTGATGTCCAAGTCTGCTAGGTGCAAGAGCTGAGTCATTTGTTGTGTTCCGGCATAACCACAAGCGCCGACAGGAAGACCAAGAACGCAAGAGCAGGGAAGGCTGTGAGACGACGTCAGCCAATAGCTCGCTGACTAGGGCCGCGCCATGGCAGGAGCGGCCTCTACATGTAGAGAACATGAGCGCCCCTCCAGCCAGCCACAGCCGCACAGTACCAGACGGACGTTACCAGACCAGAACAGTTAGAAGACGGACACTAGGAGAGCACTACAATAGCAGTTATTAGTGATCCATATCCATTGCATGTATGGACATAGTATGTCGCCGAACGCTTGCGACACGTTCTTGTAATGCAAAGGAAAGTGTTGTCAGTCTTCTTTATTGTAATAAAAACTATGTTGTATAGCTATCCGAGAATGCAGCATCCTTGAGGGACTCTACAAGAGGCGAGAGGGCAGGACCCCACATGTTGAACGTCAAACGTACTTGGCTGTTTTGCGACGAGGTGTGACATACATTCTACTGTATGGTGGCCGCAGATGAGGGGATCGTCTGCGGAAACTGTTGACCCAAACTGCTGGATGCATCGTTTGACTGGGTGCTCTTTGCAAATGGTGACCATCGCGAGTGTTCGATGCTTGAGCTGTTAAGTTGAAAACGAGCTTTATGCATGGGCCACGCTCTCCGCGTGTGGTTATCCTAAGGGTTCGCCTTGAATACCATTTGTGTATTTATTGTGATTTTAATTATCAGTTTCTGATGACCATTTCTTGACCTCTAAACAGTGGAACACTAATATTTCCACGAACTGTAAGTTGTGGAACTTAGATTTCTTCTTAATCTCGTTGTGAACTTATGTGCACTATCACAAGTACGTAAGCTGTAAGTCAGTTGTCTGCTGTGGTCCAGAAACAGAATTATTCAGTTTCCTGTGAAGATTAGCTTACTTAAATACATGCAGTTGAAATTTTCCAGTAGTTCAATGTTATTTTAACGTTCTTAAAAAGTTCGCGCAGGTATCAGTGGTATAGGGGTAGCGTATTTGATTAGTAATCGAAATGTCATCGGTCCCAGGTTCTAAAGCTACTACCGCGTAAATTCTGATTAATAATCAGCAATGGTGGCAGAAGACTTCCGGCATAAGAAGTCACTCTCAGTCTACCGACTTCCTTGTCAAAGAGGGCAGAGGAGCAGACAGAGGTTCAGGGCACTCTCTTGTTCTTAGGGTGGAAAACTGTCTCTAAATGCAGAAGAATAATGAATGATCAACAGCATGAGGATGCAGAAGGCAATGGAAACCACTGTATTAAAGACACATAACGTGTATCCACAAGACATTTGGCCTGTAACTGAAAAAGTGTCATGATTGTCTCTTTATTTTCAAAAGATTTCGGAATAGGCCCCAATTCGAACCTCCGGGAGGGTACTGCCAAGGGGGAGGAGACCAAGAGAAAAAGACTGAATAATCAACAAAAGGATAGCGTTCTACTAGTCGGGACGTGGAATGTCCGAAGCTCGAACGACGTAGGAAAGCTATAAAATGTGAAAATGGAAATGAAACGGCTCAATCTAGATTTAGTAGTGGTCACTGAAGTGAAATGGAAAGAAGACAAGGATTTCTGGTCGGGCGAGTATAAGTTAATACCCACAGCAGCAGGAAATGGTATAAATGGAGTAGGATTCGTTATGAATAGGAAGGTATGGCAGTGAGTTAGTTACTGTGAACAGTTTAGAGTCAGGATTAATCTGATCAGAATCGACAGCAAACCAACACCGATAACGATAGTGCAGTTATACATGCCGACGTCGTAAGCTGAAGATGAAGAGATAGAGAAAGTATATGAGGATATTGGAAATGTAATACAGTACGTAAAAGGAGTTGAAAATCTAATAGTCATGGGGGCTGGAATGCAATTGTAGGAACGAATAGAAGAAAAGGTTACAGGAGAATATTAACTTGGGACTTGGAATATGAGAGGAGAAAGACTGAGTTCTTTAATAAGTTTCAGCTAGTAATAGCGAATACTCTGTTCAATAATCACAAGAAAGGGGGGGGGGGGTATACTTGCAAAAAGCTCGGTGATAGGGGAATATTTCAGTTAGATTACATCTTGGCCAGGCAGACATTCCGAAAGCAGATACTGGATTGTAATGTTTACCCAGGAGCAGATATAGACTCAGATCACACTTTAGTAGTGATGAAGAGTAGGTTAAACTTTAACAGAATAATCAGAAACAATCAATACACAAAGAAGTGGGATACGGAAGTACTAAGAAATGACAAAACACGGTTGAAGTTCTCAAAGGCTGCAGATACAGCAATGAAAAATAGCTTAGTAAAGTGTAAGAGGAATGTACATCTCTAAAAAGGATATTCACAGAAGCTGGAAATAAAAACATAGGTACAAAGAAGGTAAGTACGAAAAAACCATGGGTAACAGAAGAAATATTTCAGCTGACCGATGAACGAAGGAAGTACAAAAATGTTTTGAGAAATTCAGAATTACAGAAATACGAGTCGCTGTAGAATGAAATACATAGGAAGTGCAGGGAAGCTAAGACGAAATAGCTGCATTAAAATGTGGAAATCGAAAAAGAAATGATCGTCGGAAGGATTGATTCAGCACATAGGAAAGTCAAAACGAGCTTCGGTGAAATTAAAAGCAAGTGTGATAACATTAAGAGTGAAACACGAATTCCACTGTCAAATCATAAGAAGAGAGCGGATAGGTGGAAAAAGTACACTGAAGGCCTTGATGACGGGGAAAATTTGCCTGATGTGATAGAAGAAGAAACAGGAGTGTATTTAGAAGAGATAGGGGATCCGATGTTAGAATCAGAATTTCTAAAATCGTTGGGGGAATTGGCAACAAAACGACTATTAATGTTGGTGTGTAGACTTCAGAAAAATTTCATGCACACAATTCCGAAGACTGCAAGAGTTGAAAATGCAGGAATTATCGCTCCATCAGCTTAACAGCTCATGCATCCAAGATGGTGACAAGAATAATATATAGAAGAATGGAAAAGAAAACTGAGGATGTTTAGATGTCGATCAGATCGGCTTCAAGAAAGGTTAATGCAACAAAGAGGCAATTCTGACGTTAGGGTTGATAATGGAAGCAAGACAAAAAAAAATCAAGACACGTTCATAAGATTTGTCGATTTCGTAAAAGCATTCGACAATGTAAAATGGTGCAAGTTATTCGAAAGCCTGAGGGAGAGACGGGTAATATACAATATCTTCAAGAGCCAAGACGGAACAATAACAGTGGACGACCAAGAAGGAAGTGATCGGATTAAAAAGGGTCTAAGACAGGGATGTAGTCTTTCAGCCCCACTCTTCAATCTGTACATCAAAGAAGCAATGATGGAAATAAAAGTACGTTCAGAAGTGGAATTAAAATTCAATGTGAAAAGATATCAAGGATACGATTCGCAGATGAAATTGCTGTCCTGAGTCAAAGTGAAGAAAAATTACCTGATATGCTGAACGGGATGTACATTCTAGTGAGTACAGAACATGGACTGAGAGTGAATCGAAGAAACACAAAATTAATGAGAAGAAGCAGAAATGAGAACAGCTTGAAACTTAATATCAGGATTGACGGCGACGAAGTAGATGAAGTTAAGGAACTCTACTACCTAGGCAACAAAATAACCAATGACGGGTGGAGCAAGGAGGACATCAAAAGCAGACGATCATTTGAAAAAAGGGCATTTCTGGCCAAGGGAAGTCTACTAGTATCAAAAATAGGCCTTCACAAGAGGAAGAAATTTCTGAGAATGTACATTGGAGCACAGCATTGTATAATAGTGAAACGTGGACTGTGGAAAAACCGGAACAGAAGAGAATCGAAGCATCTGAGGTGCGCTCTTGAAGATGAATTTTGAAAATTTCACTACAGGCCATTAAAATTGCTACACCACGAAGATGACGTGCTACAGACGCCAAATTTAACCGACAGGAAGAAGATGCTGTGATATGCAAATGATTAGCTTTTCAGAGCATTCACACAAGTTTGACGCCGATAACGACACCTACAACGTGCTGACATGAGGAAAGTTTCCAACAGATTTCTCATACACAAACAGCAGTTGACCGGCGTTGCCTGGTGAAACGTTGTTGTGATGCCTCGTGTAAGGAGGAGAAATGCGTACCATCACGTTTCCTATTTTGATAAAGGTCGGTTGTAGCCTACCGCGCTTGCAGTTTATCGTATCACGACATTGCTGCTTGCGTTGGTCGCGATCCCATGACTGTTAGCAGAATATGGAATCCGCGGGGTCAGGAGGGCAATGCGAAACGCCGTGCTGGATCCCAACGGCCTCGTGTCATTAGCAGTCGAGATGACAGGCATTTTATCCGCATGGCATTTTATCCGCATGGATCGTGCAGCCAAGTCTCGATTCATGAGTCAACAGATGGGGTCGTTTGTAAGACAACAACCATCTGCACGAACAGCTCGACGACGTTTGAAGCAGCATGGACTATCAGCTCGGAGACCATGGCTGCGGTTACCCTTGACGCTGCATCACAGCCAGGAGCGCCTGCGATGGTGTACTCAACGACGAACCTGGGTGCACGAATGGTAAAACGTGATTTTTTTAGGATGAATCCAGGTTCTGTTTACAGCATCATGATGGTCGCATCCGTGTTTGGCGACCTCGCGGTGAACGCACATTGGAAGTGGGTATTCGTCATCGCCATACTGGCGTATCACCCGGCGTGATGGTATAGGGTGCCATTGGTTACGTGCCTTTGTCACCTCTTGTTCGCATTGACGGCACTTTGAACAGTGGGCGTTACATTTCAGAAGTGTTACGACCCGTGGCTCTACCCTTCATTCGATCCCTGCCAAACCCTACATTTCAGCAGTATAATGCACGACCGCTTGTTGCAGGTCATGTACGGGCCTTTCTGGATACAAAAAATGTTCGATTGCTGCCCTGGCCAGCACATTCTCCAGATCTCTCAACAATTGAAAACGTCTGGTCAGTGGTGGCCGAGCAACTGGCTCGTCATAATACGCCAGTCACCACTCTTGATGAACTGTGGTATCGTGTTGAAGCTGCATTGGCAGCTGTACCTGTGTACGCCTTCCAAGCTCTGTTTGACTCAAATCCCAGGTGCATCAAGGCCATTATTACGGCCAAAGGTGGTTGTTCTGGGTACTGATTTCTCAGGATCTATGCACCCAAATTGCGTGAAAATGGAATCACATGTCAGTTCTAGTATAGTATATGTGTCCAATGAATACCTGTTTATCATCTGTATTCCATCTTCGTGTAGCAGTTTTAATGGCCAGTAGTGTAGGTGGACCGATAAGGTAAGTAATGAGGAGGTACTGCACAGAATGGGAGAGGAAAAGAATTTGTGGAAAATACTGACAAGGAGAAGGGACAGGATGATTGGACACGTGTTTAAGATATCAGGGAATGACTTACATGATACTGGAGAGAGCTGTAGAGAGCAAAAACTGTAGCGGAAGACAGAGATTGGAATACATCCAGCAAATAATTTAGGTCGTAGGTTGCAAGTGCTGCTATGTGATGAAGAGGTTGACTCAGAAGAAGAAATTCGTTGGGGTTGCATCAAACCAATCGGAAGACTGATGACTCAAAGAAACACTGCCTACAATTAAGATCACAAGTCTGAAATTTTATTTGTTGCTTAGTTTTTCTTTTAAGGTTCCTTATTTTTAAAGATTTTTTATTGTCTGGTGCTAACCTTAAAGTTTTAATTATTTAAGGTCTTGTTGCTCAGTTGTTCAAAGGAACCCTATAATTTCACTATCTAGATTACTTTTGACCGATTCTGGCTGGCCTTAAGATTTTATGTTTTGCATCTTTTGCAATGCACCTTCTCTCAGTTTTAGTCGTGCCATAGCTCGTCAAGGGACCAATCTTAGAATCCGTTCCCTGTAGGTCGAAACTGCGCCAGTGAAAAATTAAATTTGAAGTTTCTTCCTGTTACGAAATGTGAAATTTGGTAATGAGATGTTGCCCTCTTCTTCAGTGATTCACTTGGGCTGAGTGTATTAAACATTTTCAAGGACCAATGAAGAGACTGCTTGGTCAGGTTAGGTATTTTTGTGTCCTAGACGCTTACTGCTCAACCTATGTCCTTGCTCCATACGTGCGCGACACGTGGACACGTGAACATCTCCTTTAACAGATGTGAGTAAACTATGATATGTAACATAATGGAGTAGTGTTGTATGCTTTGTTGAGGTAGGTTCTGGGTGAAATTTTAGCCGAGTTAGATGAGCACTTAGTCGGTAAGTTTACATTTCAAATACATTCCTAACCATGACATTTCATACTGAAGTCAGTGTTGGCTCGTTTTCATAAAATCACAACTATCACGCAAATTGCGGTCTTTTTCTGCAGGAATCAGGGAAATAAAAATTAGGGGTTTAATAACCGTTAATGCCGAAGTCAGCTGGCATGAATCAGAATCTCAAACGTAGAGGGGGAGGTATGAAGAAGAAAATCGGCCCACGTCGTTTCAAAAGGAAACAATACAGAACATAAATCAGAACGGCAGACGGGGGTTTGAACTGCCATCATTCGAAATGCAAGTAGCGCGTTTTTAATTTCTCTCTGTAGTCGTTTCCCAACTACTTCATTCAAAAACGAAACCGAAAAGAAGGCGATCGGTCTAGAGATCCTTCGTTAAATACTGTTGCGTGGATTGCGGACTGTAAATGTAAATAATGTAGAAAGCACACTTCTGACAGTGATTGTAGCATACGAATTTGCTAACAAAATTAAACAGTTTACAATTATTGTAGCGCGGGATTTAAGTGGAATGGGGTTCAGGGAAGGGTTGTGCAGACGTGGGGCTCAATTTAGCAATTGTTTAACATCAAATATTAAGTAACAAAACTGAATCCATTGTATAGTAAAAAAAACAATATAATTCTCTGCAGCCCAAAAGACTTAAATAGGGCTAGAATATTCAGACACAAGACATGCTTAACGAAACCAGAACAAGGTAAAATAAAGAAAAATTTCACACCGTGTCGCTAGGTGAGAATATAACAAATTAAAGCTTCGGACATATTGCCCTCATTATAATAGATAACTGTAAACAGTAAGCCAAATAATACATAATTTATTTATGATCAAATCCATAACCTCTAACTACTCTCTGTTCTAATGTAACTACCAACACCAACAACTAGATCAACGTCTACCAACAACGCTATCAACTTAACCAAGCTCATGTCTAAATAAACAATTATCCAACGATGTACATGGCCGTTTATTTATACAAGGCAATACAAAACAAATGTTAACACACACGTATGAATATCTGGTTTACCCAAAAGAAATTAATACAGAAACAATTCTGAAGAGCAATGCAAATGTCTGATTCAATGTCGTAGTGAAATACAATAAAGCTTTGAGGCACCAATACGGAATCAAGCCTTAAAAGAAATGACACCATAATGTCGATATTCGTCGCAAAAAAATAGCTTGAGCTTGAGATCTCAATCCAAGATTCGCGAAAAACACAAATAAGTTGAGAGACTAGGAAGCCGTAGTCAGTTGTCGGTGGCTCACCTGAGGATAACTGGAAGACGTCTAGCGAAGAGAAAGAGCATGAGCCGCGAGACTGAAACTTCTCTGAATACTCAGTTCCCGAGAAAATTCTAAAATTCATATTGAGCCAAGCTATTTTTACCTTTTGCGTAGAGGGATAACATTATCAGCTAAGATCAAAATCGCTTCTGATGCCAGCTTACGTGCGTAATTTCTCTCGTAAGAGGTATCAGATGTTCTGTCTCTAGTCTTTCGGAATATGTTTTCAATTTTGTTATTCTAATGAACAAGAGGAATCAGACTAAAAGAAGACATATTTAGAAATTTAATTTCAACAAGGAAGTTGTATGTACTGGTTGGAGCAAATAAAAGTGGCCCGGAGAACAGAGTTCCAGAGTACAAAAAACAACAGCGAAGGAAAGGAAATAGAGCAGTACACTGAACATAGAAGATGTTGAAAGTGACCATCGCTCATCTCTTGGCACTTTTGGGCCCTGGTTAGCAGGTTTCTGAAGGTGGAACGAAGCAGACATTGCTGCAATCTCATCCGAAATGTTCTGCTGCAGATCTTGAAAACTAGGAGGGTTGTTGCAATACACCTTAGACTTGAGGTCTCCCCACACAAAGTAATCGCACACTGACAGATAAGGTGACCTGGGTGGCCACCTAGGGCGGCTCCCAGACAGGCCTCTGCTAACAACCTAGTGTCACATCACCTGCATCTACGTGATTATTCGCTATTCACAATAAAGTGCCTGGGAGAGGGTTCAATGAACGACCTTCAAGCTGTCTCTCTAACGTTCCACTCTCGAATGGCGCGCGAGAAGAACGAGCATTTTAATTTTTCTGTGCGAGCCCTGATTTCTCTTATTTTATCGTGGTGATCATTTCTCCCTATGTAGGTGGGTGCCAACAGAATGTTTTCGCAATCGGAGGAGAAACTGGTGATCGAAACTAGTGATCGAAATTTCATGAGAAGATCCCGTCGCAACGAAAAACGCCTTTATTTTAATGATTTCCACTCCTCGTATTTTGTCTGTGGCACTATCTGTGTCAGGCGTGAAGACTGTGTATTGGCAGTTGCTCCATCCTGTTCGAAGTAACTGTAGGTCTTTTCTTCCTCCGCTAGTGCATACATTCGCATCCTATCGTGTCCACTCAACCGGGCCGCTTTAATTTGCTCAACCCCATATTTTACATTTCTGTCGCCGGTCGGTAGCCTAAGCTGAAAATTAGTCTTGCACTTTGTGGCAGTATACCGATACTTACTGAGAGCAATTCAGAGTATGAGGAATAATAAATTTCTAGCAGCGATCGAAGAAAGTGACGGAAATGTAGCACGTCTACATCATCGAGGAATCTAACACGAGTAGTTCGGCATATTGCATACGTGTTTCCTTATCGACGGAATTATTTGGCGCCGTACACTATGGTGACGAATTGTGTTTTTTATCCTCCTCCTGATGCATTATACTGAAAGATGTTGACATATTTGGAAATAAACGTCCTCTTCGCTGGACGTAGCGTAATGTGGAGACCAGAGAAAACTTCGATGAGAAACTTCTGACGGGCGGTCACCGCTTTGGCAGCAGCAGGGAAATGAAAGCAATCTTGTTAATGAATGAGTTTAAGATGGGAGCGGGAAGGGGGGAAAGGGGGTCGGAAACGTCTCCGCGTAATAGCTGTGTTAATTGAATGGTTATATCACTTAAAAGCGATTATTTTCCACAGACCATTAAAGCTGATTTCCAACTTCTACTTTGGGCAATAAAGATGGATCAGGCTTACTTCTTTGATAATTAAAAACTTTCACATAAGCAGGTTAAAGCTTCCCTGTACCGTATATTGAATACCCAATTTGTCCGATTTTCTGGACCCCATTCTAGCGCAAATACTTTAATCAAACGCACTGTCCTTCTTTACATATAGAATGAAAGTATTAAATGATCTCGAAAAGACTTAAAGACAAAAATTTTAAGATCATTGTACATAAGTTTATTTTTAGCTATTGCTCGATATGACGCTGCGTAACTGATTTATATTCATACAGTTTACGTTGAAAGATTAATCTTTCTAAGTGTTAATATATTTACCGCGTGGTGGTAGAAAACGAACCGTGGGAGATTTTGAGTGCTCTATGTGTCTATATAATTTGCCTACTCCATCTGAAAAAAGTGCATATTTTATGTAATTATCGTTAATTTTTAACTAATTTAAAAAGTGGAGCCAGTGGAATACATTTACAGAGATCGCAGGGTTAAAAATACAACCCAGACTCTTTTCTTTCGACTGTGAAGAGTAGTGAAAACTGCGTGGAACAGTGGCCAGCAGCATCGCGTGTTGCAGTAATTAATAGTCACACTGGGAAGAATCTTTATTAGTAAGCCGTATTTTTGACTCATCAGTCTTCTAAATGGTTCAAAGCGAACCGCCACAAATTACTCTCCTGTGTCAACCTCACATCTCGGAGTAGCACTTGCAACCTAAGTACTCAGATATTTGCTGGATGTATTCCAGTCTCTCTCTACAGTTTTTACCCCTGGCATCTCTGGAAGTCATTCCATGACGTCTTAGCATGTGTCTTACCGTCCTGCCTCTTCTTCTTGTTAGTGTTTTTTGACATTTCTTCCCTCGCCGATTCTGCAGAGAACCTCTCCATTCCTTACCTTATCACTGCACCTAACTTTTAACGTTCTTCAGTAGCACCACATCTCAAATGCTTCTGTTCCGGTTTTCCTGCAATCCATCTTCCACCACATTTTCATACAATTTTAAGTGACCATATCGCCTCTGTGGCGAGGACATTCATCCCAGCAGTTGACTACAGGTTTTTAAATAATAATGAACCAGTTCATGTGTCTGCAAATTTTAAAGATTTGATTTGCATATAAGAGGATAAATTAACACGTTTCTCCTGGCCTCCATAGTTACAAGATTTTAACATCATGGGCCAGTGTAGCGTCTACTGAAGAGCACATTATCCTGTTCCAGCACCTCTTGACGATTTGTATTAGTTTAATGGACTTTTCAGTACTGGCTACACTGGCCCATAATGTTAAAAATTTGTCACTGTGGAGGCCAGGAGAAACGTAGTGAAATCCAGTTTCCGACCATTCATCTGCTGGATGATTCAGGTAATTTGGAAATTATGGACACGATCTTTAACTCTAAACCACATTATGGTGGGAGCTGACGGTAGATTATACGTCTGTATTTCGTGTATTGTGGCAATATTATTTGCAAAACGTGAATTTGGCACATTAATCCCAATCGGGTCACTGCTGGTCAAGGTGCGTTTCATATTATTCAACTTCTAATGTTTCTTTTCTTTCTTTCTTTCCTCCTTTTCACAATAGCACGAAAATTCTCTTTTGTTGGCTACATGATACGAGTAACTGGAAACAGTGAACGTAAAGCTGTCGTTAACATTTCCTATTGGAAGTAGAATAGAGGGGATCTACGCTTTGAAAAGAATGGGATCTATTAATGTCACCTTAGTCAGAAAATGACGTGCTGTGCTCATGAATCGGTATAACTAAAACTTTATAGGCTACTCTCTTTCGTCGGTGAATTACATTCCTTAGGATTCTTTCAAATTATCTTAGTCTGGTATCTACTTATCCTACAGCCTGTCTTCTGTGGCCGTTTCATTTAAGATCGATCCGCACGCATTGACTAACGAATTTACAGCAGTTTCGGCAAATACGATGTTTATTTCCGTCGCACAGTATTTAAGAGAATAGCCTACACTCATCATCTTCGTCTATCAATCCAAAGTAGCAATGCCATCTGAAAATGTGTCCAAGCAATCTGTAATGATTCTCGTCTTTCGAATATATCATCATACGTCTCTGAAAACTAGTGCAGTCCTTGAATAAAAGTGTGCCGAAAATAATATGTTGAACATATGACAACGACACCAATTTCCATGTTCCCTCTGCTGCACGATGCGTTAGGAACCGTTTAGTGCAGCATCATCCGTAGTTAACACTTATTTGATGTGAATTCCTTTAACCACATTGCAATATAAATTTATTGACTTTATTGTGAGTTACTTATGTCAATTTTCAAGATACTATCCATATTACTAAACGGCTAGAATGGTCAAATATTCGTGTTGCAGGTTGCCTGTCTAATGACATCCATGGGCTAAATGCATTTTATTTTCAGTACTTCATATAATTACTGCCCAAATTTAAACATGAAACATTCTGTCACGATCCGCTCATGAAGAGGTATAAAACTGCTTTTAAAGTTCAAGCATCAAAATTATGAAGTGCACATATGTCATTTTACTAAGGTTTGAACCTCCTCTTGATGCTCAACAGAACTCCACTGGACAAACTCAACTATACACAGGAACTAAACACAGTACACCAAATAGCCAAAGAGAATGGGTTCAACACACAGATGATAAAGTGAACAACAAAATTAAAAAGTAAATTAAAAGAGGACAAATCACCAGCCACGACAGAAAACCAAGAACACAAACTCCAGAGAAGCACATGGTACCAGAAAAACCCTACAAAGAGTACAGCATGGCACATACTAACGCACAGCAACAAATACGTAAACATGGTGGGAAACATTCTGAAGAAACAAAGGCTACAAATATCATTCCGCACAGATAACACAGTACAGAAATATTGAAACACAAGGAACACCTCAGCAGACAAATTCTCCAAAGCCGGTATACATCAGTTAACCTGTAGTTCACGCCAGTCGGTCTACATAGGCCAGACATGTAGAAATTTCAAAACGAGGTACTCTGAACACCTCAGAGCCCTAAGAAGTGATAGTGCACACTCCACTTTCACAGATCATCTAATACAAGAAAACCACCAGCCAAATAACATGGAGACTCATCTTAAGATCCTCCGAGAGAGCAACAGTCTCTGTTAAAAAACCTCACAATAGAGGAGAACTACCACATACAAAAAGTAATAACACAAGGAAAGAGAGTCCTGAATGAAAACACAACACTGTGCAACAAAGCACTGTTTGGAACACTCAATGAACTATACAAAGGCGCATTCCTACATAAAACATAATACTCAAACAGCCACAACAAAAACATAAATAGTACATACAGCCAAACCACACCAGTTCTGACGAACATTCATAATTAGTGCCACAGCACTGTCACTGAGAATGGAGTCAGAAGTGTCTGCTCAGGTCACGTTTCACCACATTATGTGTAAGTGCGTATGAAGTGAACCAGTGAGCAAAAATTCTGTGAAAAACTGTGTGGAAACAATAGAGTGAAGAGCAATTGATCGAGACACCAACCAGATACACAAATGGCTCTAAGCACTATGGGACTTAACATCTGAGGTCATCAGACCCCTAGACTTAGAACTACTTAAACCTAACTAACCTAAGGACATCACACACATCCATGCCCGCGCCAGGATTCGAACCTGCGACCATAGGAGCAGCACGGTTCCGGACTGAGGCGCCTAGAACTGCTCGGCCACAACGGCCGGCCTACCCACGCAACAGTTCTTGATAAATAAGCATTTTCTTCGTGGATAGTTTGCAGATGACATGCTGTCAAAAAAAAAAAAAGAAGACGAAAAAGAGCACAAAAAACCGGTGTATGATAATGCAGTTCATTTAGCGGTGTAATTTTAAGGTGAGCGTCTAAACAAAACAAAGCAAATGGCACATATTGTAATTCTTAGGCCTACAACAGTTAAATTGTTATAAATTTCATATTGTATTTTACAGAAATAAAAATTTTACCCACTGAAGATGACACATAGGAGTCGAAACATGTCTGGATAAAATACAAAAAAAAAAAAATGTGTATGCATAAGACTGATTTTCAAAACAACCCATGTGTATATATGTGTTGAGGCACCACAACGCAGGGTGCGCAAATTACAACAGCATATTCATCCAGTATTTTAGAATGAGAGAGCACATAGCGACTTTTACGGATAATTTCAAACTATTTAGAAACTTAGAATGAGATTTTCACTCTGCAGCAGATTTAGCGCTGATATGAAACTTTCTGGCAGATTAAAACTGTGTGCCAGACCGAGACTCAAACTCGGAACCTTTGCCTTTCGCAGGAGAGCTTCTGTAAAGTTTGGAAGGTAGGAGACGAGGTACTGGCAGAAGTAAGGCTGTGAGGGCGAGGCGTGAGTCGTGCTTGGGTAGCTCAGATGGTTGAGCACTTGCTGATTAATTTATTGCTTCCTTACTACTATGAATGAATAACCATAAACTAATAAAACCAACACAATTTAAGATCAAGCATCTTCATCCATTAACGTTTTATGTGCTTAATGTCAACTACGTAACACATTCATTAGTAAAGTGATCAGACGTTTCAGAATGTTTTATACATGAAATTACGATTGTTGGGTGTTGGTGGGGGATTACTGGTCCTTGCACAACAAATTACTCATAGTAGTGTTTCAGCTTATGTAGAAGTCTTAACAGTACTATTACATGGTTTTAGTTGCAGTAGAGGGGCGAAACGATTCCAGGCATAGATGCCTATCCTAAATGAAACTTATACTCTGGGCTAGAGCATGCTAGATTTCACGAACTATTGCCACCGGAAAACAGTTTAAATATTTCCGGCCAATGCAGTATTACTCAACTGAAAATAGTTTACTCTGACTTATCACCCGTCGCAGCTTGCACGAATAGTACCCTGCCTTATGAGATTTTTCTAAATGAGACAGAAGTCCAAAGTTGTATCCACTAAAACATCAGATGGTGTGTTAACTCAAGTGTGGGAGGAATGCGAAGGAAATAGACTGTAGTCGTGTCCAACACTGCAGCTGTTAGAGGAATTGAAGTCGGAACGGTGTACTTCATGTTCAGCAACTTTTGTAAAATAAAGGAACTCAAGAAAAATCTTCTCAAAAGTATAAAAACACCGCCTTTAGTACAAACTAACGTACCTAAATTGAGGATCACTTAAAACTGAATGTTATGTATTTTTTGTAAAATGTAAACTTTCACGGCCGGAATTGTCACAATTAATAAAGTATTCCGGGCTATTATGTCGTGATCTAAGGGATTTTACTTCAATACCCGACGTTTCGTCCCCATCGGCGAAGGATATTTTCAGGGGGATCGTAGCTTTGTTGAATGTCCGATTCACACCCTCGCTCGTTACTGACTACAACAAAATTCTGCTTCAGAACCGTGGAATGACGTCACATGTGTTGAATACGCGAGTGCCACTGGCCGTTGTCGACTGACGTCGTCCGCTGTTACTATCATCCCGTGGTGGAAGACTGGCACACATCTTCTTCAGCACCGGAGTCCAAATCTTATTCAATTTCGCTCACTCCTCCTTCCTCGCGTATTCAAAACCTGTGACGTCACGCCATTGCTCGGAGCTCGCGGATGCGGAATTTTGCGGTAGTCAGTAGCGAGCCAGGGTGTGAATCGGACATTCAACAAAGCTACAATCCCCCTTGAAAATGTTCTCCACAGATGGGGACGAAACGTCGGGTTTCGAAGTGACATCCCTTAGACCACGGCATAACAGCCCAGAATACTTTATTACTTATGTATTTTTTACATTGATATTTCGCGTTCTGCGATACCCATAGGCAGAATGGAGTAAGGTAACTTTCTGGAAAATATTGCATAAACATTGAAATCATTAGGAATATCATATTGAAACTAACACATAGAGTTGTGTAACGAAGTATTTTGGCTAAGGAATATGAAATCTTTAAATGAACCGTTAACAGTAAGAAAATTCTGTCATGTCATTTAGAAAAATGTACAATTATTTATTGAATTCCATCACTCGTGCACCAAATCTATTTTCTGAGATGTAAATAGACAACTTACTGCGGCTAATAATAAATCCAATAATCCAGTCCCGCCCAACTACACAAGTATTTGTGTAATCTATATGGTAAGCCATTTCCTTCTGCTAGTTGATAGACTAATGATCTGACAATGAGATGTTTCACCGTCAAAGAGTCTGCTCTTGATTTACTACAGTTATGCTGCCAGCTCGTCTTTCTGTTTTGCTGTGGAGTGCATTGTTCCAACGCTGATTTAGGTGCGTAAATCTCCTTAGATGCTTTTAAAACTCCCTTTTCAGAAGACTGATTTAGTATCTCACGGTTGTCTTTCTAATGTAAGTCCATACCATCTGGATAAGCAACAAGGGAAAACCGGCCATCCTGATTTAGTTTTTCCGTGGTTTCCCTAAATCACTCCAGGCAAATGCCGGGATGGTACCTCTGAAAGGGAGCTGCCGACTTCCTTCCCCATCCTTCCCTAATCCTATGAGACCGATGACCTCGTAGTTTGGTCTCTTCCCCCAAACAACCCAACCCAAGAAGGGAAAAAAAGAAAGATGTAGTTTGAAAACTAATTGCATCAAAAAATTAGTGGGCAGTACAGAACAATATCCCATTCTGTCTCGTCCCATTCCGTCCCCAGAGTACATTTCAGGTCAACAACAGTTAGGGAGCGTAATTACTGAAGTACGTAAACGTATTACGTAAGTAACGTATAGCAAATGGCATGCACTTTCTAGGTTACATGTCAATTAAGTACTTACAAGTAACAGTTAACGGGTTTTCTGGCGTTGAAATTCCTCAAAAGGTGTACAAAAAAACTGTAAACTTCAAGGAGAACCGTTCACTACTTGGTCGCACTTAAAACCAAGCAAAAATGACAGGGGCACCTTGCATTCCACTCTGAGACGTAGTTACATGGCTCTGCAAGAAAGACGTAGTTACATGGCTCTGCAAGACGTTACAGCACTCTCCACAATCCCTTTGTTCCCCTATTTCCCCTATTCATTATAACGATTTGTGATGAAGAAAAGGCTGTGACAGAAATATCTTAAGAACCAATTTTGTGCGCAAATAGCCCACGCGCTAACTAGTTGTTTGCCGCATCGGTATGAGGTGCGCTTCGGTGCGACGTGTAGTCCGTGACTCGCGCCGCAGTACGCAACGCGAATATTCTGAGACGCCAGCCAGTCTCCCTGCTTTGCCAACGTCCGTAGCGGCGTGACTGCAGCAAGAAGGGGACAGGGCGGGCTGTATTTCACTCGATCGTGCTCCGCTTTGAACCGGCGCCAGTTCTTGCTACCGACAACGCTCTGGAACAGAAATCCCTAACACTGACTCACACTGTATCTGGAAACGGGCGCGTGCTGCCAAAAGGAACTCGGGGAGCAGCTACGAACAAAGAAAACGAGATCGTTACTGCGTAGAGAGCCAACCTGCTTGACACTGTAACAAACGTGTTCAAGTCATGTTCGCTTTTTAGAACAGATCGATTGCGTACTATACTATGCAGAACCCAGTAATGTGTACTAGCATTCTCCTAACAACAGTCAACTTAATACATACTGATACACGTATAAGAAGATTCCGTATCGCCAAAAATATTGTCAGCAAACCTAGAAGAATTTCTCACCTATTCAACGTTAGGAAACGAAAGTGAAACATGTGCCGCTGAAACAAATTTGCATCAAATCGTAACGCAGTGACTTGGCAAGGCCACAGCACCTGTCCATACCAGTTGCCATGTGACGTAATGGGCGAGTTGTGGCGCCCTGAAAATATTCTAAGTTCAGAATAGGCGTGGTAACACCGGGGCCTCTCGGTGCGCCGCGGCTCGTCGGCGGCCGAATGGTGCCGACCGTTAGCCGGGGAATTCCATGGTGACACTGTGTCGATGAAGGAGACATGCCAGGAATGCCAAAGATGGCGGACTTTCTGAAACCTTAATAGCAGCCATTTCACAGTTCGTATAGAAATTAATAGCAGCCAGATCAATTATGATACCTCAAAAAGAAACTTGTACCTTACCATTATTTGCACGATGATTCTGATGGTGTAATCAGATTTTCAATATCTTTATTAGTTTAAAGTTTAGTATCCGACTATAAATTATACAAGTAACACCCAGAAACAAATTCCCAAAATCTAAACGGTTCATCCGATTTTGTAGATCGACATGTTTTTAGGAAGCTATTAGTGTAAACCTAAATTTGTATAAATTATATGCATGTGACTTGAATAGTACATGAGTTATTGGAGCTCAAAGGGGCCAATTACTATCGATCACGTCAAGCTATAAATACTCCACAGTTACACGAAAGAACGGTAGCAGCATGCTTATAAATATATTTATTCGTCTACGTCTTTGTTTATATCCAATATATACCATTCATGAAAAAATTGGTCAATTATTTTCTGTGTTTTAGAAAGCACAGAGACATTACGCTACCGGCTTACTTCTGTTCTATTCCTTAGATACATGTTTCTTTAATCTGTTTATGTATTTAATAATGTGGGTTAGAGCGTGTTTATGGTCCAGCGGTAGGCACATTTATTTAATTTCAAGTTGTTTAAATGTAAATGCCGTATTTCGAATGTGTTTCATTATAGTTGCGAGTGTGTGTTGACTTGGAGATAGGGCGGGAGCGCTCTAGCCAACCACAGCGATCGTTTCAAACAGGACATGTAGAGAGACTGTTATGGAAGTGGGGGAGGCAGGGCTGGACAGTGTGGCGCGAGGGACAGTACGGGAGGAGACACGGAAGAGATTCCTGGACAGTACGGTGCGTTGGACGCAGAATCACGAGAAAGACTTGGAGAATGGAGCAGTTTTGCGTGTGGTAGCGGGAGATAGAAATATTTCGTAGTGCCAACTTGTGCACTTGTGAGACTTCCGTGGCTTCTGCAGTGAAGGCGTAGTGTGCATTTCGAAGTGAATATCTTACAAGCTATGTTGTTGTTCATAATTAATTACGTGAAGTAGGTATCTATTGTTGCCGTGTTATTCAACTTATATTTTATTTAATTGCTGGACTATCGACACCAGTAAGTGTTTACAGTAATAAATAACATTCTAAAAGGTACTTCTGCTATTGTACTCATAATTTAAAGTCGTTAAGATAGTACCTGAAGATTTTATTTAATTGAAATATTTCATTTATAGATTACTATCTTGCATTAAAAATTCGCAATTTCAAAGTGATAGGAACCTTCGACCATTCGATTCATGTGTTTATTCATATTGTATACTGTAGACTCAGCAGTATTTGGCTTGTTATGCGGCAACTACGTATCCCAGCCCCTAGACAACGAAACCAGCCAAAACTTTTAATATTTCAACTCTGAGTCAGAGGTTACGTAGTTGAGGGCTATCACATTCACCTGAGATATTTATTTTTGTGAAAGCCCGCACTCATCACAAAGGAAGAGAGAGAAATAAAATTATTCCTTTAATTCTGACCTCAGATTCGAACTTCATACAAAATTCCGATTAAACTGATACCTAACTCTGCCCAGTCAAATAATTAGCAATTCATTAAACTTGATTATTGAATTAATAGCATTAAATTAATTTTCCCAAGTCCATAGTACATCTGAGGAAATGTCTACGTAGAAGACCATCGGTTAGAGGGGGCAGGACAATTTTTCATTCCCCGTTAAATCAAAAACGCCCAAGATGGCGAAATGTAGCTTGCTGTTTTGGCCTTTATTTCACATCGTCGTTGGAGCAACGTGGTGGCGGAGGCACACATCGTTCTTTCGCCTTCTGAGAATTCTCGCCAGCTCAGTGCACCCAACGTGAGGGGCGGAATTTTGCCACTCCAGGAAGTCAGAACAGCAGAACGGTCCCACCTCTCACCCCTGTTAGGTTGTCTATGAAGACTATTTCGCGTGCCGCGTAGACGCACTGTAGCTCATCGACCGAGCCATTAGATAATCTGGAGATCAGCTCTCCAGCCCCATTCCATTGCACTTTCTAGAGGACTCAACATCACGAAACTCAGCGTACGACAGTTAGCGCCATTAAGTGGCTAGCGCTTCTCATTGCCCTGAGAACTGCATATGTTTAGCCGTCCGGGAACCACCCGTGCTGTTCCGGATGCACTCTGAACTAAAATGGCCGCGACTGCGTTAGTGTTACGTTTTTACCGCAAGATACTAGCGCTGCAGACCGGTATGCAGCGTAGTAAGGTGATTCGGCCGACCCCTGTTGCAGTTAGCGTGACCCATGGTTAGTTCCTCTGGCTATAGTGATACCCGCTATTTTATTTCTGTGCTCTCTCTAGGGACTGGTCTTCATACTGAAGACTGGTTTGTGAATGATCTTGTGCGCTTTCAACTTGTCATACTGCAATTATGGTCGCCCAGCGGCTACATTCCGTGTGTAACAATGTATGAATAGCTGTGACAAGGATACCTCTGAATTTTTGTGTTAATTTCTGAATATATGTCTCGCCAGATTACCCCGACTGTCGTTGGCTGTGGCTTCCCTACTGTCCCTTTCGTAAACAAATTTCTTACTAGGCTACGAAACGCCTGCAGGAGAGGCGAAGTCCGCGCCTGGGAGTTAAGATCCTCAGGCGAGTGATCTGCTAGGGAGCATTGTCAGTCGGAGCTCCCTTGCTAATCTGCTACAGTTACTTTCACCAAAAACCCAAACGATACAAAGGTGTTTTTGGATAACATTTACTAATTGTCTATAATGCAGATAAACGTCATCAACGCAACGACAGCAACGCCATAATAGTCTGACAAGAGAGGAAGGAAGGAATGAAGAATGATTAGAGTATCCTACGGCACGGCCTTCCTCCCCTGAGAATCCTCGATGTGGCGACGTGGACGAGCACAGCGGCCTGGACTTGGGCATATGGCGCCTGACTGACGACACAATTTTTTCCCGTTGCATCCCTTGCACGAGAACTGTTCGGAAAGTAAGGTCAGATGGGGTGCGAAATGGAAACCACAACAGAGGCCATAATTGACTCCCCCTGGATCACATGAACCACTGGATATGAAGACAATGTTCTGGCACAGACAACGAGCTGTAGACGAGCTTAGGGAATTGGCAGCAAGCACAGACGGCTTCCTTCTAGGACGAGGGTGTTGGAAAGTTGGTGTAACGCTACGACAAATTCTAAATCCGAGGGGCGACTATGTAGAGAACTAGCTGGAATGTGTAGTGAACTGTTATAAATAAACCATTTTTGAAATGAGATTTTCACTCTGCAGTGGAGTGTGCACTGATATGAAACTTCCTGGCAGATTAAAACTGTGTGCAGGACCGAGACTCGAACTCGGGACCTTTGCCTTTCGCGGGAAAGTGGTCTACCACCTGCGCTACCTAAGCACGACTCACGCCACATCCTCACAGATGTGTGCAATAGTTGCGTATATAATTAAAGTCGTGTTTGCCCTGTATGGTTATGGCGATGGGAGAACGGGAAGGTTGAAACCCGATGCCGACACATAGCCCACGCCTCTTCAACAGCTCCGAGCTCAGCGGCCCTATCCGACGGATGTTCACCATCGCTAGTGTCGCGTGCCCTCACCTCGTCAGACCCTGCGTAGAGGTTTGGTATTTTATCAGCGTCCTTGACGCAAAGACGGGTGGTCAGGTACCTTACACTTCTACCTCTCCTCCCCTTGTCAGCTAAATACTGGCAGTGGAAATTTCATCCACCACCAAGATTCAAAATTCAAATGGCTCTGAGCACTATGACCACCAAGATTCGAACTGGCTTACCTCCGAGTCGAGTGCCACCACAAAGGAGTGCGTTATCGACCTCGGCTGTAGCGGCGGAGTTCAGAAGACAAGGTATGGACAGTGACCTTACTGTATGGTAATTCTAAAGGACTATGTGCAGCAGTGTCAATCTAACGCCTTATAATAATAGGTTATGATCGCACTATTTCTCTAATAATACTTTGAGTGGAAAAAGACAAACATCTCACTAACAAAAGAAAGAATTCTAAGTTCTGTCACATGAAATGTGTGGGAATTACGAAAAGCATACCGACTGTTTGAGCGTCGAACGCAGAATGGTTCAAATTCGAATTCCAAATCAGTAACCTTTCAAATTGGTGTAGAGTAGTTGTAACTGTTTTATTTGTTCTGTTTTGTACAAAGGTTTCCCATTCTCAATTCTTGTATGTACTGTAATGTAAAAGTTCTTTCAACTGAACAACGCAAGTGGCATGCTTACGCAAACGCTATCTGATGAAAGGAGTCACCAAACCTATCTCAAATTGTGTAACTGTATTCTAATTAGCTTTAGCTAAAAAAAAATAGTAAAAAAAACCTAAAACTGAATGGGTCTTAAAGAAACATTAGTGAACAAAGTACGTGCCTTGCAATTCTAACACACAAAACTAACAAAGTAAAAACCTGCACGAAATTGCAAAATTGAGCTTTAAAAGAATAAATGTGCAAAATACTTATGTTAAAATGTCCTGAAAAGTTAAGTATTCAAACTGACTAAATAAAATTCCGAAAACTGAATGACATAAACACACACACGAACACTTAACACAGTACTGGAAGAGTAAGAATGTCTGACAAAACAGTGACATGTGAACCGAATTTCAACCGGACTGAACCTGATCATAATTTTTAATGCAATGCTTGAGTATAAATAATCTTACTGTGCCCTAACGGTGATGTTAAACTGACCCTAACGAAATTTCGTGACTTATCTTTTGGCAACGAAATCTCGGTACTGCTCCAAAGAACAACGGAAAACCAGCTAAAGAAATCCTTGCCTAAGCGCAATTCAAGGAAAAGCAACTACGCTAAGCACATCATACTTCAAGCTTTAAGTAACTGCGTTCCGCTAAGTGCAGTGCGCTCACACTCGCTTACAGAATACAATTTTGGTAATGGGATAGCAAAAGAAACTGAGCCTACTGAATGATGTACAAGAGACTAGCATTTAAAAAAACTGTATCATGAAACTGATTTTTAAGGACTACGACAATCTTTGCAAAATTCACTTTTTATGAAAAAAAGTTGCCACGTACTTCGTTAGTGAAATGGTAAAGAAGTGATGAATTTATAACCATGAGTCCAAGTCATATGAGCAGATAATTTTGGTTAATCTCGTCTCGACAGTCAAACTAACTGAGCCGAAACAATAAATGAAAATCATACGAAAAAATTACTTTACTCAAACTCATCATAAATTCCAGAATGAGATTTTCACTCTGCAGCGGAGTGTGCGCTGATATGAAACTTCCTGGCAGATTAAAACTGTGTGCCCGACCGAGACTCGAACTCGGGACCTTTGCCTTTCGCGGGAAAGTGCTCTACCATCTGAGCTACCGAAGCACGACTCACGCCCAGTACTCACAGCTTTACTTCTGCCAGGCAAAGGTCCCGAGTTCGAGTCTCGGTCGGGCACACAGTTTTAATTTGCCAGGAAGTTTCATCATAAATTACTTACAAGTGAGTTGTGCAGCGGCGACATTACCTAAGTATCTTCACGCTCCTAAAATCAAACTTTACAAACCTATGTTTCCAAAAGCCAACTTCTCGATGCCCTGCTAGCAATTTTCCAAAACCGGTCAGCACAGTGACCGACACCAGACTCTGCCTCTTAGTACACGTGAATGCTACACTGGCAACGACAAACTGCTGACAACTTAAAGACAACACTGCTTGTACTCAGAACCTCAGTGACGTAACATATTGGCTATTAAAGACATCTGTTGAAAACATCCAGTGTACAGGTATGAAGTATGTCTCTTCGAATACAAAGAGAACACACATCACTCGCAACGACTATCATAAATGAGCTAGAGCTCACCATCACTTTAAATATTTAACACTTCGATTTGGAGTGTATGTCTGTAAGTGTTGCATATGCCTATTGCAACTAAAACAATATCTTGTTAACGGTAAAATTCAAATAAACCATATATGGACCAGATATTTATAGATGTGATTTGTTGTGCATGTATTCTTTTCCTTGCGACACACTACTGAACTACAGCAATAGAAATTTCATGACATAAGAATCTCACAAACAAAAATACATGAATTTTATGTTTCACAGTGGGAGGAAAAGCGACATACAGTTATTTGCACGAACTGTCAACGATATAGCACTGAACGTTTCGTACTGCAGCGTCTGTGAAGACAACAGGAAAGTGATGTCATTGTAGTATCTCTGAAATCTTTTTTTCTACATCTACATGGTTCCCTGTAATTCACACTAAGTGCCTGGCAGAGTATGCCGTAAATCAATGACTACACTAGTTCTCATAGTGTCAAGCGGTGCTATATTCTAGGGGGAAGATCCATCACAGAGCACTTGGGCTTCAGGGGATAAAGTTATCTTAGACCGACAGGCATAAAAAATGGGAAGATAAAATACACTACTATGATAGAAACAAAAAATTGAAACACCTGAGCACTGGTTCCTAACGCCCACAATCACTGAAATATACCTCTATTCAAAAACATCTTGACTAGAAAATGAATAAAAACTGATCTGCTTTCATTGGAAGCGACTCAGCTAACACCATACACATTGAATCTACGATTATCTGCTTCTATCCCCTAATTATCGAAAAACAATGGTACTCTGATGTCAGCTTTGAGTCCCATTTCCTACGTCACAATGCACATGCGTTGCAGACGGCACAAAGAAAGTTCTGGAAAATGTTACATTGCCTTTGGATATTGTTGGAGCAGCCGTCTAATTTTTTCACAGCACTGTACGATGCTACCTTCGTTTCTTTCCTCTTGCGCCACTTTGGATGCTGCGTCCAATTCCATGACGTCTTGTCCACTGCAAGTTCAAATACATCGTCCTTTTTAGAACCTGAAAGCATTTGAGACATGAATATCTGTAAATAGTTCATGGATGTAACAGAAGCAAAATTCTCCAACCTCAATTGAACAATATCATTCGTGTAAACCAGAGTATCTAGCTCGTCAAAATGTCACACCCCACCACCCCCCCGGCCCCAAGCTAAGACATGAAATTTCATATTATTCTCTCTTTCATCATTAAAGTGAGCCGGAGGAATCGCTGACGAAATCACGTATGCATGTGGGTTGGGAATCTGCCGATCAGATTCCGTAAGAGAACAGAAATGAGTTCGTGAGGAGTATCTTTAATAAATTCGAAACTGTGCTGTGAATACTGATTAGAGGGATCGAGAGTACATCATCGCCTGTCTTACTCAGCGAAATGCAGGAAGATCTGCAGCGGATAGGCACTTGGTGCAGGGAGTGGCAACTGACCCTTAACATAGACAAATGTAATGTATTGCGAATACATAGAAAGAAGGATCCTTTATTGTATGATTATATGATAGCGGAACAAACACTGGTAGCAGTTACTTCTGTAAAATATCTGGGAGTATGCGTGCGGAACGATTTGAAGTGGAATGATCATATAAAATTAATTGTTGGTAAGGCGGGTACCAGGTTGAGATTCATTGGGAGAGTGCTTAGAAAATGTAGTCCATCAACAAAGGAGGTGGCTTACAAAACACTCGTTCGATCTATACTTGAGTATTGCTCATCAGTGTGGGATCCGTACCAGATCGGTCTGACGGAGGAGATAGAGAAGATCCAAAGAAGAGTGGCGCGTTTCGTCACAGGGTTATTTGGTAACCGTGATAGCGTTACGGAGATGTTTAATAAACTCAAGTGGCAGACTCTGCAAGAGAGGCGCTCTGCATCGCGGTGTAGCTTGCTCGCCAGGTTTCGAGAGGGTGCGTTTCTGGATGAGGTATCGAATATATTGCTTCCCCCTACTTATACCTCCCGAGGAGATCACGAATGTAAAATTAGAGAGATTAGAGCACGCACGGAGGCTTTCAGACAGTCGTTCTTCCCGCGAACCATACGCGACTGGAACAGGAAAGGGAGGTAATGACAGTGGCACGTAAAGTGCCCTCCGCCACACACCGTTGGGTGGCTTGCGGAGTATAAATGTAGATGTAGATGTAGATGTAGACAAATGATTCCAGCGAAGGTCTTCAATGAGTAATACAGCTATCGGTGGGTAGTAGTTATTGGACGAAACAGAAGTATTGTAACAAATTGATTCTTCAGTTACTTTGATGAATCAAGCTTTCAGGAAAATAACATGAATCTTCTATTTAATTCACAATACAGTGAAAACGTTTACTATAAAGCCACACTATTATGTTGTTTTCTTTTTTATTTCTAACCAGTTATAGTGCTACCGTATGAAACGGATACAGCACAAGCCACAGCTTCAAAAGGCCAATATACACAACCAAATCAATGTAACATAGTGATACACTATAAGGTAAAGGTCCTCATAATTACACTGTTTTTCGAATAATTCCCTGAATCCTTTAATCGCTCTAACGTAACTATGACCCATTCTAGCGCCGTTGTTGGTCCAGAAAAATGATTGCTTTAGAGACTAAAAAATAGACAGACAGTGGCAGAGAAAGAATTCTTAATAAAGGTGTAACATAAAGGCATGTGAGAGGCTAGTGACCATTATAGTAAATATGCGTAACTCTGTAGTTAACCTGACTGCGTCGCATAAAAAGTCATGCAGCAAGTGAAGAATCAAGTGTACATGATGCGTTTCGGAATTATTTACATCTTCAAATTCAAGCGCAAAGGTAGCATAAGGACAAGAGCGTTACAAGTTGTGTTGCGACAGTCTGTCGTCTCATGTTACGTACACAACTGGAAACACACTTTGATTCTGAAGATAGAAATAATTCCGAAATGCATCAGGCATACTTCGTGATCAATAAAGTCGTTCTTCATACAGCAGGTGACTTTTTATGCGACCTACCCAGTATATCTACAGATACACGCATATTTAAAGAATTCTTAACCTGGAAATAAGTATTAGTAAAAAGTATCCTCATGTAACTGTGGAATAACTTACTGAAGATACATGTCTAGAGCACGGCGCTGTATGTTACTGAAAAGGGAAACGTAGGAAAATCGGATCGTACTACTGAAGGTTGTCAAAAATTGTACCGAGTTCGTAATGTATGAATATAGATTATAAAAAGGCACGTAGACTTCCACGACCGGCGTTATTTTGGACAAAATAATTCTGGGTATTGGACCGCGTCATTGTTAACTATTAAACTGCCGACGTTTCGACCGACTTGCTGCGGTTCTCTTCAGGGCGGTTTACTGCTGTGTAATTTTTATTTTCTTTATTTGGGAGGGGCGTGGGGAGGGGGGGGGGGGGCTGGCAGCAGCTTGATAAGCCGCTCTGCAGCCTGCAGAAGAGTTTAAAAACATAAAGAGTTGAGAATAAACAATAAAAACAGGCGCTAACACGGTGACTGGTTAAAACTATAACTCGGCGAAGAGTGCGGAGGTTAAAATGTAAAAACAAAATGTTGGTGATGCTGTTTAAAACACATAGTAATTAGGCAGGCGTAATTCAAAAATACATGGCGACAGTCTGGTTTCTGTACGCAAGAGTTAAAGAAGCACACCTTTTGGCAGGATGGTGTCTGTTCACAACACACAAAAAACGGGACGCACAATACTGACAGATCACTGAGACACTGCGGTATAAAGTAGGCAGTAACGCAGATTGGGAGGAGGGGAGAGGACCCAGACAGGAGAGGGGGAGGGGAAAAAGGGGGAGAGGAGAGGAAAAGCCAAAGGGGAGGAGCCGATGGAGGGAGAAGACACAGATAAAAAGCGGGCAGGGCAGACTCGAGAAGGAGTGGGGAAGGCAGTAAAGGGGAAAGCAGAAGGACACAGGGGGAGAGAAAGGAGTCAAAGAGAGGGTAGGTGAGGAAAAAAGAAACAGGAAGGAAGGAGGGAGAGGGAGCCCAGGAAAGGAGAGAAGGAGGGAGGGGGAGGTGAGAATCATAGTTGATAGGAGGGATAAATGGAGGGAGAGGGCATCATCCGGGAGGGGGAGTTGAAGGAAGCCACGTTGAGCAAGCAGATGCAGGGTGTAGAGGTGGAGGGTAGGGGGTGCTGTGTACTGATGAACATCTTCCTTCATATACTTCATTTTTTGTTTATCTCTTGGCTAATGACATCACATAACTGAGACGGCACTGAACAGTTTGGAGAGTTAAAATTAAAATTTGAAACAGTCTTGATCACAATCTTGTTAAAATATTTTTGTACTGGAATGAGTGGCCGCTTTCGACTCTACGAAAGAGTCATCTTCAGACTCCGGAGCGTGTAACTCACACGCCGTCGAGGCTCGACGGAACTCATCTAGCAGTGACAATCCACCGCTCTGGAGTCTGAAGATGACTCTTTCATAGAGTCGAAACCGGTCACTCACTCCTATAAAAAATATTTTAACAAGTTTGCGATCAAGACTGTTTTAAATTTTAATTTTAACCACTTTTGAGATCGCTGAATATGTTTTCAAAAATTTCAAAAATCTTGGCTTGGAGAGGTTGTGCGGTACGCTATTACCCATGCTACACTGGTGGCTGATTGGAAGGCAGCTCTAGTAGGTGATTGGTAGAAGACAGCGTGTTGGCTGTCTGTTGGCTGTGCCACTCTGGGAAGTGATTAGTGGGCAACTCGTTGGTGATTGGAAGGCAACAACAAATCGGCAGCTTGTACCCAGGGGATAGTGTTTTCCTGCAGCGAGGCGTTATGGCCGCACGCCAGTTCTCTCGCGGCCGCTGTCAACATCTCGGAACCTGGGTCAAGTGGCGCCGCCGGGTTGGAATCGCCGGTAGCCAGAGACGCAGGTAACTTGCAGCCATCCTTCTTATTCATGTTGTTGGAGCGTTTGTCTCCATGGCCTCTCTTACTTTACGTTGCTGCATCCACAGCTGCCGATTAAGCACGCTATGTTCTTGAAAATCAATACGACGGCCACATACCCGGTGGTTTTCTGCTACAGCTGACCTGTTGCTCTGTTCCAATCAACGTAACGTTCATGCTCCGAAACGCGAGTGCTAATGGCTCTCGCCAGCATAGAGTTCGCCGCGTTCACGAGATCCCTAGTGGGCCTCAACATATCTCGGTTCTTTTGGCCACTCTGAAGCACAGGTCTGATCCCTGCGTGAGACAGAACCTTGCTTACGCGGTCGCTGACGCCTCTCACATTAGGTACGCGAGCAGCACGAAGAGTATATTCTGTACCTTTGTTTTGTTTCCGCTGTACCTCATGGCTCCTTTGTATGTCTCTGTTGCATCCATTCGCAAGGAATGTTGTCTCGAGCTCGTTCAGTTCCTGTTGTATGTTGTTGCTCTGACTTACCCGGTGAGCTCGGGCATTCACAGTACGTAGCACAGTGTTTGTTCGTACTGGATGGTTGTGCGAATTCGCGTGCAGGCATAAGATGGTGTGCGTCGGCTTCCTGCAGACCTTATGGCCTAGTTTTCCGCTAGGTGCTGTGCAGACCTCCACATCCAGATAAGGAATCTCACTGTTGTTTTACATTTCTAGCGTGAACTCTACGTTCTTGTGTAAGCTGTTGAGGAGCGTAGTTCTGCTTCCCCATGTGACCAAATGAATACCTCAGTCAGCAGCGTGGGCCCAATAGTGCAGAATTTAGCGTGGTT
This sequence comes from Schistocerca piceifrons, assembly GCF_021461385.2. Lineage (NCBI taxonomy): Eukaryota > Metazoa > Arthropoda > Insecta > Orthoptera > Acrididae > Schistocerca > Schistocerca piceifrons. The sequence goes on from NC_060138.1 coordinate 1,163,254,796, forward strand.
TATCCGAAAGCTTTCATGAATGTCAGCTACTAAAGGTGAGAGGAGGCGGGGAGGAGCCCATAGACATTCTGTCTGTTTGCTCATAAAATTTGTCCTGCCAACTAAAATATGTCAATGACAAGCAAAGTGATACTAGGCTGCAGATGTCTGATGGTATCTGCCTTTGTAGGATGTTGATGTTTTCGACTACGAGCACGTTGGAAAACAAATATTCTATGTCAAACCTTACTTTAAGAGCCGTAGCTACTACTTGCTGTTCCCGTATAAGCAATATGAAATGCGTAGAATCCTGAAAGTAAGACTACGTATGGCCTACCAGGCTTCGTAACTTGTGGATCAGATATTTTCCCAGATAATGTGAGGGTGAGTCGATCTGATTGGCGACAGGTTTCAAAGGGCAGGCCTTTCTTCTGGACCTTAGGTACTTATATTCTTCTGGTGGCACTGGAACTTTCGACGTTACCCCTAGCTGTGTCGACATCAATTATATAATTCTTAAACTTGACTTGTGTGTGTCACAATATCTGCGCTTTAGAGTCACTTTTCAGTTCTTTGTGCATGGGGTCACTCGGCAATTCACTCATTTTGGCTTCATGTGACGTAGTGTCCAATATTACTGTGACATTGCCTTTGTCCGAGTGTAAAATTACAATCTCTTTGTTATTCCTGAGTTCACCTAGGGCGACTCTTTTTTCCAGTTGAGATATTCTGCTACGGAGGCTTTCCATGCTGCAGAATTCTGTTTCTTGTCACATCGTCTCTGCTTTTATTTGAGGCAGTTTCCGGAGACACCCTTCCTCTGCCGCTATACGCTGGGGAGCTGTAGAAGAGTTTAAACCCCCTAGACAGCACATCCGTCGCTGCCTTGCTAGTGCCTTGCGTTTTACAGGTTCGCCACATAGCAAGACGTATCCAGTTTGGATTAATCACTTCGTTTCACCCATGCGGGCCCTATACATTTCCTCTGCTGGCGGTTCTTTACTACTTCACTTGACGCGTAGTGTAGTTTGCACATTATTTTGTAGACCTTGTCCCAATCAGTTTGCGTTAACTCGGAAGTTGGCCATAGATGGTTCCTGAATAGCAAACCGTTGCTAAAATCCAAGTGATACATTCTTTCCCTCGATAGTGAATGATTAGCACGTTTGAAGATGTTACTTGCTTTTCTGGTTACCTTCGTCAGCCAGCCGCCAGAGCAGCACGGGCAGTAGCGTTCCGTACAGCCACCCCTCCACAAAATCTACAAACTGTCCTATGGCATCTCAGATATGACTTCGGTAACCACCATATAACCAAAAATGACAGTAAAGTAAGATATTCACCAGTCTATAACAGTGAAGAAACAACAGCAACTCAGTCGAAAAATCGGCGGTTTAGCTGTTTTAGTAGTTTACAAGGACGGGGTCCAATACCCAAAATTATTTTACTCAAAAAAGTCTATCACAGAAACAAGTGTGGGAAAAGTTCTGCCAGAAGAATAGACATGTTATGGAGGCTGTGCTATCGCATCCTGTAATAGGAAGCTTGGTGATGAAAGGAACTGTAAAAGGAAAATTGTGTGGACAGGAAAAGATTTGAATATCCAAAATAGATTATCCTGGATGTAGTAGAGGCGTTCAGATGAAAAGGAAAGCATAAACGGAAAAGCGTTAGAGGACAGTGTCAAACCGGATAGAAGTCTGGTGGCTTTAACATCAAAGGAAACTTAATGTGGAACGCTCCGTATTGAATTGTTCGGGATATTATGTAAAACAGTGGTTACATCATAGTTTACCCTGCGATATTTCGTTAAAATATCTGGTATCTGCATAGCAAATGCGCCAAAACACTGACGGAACACGAGGGTGTGAGTGAAATAATCGTATAATTTGAAAACGCATATAGATCTCAACATGTCTCTGCTTTTTATTACATAAGTTTATTCGCCCACATCGCATAAAAATACACAATGGTTACTAGTTTCAGTGAAATTAAATCACCATTTTCAGATCATTATTACTGAAAAAAATTTTACAGGGCCAATTCATTTCTTCGACTGCTCAAATTATTTGGACACAACTGTAAAGTACGTAAAGGAACAATTATGGAAAATTTTAACGTCAAACCTACATAAAATGCATACAAATTCAAAGTAAACATGCATTATACAGATAACATTCCATACTACAGTCTCTCGTCATACAGTAAGAGAATAGCAGTGCGAACAGTGCATAACAGTCACAAATAAAATACCAAAGATGTGTGTAAAATCCTTTCGTGCTGTGTCGTTGTTGACATCTGATAGGAAACTTCTGAGCCAGTGAAAGGAACACTCTGTGTTTTGAGGTGCCACCAGATGGCAGAATCTTTTACATCATTTGATTATATCTCCGAGTTAGAATTTTCCATAAATGTTCCATTATGTACATTGCAGTTGTGTCCAATAAATGTGAACCGTCGACGAAATGGATTTGCTCCATAAATATATTTTCTATACACTATGATCTCAAGAAGGCGATTTAATTTCGCTCAAACTAGTAATCATTGTGTATTTGTAAGCCTTCTGGGCGAATAAACTTCTATAACAACAACAACAACTGTGTTTAGATTCTGAGATAGCTTCCAATACAACTGACAGTCAAGTAATCATCAGCCTGAAGATTCCTTTTAGGTGAGTGAATTGGGTTTCTTTTGGTGTATATTTGTTTGTATGAGGAATTAACAATGAATACCGTATGACTGAGACATCACTGTTCTGGCTGTCTAATGCCAAGATGATAATGAATGGGAACGAAAATGTAGCGATGTGAAACAGTTTCGGGGACTCACTCCAACAAGAAGATGTACCTCACCATGACCGAAATGTGGACGGAGCCATTAAGAGGAGTACGGTGGTAAAACCTACCAACGTTTGTTATCATCGTCAGCAACGGAAACCAAACAATGCTAAGTCTGATCCAATGCGGTGTGAAGCTTCCTTGGCTGAATTATCGACTCAGGTTACCTGCAATTAAGTCAAGTAAACACGCAGTAACGAAATGGCTGTTAGCTAGCGGAAGAGTAGGGGACAAGCCACGATAGCCTGAATAAGTGCGTTGATAAGAAAATACCATCTTGCACTGTTCGTTGCATTAGTTTGTTATTCTGCAGGTGTTCATTTAATAGCAGTTCTCTCCATGTACCGTTATCACGTTTCCGGGCTTAACAACGCATGGCAGACTAGCTTCATCAGATTAAGATTGTATTAGGATTGCCTTTGGTGTTTCGTTTCATTACATGCCCCTTCATTTTCTCGCACAATCTTCAGAGATATTCCTACAAATTCTGCACGCAGCAAGATTTTCGTGAGAGACCGTATCTTCCCTTGGATCTAATCAACTACTACGTACTAGCAATTACCTCGAGGTAATAGAATTAGTTTTTTTTACCGTGGTACCTGTGAAAGCAAATTTTATTTGTTGCTTCCATATCGAATGTTATTTCCACCTACGTTATCTGGGCAAAAGGTCTAATTAGCTTCGGCAAATTTGTCGATTCTTCCTGTACTGAATGTTGGCAAATAGTGTCTTCTAGTAAGCTTATGGGGGCTCTATCTCTCTTGCAACAGAGAAAATTAAAATTTTCACATGCTTTACCTGTTTTACTGTTTTACGGCTTTGCTACTTGAAACATTCTCTTCTTTCGTTTTACTGTAGTCTGACCTAAGAATAACAGAGAGTATTCTAAAATAGACAGTTTTGTGGCAGGAGCAAAGAAAAACTACACGGACATTCAGCTAATTGCGCAATCAATCAGTCTCGCTTTTTATGATGATGATGATGATGGTGATGATGTTTGGTTTGTGGGATGCTCAACTTTGCGGTTATCAGCGCCCGTACAAATTCCCAACATTTGCTCAGCCCATTCTCGCCACTTTCAAGAATGATGATGAAATGATGAGGACAGCACAAACACCAGTCATCTCGAGGCAGGGGAAAATCCCTGACCCCGCCGGGAATCGAACCCGGGACTCCGTCATCGGGAATCGAGAACGCGACCGCGAGACCACGAGCTCTTTAAGCTATGTTTAGAGAATAAATAGAAAATGATAATTACACAGAACAACTGACAGCACGTAAAAGCAACTTCCTAATCTAGCGCTAATTTTTTTCCTCCTAAATATTAACAGTAATGTTCGTCACGCATAAGATAAGACTCGGTATGATAGGTAACAAATTGGCAATGGTCATACATAAGAGATTACTTTAGTATTTACTGTTCCTCGTTCAGTATTTTACATTTGAAACAATAGTACTCACAGTTTTACACAATGTGTGAAAGCTATGGCTAAAATGAAATCACTTGTAGATTTGTGTCGTGCCGATGAGCTTGCAAATAGCTCAGTAACGGCTTGGTCTGGCATTCGCGATGTTTCAGGAAAGGAAGGCTGAAGTGGTTAGTTCTTCCTTCAACGGCAATATTCACAGAGAGTCAAAAGAGAAACAACTGAAAGACGACTAAGAGAGCCCAGAAAGAAAGCAGCATGAACAACGTATTGTCCTCTTGAAATGTCGTAGGTTTATATGCTTGTTACATTTTACTGCATGTACATTAGTACTCTGTTGTATTGAAACAACTGCTGTACATAGGATAGGGTTCTTGAATATCGTACCAATTAATAAGCATTTGTGTACTGTACTGTACTGAGTGTGAAAACTGATGTCAGGCGTGCACAATCGGTTCGGACAGTTGCCTTTGAAGGAGATGTTTTGAGACACTTGGAAGAGGATCGTCCCTTGCCACTAATCAAGCTGCAAAGTGTTTGTACGTGCTTTGAAAATGTGAGGAGTTCTGGTAATGAACAACAGTTACGTACAGACCACCTATAAAAGTGGCCAATTAATAATGGGGGACGACTACACAAGACGAGTGCTACGATTTTTTTTCCCCCACTCGAAACTTACGTTTCGGCAGATAACTTGCATGATACGGAGTCAGAAGCAGAAGTAACCTTACATTGACAACCAATGTGTTGGATACATAATTAGGATGCCAAATACAATCCACAGGGATGACGTTATGGCGACTGGGTTGTAGTTGATAAATGTTATGAATAAAACTGGGGAAATCACTGCCTATCGCCGTTTCCCTATCAAACTGATAGTAGCACACACGTCGCAGTCTGCTTGCTGCCCATGGACTGCGCAGACTGCTTCATTTGAGCTGTGACTAATTTAAAGACAATGGAGTAGGAAAAGCTACAGAAAAAAATGATGACAGTAAAAGTGATGAAAATTGAATTTATATATGCCAGGAAGACACAAAAATGCGAGGTAACATGTCACAGTGTTTTATAGAAAGTATTCATAATTCCGGATGACTTGGCGAGATGTCGGCTTGCTGTAAGACAGTAAATGACTCTTGCATACCAAAATGTTAGTAACTGTCGCCCTCCCACGGCGATTTATTACCCGTCCAAAATCACCAACCGGATGACCGGATGGGACGGTAGAGTGACTCTTGGTGCTATTTGTAAATCGGATGCTGCAACATGACAGGGGGAGGGGGGGGGGGGGAGGAAACGTTGGTGCATTGGTGCAGCGGCTGGGCCTCTTTTACTCTCAGGTCGGGACACCTGTTTCGGCGCGAACTGTCCACCCAATGAGGGAGTAACGGGTATGCCTCCATCATAAAATGGCTCCAACTAAAACCGAAATGTAACGTTTAGGAACCTTTAGAGAATTTCTCCATCTTTCTACATTAACACATTCAGCACTATGCCCGTGGGGCGTACGGGAGGGCATGTATCGGCGATGTGGACGGCGCTCGTATGCCGCACGGGCGCAGCTTTTCCATCCGCTGAAATGTGTTTTCCCGCATGTTACACGTCTTCCGGCTATAGTTCAGCCGTACCAGTTCACATTTTGTGCTCTAGACGCAGCAGGTGTCGATTTCAAGTGTGTCTTTATTGAAAATGTTGTACGTACATCAGACACCACCTGTCTGAACTGTTATGAAGAAGAGAAAGGACCTACTAACAAGCATCAAAGACAGAAAGCTGAAGAAAAATGAATTTTTTTATTTATTTAATTTTTTTTTCGATGAAGGATCTTAGTCTAGCGCTCAAATTGAGAAGTAAATGTGACGTATATTGGCTCTCCACAAAACGTCAGGCAACCACTAAAGAGGTTTCTGTACCGTCAGGAAGAGGCTTTAAAAGAACATTGCCATAGATAACACGAACAAGACTGGTGAAGACCGTGACAGTCAGCTATGCAACTACTACTCATTCGCAGCCGAAACACTAAAGTGACGACGGTTCAATCCCGCGTCCGGCCATCCTGATTTAGGTTTTCCGTGATTTCCCTAAATCGCTCCAGGCAAATGCCGGGATGGTTCCTTTGAAAGGGCACGGCCGACTTCCTTCCCCGTCCTTCCCTAATCCGATGAGACCGATGACCTCGCTGTCTGGTCTCCTTCCCCAAACCAACCAACCAACCACTAAAGTGATGGAAAAAAATTTCCTTCCACATTTTCTTATTGTGTACTGTGAATCATGTACTGTGCAAAGGGGTGTCACCAAGTGAATAATATCTCTAGTGGAATCAGCCCAAGCTTGATGCCTGACGAGGGGACATTCGATCATTGGAACCAACATCAACCATTAGGCTGGAAAGAAATTTTCTTCGCCACTTTCCTGAACGCTAAGTGCTAATGTATAGTTTGCTCTGCCAAAAGAAAGAAAGAGAACGGAAAGCGAATAAGGAATGTAGAAAAAAATGGTGTAAAGACTGCAGTCCTGGGCTTCATGTACCAAAATTTTTTTCAATATCACTATTAGGGAGCAAATTATGTATAAATTTTGCGAAGTATGGGAGAGAGTGTCACAGAAATGATACAGGATTGGGGCTGGACATCATTAAAAGAAAGTCGTTTTCCATTGCGACGGAATCTTCTCACGAAATTCCAATCACCAGCTTTCTCATCCGAATATGAAAATACTTTGTTGACACCGACCTACGTAGGGAGGAAAAATCACAGTGATAAAATAAGAGAAATCAGAGATATAGGTGTTCATTCTTTCCGCGTGCTATACGAGATTGGAATAATAGGCACTTAAATGTGATTTGCGGAGTATCCATGTAGACGTAGATCATTTTTGGTCATAAAATATGCACTTATGTAATTACTTTTTTTTATTTCTGATCGAAACCTCTGTGAGCCATTGTAAAACTTTTTCTGGGGAGGGGTATGGGGAGTTTCTTCATGTTTATGGCAATGCTAATACTGCCGCCCCCGGTAGTTGAGTGGTCAGCGCGACAGACTGTCAATCCTACGGGCCGGGGTTCGATTCCCGGGGCTGGCTCGGAGATTTTCTCCGCTCAGGGACTGGGTGTTGTGCTGTCCTAATCATCATCATTTCATCCCCATCGACGCGCAGGTCGCCGAAGTGGCGTCAGATCGAAAGACTTGCATCCGGCGAACGGTCTATCCGACGGGACGCCCTAGCCACACGACATTATATTATATATATATTAGCAAGCATATTTCTTAATCTACAATGTATGGGGTTTAAAATTATGCTGGACGTGTGCCTGCAAGGTGCTTGACAAGTGCGTAATTATTCTTTAAATTTGCTAGAAAATCGCCAGTCCATCTACGCATGCAGGAGGAGGAGGTGGAGAGAGACCAGTGGTGAATACATTATATAAATGGAGAGTAGCGAATATACTTCGGCTCCTCTATTCGATGGCCCGGCGTGTAGGTAATCCATCGCTTGTACTCGATGGCCGGGGAAAATTAATCTAATTTCGTAATGAGATTACAACCAATAGGCTTGAAAGTTTGTAGGCAACGCGGATCAGTAATTTGAGTTATGAATTTTAATTTTATTTCGCTGTGTTTCTTTGTGATCCGGACTGCCCTGAATAGCCGTTGTGGCCGCGCCATCAGCATTATTTGCTTTCAGAAAGTCCCCGCAATATAACGAACCTCGAACTTCGACGCTTCTATAAATTTCCAGATCGATATTATCCGTCGAAAAAGAACATTTTGGTGTCTTGTGCGAAATAAGCTCAATGGACAATGTATTAGTAGCTCACTTACCAGAAAACACTTGTCGCTTTGATGTACAACTGGTACCAGGCAGCCATCTATCACGGCAGTGAAACGTTGTGTACTACCGAACCACGATATTACTGCACCTGGCCTCTCGTAGCCGTTACGCTGGTGACTAAGGGAAACACACATAATTGTGACTGATTCCAATATATTCGTGTATATACTATCAAGCGGTTTAATCCGACCTCGTGAAATATCACAATAAAATCTTACGATAAGTTGACCGAAGCCCCCTCATTCCCAGGTGGTACTGTGGTCGAGCTACATTCACCAGTCGGGTGTATGGAGTACTGCATTAAGATGTGAACGAGACACAATGGCGGAAAGAATTTATCACGTTTGGTCTTGCGCCTGACCCCATTGTGAAAGAATTTGACCTATTTTCTGGTGTACAACGCGGATTGTCCGACATGTCTACAAGGAAAGTTACACCGCTCGAGTCACTTAATAAGCGGTTCAAATGGTTCAAATGGCTCTGAGCACTATGCGACTTAACTTCTGAGGTCATCAGTCGCCTAGAACTTAGAACTAATTAAACCTAACTAACCTAAGGACATCACACACATCCATGCCCGAGGCAGGATTCGAACCTGCGACCGTAGCGGTCACGCGGTTCCAGACTGAAGCGCCTTTAACCGCACGGCCACACCGGCCGGCTAATACGCGGTAAGAACAGGCGACGTAGAAAGATGTTAAGCGACAGCCAAATCGGAGACGAATGCCATGTCAGTGACAGTAGGTTTCAAACACGACAGTCTTTGCTACTGTCAGTGAATGCAGATCTATTTCAGCCAGATTCCGAGCGAACGCTGCGAACGGAATTGTTTGTAACAGGCATTTGCGACCGGAAAACTCACAAAAGGTCACTACTCACAGCAGAACAAAATTTGTAATTCTTCGATGAACAAAAAAACAGAAAATTGGAAGGAGTGTAGAGCCACGATTTGCCACTTTCCAAATACTAGAAGGCGTCAAGTACGCTGGTGGCCCAATGAAGCGTTCATTCGTAGTGCGTAGAGAGTGTGGTTCAGGCCGCAGCTATTGTAATGATGCTTTTGGATGTATTTCGTAACCATGCCTTGAGCTCACACAGTCATGAACATGATCCAGGTTGTTTATTTTAGCATTCTCGGTGATCAAGTGTTGCCCTTTATTCTACATTTGCTAGGTAAGTATGCTTTGCACCCTCCCATCTTCCATGACAACAGCCATGTTCACAGGTCTGTATAAATACGTTCCTGATGTAATGAACTTTTAGGCATCGTAGCACACATTGACTGGCCACCTAAGGCACCGGATGTTAGGCCCATAGAATATATTTAGAACCATTTCTACGTCTACATAGATACTAAGCAAGCCATCATACCGTACATGGTGGAGGGTACGCTGCACCAGTACTAGTTACTTCCTTTACTATACCATTCGTAGAGCGAGGGAAAAACGAATATGTATATGCCTCCGTCGAGCCCTACTTTTAGGTCCTTACGCGAAACGTAGGTTGTCGGCAGCAGAATGGTTCTGTAGTTATCTCCAAATCCTGATTGTCTAAATTGTCTCAATAGTGCCTGATGACAAGAACGACGTCTTCCCTCCATGGATTCCCTCTTCAGTTCACGAAACATCTCCCTAATACTCACGCGTTGATCGAACCTACTGGTAACAAATCTAGCAGCCAGCCTCTGAACTGCTTCGATGTCTTCCTTTAATCCGACCTGGAGAGCATCTCAAACTGCGGTATTCAAAAATGGGCCATACTATAGACTTGATAAGTGGTCTCCTTTACAGGTGAACCACGCTGTACTACAATCCTATCAGTAAACCAAAGTATACTTTTCACCTTCCCCACTACCTACAACGTGTCAAATACTTTTCGGAAGTGCAGGAGTATGGAATCTACCTTTTGCCTTCATCCACAGCTTCCTGTATATCATGTGAGAAAAGGGCAAGCTGAGATTCGCAGCCGGCCGGCGTGGCCCAGCGGTTCTAGGAGCTACAGTCTGGAACCACGCGATCGCTACGGTGGCAGGTTCGAATTTTGCCTCAGGCATGGATGTGTGTGATGTCCTTAGGTTAGTTAGGTTTAAGTAGTTCTAAGTTCTAGGAGACTGATGACCTCAGAAGTTAAGTCCCACAGTTCTCAGAGCCATTTGAACCTTTTTTGAGTTTCGCACGAGTGATACTTTCTTCGAAATCCGTGCTGATTTATGAACAAAACCTCGTCCATCTGAAGGAAATTTATAATGTTCGAACTGAGACTATGTTCAAGAATTCTGCAGCAAACCGATGTTAAGGGTATTGGTCTGCAATTTTACGGGTCCGTTCTTTTACCCCTCCTATATGCAAGAGTCACCTGCGCTATTTCCAGTCACTTGGTACTTTGCGCTAGGTGGGAGATCTGTGATAACGCAAGCTAAGTAAGCTGCCATTGCCGTACTACACACTCTGTAAAACCGACCTGACCATTTAGAACGGGGCTGAAACGTAAAAATCAACATATTCGAAATTTGGTAACTCTACGGGATGTAATCAATGAGAGGTTCAGCCAGGTTTGGTGTACCCGAAGTATCGTGTGAACACTCTTCCTTACGCTGTTGAGGAGTTTATCGAAGCCAGGGGCATTGGGGCTAACTAATTATTTTGTTCGGTTTGCTTGCATGTACACCCATGCCGCATCAGCTTGGCGTTGACTATGTTCGAGATGTGGCTATGAAATAACAGGACTTGTGCTGTCACAGAGTACGCAAGCATATGCCAAAGGTGAACGACCGATAGCTGTGAAGTGTGGACCCTCCTCAGTCGAATACGGCATCTCTGGTGTCTCTCGACAAATAAATGTGACCTTGACCTACGTTTGTGTAAGATCTGTTATTTTGTTTTGGAGGAGAAATGATAAGTGTCATAACAGAGCTATGAACTGTCCTAAAGATTCACCTCAAACTAGAAAAAACTGCTACTGAAACCTATCTTTTACTAAAATGTGTATGGCGAAGACTGTTTCTCACGTACGCGTGTTGTCAAGATGACCGAGAAGACAATGACTGACGCCTACAACGCCCTCCCACTTAAAAAACAGATGAAAATACTGGGAAAGAAGGTAACTGATTCGATCTGGCTGTCGGCTGAGTATTCGATCGATTTCTGAAACGGTTGGAATTGGCAAAGAATGTGTAAAGCCAATTTTACATAGGCAATTTAACATGAGAAATGTCTGTGCGAAACTGGTGACGAAAATTCTCACTAACGAACGTAAAGAAGCTTGTGAAAATGTTTGTACGGATACTTTAAATATCATTGAAAATTTCTGGGAAGGAGTGCTAAATTTGACGAATCTTGATCCAGAAAATAAGCGCCAGTTCATGCGTTGGAAGCGCCTTACTTCACCGATAGCGAAAAATGTTCGAATGAGCAAATCTAGATTCTATGCGATGATAGTGATGAATGTTTTTTTTTCGATCGTCATGGAATTGTCTATCTTCACTGGGTTCCTGAAGGTCATACCATTAACGAACATTACTATCTTCTGGTTCTTGCTCAACTCCGTGGGAAAAAGAGAATAAAAGACCCAGAAGAACAAGTCATGAATTCTGCATTAAGACAACACAGCGCCTCACATTGCATTGCATGTTCAGAGGTTTCTCGCGAACTATAGCGCCCCAGTGTTAGACCACTCACCTTATTCGCCTGAACCTAGCACCATGTGACTTTTATCAGCTCTTCATGGTCAAATCTGCATTGAAAGAAACAAGGTCTCAATCCGTTCATGCAGTGACAGGAAAGAGACATCCGTCATCAAGGAACTCACAAGGAAATATTTCCTCAAATGGGAAATTCGCCTGGAGCGTTCCAGGGATACGGAGGGGAGTACACTACGTGATCAGACGTATCCATACCCCATTCTTCACGGAGTGCTACACTGAGAAGAGGTATCGATGTCGGTCGGTGAGGCCTGGCACGAAGTCTGGGTTTCCAAAACACTCCAAAGGTGTTCTATAGGATTCAGGTCAGGACTCTGTGCTAGCTACTCCATTACATGGATGTTATTGTCGTGTAAATACTCCGCCAAAGGCGATGCACTATGAAGAGGTGCTCGATCGTGTTGAAATATGCAATCGCCATCCCCGAATTGCTCTTCAACAGTGGGAAGCAAGAAGGTGCTTAAAACATCGATGTGGGCCCGTGCTACGATAGTGTCACGAAAAACAACAAAGGGTGCCAGCCCTCTCCATGAAAAACACCACCACGCCATAACATCACCGCCTCCGAATTTTACTGTTGGCATTACGCACGCTGGCAGGTGACGTTCACCGGGCATTCACCATACCCACACCCTGCCATCGGGTCGCCACATTGTGTACCGTCATTCGTCACTCCATGTAACGTTTTTCCACTGTTCAATCGTCCATTGTTTACGCTCCTTACACCAAACAAGACATCGTTTGACATTTACCGACGTGACGTGTGGCTTATGAGCAGCCGCTCGACCATGAAATCAAAGTTTTCTCACCTCCCGCGTAACTCTCATAGTACTTGCAGTGGATCCTGATGCAGTTTGGAAAAAAATGAAATGATCGTATGGCATTGTTGGCCGGGAGGCCCCATGTGGGGAAGTTCGGCCGCCGTATTGCAAGTCCTTTTTAGTTGACGCCAGTTCGGCGACTTGCGAGTCAATGATGATGAAATGAAGATGAAAGACACACAACACGCAGTCATCACAAGGTAGAGAAAATCCCTGACCCCGCCGGCAATCGAACCCGGCACCCCGTACGCAAGAAGCGAGAACGCTACCGCAGGACCACGAGCTGCGGACTGCAGTTTGAAATTCTTGTGTGATGGTCTGAGTAGAAGTCTGCTTATTGTACATTATGACCGTTTTCAACTGTCGGCGATCTCTGTCAGTCAACAGACGGGTTCGGCTTGTACTCTTTTGTGCTGTACGTGTCCCTTCACGTTTACACTTCACTATCACGTCAGAAACATTGGACCTAGGGATGTTTAGGAGTGTGGAAATCTCGCGTACTGATGTATGACACAAACGACAATCACCTGAGCACGTTTGAAGTCCGTGAGTTCCGCGGAGCGCCCCATTCCGCTCTCACAATGTCTAATGACTACTGAGGTCGCTGATATGGTGTACCTGGCAGTAGGTGGCAGCACAATGCAGCTAATATGAAAAACGTATGTTTTTGGGGATGTCCGGCTACTTTTGGTCACATAGTATACATTTCAGGGTGAGAGTAATTAATTGTATACCTTTCTGAAATAAAATGTTGTTCGACAATAGTCGCGTTGTGCTGTTTGGGACTTTCCTGACGTAGAAACTGTTTCATTGGTTCACGGGCGTCGCGTCGGATAATGTTATGGAAGCTGCACAGTATTTCGACGAGACAGCTGCTCTTCATCTTCAGGTGCTGATTGACGTGTTGCTGCAACGGCTCGCCAATATATACACTGACTCGCTAGAAAAGTGCAGGCGCCAAGGGGTGGGGCTATAACGTTATCCTAGACGAATCACAGAGCCCAGCGACATCCAGTACATCCTGCTGGAGAAATGGGTCACAGTCTTTGCATCCGCGACGCGGGAAAAACACGGTCGCAATTTGCGACCCAACGCGCGCGGGTAGAGTGTTGTCGTCCAGTTTAAGAAAGCGGACTGTGATTCTCCGTCTCTGTTGACTCGGATTCGGCCGTCTGCAGCCGACGATGCCTTAGTACCGCCAATGCTGGTTTCCATACCTTGCTGAGTTGAAGTCCCGTGTCTCTATAGATCAGGTCGTTACTTATACTAATTTCGACTGCGTCTTTAATGATGGAGTCCCAGTAAGCGGAAGTGGACGAAAGGATCGTTGTCTGCAATGAAGCAATAGTCCAGTTATTGTATAACCATATCTCGTAAATAAAAAATTGCCAAATAACTAAAAGGTTAGACGTCGTAGACCTCACTCATTTCTCCGGTCTTTGACGAGTAGTGTACTACTGATTTAACTGAGGGAATGAGCAAAGAAACCCGAACACTGCATCATGTTCCGGTCTGACCAGCGAGTGGCTCCAGTTACGAGGAGACCGGCAGTGGGGGAGGTGCGGGACTCAGGGACCGCACCCCTCGGCGCGAGGCTGATGAACGTCCACCTCTAGCTGCGAGTAAACAGACGCCGGGCATTACGCGGAGTCTCGCCCAGCGCCCTCATTAATCCCCTCGTCCCTTAATAATGTTGCACAGGCGTCCAAGAAAGCTCCGACTCTCCGTTACGTGCTAATAACGGCGCACGCAGTCCTACCTGCTGGAAAGTACTTTGCGTCCACTAAGCTAGACGTCCTGAGCTCCGAGATGAGTTCCCGCATCTGCCTGGTACTGCAGTCTAATATTTTTTAATTCCTTTCTCTTTCCTTTGATGTAAAATAGGAATAGTGTACTCTGCTTCGAGAGAACATCAAATAAAACTAGAGTTTTTACATGATTTTCGTATAATGCTGTTTGACTGCTTCTTTATTGGGACCGGATCTTTCATATTAAATTATTTGATCTGTTTTTACGTACATAACCATTTATCTATGACAGCAGTGGTGAATAATCTTTGCTACTACTGGTAAAGATCGCAATACATCAGAGGAAGACAACTTACGAGGGCTATTCACAAAGTAAGCAACGATCCGTCGTGAAATGGAAACCAGTGAAAATGAAAACCGTTTTATTTGCAGCAGTTAGCTACATCATCATTGTTCTGCCAAAAGGCAGGTTTTCACACGGTAGTTCTCCAGGTTGTCCGGTCTTCTGCCATCCTCTTCAGGTCTGCATTATTTCCTCTTACCTTTATGTCGTCTATCATCTTGTATCTCCTTCTCCCACAAAACAATCCTTCCAAAGCATCTGCTAGAAAGCACTCCCTTATCAATGAATGTCCCAACCAGTTCTTTTTCCTTTCTCTTACAACCTGCAGCAGACATCTTCTCTCACTGACCCTTTCCAATACTCTTTCATTACTCACTCTTTCCATCCAGCTTATTCTCTCCATTCTCCTCCACATCCACATCTCAAATGCTTCTAATTTCTTTTTATCCTCTCGTCTCAGCGTCCATGTTTCTGCCCCATATAGTGCCACACTCCAGATAAAACATTTTCCAAGCCTTTTCGTTAAACATTTATCTAATTTGCCACATAAGAGTCTCTTCTTTCTTTGAATGCCTCCTTCATTAGGGCAATTCGAGTTTTCACGTCCTGGTGACATCTCAAGACTTCAGTTATTGTGCTTCCAAGATATTTAAATGCACTTACATGGTTAATGGTAGACTGTCCTATTTTAATAATTGGACAGTTTGCGTCTTGTACTGATGACCATACTCTTTGTTTTTGTTGTGTTTATTTGCATCCCAAATTCCACACAAACTTCATTCAGATCTTTCAGCATGTTATTCACTGTCCACTCACTTGCTACCACTAACACCATATCATCAGCAAATCTTATACATTCCATTCTCTTTCCACCAATACATATTCCTCTTTTCCCATCTAAGCCTTTCACAATATTCTCTTCAAGGTACGCGTTAAACAACAGTGGGGAAAGGCAACAACCTTGTCTAACAACTCGTCCAATGCTGCTTCCTTCTGACATTTCATTTTCAATCCTTAGCCTTACTTTCTGGTGTAAATATAGTCGTCTCTCTTTCCAGTCTACTCCTTTCCTCTTCAAAATATCCATCAGTTTGTTCTGCAGAACTCTATCAAAAGCCTTTTCTAAATCTATAAAAATAGCGAAGATTTCTCTACCTTCTCCCATATATCTTTCCCCTATAGTTCTTAACAGGCCAATAGCATCTCTTGTTCCTTTTCCTCTTCTAAATCCGAACTGCTCCTCTGCAATCCTTCTATCTATCTTGCCATATAGCCTTCTATTCAACACTCTCAGCAGGACTTTAGCTAGATGAGAAATTAGACTGATGGTCCGATGCTCTTCACATGTTTTAGTGTTCCTCTTTTTCTCTACTGATATCATAACTGTTGCAAGGAAGTCCTCAGCCCATTCCCCTTTGTCATATATCTCGGGTTACAGAGGTAGACTATTTCTTTTCTTGCCTTTCTTTCCATTCGACAGTTCTGCTAGCAAATCATCAATTCCACATGCCTTCCTATTCTTCATTTCCTTCAGCGCCTTTTCTGCTTCCAAGACGGTGAATCCCTTTCCATCTTCAACCTTAATTTTGCTTTGCATTTCATCCCCCTTATACAGACATTCAATATATTCTTGCTACACCTTCCAGCTACATCCCTATATATCCGTCGCTACGACTTAAACATCTTTCCAATACCCCCTGCAACCTACCCCTTCCTAAGCGGCCTACTGGATTGCGATGTAATTGACTGTGATCGCGTGCGCCTAATAATATTTTGTAGTGAGTAAGGCTATCGTTACCCAAAGAAAATAGTACCGGTTTGTTGGAGGAAAGTGTACAACAGACCTTGAAGGAAGAATCTATTCTATACCTAGTCTAAATCACATTGGGGGTAGGGTCGAAAGGATACCACATAGTATTTAATACAAAGGGGATACTGGTTAGAAAAAAGGATAATTGAACGGTCGCCAGCCTACTAGGGTACTGAATCTCCAGAGACTTAAGAAAGGTAATGGCAAAGAACAGAAGGTGGTCACGCATTTCCACAACACAACAGCTCACGAGAAAATAAATGCATCAAAAATCACTGAGTTTGGAGTTACTTATTCTTAAATACCAAATTTTGGAAGTAAAGTTAACCGAACTTGCTGGTTAAATAAATGTAAATGTCTAGCTGAAACTGAAGCTAGATATACACTCCTGGAAATGGAAAAAAGAACACAGACACCGGTGTGTCAGACCCACCATACTTGCTCCGGACACTGCGAGAGGGCTGTACAAACAATGATCACACGCACGGCACAGTGGACACACCAGGAACCGCGGTGTTGGCCGTCGAATGGCGCTAGCTGCGCAGCATTTGTGCACCGCCGCCGTCAGTGTCAGCCAGTTTGCCGTGGCATACGGAGCTCCATCGCAGTCTTTAACACTGGTAGCATGCCGCGACAGCGTGGACGTGAACCGTATGTGCAGTTGACGGACTTTGAGCGAGGGCGTACAGTGGGCATGCAGGAGGCCGGGTGGACGTACCGCCGAATTGCTCAACCGTGGGGCGTGAGGTCTCCACAGTACATCGATGTTGTCGCCAGTGGTCGGCGGAAGGTGCACGTGCCCGTCGACCTGGGACCGGACCGCAGCGACGCACGGATGCACGCCAAGACCGTAGGATCCTACGCAGTGCCGTAGGGGACCGCACCGCAACTTCCCAGCAAATTAGGGACACTGTTCCTCCTGGGGTATCGGCGAGGACCATTCGCAACCGTCTCCATGAAGCTGGGCTACGGTCCCGCACACCGTTAGGCCGTCTTCCGCTCACGCCCCAACATCGTGCAGCCCGCCTCCAGTGGTGTCGCGACTGGCGTGAATGGAGGGACGAATGGAGACGTGTCGTCTTCAGCGATGAGAGTCGCTTCTGCCTTGGTGCCAATGATGGTCGTATGCGTGTTTGGCGCCGTGCAGGTGAGCGCCACAATCAGGACTGCATACGACCGAGGCACACAGGGCCAACACCCGGCATCATGGTGTGGGGAGCGATCTCCTACACTGGCCGTACACCACTGGTGATCGTCGAGGGGACACTGAATAGTGCACGGTACATCCAAACCGTCATCGAACCCATCGTTCTACCATTCCTAGACCGGCAAGGGAACGTGCTGTTCCAACAGGACAATGCACGTCCGCATGTATCCCGTGCCACCCAACGTGCTCGAGAAGGTGTAAGTCAACTACCCTGGCCAGCAAGATCTCCGGATCTGTCCCCCATTGAGCATGTTTGGGACTGGATGAAGCGTCGTCTCACGCGGTCTGCACGTCCAGCACGAACGCTGGTCCAACTGAGGCGCCAGGTGGAAATGGCATGGCAAGCCGTTCCACATGACTACATCCAGCATCTCTACGATCGTCTCCATGGGAGAATAGCAGCCTGCATTGCTGCGAAAGGTGGATATACACTGTACTAGTGCCGACATTGTGCATGCTCTGTTGCCTGTGTCTATGTGCCTGTGGTTCTGTCAGTGTGATCATGTGATGTATCTGACCCCAGGAATGTGTCAATAAAGTTTCCCCTTCCTGGGACAATGAATTCACGGTGTTCTTATTTCAATTTTCAGGAGTGTAGAATAAATGAAATTTCGCACTCTTAATTTGTGCTGTACCTTTAGTTTTAAGCTTTGCCAGTGAAATTTTACGTTATTTTAAGTGACTGAAGTTAATACTCAGAATTGGAAATTAGTTATGCCTCTATTATGGAACACAAGAATGAACGGTTACTGAGGCATACAAAATTACACTGAAACTGCTCATTAGCAAACAAACAAAACAGGCAATAAGTAGTTAGTCAAGTTTTGTATTTTTACGACTCGGTGATTGGATGAAAGGAAAGGGGCTGTGCTTGGTAATAGTGTCTGAGGACAATTGCAACAGAAGTGGCATATAAGTTTTAAGTACTGCAGATTAATATTCATTATTCATTATGAAAGAAATGCCACTGGGTAACGCTTTTACAATATTAGTTACACTTTGTCAGTTAACAGTCTTACGGTGATGTAACTATGCGGACGACGAAGAATGTAGCCGACGACAATGCTGAACTGCTGCTGTTGCTGCTGCTGGTTGAGTTCCACGGATCGTCTAGAGAGCCACCGATAATCATGGGACAGGCAATAGAAAGCAGCTTCCTCCGCCTGCCCGCTCGTACCGCGCTCTCAATAGTAGCGAATTAACGAATTAACTGCGCCTACACTGGCGCGATTACAGTTGCACACCGAGTCCGCTGGAGCACCCAAAAAACACTTCCGCACTTTCTCAAGACTGAAGCTGCTCTGCTTCCTCTCTGCTCACAGTGCGACAGAGACCCTCCATACGCAAAGATAGTCCTATCTGTACGGATGGACACAAACGCCCGAACTCCAACGGGAATTCCCCCCTGCGGGTCCGGGGGCTAGAATAGGCCCGAGCTATTCCTGCCTGTCGTAAGAGACGACTAAAAGGAGTCTCACACGTTTCAGCCTTTATGTGATGGTCCCCTGTCGGGTTTGACCTCCATCTTTCTAAATTTTCTCGAAGAGCGAGACAATTGGGGAAGAGCGCCTTACATGGTGCATCGTGTCCATCGTGCATTGAGATCCTTAGCCAGCTTTCTCATCGTCGCATTTTAGTCCCGCTCATTCTCCATCTCCTGTGCGAGGACACCTTCCTGGGTGCGTTTTCCACCATGCGATATGCAATGTCGCTTTCTGCGCCGACGATGACCATGGACTTCTTAGAAAGGTAGCATTTCTCCTGTTATTGTGCTGTACGTCTCCTTTCTTTTCTTCTTTCCCTTGTATTATCATTTTGCCGGGAACAGGGGACCGATGATCTTGCTGTTTGGTCCCTTCCCCCCCCCCCTCCCCCCCACCACCTGTTTTAAACCAACCAACCAACCAACCAATCCTACAGGAATTAGCTATCGCTACGAGTAGTGAGGTAATGGGCAGGGGCACTACGTCATCATTGTGTGGATAAGCCGGAAGTTTGGGTCGGTCAGGAGGAGGAGCATGAGATTATTGTTTATTGTCCCGTCGACATCGAGGTCATTAAAGACGGAGCACAAGCTCGGATTAGGAACGGGTGGGGAAGGAAGTCGGCCGTACCCTTTCAGAGGAACCATCCCATCATTTGCCTGGAGCGATTTAGGGAAATAACGGAAAACCTAAATGAGGATGGAATTCTTCCAATTCATATGTGAGACAGCAAACCAGTGCTTAACACTATTGGTTAAAAACAGTCTTGGTTGCAATTTTAGTTTTTTAGTTTTTTTATTATTTTTTATTTATTAACTACGCGTTTCGCCTTTTTTAGGCATCTTCAGGTTATCTTAATTTGGTATTTCTTAGAAGAATCCTTTAGTCAGTGTAGCCAAAGGGCATCGTCGAATATATCAGGCCAACATCGCCTTCGTTAAATTCAGTAAAAACTTTTCTAGATGTGGTGCATTATGCTTACTACCTGAGCCCCCATCTTATTCTGTTACTCGCTCCTGTGAACGGGAACACGTTACGCAGATCTTGGTGTCACTCGCGTCCATCTAGAAAAGTTTTTACTGAGTTTAACGAAGGCGACGTTGGCCTGATACATTCGACGATGCCCTTTGGCTACACTGACTAAAGGATTCTTCTAAGAAATACCAGATTAAGATAACCTGTAGATGCCTAAAAAAGGCGAAACGCGTAGTTAAAAAATAAAAAATAATAAAAAACTAAAAAACTAAAATTGCAACCAAGACTTTTTTAACCAATACTAAATCGGGATGACCGGAATCGGGTTTGAACCGTCGTCCTCCCGAATGCGAGTCCAGTGTGCTAACTACTGCAGGGTCGGTTAGGGACCGTGTCAGGGATGGCCGAGGCAGTCAAGGATACTGTTCGTGATAAAGTGTTAAATCCGGGTTCGACTCTCGGTACGGCAGAAATTTTCATTCCCCGACGATTTAATTCATTTCCTAGTATCGGCTACTTCCATTATTCTTTTGACTGAAGTGGACAACTTACTTTCCACGGGTAAGTATTATACAGGTGTAATTATGGTTCTGTTATTAGTGAGAGGCATTATCTGTCAAAAACATTGAGAATTGGTGTAATAATGAGTTAATTCCATAGGACTAATTTATGTGACTGCGTGCCGTATACGAGGGTTGTCCAGAAAGTAAGTTCCGATCGGTCGCGAAATGGAAACCACTGGGAAAATCCGGTAAAGCTTTGCACAGATGTGTTGGGCAGTGTCTCTAGTAGGCCCGCCGATCGTGTCGTGTGGCTCGGTTCAGTTTTGAATTAACAGTGAGCACGTAAAGATTCGTTGGGAATAGCGTCTACCGCCAAGTATGAGGGTCTTGTTAGAGATTTCGCAGACCTCGTAACACAACTGTCGAGCAGTTCCTTCTTCATGCCAATTCTCTGCCGCACACTGCAGGAGCAATGAAGACGCTCCTGCGGTGTTTCCGATGGGAAGTGTTTGATCACCCACAATACGGTCTGTAAGTGGCTCCCCCTGAGTTTCATCTCAACTCACAAGAACCGTTGGCTATGAAGACAAATTTTTTCCACAGACAACGAGCTGCAGACCAGTGCTGATAAGTGGCCGAAAGCACAGGCGACTGCTTTCTATGACGAGGATACAACACTACGGCAAAACTCGACGTTGGAGAGGCGACTATGTATAGAAGTAGGTGGAAGGTGTACCTAACTGTTGCAAATAACAAGTTTCTGGTTTTCACTGTGGTTTCCATTTCGCGACCGATCGGAACTTACTGGACAACCCTCGTATTTACCAGAGAAGTGCTAGATGAATTCGATACCGCGGGAATGTGTTGGCCTTTAGCTCGTTAATGGAAATGCCATGTGGCTAGGGCCTCCCGGAGAATAGACCGTTCGCCTGGTGGAAGTCTTTCGAGTTGACGCCACTTCAGCGTTTGCGTGTCGATGGGGATGAAATGATGATAATAAGGACAACACAACACCCAGTCCCAGAGCGTAGCAAATCTCCGACCCAGCCGGCAATCGAATCCGGTCCGTTAGGTATGACATTCCGTCGCGCTGACTACTCAGCTACCTGGGGCGGACAGTTCGTTGAATGTATACACATTTCGAGCAATGTTTACTTGCAGAAAAGCTTTATTGTGATAGTTTGAGTTATTTACTCCTGGCTATAAAGACAGAGAAGCCATCATACTCGCTTTAAAATAGTAACAGTAAGAAATCGTATTACTACAGGAAGTTACAGTCAAATGAAAAAGAGGCGGATGGAAAATAGTAAGCAAACCGTTTTGTTATGCCAAAAGCAATCGCCATAACGAACAGCAAATTTATCGCACTGTGAGACTAGGCTGTCAGTGTCTTCGTGGCAAAATGTTTCCGGTTGCCTAGTGTAATGGTACTTGAATTACGTAACCATTATGGTACCTCACCTGAACCTCTCGATACCAATAATATTCTACTGTATTTCTGTTAACTACCAACATATTTATGAGACAACATTCAGATTTGATTTCACTTTTGATACATCGATATGTTTATATTGCAATGATATTATTCTTATGTGTATTCTTTCTTTTGTCACTATGATCTTTGACGTACTTGTAACTCTGATTTTTGGGCGCGTAAGCGAATAGTAGTTAGTTGTTAACTTGTTAGAGAGTCAAACCTCGAAAAGGTCAAGTCTTGGACGTGATATTGGAAAAATGCATTTTGAAGTTGGCTTATAAAATGTGAGGAAGATGTTTTCAAGTATGTTTTGTATTGTGAAGTGATGTTTGTGTGTCACGTGATATTGCAATTAAAAGGAAGTGTAACTTAAATTCGGAGTGCTGATTATTTTTTTTACATCACCATTGTGCTAACTTTGAAAGGTTTAATCTTGAAGAATGTTTTGTGAAGCGTATCTACATAACTTTTGAATATAGGAGAATAAAACCTAGGCCTCTTTGCATCCGAGCTTGGAATCATAACCACCTAGATTTTCAACGACTGAGCGATGATTTTACGACAAGACCAGCGTGGGAAACACAAAAAGATTAGTGCCTTGTTTTTTTTTTATTATGACATGAAATGAATTTATTAACTGTGCTCTAATGACACCTGCCACATAATATGACTGTTGTTGCCCGATAATGCAGTATTTAGCAGCGTGAGCAACACAACAATCGTTATTATAATTTTGGCCTTTGTTGTGGTAGGGTTGTTAGACTAGGAACCATGATTGTAGCCAGACGTGCAACTCTTCGTCTGGAGCAAATCGACGACCACAAATGTGTACCGGACTCGAAACAGCCGTGGCAAAATGTTGGCGGACCCACTCATTGCCAAGGCTACTTCACCTACGGTTACTTTGCCTACCCTGCAGAAATTTCGCCGGGAAGCCCTTAAGCATCCTCCATAGTGTCCTGATGTACCCACAAGAAATTTCCATATTTTTGGTGACTTAAAGACATTCGCGCCGTCGATTTGCTTCGGTAGAATAAGTGCACGCTTAAGTACAATTATGTTTCTGTAAGCAACCGCAAACATTTTCCCATGCAGACGTTGACCATCTTGTCTCACACTGGCATAAACATACTAACAGTTATGGCGATTACGTTTTCATTGAACTATCCCTTATACAATGATGTTGAGAAGGATTATGTGCGATAATGTAATTTAGTTTCTCTAACGAAAGTAAAGAGGCAAGAATTCCATGCTTCAAAAATATTTCAAGGTGGGATAATTCGCTTATTTGCGGCGCTTTATAGTTTCAAATAGTTTTCCGGATTCGACAATAGGATAAACTGGAAGAGTAAACCTAAAAATATCGGCGACTATTCCTTCTTTTCCTGTAACAAATCAATAGCTGTATATGAGTGGACACTTGTTGTAAGCGTGCGAAATATCGTTGCGTTGATCTCTTCAAGGCTATGAACCAATATCGTTCCAAAGTGCAGACTGTTAAGATGCTCATGAATCGTGTGCACTAAATCCGTCATTAGTGTTGACTGGAGTTTGTGTAGTGTAGTGTACTGCATTTAAAACCTGCTAAGTGCTTACGGACAAATCTTACTCCGTACCGTAGTCATGAGGCAATGCATGTTGGGTCACAAGTGATATTCCACGCATATCATTGCCCACTCGGTAGATTTTCCTTCTCTATGCTCCTTAATAGCTGTAAGAACACAGTTTTTCTTCTAGAGTTCATTTGTACTCCACTAGTCAAAGTACAATGCACGCCGGAGACTACCCCACTTCGCATCCTATTCCACTATAAAGTGAATGCACAAAACTTAAGGGCGAAAGCAACTTTCGTATGATGCGTCACTGCCATGCAAGCTCTCTCGATCAAAGTTGGACCAAACACAGGAAGAATTGCTACAGATTAGTACAGAAGGTAACTGAAGGAAATAAGCAAGGAGACGAGAGAAGCGACACATTTATTGAAAGACAATAATTACAGTGAAGTCACCGCGATTCATGGCGGTTCCCTGAACATTACAGAATGCTGTAGATGGTTATTAGTAGGGTGTGTGATCACCACGCACGGTACTGCTTGATCTGCAACTTATTCACATGTTAGCCACAAGGTCGGTAAGGAGTTCTTGTGATAAAGCGTTCCATTTTCTCCAGCAGCGCCGTTGACAAATGGTGGATGGTCGGTCGTAAGTGTATGTGGAAGTGCCACGAAACGTCTCCTCAACGCATCCCACACGTCCCCGATGGGTTTTAGGTTGGGGTAAGAAACAAGACATTCCATTTGCTGAATATCTATGGTTACAGGAGTTCCTGCACCTGCGCTGTTCTATGCGGTCATCAATAATACTGAAATCAGAGCCGAGGTCACACGAGGAAGAAGTACAGTGATGCTATAAAGTTGACGAATGTACCATCTTCAAAGATTCAGAAGTCACTGCGCCCCTGTGACGTTATGCCTCCCATCACTACAACACCGGAACCACCAAGGAGGGTCTAGTTGGACAATGTTACTGGGCTCATTTTGTGTTTCCATCTCAGGCATATGAGAGTTCGCCCAGAATCGTTTTGGTGGTCCAGGTGTTATCGTGTAAGGAGGCCTAATGTCGCATCGGCGTACTGACCTCAGTATCTTTAAACACAGTAAAGTCACCAGTCAATGTTACTGTGACCGTGTACTCTTTTTCAGGGGGTGTATTCGACGTTGACAACATTTTTATGGATAACGATGCGTGATCGCATCGAACAGCGCAGGTAGAGGAGCTCTTTGAACGATAGGGAATTGGGCGAACGCACTAACTGTCCTCTCTGTCCCCCTACTTATATTCCAGAAGGTTTTCTTGACTGAGAATGCTATCTACACCTTTACCCATCAAACAGTACAAGCCCTAAATAACAAATTATCGCCAGTTCGTGTTTTTTGTAATATCTACAAGGCATTTGACTGTGTGGATCATGTCACACTCTTAGAAAAACTCAGGTCTTATGGAATTGAAGGTTATACTCACAGCTGGTTTGAATCATACTTAATGAACAGAAAGCAAAAAGTTGTGCTGAATAGCACAAATAATGTTGGGAGGGTGATAAATTCTAGTGAATGGGGAGTTATCACAAAGGGAGTCCCACAGGGTTCAATTTTGGGTCCTCTGCTGTTCCTTACTCATGGGAATGACCTCTCACTTAACGTTCAGCAAGCGGAACTAGTAGTTTTTGCAGATGACACAAGTGTTATAATAAATCCCATTCCAGAAAAAGCAGCTGAAGATATTGTTAAGGATGTCTTTCAAAGATTTATTAAGTGGTTCTCAGAAAATGGACTCTCCCTTAATTTTGAAAAAACTCACTACATCCAGTTCTGTACTCCGAGTAGAGTCATACCGACAATTTATGTAGCATATGAAGAGGGCTCAATTAACAGGAAAGATTTCTCCAAATTTTTGGGTGTTCACATTATGACAACTTGGACAGGAAGAAGCATATTACTGAGCTTCTCAAACAATTGAGTTCAGCTTCTTTCGCTCTTCGTGTAATCGCTAGTCTTGGTAATAAACAGATCAGCCTCCTAACGTACTTTGCATATTTCCACTCAATAATGTCTTATGGAATAGTTTTCTGAGCCCACTTAGACACATCGACTAAAACAGAAGCGATTTCTCGCGTTCCCCAAGGTAGTGCTATAGGCCCTCTAGTCTTCCTTATCTATATAAAAGAGTTACAAGACCATCCGAGCAGCCGTATTTATCCACTTGTAAAATTATCGGAATATCAAAACAAACTGAAAAACGATTTAGGAATGATATCTGTGCGGTGGGAAAATTGTCAACTGACCCCAAATAATGAAAAGTGTTATGTCATCCACAAGAGAGCTGAAAGGAATCCGTTAAACTTCGGTTACACGATAAAGCAGTCAAATCTAAAGGTCTTAAATTCAACTAAATACCTAGGAATTACAATTATTAACAACTTTAATTGGAAAGAACACACAGAAAATGTTGTGGGGCAGGCGAACCAAAGACTGCGTTTTATGGCAGAACATTTAGAAGATGAAACAAATCTACTAAAGAGATTGCCTACACTACGTCTGTCCATCCTCTTTTGCAGTACTGCTGTGCGGTGCGGGATCCTTGCCAATTACGATTAACGAAGTGCATTTAGAAAGTTCAGAGAACAGGAGCACGTTTTGTATTACCGTGAAATAGGCGATGGAATGTCACTGAGATGGCACAGGATTTGGGGTGCACATCATTAAAACAAAGGCGTGTTTCGCTGCGGCGGAATCTTCTCACGAAATTTCAATCACCAACTTTCTCCTCCGAATGCAAAAATATTTTGTTGACGCCGACCTACATAGGGAGAAACTATCATTATAATAAAATAAAAGAAGTCAGAGCTCGGAAGGAAAGATGAATTCGTGTTCGGTTTTGCTGTTCAAGATTGGAATACCAGACAATTATTGTGATGTGGTTCACTGAATCCTCTGCCAGACACCTGAGCGCGGTTTTGCAGAGTATGCATGTAGATATAGATATAGATGCAGATGTAGAACGTAAGTTATTCTCTATAATCAGCGTCTGTACAGATAAAAAGATTCTCTCAGTTCTTGCTTCGCACGCGGAGGAGAAAGACATGGACTATCGGCGCTGAATGGGCAATAAAGTATCCACAACTGGTCTTTCGGCATACTGACGAGTCACAAAAGGTGGTAACGAGGGAAATCGATGAGGACGGACCCCGAGGGTTTCCGCAGAGCTGCAGGCCGGGCAGCTGCCGACTACGTGACGCCATCGCAGGTCCCGCAGGAGGCCCGCTCCCTGCTGGGCAGTACGTTTCCACGGCTGTGGGCGGACGTCATACCGGGTGTATGGCTGCAAGTGGATCCAGAGGTGACTAGTCGCTCTCAGAGAGAGGATTTGATTCAGTCATCTAATCGTTCACTTGACGATTATACGTGAGGAGGAGAAAAACATGACACACTACAAACAGCCTATTATCCCCACAGTACTTCAGTAATTAATTATGCGCGTAGTTCTTGAGTCAAAAATATTGCTTATGAATATTTCAGTACAAGATAAGAATAATCAGAAATGAACTAGATTTAGTAAATAAGACTATTTGACTGCCAAGATCGCGTGTTGTAATATTATTATTTTATTTTATTTCTTCAATGACCGATCTCGACATAGTCTAGCTGTCATCTTTGGATGACCTCAGTACGGCGACGGTTCACCATCCCGTTTCTGTGCAAACGTAGGTACTATTAATACGTCGAAAAAGCAGCGTTGATAAATCGACGCCTATACTTACGTTGCAAAGTCCGCGTAACTCTAGTAACCAGCTATCCTGTAAATATCATATAATAATTTTCGGGCGGAAGGTGGTTCATTCCTTTAGTGAAATGACAAAATTCTAATACAAGTCTTTCTACTTCCTTTAGCTCAAATGAAAAAGAAACCTGCCATCAAGTCCAAATGTACTTAACTAACAAGACCACTGTTCTCAGTTAACAGTTCGTGCAATCCAGATCACACGCAAAGCAGCCAGAAATGTACATAAGTCCGACCCGAATAATTACGCGATTTCACAGATACAGTTCCGCCGCTAATAGTGAGTTTCACTCTCGATCCTTCTCAGTGGACTTATTTAACAGAAACTGCTCACCAAATATTCCATATATGAATACGAAACCTGCCACACGGAATTTTCATACGGGTCGAAAGTTCACACGCGGTTATTTTTCCAACAAAACAATTCCAAAACTTCCAACTTTCACCAATCTGTCCGTTAATGCAACTGCTTTGACGGCAACACAATTTGGACGCGAGAAACCAATTACTTCTTCATTTTACGCATAATGAAGACTGAAACGTTAACATGACCTGCACGTCCAATAGCTGATTAGCGACTTTCCTGAATGCTGCTTCTACTACACCAAATCTATCTAGCAGTGCGCGGGAATTGATTAACTCTGATTGGGCGATAATTTTGGCTGGCCAATCAGAAGAATTGTTAGAGATCATTCTCCACCAGAACTGGCCTGCTCCAATCACTATTCACAGAAGCATTTATGTCATTCAAACATGCAAATACTAATATAATGTTTAACAAAATCAAAGGAAAAGAAAATTAATCTTGGAATAAATGTAGAAAACGATCTAAACTTTAAACCGATATTCTGGCTGCCTCCTTACAAAAGCAAGTCCACTTAGACATACGTCATCAGCAAAGTGGGCACAAATATCTTTCCCGCGCTATGATTACCTAATGTGTACATAAATTTAGTCTTGAAATTTAACGTATGCTTCTCACACACTATAACATATACTCTCATTTATTCCCACAACAACATCAGACACAAATAATAATTTTGTCTGATTTTTATATTACGAAAATGAAAAGTAGTTAAAGTTTTTAAATTAAAATCTGAATTAAATAATTCTGCCCATTGAGAGTTCTGGTTATATTTTCAAATGATACCAAAAGATAAACTGTTATAGTTCCTAACTGAATTTAATTCCCTAAGTGTCAGTTTTTGACTTTTTAAGTAATTTTCTGTCTACGAAACTATGACAGATAGCAGGTGGAAATTTTTATACAATCTTCTCTTGAATAACCAAATCTAGCGTACCGATTTTGAACAAAATTGAATTATATTTAGTATAGTTTATTTAGATTCATATGGAGTTTGAATATAAGCTCCTGTTAAGTGACACGCTGGCCCGTTCACACGATGCATTAGGAACAGGTGCACATCACTCATTGCTTGTACACAACTTGCAGTCTCCTTCACAGCCTCCGGCTCCAATACTGCGGGCTGTACTGTATTGTAGCTTACTGCAACATTTGTTATAGTGCATTAACTCGCAACACCACACATGTACCAGAAAAGAACTACCCGAATGGGACGAAGATCGGGAGATATAATGTACATTTACAGACAAACATATGGTTACAATTTTAAAAGAAAAGATAGATGATTTATTCAAGAGAAAAAGCCTAAAAATTGAGCAACGCGTTGGTCCACCTCAGGGTCGTTTACAAGCAGCTATTCGTCTTGGCATTGATTGATGGAGTTGTTGCATGTGCTTCTGAGGGGTATCGTGGCAAATTCTGTCCAATTGGCGCGTTAG
The DNA here is from genome assembly GCF_021461385.2 of Schistocerca piceifrons. Classification (NCBI taxonomy): domain Eukaryota; kingdom Metazoa; phylum Arthropoda; class Insecta; order Orthoptera; family Acrididae; genus Schistocerca; species Schistocerca piceifrons. The sequence continues at coordinate 1,163,284,077 of NC_060138.1, forward strand.
AGAGTCAAAATCCCGAGATGCTTTGAGAGCCCTGCACATAATGATCGAAACGTTCTCTGTTGGAGAGAGATCTGGTGATTTTGCTGACCAATGTATGATATGGCAAGCACGAAACAAACAGTAGAAACTCTCGCCGCACGGGGGCACGCATTATCTTGGTGAAATGTAAACCCAGGATGGCTTGCCACGAAGGGCAACAAAACGGATGGTAGAATATCGTCGATGTATCGCTGTGCTGTAAAGGTGCCACAGATGACAACCACATGGGTCCTGCTACGAAAAGAAATGGAACGATTACTCTTAGCGGCCGGTCGTATGATGGGCGACGGCCAGGTTGGTAGACAACCCGTGTCCAGGACATCTGCAGACATGTCGTCGCTGGTCAGTGGGATTTAGGTCGAAGCGTACTTTACACTGAAGACAGTTCGACTCTAGTCAGTGAGATTCCATGCCGAAAACGTGCCTGGAGAAACCAGGAACATTGGCCCGAAAATCAGTAGTGATGGCCTTCTGTGCCATTTCACTCCACAGCGAGACTCCTTTCTTGTTATCACCCGCGTACCATTACAGCACAGCGATAGGATGACGATATTCTACCCCCCGTTTTGTTGCCCTTTATGAAAAGCCACCCTTGTCTTAAATTTCAGTAATAAAATGGTTGCCCGCACGCGGCGAGTTTCTGCTGCTTGCCTTAGTGCTTGCCAAAACTTACCGTGGCCAGCAAAGTCACTGGATCTCTCTCCAATTGAGAAAGTTTGGATCAATATGGATCGGGCTCTCAAACCACCTCTGGTGTTTGACTACCTAACTCGCCAGTTGAACATAATTTGGCAAGATACCTCTCCCGAGGACATCCAACAACTCTATCTGCCACGTCAAGCCCAATAACTGCTTGCATAAGTGCCCGAGCTGGACCAACAAGTTACTGACTTGATCAATTCGTGAAGCTCTTTCTCTGGAATAAATCGTGCAATTTTTCTTAAACTGTAATCATTTGTTTGTCTGTACATTTTCGATTTTTATTTTTTTTAAATTTTTTACTTAGACCGTATTACTGTGCATAAATAGCACAAACTCTTAAAGAAAGCACACTCCACTTTTAAAACAAAGAGGTCACGTTGGCTTGGCAAGTACACAAAACAGAGTAAATAAAAATTTCATAGTACCAGCAGTGTGCCCCGGAATGAAGGCGAGGAAAAACAGAGGGGGTACGCAGCGGAAACATCGATGGGGAGTTACAGGCTTGGTCAACAGGTGGCGTAAGTGAGCCATTGCATGATTATTAGATATTCTTTGAAATACGGAACTGTAATCGATAGATACATTCACGTGGGAATGGTTACTATAAAATTAAAGAATTGTGTACTACTCTGAGTGTAAACGAACCACAAGCATTTAACAAGCGCTTAGACATAACTTTTCCTTCATATAGTAACCATTCCTGTGTCGTTGTATCTAACGATTACTGTTATTAGATATTCTTTGAAATACTTGAAATACGAAACTGTAATCGCTAGATAAATTCACATGGGAATGGTCACAATAAAATTAAAGGATTAAGTACTGGTTGAAGTGTAAACGAACCACAAGCATTTAACAAGCATTTAGATAATTTTTGCTTTCCGTAGTAAACATTCGCCTGTCATTGTATCTAGCGATTGCAATTTTTATTTCAAAGAATATCTAATAATCGATGTAATGCCACCTGTTGACCAAGCATGTAAACACCCATCGAGGTTTCCGCTGCGTAGACGTTCAGTTTCTCCTGATGTGCCGTAGGCATATCCGTAGTATTGACGATATCGCATCCACTAAGGGGCACGCTGTTGATGCTATGGACTTTTCATTTACTCTGTTTTATGCATTTGACAAGCCAACGTGGCGTCTTTGTTTCGTAACAGAGGAAAGACCACTGGACCTGACGGGATACCAATTCGATTCTACACAGAGTACGCGAAAGAACTTGCCCCCCTTCTAACAGCCGTGTACCGCAAGTCTCTAGAGGAACGGAACGTTCCAAATGATTGGACAAGAGCACAGGTAGTCCCAGTCTTCAAGAAGGGTCGTCGAGCAGATGCGCAAAACTATAGACGTATATCTCTGACGTCGATCTGTTGTAGAATATTAGAACATGTTTTTTGCTCGAGTATCATGTCGTTTTTGGAAACCCAGAATCTACTATGTAGGAATCAACATGGGTTCCGGAAACAGCGATCGTGTGAGACCCAACTCGCTTTATTTGTTCATGAGACCCAGAAAATATTAGATACAGGCTCCCAGGTAGATGCTATTTTTCTTGACTTCCGGAAGGCGTTCGATACAGTTCCGCACTGTCGCCTGATAAACAAATTAAGAGCCTACGGAATATCAGACCAGCTGTGTGGCTGGATTGAAGAGTTTTTAGCAAACAGAACACAGCATGTTGTTATCAATGGAGAGACGTCTACAGACGCTAAAGTAACCTCTGGCGTGCCACAGGGGAGTGTTATGGGACCATTGCTTTTCACAATATATATAAATGACCTAGTAGATACTGTCGGAAGTCCCATGCGGCTTTTCGCGGATGATGCTGTAGTATACAGAGAAGTTGCAGCATTAGAAAATTGTAGCGAAATGCAGGAAGATCTGCAGCGGATAGGCAATGGTGCAGGGAGTGGCAACTGACCCTTAACATAGACAAATGTAATGTATTGCGAATACATAGAAAGAAGGATCCTTTATTGTATGATTATATGATAGCGGAACAAACATTGGTAGCAGTTACTTCTGTAAAATATCTGGGAGTATGCGTGCGGAACGATTTGAAGTTGAATGATCATATAAAATTAATTGTTGGTAAGGCGGGTACCAGGTTGAGATTCATTGGGAGAGTGCTTAGAAAATGTAGTCCATCAACAAAGGAGGTGGCTTACAAAACACTCGTTCGACCTATACTTGAGTATTGCTCATCAGTGTGGGATCCGTACCAGATCGGGTTGACGGAGGAGATAGAGAAGATCCAAAGAAGTGCGGCGCGTTTCGTCACAAGGTTATTTGGTAAGCGTGATAGCGTTACGGAGATGTTTAACGAACTCAAGTGGCAGACTCTGCAAGAGAGGCGCTCTGCATCGCGGTGTAGCTTGCTGTCCAGGTTTCGAGAGGGTGCGTTTCTGGATGAGGTATCGAATATATTGCTTCCCCCTACTTATACCTCCCGAGGAGATCACGAATGTAAAATTAGAGAGATTAGAGCGCGCACGGAGGCTTTCAGACTGTCGTTCTTCCCGCGAACCATACGCGACTGGAACAGGAAAGGGAGGTAATGACAGTGGCACGTAAAGTGCCCTCCGCCACACACCGTTGGGTGGCTTGCGGAGTATAAATGTAGATGTAGATGTAATTGAAGTGTGCTCTCATTATGTTTTTGCCATCTATAAACAGTAATATTATTTTCAGGTTATAGGTAAGAAATTTATGGTATATCGTTATTGTGGGTTTCTTTTCCACTTGTATATTGGTTGTGCAGTTGTGCGTATTGTCATAATCTTTTTCTCTGAAGATGACAGCTAGACTCTGTCAAAACTAGTCATTAGGGAAATTAAATGAAGTAAAAATATTTCAACACCAGGTCCTGGCTGCCAGATATTCTTCTCTGCCAAATATCAGATCGCTTCTGGTAATACGTGCAACTTACAGCCGGCCGCTATGAGGGAGAGGTTCTAGGCGCTTCAGTCTGGAACCGGGCGACCGCTACCGTCGCAGGTTCGAATCCAGCCTCGGACATGGATGTGTGTAATGCCCTTAGATTAGTTAGGTTTAAGTAGTTCTAAGTCTAGGGGACTGATGACCTCAGGTTTTAACTCCTATAGTGCTCAGAGCCATTTGAACCATTTTTGCAACTTACAAATGGAATGTAGCCCAGAAGAGGACGCCAGGGTTGACGTTTTGATGACGCGACAGTAAAAATTATGTGAAGGATGTAAATAAACCGCCTCTGAAGAGGGGGATGTGCCTAAATATTTAACTCGGAAACTTGATGATTTAAGAGCTTAAAAAACCTGGTTGGATACGAAAGTTTACTTTTACAGTAAGTTAGTTGGCAATTAGTAAACAACCCTCCATGAAAAAAGTTAAGTGCTGTCCAAAAATGTAATCTCAAGTTAGCCTTCGAGAAAGTTGCAACTTGACGAATTCCATACTGTAAAATTCATTTTAACTCGTGGATTGTTTTTGCCATATGTGACACATTCGCAAACAAACAACATGGTGAATAACTTTCAAATATAGCTCTGAGCACTATGGGACTTAACATCGGAGGTCATCAGTCCCCTAGAACTTAGAACTACTTAAACCTAACTAACCTAAGGATATCACACACATTCAAGCCCGAGGCAAGATTCGAACCTGCGGCCGTAGCGGTCGCGCGGTTCCGGACTGTAGCGCCTAGAACCGCTCGGCCAAATAACTTTCAAATGTAGCAAACTTAAACTGTTTTTCATAGCCTCTTTTTGTGTTAAGGAGCGTGAACTCGCATTTTGCTTCAGATGAAAAACTCCAGAACACATTAGTTTTTACAATTCATTTTTTTACAACATTTTACATTATAGAACAGGCAAAATGGCAACAAATATTTTGACAAACAAACCTAACAGCACGATCATAAAATAATTCATAGCCACAACCTTTAATTACAAGATAATTTTAAATTCGTATTACGTGCAATGTAGTTTCGATGTGCCGGCTCAGTCCGGCAAAGCAATGAAAAGTTTGGAAATATGTGGTAAGATCTTACGGGACTAAACTGCTGAGGTCATCGGTCCCTAGACTTACACACTACTTTAAACCGACTTCAACCAATTTATGCTAAGAACAACACTCACACCAATGCCCGAAGGGGGACTCGAACCCTGGCGGGAGGGGCCGCGCAATCCGTGACATGGCGCCTCAAACCACGCGGCCATAAATAGCCTGTCAGTCGCAAGTTATGAACTTTCGCACGTGATTGGCGTGTCAGATACTCAAAGCGGTTCAGTTGGCGTTGGACTATGTACTCTCATAGATGACGTTCATCTCTGCAAAGCACAATGTGTGTGTCAATTGGCAACACATTACATAGCAATTTTGAGACGCCATCTCTTAATTATCTTCAAGGTAATAATGTGGACAGTCATGATTTCACAATCAGATTTGCGCATTTTATGTGTATATAAAATCATTTGTAAAATTACGGGTTCTTCTTGATATTCTTATTATTTTTTTTTTCATTTCTCGTTTCCATGCCCCCACCCTATAGTACGGACCTATATTGTTTCAATTAACAGTATATTCATTCGTTTATCGTGATGTTTCATAGATGTTTTGAGATCATGAGCTTTTTTTAAAGTGATATTGAGGAGTTCATCATTATTAGTCTGGATTGCTCAAGTCTCCTGAACTTAATTGTAAATCTGGTTCCCCACACAATGTCTTCCCCTCCCCATTTTCTGTTTGCGGAGTCAGGGTAGGGCGATATGAAGGTGACACGAATATTTTTTTAGTACTGAACAAGAAGAGGAGGCTATGTTTCATCTATGAGTTTCAACCTCTCCTTTCTTTGCATTTCGATAATGACTCATGGAAACCCGAATACAGCGGCAATTAATATCAAGTACAGGGGCATCATAGTGATCGACATAGGGTTCAATCTTCTTCACGTTTTGTATAGTATAGCAATCTGTGGTCTAGGGGTAGCGTCTTTGATTCATTATCAAAACGTCTTCGGTCCCGGTTTCGATCCCCGCCACTGCCTAAATTTTGATAAATAATCAGCATTGGCGGCCGAAGACTTCCGGCATAAGAAGTCAGCCTCATTCTGCCAACGGTCTTGTCAAAGAGGGCGGAGGAGCGGATAGAGGTTCAGGGCACTCTCTTGTCCTAGGGCTGCGAAATTGCCCCTAAAGGCGGGAGAATCAGCAATGATCAACGACATGAGGAAGCAGAAGGCAATGGAAACCACTGCATTAAAGACACGTAACGTGTATCCACAGGACATGTGGCCTGTAATTGAAGAAGTGTCATGATGATCTCTCCATTGGCAAAAGATTCCGGAATAGTCCCCCATTCGGATCTCCGGGAGGGGACTGCCAAGGGGGAGGTTACCATGAGAAAAAGATTGAATAATCTACGAAAGGATAACGTTCTACGAGTCGGGGCGTGGAATGTCAGAAGCTCGAACGTGGTAGGGAAACTAGAAAATTAGAAAAGGGAAATGTAAAGGCTCAATCTAGATATAGTAGGGGTCAGTGAAGTGAAATGGAAGGAAGACAAGGATTTCTGGTCAGATGAGTATCGGGTAATATCAACAGCAGCAGAAAATGGTATAACAGGTGTAGGATTCGTTATGAATAGGAAGGTAGGGCAGAGGGTGTGTTACTGTGAACAGTTCAGTGACCAGGTTGTTCTAATCAGAATCGACACCAGACCAACACCGACAACGATAGTTCAGGTATACATGCCGACGTCGCAAGCTGAAGATGAACAGATAGAGAAAGTGTATGAGGATATTGAAAGGGTAATGCAGTATGTAAAGGGGGACGAAAATTTAATAGTCATGGGTGACTGGAATGCAGTTGTAGGGGAAGGAGTAGAAGAAAAGGTTACAGGAGAATATGGGCTTGGGACAAGGAATGAAAGAGGAGAAAGACTAATTGAGTTCTGTAACAAGTTTCAGCTAGTAATAGCGAATACCCTGTTCAAGAATCACAAGAGGAGGAGGTATACTTGGAAAAGGCCGGGAGATACGGGAAGATTTCAACTAGATTACATCATGGGCAGACAGAGATTCCGAAATCAGATACTGGATTGTAAGGCGTACCCAGGAGCAGATATAGACTCAGATCACAATATAGTAGTGATGAAGAGTAGGCTGAAGATCAAGACATTAGTCAGGAAGAATCAATACGCAAAGAAGTGGGATACGGAAGTACTAAGGAATGACGAGATACGTTTGAAGTTCTCTAACGCTATAGATACAGCAATAAGGAATAGCGCAGTAGGCAGTACAGTTGAAGAGGAATGGACATCTCTAAAAAGGGCCATCACAGAAGTTGGGAAGGAAAACATAGGTACAAAGAAGGTATCTGCGAAGAAACCATGAATAACAGAAGAAATACTTCGGTTGACTGATGAAACGAGGAAGTACAAACATGTTCCGGGAAAATCAGGGATACAGAAACGCAAGTCGCTGAGGAATGAAATAAATAGGAAGTGCAGGGAAGCTAGACGAAATGGCTGCAGGAGAAAAGTGAAGACATCGAAAAAGATATGATTGTCGGAAGGACAGACTCAGCATACAGAAAAGTCAAAACAACCTTTGGTGACATTAAAAGCAACGGTGGTAACATTAAGACTGCAACGGGAATTCCACTGTTAAATGCAGAGGAGAGAGCAGATAGGTGGAAAGAATACATTGAAAGCCTCTATGAGGGTGAAGATTTGTCTGATGTGATAGAAGAAGAAACAGGAGTCGAATTAGAAGAGATAGGGGATCCAGTATTAGAATCGTAATTTAAAAGAGTTTTGGAGGACTTACGGTCAAATAAGGCAGAAGGGATAGATAACATTCCATCAGAATTTCTAAAATCATTAGGGGAAGTGGTAACAAAACGACTATTCACGTTGGTGTGTAGAATATATGAGTCTGCCGATATACCATCTGACTTTCGGAAAAGCATCATCGCTGCCGGCCGGTGTGGCCGTGCGGTTCTGGAGCTGCAGTCCGGCACCACGGGACTGCTACGGTCGCAGGTTCGAATCCTGCCTCGGGCATGGGTGTGTGTGATGTCCTTAGGTTAGTTAGGTTTAAGTAGTTCTAAGTTCTAGGGGACTTATGACCTAAGATGTTGAGTCCCATATTGCTCAGAGCCATTTGAACCATTTTTTTAAAAGCATCATCCACACAATTCCGAAGACGGCAAGAGCTGACAAGTGCGAGAATTATCGCACAATCAGCTTAACAGCTCATGCATCGAAGCTGCTTACAAGAATAATATACAGAAGAATGGAAAAGAAAATTGAGAATGCGCTAGGTTACGATCAGTTTGGCTTTAGGAAAAGTAAAGGGACGAGAGAGGCAATTCTGACGTTACGGCTAATAATGGAAGCAAGGCTAAAGAAAAATCAGGACACTTTCATAAGATTTGTCGACCTGGAAAAAGCGTTCGACAATATAAAATGGTGCAAGCTGTTCGAGATTCTGAAAAAAGTAGGGGTAAGCTATAGGGAGAGACGGGTCATATACAATATGTACAACAACCAAGAGGGAATAATAAGAGTGGACGATCAATAACGAAGTGCTCGTATTAAGAAGACAAGACTGTAGCCTTTCGCCCCTACTCTTCAATCTGTACATCGAGGAAGCAATGATGGAAATAAAAGAAAGGTTCAGGAGTGGAATTAAAATACAAGGTGAAAGGATATCCATGATACGATTTGCTGATGACATTGCTATCCTGAGTGAAAGTGAAGAAGAATTAAATGATCTGCTGAACGGAATGAAATGTCTAATGAATACACGGTATGGTTTGAGAGTAAATCGTAGAAAGACGAAGGTAATGAGAAGTAGTAGAAATGAGAACAGCGAGGAACTTAACATCAGGATTGATGGTCACGAAGTCAACGAAGTTAAGGAATTCTGCTAACTAGGCAATAAAATAACCAATGACGGACGGAGCAAGGAGGACGTCAAAAGCAGACTCGCTATGGCAAAAAAGGCATTTCTGGCCAAGAGAAGTCTACTAATATCCAATACCGGCCTTAATTTGAGGAAGAAATTTCTGAGGATGTACGTCTGAAGTACAGCATTGTATGGTTGTGAAACATGGACTGTGGGAAAACCGGAACAGAAGAGAATCGAAGCATTTGAGATGTGGTGCTATAGACGAATGTTGAAAATTAGGTGGACTGACAAGGGAAGGAATGAGGAGGTTCCACGCAGAATCGTAGAGGAAAGGAATATGTGGAAAACACTGATAAGGAGAAGGGACAGGATGATAGGACATCTGCTAAGACATGAGGGAATGACTTCCATGGTACTAGAGGGAGCTGTAGAGGGCAAAAACTGTAGAGGAAGACAGATTGGAACACGTCAAGCAAATAATTGAGGACGTAGGTTGCAAGTGCTACTCTGAGATGAAGAGGTTAGCACAGGAAAGAAATTCGTGGCGGGCCGCATCAAACCAGTCAGTAGATTGATGACCACAAAAAAAAAAAAAAAAAAAAAAAAAAAAAAAAAAAAAAAAAAAAAAAAAGCAATCTCTCATTGTGAGTCGAAGAAACTGGTATGATTCTCCGAACGGGTGTTACAGTAGTTATTCAAGCCTACAACAGATACTGTCCACTCAACAACTGTCAATGGTCTGATTAACCACGTTTTGCAGTGAGTATTGCTGCGAGAAGTGCAGGAAGGGAGTCAGTGAGATTCTGGAAGGTACCAACAGGAATGTGGAACCATGCCGCTACCAGTTCAGTGGTCAGCTGCGCTAGAGATGGACGAAGTAAAAAAATTGTACAGTTTCCACAGTACTGAACAGTTGCGGACCTACCATCCCGTGGCGGCGTGGTTCGAATAAGCAATAATCTTAGGGCAACTATTGATGTGAAGACAAAAGTGTTCAATATAAAGACGTCTCATTGCACCTATGGGTGGTATGTGTCTGACAGAAACTGGGTAGTTAATAATGTTACAATACAGCGGTGTACAAAACATGATTTTCTAAAAATAAAGAAGCGAATGACAAATATAAAATATTGTGTCCTTCTTGGAACATCTAGCAGAGTGCTGTTTCAGCATTTTGGAACGTGACTACACCTTCACAGTGCAGTTATTTTTACGTAGTTCCTTGACAGTATTTAACTGCGATTTAAATTAAACATGAAAATTCATGAATCTAGAATTTTAAGTATAAATTATCCGCCACCCAGCTACGGTGTAGCGCAGAAAGGAGTATAAAACTCTTGGCAATACAGGCATAGATGTGAAGAGTGTAATACGCACGCGCTCTGATAATAAGAGATGGGGTAACACGTAAATCATATTTCTGGAAGGCGTGGAGCAATTTCATCAGAACTTAATAGACGTGTTACTTAGTACATACGAAAAATAGTGTAACGGTAAGCCACCCCCAGCTCCCGTGCCAGTGAGGTCAAGGGAGACGGGCCTGGGAATGTGATGACATGAAAGGCTGAAAAAATTTCAACATATGTGGTTCATATGTCGTATATTACTAGGAAAAACATTAATATTACAACGCATTTATAAAATAAATTGCTTAATAACTTGTACATCGCATTTATATTTTCTAAAAACTTGTAAATAAACTGTGTTTGGTTTTATACAGACGGTTCTCAGACTTTCTTCCCTCATATAAGAATAGAATAAACTGGTAACAGTGCAACTACGACTATCAGCTATGTAAAAAAAGGATGCGATGCTATAATACGTGTGTGTGTGTGTGTGTGTGTGTGTGTGTGTGTGTGTGTGTGTGTGTGTGTGTGTGTGTGTGTGTGTTTATAGCTAATGATTTCAGTTCTGGTCAATAGAACATGTGGGTAACTAATTAACAACATCGACTGCTACCGCATCTTCACTTATTCTCTGCAGGCGACCTTACTAGGTACTTAGTTTAGTGCAGACAGACCCGCTTTCCACTTGCGGTTGGTTCGCAGAAAAACGATTGTTTGTAAGCATTCGTGTGAAATCAAACCTCTCTACCTTTAGTTAAATCCGTGGTCTTTTCTCGAGATATACGTAAGTATACGAGGTGCATTCAAGTTCTAAGGCCTCCGATTTTTTTATCTAACTTTCTCACCCGAAATCGATGAAACTGGCGTTACTACTCGACGTAATCGCCCTGCAGACGTACACATTTTTCACAACGCTGACGCCATGATTCCATGGCAGCGGCGAAGGCTTCTTTAGAAGTCTGTTTTGACCACTGGAAAATCGCTGAGGCAATAGCAGCACGGCTGGTGAATGTGCGGCCACGGAGAGTGTCTTTCATTGTTGGAAAAAGCCAAAAGTCACTAGGAGCCAGGTCAGGTGAGTAGGGAGCATGAGGAATCACTTCAAAGTTGTTATCACGAAGAAACTGTTGCGTAACGTTAGCTCGATGTGCGGGTGCGTTGTCTTGGTGAAACAGCACACGTGCAGCCCTTCTCGGACGTTTTTGTTGCAGTGCAGGAAGGAATTTGTTCTTCAAAACATTTTCGTAGGATGCACCTGTTACTGTAGGGCCCTTTGGAACGCAATGGGTAAGGATTACGCCCTCGCTGTCCCAGAACATGGACACCATCATTTTTTCAGCACTGGCGATTACCCGAAATTTTTTTGGTGGCGGTGAATCTGTGTGCTTCCATTGAGCTGACTGGCGCTTTGTTTCTGGATTGAAAAATGGCATCCACGTCTCATCCATTGTCACAACCGACGAAAAGAAAGTCCCATTCATGCTGCCGTTGTGCGTCAACGTTGCTTGGCAACATGCCACACGGGCAGCCATGTGGTCGTCTGTCAGCATTCGTGGCACCCATCTGGATGACACTTTTCTTATTTTCAGGTCGTCATGCAGGATTGTGTGCACAGAACCCACAGAAATGCCAGCTCTGGAGGCGATCTGTTCAACAGTCATTCGGCGATCTCCCAAAACAATTCTCTCCACTTTCTCGATCATGTCGTCAGACTGGCTTGTGCGAGCCCGAGGTCATTTCGGTTTGTTGTCACACGATGTTCTGCCTTCATTAAACTGTCGCACCCACGAACGCACTTTCGACACATCCATAACTCCATCACCACATGTCTCCTTCAACTGTCGATGAATTTCAATTGGTTTCACACCACGCAAATTCAGAAAACGAATGATTGCACGCTGTTCAAGTGAGGCAAACGTCGCCATTTTAAGTATTTAAAACAGTTCTCATTCTCGTCGCTGCCGGTAAAATTCCATCTGCCGTACGGTGCTGCCATCTCTGGCACGTATTGACAATGAACGCGGCCTCATTTTAAAACAAAGCGCAAGTTTCTATCTCTCTCCAGTCCGGAGAAAAAAAATAGGAGGCCTCAGAACTTGAATGCACCTTGTACTGCAAAGGCACTCATCAAAGTATCTACGTATCGCAATTTAGTACCTGAAACATTGCTCTGAGAAGTGAAGGGAGACGTTACTTTAGCATTGTAGCACATCCTACTAACACCTCCGATAGTGTGTCACAAAGTCTGAAACAAGTTCTAGACACACAAAGTACTTAAGTAGCCTAAATTTTGTTAATCTGGTTTACGATGGAATTTTCGCAGTACCCTGTCGGCTTAACCTTTCCTTTCGTGAACATGCTACTACGCTCTCGATGAAAATTATACATTGTTTCGAGTAACATACGTTCACACAGCAATAGTACACTATCTATAACGTTCCGTCATTTATTTGCAGACCTGCATATGCTGCCAGAAAACATGTTTTGTTCGCTTCTCAGAAACTGTAAACCTAGTTTTTTTCTGTTGGTATAATGTTTACACGTTTTCCACTACGATTAACGGGAGTGTTTGTAAGACGTTTTGAAGACCTATTCTGTGATAATCCAGATATTTCCTAATCGCCGCATGCTGACGTACCAGGATAATACTGGAGAAGAAGCGGAAATTAGATTTCGTATACGTGTTTGGACACGCTGTATGACAGTTTTAATCCAGTGAACATTAACCGAATTCCAGACTCCATCAGTGTTCACAGAGGGACTCGCCACGTGTCCGTGTGTTACACGTTTGTTTTTCTCTGTGCTCGTCTGTTTTGAAACAGAGCGTAAGCCACTTCGTCCTCCATTACATTCAGACGTTGCTCGGCGCTGAAGAAGAGACCGACGAACGGAAACAATTTAAAATTTAAATAAACCTCTGGAGAGTACTGCTGGCGCTCGAGCGTTGCAAATACCCACGGCTAAACAAAACGACATGTAAGCTGTAGCATTACTTGCTGTGGTCTTATTCTGGAAAAGTAAATAACGTGCAGGAGGTTTTCTGGGAACTGGAAAACGCTTATTGGAGAACAAAAATAAATGTCTCTCTCTTATTAAATTCTCTCCACATTTTGATTTATATACTTAACTTGTAGACGCTCTAGCACTGATTTTTACCTTATAGTTTGATTTAGATACAGTATAAGGTCGTTATATTCGTTCACAGCTATAGTTCCTTAATTTTTTACCTTGTTTTTTGTACAAATAATAAACAACCCTAAGATGGCACCTTTATGTGAATGATAAACGGGTATCTCCTACAGACGCAGTTATGTACACGGCTCAGCGGATGACCGCTGTTATAGTGATGAAGGGAAATTGGATGTGGTAATGACCCCCAGAGATGAGGGATTTCTGACAAGACAACTTTGATTTCTGAAATACAGACAGCCGTTCTTGAAACGAAACGATACATCATCTGCTCAAAAGTATCCGAATACTCCTATATTATGCGGAATTGATGACTAGATATCACGGAAGGTGAACCCAACAGTCTAAAATGAGGTGACAAGTATACAGACTGTTTAAAAGTGCGCTGTGACGGTAAAGCTTTGTTACAGGCATCTGTTCGGACGATCACATTCGTGAGATTGCCACCAACACTGCAAGCTACGTGCTAAGAGGTAGTATAAGTGGTGGGTGGAATTATGAGCAAGCTGTCAGCTGGAGTGGGACGTGAACACGGGCAATATTGCCACTGGCTGAGCTATCAACGGACCGATTCAGCAGTCGCCCTCAATTCTGTCACCATCTGTTTCTCCTGCTTTCCACACTGCGCATGCGTTCTCAATGCTGGGCTGTCACTCCCAGGAAAATAGCATAAGCAAGTGAGCTTATGTGAAGATTTTGGAATATGTCTGCATGTCCTGTAACTAAACTGACGGAAAAAATTGCAACACCAAAAAATTGTTAACGTAGAGCAATGAAATTTCGAAAATACATTTGTCTAGGTACCATATTTAAGTGATTGATGCTGCCCGGTCACAGATTAATGTAAGCGCGAGGTAAACCACTGATAATATGAACTGCTGGTACATTGATAACCGGTGTTACAGCCACAATGTTGACTGCACGACGCAGATATGCGAACATTGTGTTGTACAGGTTCCATGTCAGTGGGACGGAGTTCCATACATGTTGCATTCGGTCGGTCAAGACAGGGAGGTTAATACAGTTAGCGGATGACACTGGCGTGCTTCCATGATGTCCCATACGTGCTCGATTGGAGGCAGATCTGGTGATCGAGCAGGCCAAGGCAACATGTCGATCTTCTGCAGAGCATGCTGGGTTACAACAGCGGTATGTGAGCGACCGCTATCCTGTTGGAAAACACCCCTTGAAATGATGTCCCTGAATGGCAGCAGGTTGAAGCACCAAACTGACGAACAATTTTGCAGTCGGGATGTGTGTGATATGCAAGAGACTGCTCCTGCTGTCATACGAAACGGCACCCAGACCATTGTTCCAGTAATAGGTCGAGTGTGTCTAGCACGCAGACAGGCTGTTTGAAGGCGCTCACCTGGCCTCCTCTCAATCAACACACAGTCATCACTGGCACCGAGCCGGCCGCTGTGGTCGAGCAGTTCTAGGTGCTTCAGTCCGGAACCAAGCTGCTGCTACGGTCACAGGTTCGAATCCTGCCTCGGGCATGGATGTGTGTGATGTCCTTAGTTTAGTTAGATTTAGGCAGTTCTAAGTCTAGGGGACTGATGACCTCAGTTGTTAAGTGCCATAGTGCTTAGAGCGATTTGAACCATTTTGAACTGGCACCGAACCTAGAATCAACTTTCTCCAGAAAACACTACAGACCACCATCCTGCCTTGCAATGAGCCCTCGCTTGACACCGCTGAAGTCACATATTGCGGTAGTTTGGGCTCAGTGGAGCTCACGTTGAAAGACGCCTGGCTCGGAGCACTCCTTGAAGTGACCGATTTGTAACAGATCTTGGTGTCACTATGGTACCAAATCTTGTTCAATTTGCCAGAGCTATATGGCGAACACGATAGTCTTCCCTCTCGGTAGTACCATGTTGCCATCCGGAACCCGATGTTCTTCCGACCGTTCATTCTCGTGATCACCGCTGTCAGCAACCATGTACAGCGGCTACATTTCTGCCAACTTTTTCTGCAAGCAACATCTAGCTCCTCGTATTCCTCTTACACGACCTTGTTCTTACTCAGTGAGGTGTTAAAATCGCGTCTTTGTCGTCTTAAAGGCGTTCTTGACTGATATCAGCTCACCGCGTCCTATCTCGAAGGTAAGAAACGCTCACGGCCGTTACAGCGTGTACTGAAAGCAAGCCTGATTTGTATCCTCAAAGTGGCACTACTAGCGCCACTCTTATGTGACTGGCGCGAAATTTGAATAGAAGTCATCTTTCAGATGTGGAAACATGTATCCCAACTTTCGTTGATGTCGCACATCTCCTTCTTGGTGTTGCGATTTTGTTTAATGTCAGTTTAGTTTGGTCGATAGAGAAGCAGTGACAGTAAAATGGATGAATCAGTTAAGTACAGTAACTTTGATCGTCTGCTTGTAATGGAATGTCACCTCTGTAAAGATTCATCAGGCACATTTTAACCCATCTAAAGCTGCGTGGGGCAGTAACTTGCCACACACACAAGTGGAGGCGCTAATTATGAACACAGATGTGAATGGAACCACGCGCTCTCACATTTTGAGGAAGAAACATGGAGCAACAAACACGCATCCTCTACTTGCGTGTGGGGGCAAGCACAATCGCACGACGACTAGGCGCAAGGCGCACGAGCAATGGTATGTGGCCCCTTTAATACGACCTTGCACAATCTGTACCAAAACCATTGTCAGGACGGGAAACTGGATGGCGAATCATGGCCAGTAGCGATACTCTGATTTACACATACTTAATTTATTAACATAAGGTTCCTTCAGATAATTCCCCACAATCTTCAGTACAATGCTTCAGTTACTTAGTTAAGTTCTCATTGAAACAAGACAGTTATCAGAACCCAACAGGTACAACCATAAAATGCATATTAACTCAGTTAAGAAACAACTAGCTAACACAGTACTGCCGTGGCTTCGCCACACTTAACAAAAGCTTACAACTGACAGTACAGTTCGTATCAGAGTGGGCCAGAAATTTAATTGAATTTGATTACTACACGGCCCAAACAACAAAAAATGGTTCAAATGGCTCTGAGCACTATTGGACTTAACTACTGAGGTCATCAGTCCCCTACAACTTAGAACTACTTAAACATAACTAACCTAAGGACATCACACACATCCATGCCCGCGGCACGATTCGAACCTGCAACCGTAGCGGTCGCGCGATTTCAGACTGTAGCGCCTAGAACCGCTCGTCCACTCCAGGCGGCCCCAAACAACACTTAAAACTCACATGGTTAACCATAATTCACTAGAACAGGATATGTAGCAGAAGCAAGAAAGTTTGCCGTGAAACAAACCCAGATCACTCTTTACGTGACTACACGCTGTAACTTAAATAGAGATGTGACATCGGCTGAACAAGCACTGTGAACTGTGTACTACTACAGAGACAAGTCACTGCAATTAGCCCAAAATTTCACATGACAATCGATAGAGAGAATTTTATTACTTCACACCTGCTCTGTTTGCTAACGTTTACTTAGTTGCAGGTCTATCTTTATGTAACCCAAAAAAACATTTGTTTAAACATCAGAAAATCACAATCACATTACAAAACGTGTTTTACCCGCCTTGGTGGAAAAGAAAGGTATACTAAACTTTTGGTATGGGGTCTTTGTCCAAAGCAATCCAGCCGTGGCAGGGTTACGTAAACACAGCAGGACCTAGGCTGTGGGTTACACCTCACTCCCCGCCAGGGCGTTGGCTTACAGCAGCTTTTGACACAGGACAATTGCAACTCTATGAAACACACACAAAAATACAGGGCAGAATCCTTGCACCAGACATACGTGCATCAGTCTACAAAACGTTCCTTCCACAGCAATCACTGACCTTTAAATTGAAACCATTTAAGGACGGTTCACCGATAATAGTAATATCACTTAGGTGCAGCTTTCAGTCACTTAATATCATTAATGATCAATTAGAGAACAAACAGTACAGTTATAACTAAGACTTCACTGCGAAGCCAAACATTTAATCAGATCACACGGACCTCATCGACATACTTTTCGATTAACGGCTGTGTAAGGTCCACAAACATCTAGCAAGTGAAACGCCTCTTAACACATCGCTCGGCCACATACACTAACGGCTGACATACAGCAGAACTCAGCGGCTCATGCAGCTTAACCACTATACTTCAGGGACCTTTCCCTTGATAGAAATCACGAAACGTGCCAAACAACGTGACTTGCTGCCTAATTTCAGAGCATAATCGATTGCTTGAGGACTGGCCTTTGCTTTTCTCAACCAATGACAAAGTTACTTAGCAGACGGAAGACTGATTTTACGTACTTTGAGACATAAAAATACTAATACCCGTATGAATGCATAGTATGAAAGGTGTCTATACCAGACACCTCACACACTCTAATAGAATTTAGTTCCATTCCACAGTAAACTTTGTATTTTTATTTTGGTAAGATCTATTTTGCAACAGGCTGCTTCCCTTGAATCTAAACATGTACATGTATATGTTTTCTCAGATATGCAGCTGAAGCGAACCATTGTTTTAGCAGATTATTAAAATGCGACCATTTACCGTCATTCAGACGCTGTAAATATACAATTCATTATTCTTTAGCTTGAACGACGCTTAATTATATTTCAATTTACTTTACCACCAGCAGAGTTGACCCGCGCATGTTGCATGCATAAGGCCAATCTATTAAGTAAAGAAAAAAAATCGTTTAAGAACATTTTTCGTAGAAATTACAACACACACACACACATACACACACACACACACACACACACACACACACACACACACACACACACACACAGACCGAGGAAAATAACGAGGAGAGAAAGTCAGGGGTGGGGAGTGGAAGTGGGAGAGGGAGAGAGAGAGAGAGAGAGAGAGAGAGAGAGAGAGAGAGAGAGAGAAAGAAAGACGTGCAGAGGAAGGTACGGTGGATTGAATGGAGGAAAGAGGAAAGTGAGGGGAGAGCGAGAAGCGTGGGTGGAGGATACGGCTATGTTATGTTGGGTCGCGCTTACGTAAACACGTGAAAGGAAATTTATGCGTAAACCCAGCGAACGGCAGGCACACACTCCTCGGTCTACAAGGTAATAGCCGCAAACCGAACGCCTGAGGGTATCAGTTCCGAGGAGTAGCAACTACGGCTTCCTCAGGAAAGCGTTAATGTTTGTCGACAGGCCGCAATTCTACATCTCCAGTAGCAAGTTGGAAATGCGGTTTTCCCGAGCAGAACTCAGATATGCATAAATGCCCACGCCGTGTTTGATTTGATAGCTGCGTGGAGCGAACATCTATCACCCAGGATATTAGACATATGAGTGTTCATCCATAAAAGGAAACTTATTAATATGACAGCTGCTTTATCAAGAAATTTAATGACACAATTCATCTTAGTACATTACAAAAACGTAAGACAACGATACAGAAGCCACACAAAGGAAAATATTCGTAGATTCATACAATTTTTAAGTAAGTGTAATTCTTAAGCAAAGAAGGGAAAGCAAGAAGATGGAACGAGTATATAGAGCGTCTATGCAAGGGAGATGTACTTGAGGGCAACATTATGGGAATAGAAGAGGACACAGTGAAGAAGAGAAGGGAGATACGATACTCCGTGAAGAATTTGACGAAGCACTGAAAGACTTAAGTCGAAACAAGACTCTAGGAATAGACAACATTCCGTTAGAGCTACTGATAGCCTCGGAAGAGCCACCCATGACAAAACTCTTCCATCTGGTGAGCAACGCGTATGAGACAGGCGAAATACCCTCCGACTTCAAGAAGAATGTAATAATTCCAATTCCAAACAAAGCAGGTGCTGTCAGGTGTGAAAACTACCGAACTACCAGTTTACAAACTCACGGTTGCAAAATACTAACAGAATCCTTAATAGAAGAATGGAAGAACTGCTGGAACCCGACCTCGTGGAAGATCAGTTTCGATTCCGGAGAAATTTGGAAACACGCAAGGCAATACCGACCCTACGACTTCTCATACAAGATATGTTACAGAAAGGCAAACCTACACTTATTGCATTTGTAGAGTTAGATAAAACTTTTGACGATGTTGACTGTAATACTCTCTCTCAAATTCTAAAGGTGGCAGGGTAAAATACAGGGAGCAAAAGGGTATTTACAATTTTTACAGAAACCTGATGGCAGTTACAAGAGGGTAGTTATAAGATCGAGGAGAATGGTTCAAATGGCTCTGAGCACTATGGGACTTAACTCCTGAGGTCAGAAGTCCCCTAGAACTTAGAACTACTTAAACGTAACTAACCTAAGGACATCACACACAACCATGCCCGAGGCAGGATTCGAACTTGTGACCGTAGTGGTAGCGCGGTTCAAGACTGTTGCGCCTAGAACCGCCTGGCCACCCCGCCCGGCATCTAGGAGAATGGAAAGGAAGCAGTGGTTGAGAAGGGAGGGAGACTGGGTTTTAGCCTATCCCTGATTCTATTCAATCTGTACATTGAGCAAGCAGCAAAAGAAACAAAGAATAATTTGGAGTAGAAATTAAAGTCTACAGAGGAGAAATAGAGAATAGAACAAATAAAAACTTTGAGGTTTGCCAGTGACCTTGTAATTCTGTCAGAGACAGCAAAGGGCTCGGAAGAGCAATTGAACGGTATGGACAATGTCTTCAAAGGAGGATATAAGATGAACGGCAACAAAAGCAAAACGAGAATAATGGAATGTAGTCGAATTAAATCAGGTGATTCTGAGGGAGTTAGATTAGGAAATTAGATACTTTAATTAGTAGACAAGTTGGTCGAGGTAGGAGGGATATAATATACAGACTGGCAATCCCAAGAATAATGTTTCTGAAGATGCGAAATTTGTTAACATCGAGTATAGATGTAAGTGTCAGAAAAATCTTTCTGAAAGCATTTGTATGGAGTGTAGCCATGTCTGGAAGTGTAACATGGACAATAAACAGTCTAAGGTGTGGGGCTGATCTTTTATTCTGTTATTCTGTGCAACGGATTAATCTGAGATGTACCCTTTACCCTGTGGCTCCTGCAAGATGCAATTTCCATCCCCACACTACTACAGATGTCAGACAGACGCTCCTAACGTTCTAAAGAGAAATGGCTGAAAAACTTTCAGCAATAAATATCTTCTGGAGCCGTCCGCTGTAAGGAAATGACACAAAAATTCACAACATACGTAACTAGTGGGGTACTTGGGTACTGGAGTAGTGCTAGTTAGTGTAAGAAAAACATGAAACTAATAACAAGTATTATTTATTTTGCAAAAATTCTGAGGAGTCACAATGGCACTTTTAGTTATGAATTCAACAAGTTATGTCCTGGTTCTTTTCGGAATGTGAAGTTACCTCTCAAGGATAGGATTCGCTAAAGAAATTTCTATAGAAAGTTTAAAATTGTTATTAACCTGGTAGAATGGCTGAGAGCCGGCCTACTCAGCTTGAATAATTATCCGTTAGAATGTTGCTAGGTACACTTGAGGCTGTAGCGTGTGAAATGCAGTGAAGGGTACTGTTGTGGAGGTAATATGGGGATCGCAATAGCTGTAGCGCACAATACCGTAAGCTGCGATGACTGCTGTCTGCGCCGCTCGCTGCTGACAAATAAGATAACTCTCATTCTATCTGGATTGACCTTCACCAATCAAACTCTCCCTACGCCTTGATGAAGTCAAGGATACCTATTCGCCCCTAGTCTAGCTACTGGCTTGGTACATGGGTGAGATAACCAGTCCACCGTGATGCCACTCAAAAATTCGCTCGCAGGCGTTTAACTATAACGCTGTCTGTTGACACCGCACAATAAGTGTATCAGCCAACACAGTGAACAACGCTTAATCGCAAGGACTCAATATAGAGTAGCACTTCGAGTCACTCTCGACAGACGTGCTCTCCCAGTGAAGTACTGAGGAGAGACTTGTTCCTCGCTCCAAGAGCGACAACGGAATGGCACCTCTCCACGCCAGATGTGAAGGGGTATATCTTTCGGTCTCTTCCATTATTCCTTCAGCTCAAGGCGTCAGAAATATCGTCGGCCAATCAGCATTGCTCTTCTAAATCGGGAGAATGACGTTTTTTTTTTGGCGACCAATCCGGAAACCTGTAGCATTGGCGTTTGCTGTCTCCCTGTGAAAATCTCTGAAACTGCGTGCTATGTGTAAAGAATGCGTAGGCTGGCCGCTCCCACACAATGTAGCGGAATTTGCTTTTAAGCTGAACATGGGGTTGTTCCCTCCCTTTCACTGGGCCCCACGCTGTTCGCTACATGGACGGTCACCGGCCGACATAGGCTGGGTCGTTCTCTAAAGAGACTGGCGTCCCGTTGTGTGGTTTCTCACCCTAACTAAAAGCTTCTGTGATCGCCATGTCTGGAATGTATGTGTGCACGCCAGCCTAGAGTATTTCAACCACGGTGCGCTTACTTGTTAATTGCATATCGTTTACATGAATTCATACAACACTGACTTTATCTTATTGAGTTTGGGTTCGAATGAAGCGTCTTGATGTGCAGAATATGATTGTGAGGGCGGAATATGTAAGCAATGAAGGTCAGGAGACCATGACGTCTTACAAAAGCTTAGACAAGAAGGGAACAGATGCTTTTGACAGGTGGTGCTACTGAAGAATGCTGAAGATTAGATGGGTGGATCACGTAACTAATGAATAGGTTCTGAATAGAATTGGGGTGAAGAGAAATTTATAGTACAACCTGACTAGAAGACTAGATCAATTGGTAGGACACATTCCAAGACATCAAGGGATCACTAAATTAGCACTGGAGGAAGGGGTGGGGTGTAAAAATCGTAGAGGGAGACCAATAGATAAATGCACTAAGCAGATTCATAAGGATGTACGTTGAAGTAGTTACTCAGAGATGAAGAGGCTTGCACAGGAAATAATAGCAAGGAGAGCTGCATCAAACCAGTCTTTGGACTGAAGACCGCAACAACAACAACAACAACAACAACAACAACGACAACGACAATTCTCAAGTTATGTATAAACTGAAACACAACTACATTTAGATTCTTTTACAGACGTGATGGGTTGCCAACAAATCCTTTTGAATTACTTGTTTTTTTTTTCTGTGAGGGCTGACTGAAAAGTAATGCCTCCACCTTCGTAGCTCTTCAATAGTTGGCAGCATTGGTATGTGGCAAGTACTGGCTTGTTCCGTTACCCCTTTCTACAGCTCCAGTTGGTGGGAAGCCTTAGCAGTGAACGGTTGTGTTGTTAAGTGTAAAGTATGGAACCCTGCGCAGACGGTCGGTCAATGCGATTTAAGCAACGTGCTGTCATTGAACTCCTGACAGCAGAAGGTGACACCACAAAGGAGATCCATCAGAGAATGAATGCAGTTTATGGTGATTGTGTTGATGTGAGTACTGTGCTTCATTGAGCGAGTAAGTTTAAAGATGTTGAGGCGGGAACATCTGACCTGCGTGACAAAGAGTTGGACATCCTTTGACATCCATGACATCGATGAAGAGAAAGTGGTGCCAGTCCTGAGCGGTCCATGTTGTTGGGCCCATCTGTACCGCACTGCGTGGTTTGCAAAGATGGACCTCGCAATGGGCGTCGGATGTGAAGTTACGCATCATGCAGCCTATTGCGCACAGTATGAGTCGTAACACGACATCCTGTGGCTGCACGAAAAGCATTACTCAACATGGTGGCGTTGCTGTCAGGGTTCCTCCGAGCCATAATCCGTAGGTAGCGGTCATCTACTGCAGTAGTAGCCCTTGTGTGGCCTGAGCGAGGCATGTCATCGACAGTTGCTGTCTCTCTGTATCTCTTCCATATCCGAACATCGCTTTGGTTCACTCCGAGGCACTAGACACTTGCCTTGTTGAGAGTCCTTCCTGGCACAAAGTAACAATGCGAACGCAATCAAACAGCGGCATTGACGGCCTAGGCATGGCTGAACTACAGACAACAAGAGCCGTAGACCTCCTTCCTGGTGGAATGACTGGAACCGATCGGCTGTCGGACACCCTCTGTCTAATAGACGCTGCTCATGCATGGTTGTTTACCTCTTTGGGCGGGTTTAGTGACATCTTTGAACAGTCAAAGGAATTGTGTCTGTGATACAATGTAATCACAGTCAATTTCAATCTTCAGGAGTTCTGGGAACCGCGGTGATATGTGAATATTGTCATTACCTGTACTTATCTTACTTTGGCCAAAAAAAAGAGAAAATTTAGGGGCAAAGGCATTCTGATTTGCTCTCGAATTTTTTTTGTGAGCGTCCGTTTGGCAAAATAATAAGGCGGTTATATCCTCTTTATCAGATCAGTTAACGAGGACATCACGTTGCAAAAGTGCTGCTCTCCACCGAGTCGCCCCACGGTATTCGGGTGGATGCTCTCCAACATCCTGGCTTAGCGTTTATTACGTCCTTCAACTAATTAAGTGGGCTCCCACACGGGCGCTACTGCCAGTACACAATGGTGTCCTCAGGCAATAACAAGCAACCCTGCACCCCATGTTCTCCTCCACCGCTGTCTCCAGTAGGATGGCGGTCCGTCGCGTGCTGTCCGCGGACCAGTTAATCTTCTTTGCAGCCGCGGTCCGCGCCTTCCCCCTGCAACGGGCCAGACCGCTGTCTATTGTTATCGCCTCCGCTAAACCCGTAAGCCGCTTTTGGAGCGGCACCGTGCTCTCCTAGCGTATAGAAAGCCAATGAAGTGCTCGCCTTCCGGAGAGTGTTCTCGTTCTTGTGTGCTCTCCCCAGATTAAACCGGATGAGCTGTCTCCTAGCTACTCCCATTGTTACCCCGAATTCGCCTTTAAGTAAAGCGAGGACACAGTTTCATTAGTGGACAATTTGTAACATTTCGTTACTCGCCGCTTGTAATGCGGCCAACGGATTCCGCTATGTTAATATTTTTGCTAGAGTATTAGCTGTACGCTTGTCGGAAATGTAACGTTACAACAACAAAATTCGAGCACACATAGTGAAGAGCACTGCACCTCCACTGTGTAGTTCTGAAATAAAATAATAGAATGAAATCATCTATATTCTTAAACTATGAGCGGTGTTGAATAAGCAAAGCAACACATTTATTTCTCGGCCAGTTTCGGTTGAAAAAATACTGAATTTGTTGTAGAACATGTTGGAATATTCCCGTTTGAGCCCCTAGAGTTCCATGCAGTTCCGATAGTCGGCGGGACCATACGTAGCCTGCAAAATAGCGTCTGTAATGGAGGTGCATTTCAAGCAGAGAGCTGTCAGTGAGCTGCTTTTGATGGAACACCATAGCATTACAGATATTCGTAGACGCTTGCAGAATGTTTACGGAGACTTGGCACTGAACAAAAGCACGCCGAGTCGTTGAGCGATGCGTCTGTCACCAACGCAACAAGGTCGCACAAACCTGTTCGATCTCCCACGTGAAGGTAGGCCACACACAGCTGTAGTTGCTGCAGTGTCGGAGGGTGCGGACATTCTCTATCGAGGTGATCGACGGATCAGAAACACCTCGCTGTACAACTGGACGTCTCTTGGTAGTGGTGACATACTCGTCCATCAGTTAGGGTACTCAGACGTGTGTGTTCGTCGCCGCTTAACCGAAGACTATAAAGAGCAACGAAGGATCATCTGAGCGGAATAGATGGCGCTTTACAAAGCTGATCGTGACCATTTTTAGTCGAACATAGTCACAGGCGATCAAACATGGGTTCATCACTTCGAACCTGAAACAAAACGGAAATCCATGGAGTGGCATCGCACGAAGGAAAAGTTCAAAGCCGCGCCATCAGCCGGTACACTCATGACCACGGTATTCTGGGACTCTTGACAGGTTATTCTGTTCGATGACCTCCTTCATGGTGCAACTGTCAACTCTGAAAGGTATTGACCTACTCTCCGAAAACTGAAGAAATGACTTCAGCGTGTACTATTAGTATGTGTTGAGAAAAAGATATGCTCACTTGAGAAATAAAATACACACATCAAAGAAAGTTTTGCATCACCAGGTTCCCAGAAGTCCTGAAGATAGAAGTTGACTGTAGATATTTTATCACAGATACAGTTCCTTTTACTCTTCAGATGTCACTGAATATGTAAACAACCATGTATCAGCAGCGCCTATTAGACAGAGGGAGTCCGACAGCCAATCAGTTCCAGTCATTTCACCAGGAAGGAGGTGCACGACTCGTGTTGTCATTAGTTCATCCATGCCTATACGGTCAATACCACGGTTCGATCGCTTCCGCATTGTTACTTTGCGCCAGGAAGGGCTCTCAACAAGGGAAGTGTCGCGAGTGAACCAAAGCAACGTTGGTCCGACGTGCAGGAGATACAGAGAGACAGGAGATGTCGATGACATGCCTCGATCAGGCCACCCAAGGGCTAATACTGCAGTGAAGGACTGCTATCTACGGATTATGGCTCGGAGGAGCCCTGACAGCAACGCTACCATGTCGAATAATGCTTTTGGTGCAGCCACAGGACTCAAACTGTGCGCAATAGGCTGCATGATGCGCAACTTCACTCCCGCCGCCCATGGCGAGGTCCTTCTCTGCAACCTACAGCGCGGTACGGATAGGCCCAACAACATGCCGAATGGACGGCTCAGCACTGGCATCAAGATCTCTTCACCGATGAGTGTCGCATATGCCTTCACCCAGATAATCGTCGGAGACGTGTTTGGAGGCAATCCGGTCAGGCTGAACTCCTTAGACACATTGTCCAACGAGTGCAGCAAGGTGGAGGTCCCCTGGTGTTTTGTGGTGGCATTATGTGTGGCTGCCGTACGCCGCTGGTGGTCATGGAAGGTGCCGTAACGGCTGTGCGATACGTGAATGCCATCCTTCGACCGATAGTGAAACCATATCGGCAGCATATTTGCGAGGCATTCGTCTTCATGGACGACAATTCGCTAGCCCATCGTGCACGTCTTGTGAATGACTTCCTTCAGGATAACGATATCGCTCGACTAGAGTGGCCAGTATTTTCTCCAGACTAGAACCCTGTCGAACATGTCTGGAATAGATTGAAAAGGACTGTTCATGGACGGCGTGACCCACCAAGCACTCTGCGGGATCTACGACGAATCGCCGTTGAGGAGTGGGCAATCTGGACCAACAGTGCCTTGATGAACTTGTGGATAGTATGCCACGAAAAATACAGGCGTGCATCAATGCAAGAGGATGTGCCACTGGGCATGAGAGGTACCGGTGTTTATAGCAGTCTGGACCACCAGCTCTGTATGGTGGTACAACATGCAATGTGTGGTTTTCATGAGTAAGAAAAAGGGCGGAAATGATGTTTGTGTTGATCTCTATTCCAATTATCTGAACAGTTTCCGGAACTCGCGGAACCGATGTAAAACTTTTTTTGATTTGTGTATATGATAAGAACTACCACAACTGCATTTACTTAATGTAAAATAGTGACGGAAAAGCACTTACATACATACACACGCTCATGGAGGCTACTTTTTGTCAAACATGCGCAAAAATAGTATTGCAAATTTTGAAACCACATACTATCCAAAATGATGAGCAGGTAGCACAGTAATGTGAAATGACTGATATCTTTTCAAAATCTAATCCTACCTTACCGCTTCATGAAGTGAAAATATGGTAATTTAAAATGAATTTCAATATCAAATACCACTAATGTACTGAAATGCCGCTACTCAAAATTATCAATTTATACAACGATACAGTCACTTTTTTAACATTTCACCGTAAATATAATTGTCATATCATGCATATTCTGAAAAATACGCGCAAGTCTATTTTTAAAATTCATATCTTTCAGGAAATACAGACATCTACATTTAACGTAGTTTCTGCCACTTATCTGTGTTACTGGGCGTACGCATTGTCTATTTACTTACTGTAGGCAACGCAATTTCAGTGCCGGACTGACATTTCATTCTCTCTCTCAGGGTCTCCATTGCAGTTTTACGGCCGATACTCCGTAGCCTTAAATGGCTTCCTCCATCCTCGCAATATATTGCCCCTTTATTTTAGCTGCATTCCGAGGCTGCCAGGCAACTGGTCTTCTGATCGTAGAACGTTTTTGATGTAGTAACATAGACAGCTTGGTTGTTTAGTAAGAGCCGACAGATGTGTATGTAGTTTTCCGTTTGCTGACGGTACTGTATGCCTTCGTAGCGGTAATACTGAAAATGCATTTAGTAGCGAAGAGTTCGAAGTGTTTCAGAAGTATTCAGAAACGTGCGTCGCATAATACTTGGATGCACGAAACTTACCATTAGCAGAGAACATACCCCGTAGTTTTTAGTATAGCACTCCGTGAAGCTTTTTATTTCAAGCGCCCTGGTTTCTCGGTGCGTGATAATAATAACACTTGTGCAATAACTGATGTGCCTCGTTTGTGAATGCAAATTAGATTTCAGTGCCAGTAATACGGGATTACTACAGAGACCGAGTTTTTGTTAACGGACACTGAAACCTTCGAATTAAAGGGACACCCAAATTGAAAAGGCAACTTCACCAGCTTTGTAGGGCAGGATACACCAATGACAATTAAAGAATGTGACTGAAAATGGGGTGCCAATAAAACAGATGTGCATCTTATTTTTGTACATTTCTCAAGCATGTGGGATCCGTACCAAAAAAGGACTAAATTGGAATACTAACCTAACTTTAGAACTGGTTTACCTAGTGGACTCTATGCCCCAGTGTAAAGTGCCATTTTTAACGGTAATAAATCTTTGTCAGAGGAGAAATAGGAGATAGATGAAAGAAAAAAATAACAAAGCAGCCGTACGGGCTTGAATCTCAGTTCTTCACGACAGTAGTCACACAATCTTCCGACTGGGCTACCAGATCTGCTGACCACATAGCACACAGTATTTTACGAATGGTGTGGGTGTGAGGGCTCCCATTTCTTTCTATAAATCTCCAAACGAGGATTAAATAGGCAGGTTCTCAGTTACAAAGTAAGACAAGGCAGCAACAGCTTCGAAAACTGCAACGAAAGTGCCACTTGAAGATATGAACAACTGCTACATGATTTCTATAACGTGATTGCAAGACATTTGTCACTTCCTGCAGGAATAAGTTGACTTTCTGATGATGTTACGAACTACATCCTGGCTACTCTTTATTTACAATAATCCCCATTTCTTTCACAGGGCTCCGTCATTACGTAGCAGTGCAATTCGTACACACTACTGACTGTTCAAAAGCAAATAATACACACATCAAAAAAAAAAGTTTTGCATCATCCCGGTTCCCAGAACTCCTGAAGATAGATGTTGACTGTGGATATTGTATCGGAGACACAGTCCCTTTGGCTCTTCAGTGATGACACTAAGCCCGCCCAAAAATGTAGACAATCATGCATGAGCAGCGCCTATTAGACAACGGGGGTCCAACAGCAGATCAGTTCCAGTCGTTCCACCAGGAAGGAGGTACACGGCTCGTTTTGTCTGTACTTCAACCATACCTAGACGGTCGATCCCGCGGGTCGATCGCGTCCGCATTGTTTCTGCGAGGAAGGGCTCTCAACACGGGTCGTGTCTAGCCTCTCGGAGTGATCCAAAACGATGTTGTTCGGACATGAAGGATATGCAAAGAGACAAGAACTGTCGATGACATGCCTCAGGCGGCCCAAGGGCTATTACTGAAGTGGTTGACCGCTACCTAAGGATTATGGCTCGGAGGGACCCTGACAGCAAAGCCACCATATTGGATAATGCTTTTAGTGCAGCCACAGGACGTCGTGTTACGACTCAAACTGAGCGCAATAGGCTGCATGATGCGCAGCTTCACTCCCGACGACAATAGCGAGGTCCTTCTTTGCAACCACAACACCATGCAACGCGGTACAGATGAGCCCAGAAACATGCCGAATGGACCGCTCAGGGTTGGCATCACGAACTCTTCGACGATGAGCGTCACATAAGCTTTCAACCAGGCAATCGTCGGAGACGCGTTTGGAGGCAACCCGGTCAGGCTGAACGCCTTAGACACGCTGTCTAGCGAGTGCAGCAAGGTGGATGCTCCCTGCTGTTTTGGGGTTGAATTATGTGGGGGCAGACGTACAACGCTGGTGGTCATGGAAGGTGCCGTAACGGCTGTACGATACGTGAATGCCATCCTTCGACCGATGGTGACACCATATCGGCAGCATATTGGCGAGGCATACGTCTTCATCGACGAGAATTGGTACACACCCTGTGAATGACTTACTTCAGGAAACGAAATCGCTCGACTAGGGTGGCCATCATGTCCTCCAGACATGAACCTCATCGAACATGCTTGGGATAGATTGAAATGAGCTGTTCATGGACGACGTGAGCTACCAATTAAATGGTTCAGATGGCTCTGAGCACTATGGGGCTTAACATCTGAGGTCATCAGTCCTCTAGAACTTAGAACTACTTAAACCTAACTAACCTAAGGACATCACACACATCCATCCCCGAGGCAGACTGAAGTGCCTAGAACCGCTCGGCCACACCGGCCGACTGAGCTACCAACCACTCTGAGGGATCTACGCCGAATCGACGTTGAGGAATGGTATAATCTGGCCCAACAGCGCCTTGATGAACTTGTGGCTTGTATTCCACGACGAATACAGGCATGCATCAATGCAAGAGGAAGTGCTAATTGGTATTGGAGGTACCGGTGTGTACAGTAGTCTGGACCACCACCTCTGAAGGTCTCGTTGTACCGTGGTACAACATGCAATGTGTGGTTTTCATGAGCAATAAGAAGGGCGGAAATGATGTTTATGTTGATCTCTATTCCAATTTTCTGAACAGGTTGCGGAACTGTCGGAACCGAGGTGATTTTTTGATGTGTCTATTTTGCCCTACCCTATGCTGCACTGTCCCCAGTGTTGACACAATGGGGAATAGTCTGTAAATATGATATTACTTATTCTTTCCTTTTAGTTCCTTTGTAAGCTGGTATATGGGACAGTTCATCTGAAAAATGTCTGCACTCCTTGAGTATGAAGATTTGCTCTTATAACTACCAATCTGCTGAGTAATTTGGTTAGGGAACATATGTTTAAGATAGGTTGTGCGACAATTATATGCCATATCCATTAATTCAACTTAGTACGGGGCACATACTGACGATAAAATACCGTAATTTAATTTATAAGACCGCTGGCCACACTTGGTAGCAGTGAATCTTTTGTTGCTTGAGAAATTCTGTAACACAAACTTGCTATGTAGAAGACTTTTCGCAAAATCTATAACGTAATGCTTGATTTGTTCCTGGTAGGTTAAACCAACAGGCTAGAATTGTGTGAACTCAAATTGGACCCAGCACTTTTTGGGAAAACACTATTGACAGTTGACGTTCACAGCCAACATAAGGTAAGATAGTAATTAGGACCAGTATAGATGGATGTTTTCCTACCTAATTAAGTTTTTGTGAGTGGCACTAGGTGCCATATGGAGTAAGTGTGTGTGTATTTGTGTGTGTGTGTGTGTGTGTGTGTGTGTGTGTGTGTGTGTGTGTATATGTGTGTTTTCTAAAAAATTTGGACAAAGTGGTTACGATCGGGTGACTATTACAAGCAGTAAGTGAACTAGAGTTCGGGCAAGCAAAGAAAGAAAACAAAGAAAAGAAACACAATGAATATGTGTGCAAACATTTGTCTAATATTCAATACTATGCTCTGTATGTCTATAGTTTTTAACTTTTTAACCTTTAAATTTATTACATGAAATATGAAACAGCGATGATGACAGATCTGCTGTAGGCCATATCTATGTGGTATTCTATGTTGTACATTTGGATCACTGTCTTCCCATTTCGAAATCCGTATGGTATGCATGTATTACCTTCACAGAGGTTCTTTTACGAATGTACGAATATGGAAAAATTCTAGTGGCAGTAAATCTGAGAATGAAAAGAGCATCTATATGTATCTAGAGGACCTAACTACCTTGCTGGCAAAGACATAGAACAAATTATACCTTCCTGATAAGGAAAGGAGGCACTGTTTCAAGAAAACTTAGACCGCTATCTATTACCGTTTTAGTATATGTAGTCCTAAAGTCGTTCTGAAATTTGTCTACAGACAAATTATACGCTCATGTTCAGGAAAAACAGAACACGTTGAATGACTAGAGACAATACGTTCATATTAACAGGACATGTACATTAATATGCTCTCCACAAATGATTAGCATCTGCACCATACCGGCCCGCGGGTTCAAGGTCAGCATCGATATTACGCCTTACGACGCAACACCACCTGCCGGTAAATTGTGTCTGCGCCTGCCTTTGTTGGTAGTGGATTGATGCGACCTGAGCAGACGTGCAAGATGACTCGCAGACGTATGTGCGAACTGTAGTGCCGAATCGGCAAGTGTGAAAGAGGGCGCGATATTGGCATGAGAGAATGTGATGCATCCATCCGGGAATTTCCTGCTCGCGTGGGACTCAGTGTTTCGGCAGAACAACGGGTATGTGCAGAATGGTTCACAGAAAGCCGTGGAACACGATGAGGTGAATAAGGTCGCACCATCTAGACCACCCGCCCCCACCCCCACCCCCCACACCCCCGAGAATATCGATACCTCATTCGAATGTCATTGCAGGAGAGATTTGCGTCCTTCTGAGCTCTGGCGCGACAGTGGAACAGTGTAACACATCGTACGCTGTCAGGGGTGAGAACTCGTCGCCGCTTATTGCGTCACGGGTTACGTGCGCGTCGTCCACGAGTCTGCAGAAAAATGCTAGACGTCAATGGTGTATGGAATGACGTCACTGGGGACCAGAATGGCATCAGATAATGTTTTCGGACGAATCCAGGTTCTGTTTGTTTGAAAATGATGGCCGCATTTCGCTGCAGACAGATTAAGGGCATCACAATCTGCTGCATTCACACGAGAATCGCCAACTCGAGGCATTGTGGTGTAGGGTACTATTGGATACAACCATAAATCACAGTTGGTGTCTAGGGCACAGTGACCAGTGTGACGTACGTGAATATCCTGCAACCCGTAGCTATACCCTTTCTGCACAACATTGCAGACACCATTTTCCATCAATACAATGCATGACTACACGTTGCTGCACGAACATGTGCCTTGTTAGTGTCACAGGATCTAAGACTTTTGCACTGGCCTGCCAGATCACCAGACTTGTCACCATTCGAAAATTCTGAGATATAAACGACGGGCGCAGCACTGTGACCCAGTGCCAGTCACCACAGATGAGCTATGGAACCAGGTGAATGCAGCATGGATGACTATTCTACAGGGCGCCAATAACGTCTTATAAGTGTCAAGACATCACGCATGGAACACGTTATCAGGTGCCAACCGGCCGCGGTGGGCGAGCGGTTCTAGGCGCTTCAGTCCGGAACCGAGCGACTGCTACGGTCGCAGGTTCGAATCTTGCCTCGGGCATGGGTGTGTGTGATGTCCTTAGGTTAGTTAGGTTTAAGTAGTTCTAAGTTCTAGGTAACTGATGACCTCAGATGTTAAGTCCCATAGTGCTCAGAGCCATTTGAACCATTTGAATCAGGTCCCATGGCAGACTCTGTGCCTACTAGGCAACAGGACACATACTGAACCGAGGTGACTGGAATGCTAATCGTTTCTGCAGAACATACTAATGTACATGTCTAGTAAATATGAACGTCCTATCTCTAGTTGTTCAAGGTGTTCAGGTTTTTCTGAACATGAGTGTATGAGTATATATGTTGTTGATCACGTAAACATGATGACTTCTCATGTTATGACTCAAAATTACAATAGTTGAATGTCATATTTTATCTATTCATGTTCTGATGGCTGTATTTTTAATGGAATATTCAGTAGTGGCAGGATTCAGCGTCTTACATAGATATTATATTTTAGAAAAAGAATATGGACCTCTAATTTGTTATAAAACCAAGCACTACATCCGTATAGTTTTAATTATTTATTGTGGAAATCAATTACAGAAAAAAGCAATACTAACAATTGTTTCATAGATGGTCTAATGATGGAATTTAAAGTTACTCTGCCAGATGATGTAAATCAATTCATTTGCCATGTTACTGAAGTTGGCTACTTCCTATAGAACCAGGACTGGGAAAAGTGCCGTAGTATGCAGTCACAGCTACTATGACTGCCAGAAACGTCGATTTCCCAGATGTGTTGTTCCAACGCTACAAGAGATAGTTGCAAATTTGAAAATGTGTTACAGTTCAGCAGTACAGCGCTAGTGTGCGTATAGTATTTTACATGAATACCTGCAATTATCCACCAAATCCATATTTATTTACCGCAAACATAATATCTTTAGTATTTTTGTGGTGTGTTACGATAAAATAAGGGATTCACTCGTGAGTGTGAGACATTTCCCACACTGGATTGACTGATGTGGACTATAATTATTATCGTGAAACAATGTAGGTGCTTTTCCATATAAGCCATTTTACTGCCAATCCACTGTTTACTCCTAGAAATGGTAGTGTACACCATTTCTTGCAGACCATATCTAGGTGAGGTATCACAGATTGTAGCCAAAGCACTGAAATCCTGCAAGGGATAGGCTTTCCTACTATGTCAGGAACACGACAGCACAGTGTGTTTTTAATAGCAAAGATAAGATCCTATTATTAGCCAACAGTGGGGTGTACAAAATCACCTGTTCCAATTGTGACAAATTTTAGGTAGGTCAGTCAGCAGAGA
Source organism: Schistocerca piceifrons (assembly GCF_021461385.2). Classification (NCBI taxonomy): domain Eukaryota; kingdom Metazoa; phylum Arthropoda; class Insecta; order Orthoptera; family Acrididae; genus Schistocerca; species Schistocerca piceifrons. Next base: position 1,163,317,864 of record NC_060138.1, read on the forward strand.
CATAGTAATTAGGCTGGCTGAACATAAACGCAGCTGGAGGTTGCAGAATTCAGACTCTGCATTTGCTGAGCATGTACTGAGTGAGGGTCACAACTACCAACCAGTGTCCCATGTACTTCATCTAGCAAACAAAGGCCATAAACTCAGCCTGCTGGAAGCCCTGTAAATAAACAAACATCTTGCTCGCGGTCCAGATCTAATCCTAAATGACCAGACACGGCTCAACACTTCCCCTCTCCTAAACTTCATATAATCATCTCTGCTGTTCATTATCTCCCACACTGTTTCTTCCTACATATTCCCATTTTCCTGTACTCATTAAGGTCTTTTGTTTTGGTTGAAGTTGTCTTTGTATTCCGTATAGGCTGTAGTTTCTATAGTTAAGGCTTTATTTTAACTGGTACTTGTATTACTGTCCATGTTTAACACCCCTTGTAGTTGTCTCATCAAATATTGTTCATATGTTCCTTTGCTCATTTATTTAATACAAATTGTTACACAGCTACTGTTTTGATTATAATGTTAAAGTCAAAATGCAGTACCACCACACTTTCGAAGATTGCATTTACTGTAGGTTCCCTCAAACGCCTCCATTTTCCTGCATTTATTTATTTCTGTTTGTCTTATTGATATTGCTTAAATCCCTTATGTATTCTGTAGTTACACTGATAATTGTCTCTTCTTTTAATTGGTTTGGTTATCACTCTCCATGTTTCATCTCTCCTTATGTAGCTTTGTATAGTACTAATTTTATTTTATTAGTTTTGTTTATTAATAGAAAATGTTATGTAGGCATGCTATTCCTATTTTGTGTTAAAGGTCTTCCTGTCTCCTCCAAAGTTATTTATATACTGTTCCATTTTTATTTTTTCATTGCATTACCACCACAATGTCAAAGATGTATCTTTGGACTTCAATCTTGTTTGCAAACATTGTAACTTCTTTGATGATAATACTCAGTAAATTTCTGAAGATGGCGTTGTAAGCCGAAAACCGGCTAACAATAAAAGTAATATTGTAGAACAAAAGGAAACTGACACTTTTCGTTTATTATAATGTTGTTCTACCAAGCACCGACGTAAGATTCTGTTAACATAAGTCCAGCTTTACTGTACTGGTTTTGTGAAAAGCCTTCTACCTACTAAGGGATGCGTTACAGAATTTCTGCGAGCAACGAAAGATTCATTGCTGCAATTTGTGGCCATAAACGTCATAAACCACAATACGGGGTTTGCCCGTCCGGTTGTATAACATGTTGTATTAATAGGTGTGGAATATAATCTACCTTAAACGTACTTTCCCTAAACAAATTACTCAGCAGAGTGCTAGAGACAAGAGAAAAACATCAGTTTGCAAACGAATTGTCACATTTACCACCATATAATGGAACGAAAACAAGATAAGATTTGTAAAATCCTGTACACAGACTTCTCGTCCCGGCAGCGTCAGGCCCTGAACTTGACTTCTATATCATCTGATCTGTGCTTCATCTGCAGTGACATTGTCGTTAACAGTTCGTTGCAAGGCCTCTAACCGTAATAGAGGAAGATTCGTGGTAAAATCTTAACGTCTAACAGCTGATGAATTTATTCTGTCGAGTACATGTAGGAACCTGTCGACGCATTTTTGGTAATGAGACTGTAAGGGTAAATGCAAGACCTCGGAGGCATGCTCAACGACATACGTAAGCCTTATAATACAAATGATCTTAGAGGTTTTTAAGATCGCTCTATTACAGCGTCTGCTGGCTGCCATGTCTCTTCGGCAGGTGTCGCACTGCCAGCATTACGAAGCACCGGCTTCTGGTGATACCGCCAGTGTGAGCGTGACATTCAACTCCTGTTTCTTCACCACTCACTGAGCAGCCTCTGTGTTCTGGATAGCAAGATCGAGGGTGGGGGAGGGAGGAATTTCTTGACTGTTACTACTAGTGACACATATAAGTTGGTGACTCACTTCTGCATAGGGCTATTTCCCGTGATTAATATCAGCCATTGTCCACAACAAGTTTTTCCCCATGGCCAGCATTTCATTAGGCGACGAGTGTCGTTACATTGATAGTTTCGTACCTCTGAGCTACCTTGATCCTTCTCTCTGTCCGCCGCTCGTGGTCTCGCGGTAGCGTTCTCGCTTCCCGAGCACGGGGTCCCGGGTTCGATTCCCGGCGGGGTCAGGGATTTTCACCTGCCTCGAGATGACTGGGTGTTTGTGTTGTCCTCCTCATTTCATCATCATCCAGGAAAGTGGCGAAATTGGACTGAGCAAAGATTGGATAATTGTACGGGCGCTGATAACCACGCAGTTGAGCGCCCCACAAACCAAAACATCATCATCATCACATCATTGATCCTTCTGCTGCTGGAGGCAGCGTTCCTTCAAGGTGGTCGCAGGAATCGAGAAGAAATGGTGGTAATTCTACTGTTAACAGGTATGTGCGGGCAGTTTTTCCAGCAGTCGGTGTATGTGTTGGTAGCAAGTTACTTCCTGATTGACAGTGATTAATTATACTTACGTATGTGACTATGGAGAACCGAGTTATCAACAAATTGCACGCGAAATATGAGTTTTATCATGTAGCGAGAATAACGTCATGACCTCAATGTATCACTGTCTTTGTACGAGGGTTGCACAGACAGTAATGCACCGCATTTTTTTCTTCGTCAATTCTTAATTGAACGTAATGAGAATTACACACCCCATTTTTCACTTAATCTCCATCCGCTCGATGGCCTTCCTCCAGCGCGATACGAGGGCGTCTATGCCCTGTGCGTACTAATCTTTGTCCTGGTGACGGATCCAGTACTTAACTATGTGAATCATCTTATCATTGACAGATGCAGCACCAACTGTTCAGTCGTAATGCGTCTGTCCTCACGAATGACAACATCAGCTCGCTGCACCATTTTAGGTGTGACAGCCGCGGATGGTCTCCCCGACCGCTGCAAATCGTGGAGCTCCGCAGAACCGCCTTCTGATGACCTCACCCTCCTTTCCCAGTGACCAACTATACCTCTATCGACAGCAGACGCTCCATAGACTTCGCACAAGCGTTTGTGAGTATTCCCCACAGTTTCTTTCCCTGCAGCAACGAATTCAATGACGGCACGTTGCTTGTAACGTACATCATCTACAGACGCCATTTTGAAGCTGTCCTGAAGCTATGCTATCTGTCGGAACTGACGGAACTTTGGCGCGCTCACACAGGATACTTCAAATAATATACACGCAAAGTTTCGTATTCATAGCATTGTTTTCGGCTGAGAAAGAAAAATGCGGTGCATTAATTTCTGTGCAACCCTAGTATATAGAAATAGGTTGTTTTTGCAGCACTGTGATCATCGCTCAATCTCCTTTGTGTGACTAGAACATTTGTATACTTTGGATTATTTCCGTATCAATTTATGAATTTTATAGTAAAGTCGCACGGCATAAAAACCATCCTCGTGGAGTTCTCTGTGTCTTCTGGCTGTTCTAGAGCTTTAGTGCGTGCAGGTTTAAATTCACTACGGATGTGTTTATCAGAGTACCCGTTTTGTACAAACATAGAGCGAAGATGGCTAAGCTCTGCTGATAAGCTCCCTGAATCAGAGATAATTCTAGCCCTATGAACGAGAGTCCGCAACACGCCACTGTTCGTTGGCGGAGTGTCCTTTAAGATTGGCAGGTTGTTCAAAATACATCAAATAAAGTGTCTTCCGCTCGCCAGATCGAGTGCAAACTATGCTGGGTTCTGTTAAAGACGACGTAAGCCTAAGGAGACCAGGGATATATAAAATCCCTCGCTAGTGGGGGAAATCATACATTGGCAGGGCGCGTCGCACTGTTAAGGATAGATGTGCTGAACATAGACGTCACACCAGACTGGGTCAGCCAGAAAAGTCTGCTGTGGCTGAACACTGTCTTCACACGGAAGACAGCATGAGCTACGGAGAGGCAAAGATCCTTTCGTCCGCTTTCACGTACTGGGATTTCATCATGAAAGAAGCAGTCGAAATTCGTGTAAGTAACGACCTAATCAACAGAGACATGTGATTTCACCTCAGCAGGGCGTGAGAACCAGCACTAGCGATACGGAGGCATCGTCGTCCGCAGTCGAACGAATCCGAGTCAACACAGACGGAGAATCAAAGTCCGTACACTTAAATGGTGAGACGTCTACAGACGTTAAAGTAACCTCTGTCGTGCCACAGGGGAGTGTTACGGGACCATTGCTTTTCACAGTATATATAAATGATCTAGTCGATAGTGTCGGAAGTTCGATGCGGCTTTTCGCGGATGATGCTGTAGTATACAGAGAACTTGCAGCATTAGAAAATTGCAGCGAAACGCAGGAAGATCTGCAGCGGATAGGCACTTGGGGCAGGGAGTGGCAACTGACCCTTAACATAGACAAATGTAATGTATTGTGGATACATAGAAAGAAGGATCCTTTATTGTATAATTATATGAAAGCGGAAAAAACACTGGTAGCAGTTACTTCCGTAAAATATCTGGGAGTATGCGTGCGGAACGATTTGAAGTGGAATGATCATATAAAATTAATTGTTGGTAAGGCGGGTACCAGGTTGAGATTCATTGGGAGAGTCCATCAACAAAGGAGGTGGCTTACAAAACACTCGTTCTACCTATATTTGAGTATTGCTCATCAGTGTGGGATCCGTACCAGGTCGGGTTGACGGAGGAGATAGAGAAGATCCAAAGAAAAGCGGCGCGTTTCGTCACAGGGTTATTTGGTAAGCGTGATAGTGTTACGGAGATGTTTAGCAAACTCAAGTGGTAGACTCTGCAAGAGAAGCGCTCTGCATCGCGGTGTAGCTTGCTGTCCAGGTTTCGAGAGGTTGCGTTTCTGGATGAGGTATCGAATATATTGCTTCCCCCTACTTATATCTCCTGAGGAGATCACGAATTTAAAATTAGAGAGATTCGACCGCGCACGGAGGCTTTCCGGCAGTTGTTCTTCCCGCGAACCATACGCGACTGGTACAGGAAAGGGTGGTATTGGCAGTGGCACGTAATGTGCCCTCCGCCACACGCAGTTGGGTGGCTTGCGGAGTATAAATGTAGATGTAAACTGGCCGCCAACACCCTGCCCGCGAGCGTGCTGGGTCGCTATTTGAGGCCGCGCTTTTCCCGCGTCGTGAATGAGACGCCAGTGGCCCGTTTATACGGAATGGGGCAGTGGATGTCGCTGTACTTAATGACTCGTATACGATGACGTTATAGCCTTGATACTTGGCGCCTACGCTTCTCTAGCGAGTCAGCGTATACATTGGCGAGCCATTGCAGCAACATGTCAGTCAGCGACTGAAGATGACGAGCAGCTGTCTCGTCAAAATATTGTGTAGATTCCACAACATTATCCGATGCGGTTCCCGTGAAGTAATGAAGCAGTTACTACGTCGGGAAAGTCTTAAACAGCACAACTTCAGTACTTTCGGAGATATAAATTTCTACTTTAAATACATAATAACCGTGCTGGCATAGTGAAACTAAGTTGAGGACTGTAATGTATTCATCTATAGTATGATCTGAAACTACAACCAAGAGGATAGGTTCATATAATTTAATTTTCTGGAATTGTCTTTAGTTTCATTACTCTAGATTTCTGACGTACCGTAATTAAAAATACTTTTTTTTTTTTGTTGTGTGAATTTTCGAGAGACTGAGAAAGTTCATGGAGGACATGCGTAAAGTGAAAACTATGTAAATATACGCGTGAACAAGTAGTTGTGCAAAAGGTGAATTCTTGACCTATGTCTGAGTGAGCTTTTTCGGAAATACGAGATATCGAGTCTAAATTACATGTGGTAACCTGATTGTCTACAAATATCGCGAGTATGGAAGTGATCAGGATGATCTGATTGGCTGCTTAACATACTAGCCAATAGGAATGCAGCATTTGCCGCCCGTTTAAGCAGGGCTTTGTGCCTCAGAGCTATGTGTAGAGACAGTCGCTCGGGAGCCGTCTTCTAGTAAACGCCTATGTTAAACCAGGCTGATCTAATTGTATCAAACTGAAGAAATTTGCACGTTTGGTCGGTCACCATGTCGTTGACGAAAAGAGACTACAGTTTAAGTATTTTGTGAAAGTTTGCGCGTGATGAGTGATTTATTTAAGGAGATAGTCGCGTGTGTACGTTTAATGTCGTACATAAGCTCTGCGTGGCGTTTTTCGTGTAGATTACGAGAAATTGTTGCTATCACTTCTTTACAAGCCGGCCGCTGGTGGCCAAGAGGTTCTGGGCGCTACAGTCTGGAACCGCGCGACTGCTACGGTCGCAGGTTCGAATCCTGCCTCGGGCGTGGATGTGTGTGATGTCCTTAGGTTAGTTAGGTTTAAGTAGTTCTAAGTTCTAGGAGACTGATGACCTCAGATGTTAAGTCCCATAGTGCTCAGAGCCATTTTTTGAACTTCTTTACAAGAAGCCTATTGAACGATTGAATGTGTTAACTCGCAATTAGTTGTGGGTCATTGACTATTTAGGACGTTCGGAATACTGGGTCCGACTAAATAACTTCTGGCCTGCTTTCGGGCGTGAACGTATAACAGAGTCAGTCCGTAACACTGCATATTGAATGTTCGGATATAAAATCCCATGTTTTAAAGACAATAAACCGACTTAAAAGAAATTTTAGACTTTTTTTCCGATGCTTGATAGCTTAAATAACTTTTAGCTACTGCCCATGGACCAGGGCTATGTGGCCTTCGCGTGAAAGGTATTTATTCGAATTTACGTCAACGCTGTTTTTGTTGGATTAGCTAGTTTCTACCATCGCAGAATGAAGGGACAGACCTGAAACCTGGACTGATTGTGTAATGGGTAGTGAGAGAACAACCCGCCCAGATGCACAGCGTTATACATATTAAAACCACGATGTTTTTGACATCGCGCAAGGCCATGGACGTCACGCAGTTCTGGAACTCATGACTTCACTCGTACATTTTCTGCTGTGACGAATAAGTTTCACCATACAGAACCTTCAGTCTGTGATGAATACAAAAAGCTTCGATAACTCCACTACACATACATGCTGGATAATAGAACTATGTTTCCCCCCTTAGGCAAGTTGCCAGTTTCACTGTTCCAGTTACGGTGTTTGCGCATGTGCTCACTGTTGTCATCTGCTGACCGTCCGCCACTCTATTGGGAACATACTTATCAACAAATTGTTTATTGGGGATGTCTTTCTGGCTCTGAGCACTATGGGACTTAACATTTATGGTCATCAGTCACTTAGAACTTAGAACCACTTAAACCTAACTAACCTAAGGACATCACACAACACCCAGTCATCACGAGGCAGAGAAAATCCCTGACCCCGGCCGGGACTCGAACCCGGGAACCCGGGCGTGGGAAGCGAGAACGCTACCGTACGACCACGAGCTGCGGACGTTGTCTTTCTGATTAGAGATTAACGTTTCCTCTTCACTCCTTATTGCTGGAAAAGAATGCTGCCGGACGACTTCGCCCGACTTTGCCAATCACGCTTTTTTGCCTTTATCCATACGGTTTTTGTAGTGAATAATTACTGAAAGTTACAACTTTTAATTCGATTAACAAATTCAACGACAAGAGTCGAGTTGGGTGGCGTACTGGATGAGGCATAGAACCTGTATTTAATAGAAGTCATCCACATTTACTTTTTGCGTGGTCTAAATACAGCGTTAGGTGAGTTACGGAATAACGTTCCGATGTCTACCTTTAATAAAATTTTGACGATCACTTAGTCGCTGTACTCCTAATATTGTCCCTCCCTTATTTGTTCACAGGTTTTTACGGGTGTTTCAGTTGTAAAATTGTGCAAAGTTATTCTCTTTTATCTAGATTCCATATGCTTAAGATTCGTGTGCGCTAGATAATACACTCACAGTTAATATGTGTGCTCAGTCTGTCCCTGCGTCGAAAAGCTATTACAGCAGCGGAAACAGTTAGGCTGTGTTCGGCAGATCGAACCGGCTCTCGTGACATTCGTTGATATATCGGCATTGAAGTAGAATATGCTACAGTCTAAGCATCAAATGAATAGCTTCTTTTGAGGAATCGAAGCATTTCATTTTATGAAGATGGTAAGTTACTGCCTCCTTTTATCAGATAATAATAGCAATAAGTCATGCTTTACAAATAAGCTTCCGCGGTACTGAAAAGCAATCGAAATCAATGAGCGCTGCGGCATTGTCGTGAAGGAAGGTCCTTCGTTTTTCTTTATTTTCTAACCGCGATGGCGCATGCCTTGGTATGTGAGGCTGCTAGACTTCTCGGCTACTGCGGTAGATGTCGTTCGAATTCTGATGATGAGAAATGTCGAAGCAAGATTACGGTTTCATAGCCTATCGATTCAGAAATCGAAGTTCGGAATTGGTAATGACTAGGCAGGAAATCAACCGTGGCTTTCATGTTCATATGATCTGAGAAAACACATACGAAGGAGACCTAAGTTTCTCTTGGCGTGTACAACTTTCAAATAACTTCCGAGAATTCAGCCAGGTAACACTTTCAGTGACCGCCGATATTTCGGCGGGAGAACACCCCGCCATTTTCAAGGCAAACTGCAACGGACAGGCGGGGTACATGCAAATTTAAAACCTCGGTTCTCGGACTGAAGCAGTAAAGATAACACACACATTGAACACTAGTGCCACCAAAGATGACCAAAGTTAGAGCTATCGATAGTGAGACTATGAATCCGCAGGTGAGGTAGCATTGACTCCGTTCCTCTGTTTTTTGACAAGGGAGAGAGCCGGATTCCAAATAGAGTTTAAACAGAAACCTCCACCCCTGTTAACGAGGTTGCTCGCTAATTTAATCTCAACTGCCTCCCTAATAACACTGTCCCAATAGCTGGACGTGCATGCCAATATCTCGGTGTTATTATATAACATGGGGTGACCACATATAATAACACCGAGATATTGGCATGCACGTCCAGCTCCAGACAACATATCAAAATCATTTCTAATAAATCTGGTCGTGCATTTATGTTCCCCTCCCAAAATATGTTTATTAAATCGAATTGGTGTCTAGTTTGGCCAACACAAGGAGTATCATTGCCCCGGAACCAGCGAAGCTCGGAGAAACTAACAGGAGCAAACTAATCTACTGTCTGTTGTTTTCTAAACAGCTGAACACGATCACCTTGTCACTAGATTCCACCAGGTAGCCTATCTAGCGGCCTCTAGTGGCACAAAAATTAGGTTTCAGTATTTTATACAATTATCAGCCGTATTTAAAAATGTACAATTCTCTCATAATCCACTTTGGCGTTATATTTTAACCCAATAATTCAAGTTTCAAAATTAGAAACTGCATATATGTCTTGAGGCATCATAACTCGCGGTTCTCAAATTACCCACGCTACATTTATCCGGTATTTCAGAACGAGAGCACCTTGGTGACTTCCAACAAAACTTTAAACGTATTTTAAAACCTTTTCGAAACATTTTTCCCGCTGACACAGTCCACAAAATAATTAAAACACAGAAGTTTATTGCTTACAACATTCTAGTTGTTCAGTTAGCGGAACTTCGGCATGAGACATGACGTTTTAGTTTACTATTTCTTTACTACGAACTCTGTTAGCAACACCTTTTCCGGACGATGTTAGTATATACTACTGAATGCTGTTGCAAAATTGAATCAGTGTACCTCATAAAAATTCAGGAGCGTCGAAAATACAGTCTGTTGAGTGCAGCGTTGGATACAAATGATAAAAGATATCGCCTTAGTTCTTTAACAGTACAACAGATGGATCGTTTTTCCTTCGTGAAGTATATGTCGAATTCTTGACTGAAATACACAAGAAGAGACATGAGTGCCGCTTACGAGTCGCGTTTTGAGGCTGTCCTTCCCTGTAGTCATTCCAAAGGTCCGAAAATGAATCATTCCGCGGCGTCTAAATGTACAGGTAAATTAGTACAAATGAGGGTAACACGCTATAAATTATAAACGTGGATAATTTTGACAATGCGCTGTACACACCTTTCTTCTTGTGTATCTCAGTCAAGATCGCAAATTAAGCTACTGTTTTATTGACATTTGCAAGAAGGACACTGTGAGAGAACTAAGGAGATATCTTTTACCATCCGTGTGTAATACCGACCACGCTCTTCGTTAACATGCTATGTAGCTTTGCTCTTTTTTACACGAGTGTTCGATTCCTTACAGAGTGGGTGTGGAAGAGTTCCTGGCCTTGTGATAAGTCTCCATCAATTTTTCAGGAGCCTCATAATCCGGATACGTGAGAGACCCCATATCCACGACTAGCCGTCCACACCTTTAAATACCCTTGGGTACGCGTGGTAACATGCTTCCCATGGTCCAAGATGCATGAACCCAAACCAGAATATGTTGTCTTCCCCAGCCCTCCCCGCGGGAATCTGATATTTTGCAGGCGTATCCAGGGTTACCTAAAGCTCCATTCAGGAAACTACACGAGGTATTCAGAAGACAAGGAGTCGTCTCCTGGGAAAAAAATTGGTGTACGTCTTCGAACACTTGAGTTTCTTTGTTATACGCAACGTGGCTTAAAAACCGAGAGCATGATACCACAGAAACTTTTTAAATTCCATCCACAACTAAAACCAGTTTTCTGAATGACAACGACCTGCCGCCATAGCTGTCGTTGGATTAAAATATCCGTTTATTTTCTGTTCATCACTACCGCACAGTTTCAGGACTGAAATTTTTATGACGTTATTCCGTACTGTACGCCTACAAAATTTTAAATCTTTGGTATTTCATTGCGTACTATGCCAACGCACGTCAGCGTTGACTCTAATAGAAATATATTCGTTTGACGGGTTATGCTACGTAAATTCTCTTTATATTGTCATTTAATTTTCAATTTAGATTTGAGGTCTATAAACTAATGGTTGTTTTATACTAACGTATTAACAATGTTATGCCTAAAATTTTAGAAAGTTTTTTTTCGATCAAGAGAGAACAGTGTGTAAAAGATTCAGTTTCAGTATGGCAGTCTCGTTCGGAACAAATGTTTATTTTCGCTGGTCACCGGTTTCGGACTATAATTTAGACCATCTTCAGCCCGTAAGCACTTCAGTACAACTGTCATATCAATTAAGGGATTTCTATACAAAGAGAAGGTAATATGGGTAAAACCTCTAAAATAAATGCTATAATAATAATAATAACAAAACAGTATGTTATATCCATGACGCGGGCTGGTTGCCAAACAAAATAAACATCGATACGATTTTGCAGTGCTTGTGTTGTTCCAATTTACCATTCTAAGTTCCTTTGGACATGCCTATCATGATGAACTTTGCATCGTAATTAGGAATAACACGGTCACTGCAATATCTGCAACGGGCAAGCGACTTTCAAATAACGTGTCTCACCTGTACGAGAATATGCATAAAATATGTGTAGTACAGGTTGTGCACGCATGTTTGACGACATGTGGAAGTTTGTATGTGGCTGTAAGTCGTGCACGGATAGCCAAATGCTAAGGCGACCGCTCGCGATAAGCGTGTAATCCGGGTTCGAGTCCGGGTCTGGAATAAATTTTCAGTGTCGTCATTCCATTCCGCAGCTGATGGTTGTCCATACTCGCAATTGCGAATATATTTACTATACAAAACAAATATCTGTTGCGATCGAGACTGTTTTACTGGATTCTAAGATCTTACGTCTGATACTCTTTCAGACAGATGACAATGGCCACACAGTCATGACAGTGCACTGGCGAATATAAATAAAAATTTATCTGCTCCACTTCTGCTCGCCTTCCAACCTAAAAATGATAGTGAAAATTTCTCTCTCACTCAGGATTCGAGCCGTCTACCTTTGTGTCGAGTGCCACTTTACAGGCTTGCATTTGGACCACAGATACTATTAGGTTTTATTTTTTACGGCCCGACATTACGTTCTGTACGTGTGCCTTCTTCAGCAGGCTGCTATACCGCATTTATTTTCTTCAAAATACTAAGACTTCGAAAAACTAAAAATCCTTTTCGTACAGAGAGATAGATCTTCTTATAATAAACTGAAATCTTTCAGAAAAAATGGGTCTCTTCTTCGTAGAAATTAAGGTTCTTCTTTAAAATATTCAAAACCATTCTTCAGGAAAAGCACCCTCCAGAAAAACTAATAATAACTAACTGAAGAATAATTTTCTTATAATAACATATGTATTGTAAGAAAACTATTCACTGAAAAATGACAGAAAACATTTTCGCAATACTAGCAACACGTCACTGAAAACATACTTTTCTCTGGGAAGAAGCAACAGGTTTTCTTTGAAAAAACTAAAACGCTTCTTTCAAGAAAGGCAAATCTAAGATCTTTCCTTTGGTTGTAGAGGCAAGTCACGTTTCTAAATCGTTAACCAAAAAGTTATAGTGCGCAGCAAAAAAATTATCCTGGGTATCCAATTTCAACTGGGAATTGCTATCCATTGAGATAGATCAGCTAGCCGTTGTTACAGATAAGAACAGCAATCGGCCATTTCCATTTTCTCTTGAAATTTCAATCTCCGCAGAGTTTCTCAAGCAGAACTCGTTCCACTGCGAAATCTAAAACTGCAGATATTGCCTCGACCGTGATTACGGTCGTTTTTGAATGAATAGGAGCGCAGTTCTCTCTGATATGAACCATTCTTTGCAGATAAAGACTTCGTATGTGCGAGGAACTGAACTTGGATGCGCAGTCTTGCTGTTGATGTTCCTAAGGAAGCGTTACAGCTAGATCAGCGATTGGTGGGGTGGGAAGGGGTAATCTGTGATGAATAGCAGCTCTACGAAAAAAAAGAGGGAAACTGAAACTACCAATGAGATAGTGAAATGGATGTACGTAACTCGTTCGATCACGGAATTCTTTTATCGTCGAGAAACCCCTCCTACAATAATTACATCTGTGATCTGTAGATCACTTCATGGAGCGTGAAAAATCTTACATCTAAAGATATCACATACAGGATGATTCACGAAGATATGGAAATATTTTAATGTGTTATTCTACAAGTAAAACTAAAGAAGGAAGTTCATATAAACATATGTCCGCAAATGTTTAGTTACGGAGTTACCGGTAATAAAAGATTTTGCCTGAAATTTAGCAACTTCGCTAATATGAAGCCATCGCAAAACTGTACGAAGTTAAAGTAAAGCACGATTTCCATTTACTTTGTTGTTATTAATCTGGTGAATATAATAAAACATGTCCCAGACGTGTATCTGCAGTCGTTTTCCAGAACGTCTTGAGTATCAAAGAAGTAATTTAGTAAAATTTTTAAGTTATTAACTGCTTGGCCCAATTTGTTTCTTAAATTCCAGACAATTGCACAAATTTTTCAAGAGAAGTTGTAGAGAATTTAATTTTAGAAAAATGGTTATAACGTTAACTGTATGAATGTGTCAGATAATCTACATTTACTAATACCAAAGCACACGTGAATTCATATTAAACCGAAAGAAGCAAAACTCAGTGTCCAGGAATTTCTACAGTGTACATACAGTTTTACAATACATTCACAATAAATGTACAAAACGGTCTCCACAGAGTTCAATGCATTTAGCTGCACGTGGAATAATTTTTCGTGCGTGTTGCCTTATCTGAGGACAAATGATGTTTATAATTGACATTGTCGAAGATGCAAGCTTCTCCGCTTACGCTTTTACCGCTGTTTCTGTGGATGCCTGAAAATGCTGGTTTCCTCGCCGTCACTGGCCCATAACTCACATTGTGCAGCCACATACGACTCCCAGAGTGCCAAGCGGAAACGTCAGCCCAAACGAAGCTTGACACACTTCTTATAACATACGGTTCCCTTGGGTCTCACTCGTCACCATGTAGCTTTGTGTTCGAATAGCCTCGACATTCTCTTGTTAGCTGTGCAGTCAGCCGGCCGGTGTGGCCGAGCGGTTCTAGGCGCTTCAGTCTGGAACCGCGCGACCACTACGGTCGCAGGTTCGAATCCAGCCTCTGGCATGGATGTGTGTGATGTCCTTAGGTTAGTTAGGTTTAAGTGTTTCTAAGTTCTAGGGGACTGATGACCTCAGAAGTTAAGTCCCATAGTGCTCAGAGCCATTTGAACCATTTGAGCTGTGCAGTCAAACAGGAAAACAACGTAGTCTCTGCCATGAAATACAAATAGCTCCTTATGTTGTCCAGTAACTAACAAGAAGTCGGAACTAACTTATTTACAAACTACGAGGCTTGTTTTTTAAGTAAGTACAGTTTTGAAATAAAAAAGAAACGTACTAAGGTATCTCAGTTTTATTTTTACATGAAAGCCTGTACCTTAATCTACTTTTCTATTTAATTTCCGTCAATACTGAGGCACTTGTCATAACGTTGTACTAGTTTTTGAATACCCTCCTCATAGAAGTCTGCCGCCTGACTTGTTAACCAATGCTTCACCAATTTTTTCACTTCGTCATCGTCTTGAAGACACTGACCGCCCAGGTGTTTCTTCAAGTGCAGGAACAGATGGTAGTCACTGGCCGCAAGATCGGGGCTGTACGAGGTCAGATTCGCCCAGAAAAGTGAAGTTTAAGCAAACAATTTCTGCCCGGAAAATCATGTGCACAATTTTTTTGGACAGAAAAGGAGTATTGCTTGTGGAATTTCTGCCTCGTTATGAGACAATCAATGCGGCAGCTTACAGTAAGACATTGCACAATCTGCGCCGATCAATTCAGAACAAAAGACGTGGCAAGTTGAGCAAGGGCATCGTTTTGCTGCAAGACAATGCCCGTCCGCATGTGGCGAATCAGACAAAAGATGTCATCACATCTTTTCGATGGGAAACTCTAGATCATCCTCCGTACAGCCCCGATCTTGTGCCCAGTGACTACCATCTGTTCCTGCACCTGAAGAAATATCTGGACGGTCAGCGTATTCAAGACGATGACGAAGTCAAAACACTTGTGATGCAGTGGTTAACAAGTCAGGCGGCAGACCTCTATGAGAAGGGTATTCAAAAACTGGTACAATTTTATGACAAGTTCCTCAATATTGACGGAAATTATGTAGAAAAGTAGATTAAGGTACAGGCTTTCATGTAAAACTAAAACGGTACTTACTTAAAACACACGCCTCGTACATACAGTATCAAGGGGTAGTGAATAGACGCAAATATTTTAGTTCCATTTAAGGAACCGTGTATAGAACGTTAGTGCGACCTGTTCTGAAATATTGCTAGAATGTTTGGTATCCGCACCAGATCGGATTAAAGGAAGACATCGATGCAGTTCAGAGGCAGGCTGCTCGATTTATTACCGGTGGAGTCGAACACCCCGTAAGTATTAGGGAGACGCTTGGGAACTCAAATTGGAACCCCGGGAGAGAAGGCGAAGTTGTTGTCGAGGAACACTATTGAGAAAACTTAAAGAATCCATATTTGAAACTGACTGCACAACGATTCTACAGCCGGCAACATACGAGTGCATATCGCGCATGGACCACGAAAATAAGAGACCAGAAATTAGGGTTCATACGAAGGCATAAAGTCTTTATTTTCTTTCTCTCTAGTTGCTAGTGAAACAGGAATGGTAATGACTTCCAGTGGTACACAGGACCCTCCGCCACGCACCATACGGTGGCTTATGGAGTATGCCTGTGGTTGTAGAAGTAGATATAAGGGGCTCTATCACTGTATCACTGAGATAGCTGTTCTATGTAGCAGAGTTGCAGTAGGCGTTTTAAGAGACTTATCAAATCTTAATGAAGAAATACAATTTTAGATCAACAGAAGGAAAACAAAAATCATTAAGAAATAGAAATCAGAAAGCAAAGCAGTCGTGCATCTTGAAGAGGGAAAGATGGCCCAAGCTGTATCACAGTAGCTACTGGAAATACAATGAGTGGGAAATCTACAATATATGGGGCAAAAGTATCTCTTATCCAGAAGAGGAAACTACTGACACCAAACAGTGCCTCGTTGAATACTAGGAAACGGCCCTTATATAGTATCATTTAGAGGATCTAGAGCAGAAGCGTGGATATTGAGAACGGCGGAAAAGACTGGGATCTTTCGGTACATAGTGTCGAATAGAGTGGTCAAAATAAAACTTGCGCTGAAAATACGAGTATTTCGTGCACATTAAGATAGACAACAGTACTTACTTCTTCCAGCCCATAGGCAGATGATATAAGCTGGGTTGCTTATCTCAAGGTTCTTGAATTATTATACGCGCCAGTTTTATCTTGACCACCCCGTAGAACAACATTCAAGATACCAAGGACCGAGCAAATTTTGAAAGAAGAGCATGAGAACAACGAGTCCACTCAAAACATTCATAGACAGAAGGAACAATATGCCTAGCCACCTACTCCGCCATTCATTCATTTGACATTTTGAGGGTACAACGTAGTGAAGAAGACTGAAAGGACGACCGACACAGTTTATTAAATTATAGCTGGCAAAAGACACGAGAGCGTTAAGAGACTGGAATTAGGAGGAACAATGAGGGAGCGTACCAAGTTTCAGATTGAGGGGGAAAAGAAACGAGTATATGGTTGCAGTTTTGCACCAGCAAGTTATCAACAATGTAATAACACGAACAGTAACAGCCTCCACCATTTCCCTGGACTGTCCAAGAGTTCGCTTCTCGACTCTTTTGAATCTTGTAAAACCTGTATCCCTGGTTTTCCAGAATTCAGTGTACGCTTTCTTTCCTATAAACGTTGGTTTCTCACATGTCAGAGGAACAAGTGATGTACTCGCAGTTGCAATTCTCAGTTCTTGTGTAACGCTCTCACTACATATGGCATTTTAGAGAAAATTGGTAGTTATATACGTAACACTTTCGTCTAGGGCAAAATCGTCGTATTGTCCACCAACAACATAGTAATCGTTTCGCATCTGTGTCTGCGACCTGTAAACAAGAAAGGACACCGTGCAACATTTTACGTCATCCCATTCCATTGGTCGGAGACTAGCAGCTGTTGTACTAAATAACTACCTTCCCATGCGTAGGCTGCCGTTAACGGTTCACCACTAGTGGATGTATTTGGAGTGATACCGTGATGGCGAATCATGGACTCCTGATGAATCGTGGTTCTGCACTACCATAGTGACCTTTGTCGGCAAGTGAGGTAGTCACTTTTAGAAAAGAATAGCGATTCTAGTGGTAGCTTCATGATGAAGAGGTACTGGTTATAAATTCGCGTCCCGACTAGTATTAGCTGAGGGGACATGGCAGTTGTATATCACAAAATTACTGCTTCCTTGTGTATTACCTTTCATCATGGCGTCATTTTTAACAGGAAAATGCTCGTGCACACATGACACAAGAGCAAATGAACTGTCAGTTTGATAGTGAGGTACTCCTGAGTTTAGCAAGAGCCCGTGTCTGTTCCTGATAGAACGAGTGAGGTATCAAATCGGACGTCAACTGAACTCTAAGTGCACGTATGAAGGATAGCAATGTCCAGTTGCAACGATTGTAAGCCAGACTGCCTCGGGAGAGGATACACCTCAGTTAATGTGACTATCTTTCAATCAATGGAACATCATAACTTACCCTCTCAACCTTATTAATGTTGTAAAGTACCTACAACAAATAAAACCCATGTTCGTCTGTGAAAATGGACTCGATAAGCAACCTGAGCTATCAGTAATCGGAATCTAACCTGCGTAACACTACGTGTGTGTTGTATGAGTGTCAGTTTCACTGTCATTTGAGCTCTCAACAAGCTATATGGTTGCGTATTTGAATATAAAGCTATAGGAACAAATAAACCTGTAACAATGAATACCTAAGCTACCTGACTGCGTATTTCATTAAAAATTTTCAAGTGATACAGAATATGGCTTGTACAACGGATTTACTGGATTAGAGTAAATGACATGTGGTGTGTCAATGTCTCTGTTTTGGCCCTGAGATTTGCACTCACCTCTTTAGATAACTACCTTTTTCCAAGTGGTTTACATCAGTTCGCAGCAGCAGCGGCTAAAGCTTATTGTTACCAAGAATGAATTTAATAAAAAGGAGTTTGTTTGGTTCCTGTTACCTACTAAATAACTTGCAATAAGGGATTTCATAAATTAAGAAATCATCAGGATCAATAACAGTTTGACAAGCATTAATAATGGAGAAATGCCTGACAACGACTTTGTAAGGCTCAATAATAGCTGAGTGCCACATTAACATATTATTTAAATGTCAAAATTACATTAACATTTAATAATCACAGCATAGTTATGAATAAGATGTGGAAAATAATTATTGTTATTTGGAGGATAAGGAGGTTTCTTTAACTGACAAGTAAAACGGGATTATTGCAAACTCGGACAAACAATCACGAGCCTAACCCTGCAATTGCGCTTTACACTATGCTTGGAATTTTACCTTGAATTCCATCTTCAAGGGTACTTAAGTCATATAAATCCCTCCTGGCCATATAAATGAAATCAGGGCCTTGAGTGTGGTAAGGTGTGTCATCGCCGACGTGAGGGCAGTGTGACATCTTTTATCTCCGATCTCTCGACCAACACTACTGAAATTTTACTCTCGCAGACAGACCTCGTCTCACAACAATGCTTAAAATTGCTCTCCCATGTTTCGCCCTCAGATTGTTACTATCGGTATCTGAATGCTTATTTATTTCGATAGAGAATCGCAGAATCTTACACAACGCAAAGAATAGTCTTAAGTGGGATACATTGTTTTCAATATTTAACGTAATATGTAATCAGTGTAATGGAGAGTTCTGACACACTCCTTACAGTGTCATTTCGTATCCTCCTCCCCTTCTGGTTGCCTCACTATTTTTTGTCGTCAGTGTTTAACACAAATATACAAGTTGTTGCTTTCAGCTCATGAATACGCATACCAAAAATTATGTGATCCTGTCTGATATATGAAATTAATGGGCGCCCAGCAGTACTTATTTACAACATACTCGTATGTTTGAAATTTTCCGATCACCTGTCTTCATTGAACCTGTTTATTTGTCCAATATGCTATCGATTTCAGATATATGTACCGTCACAGCCTGTTGTTTGGATAGTCGTATGTATGCCTAAAGACGCATTTATGTACCTCGTAAATCGATAACTATTGTACATACAACAAGCAAAAACATACACTGCTGATTGCCTACTGATTGGAATCACAGTGTTACAGCATGATGAACCACTCCCATATTTATGAAACTTGACACAGTTCAACACATAACGGGTACTAAATAGTTAAATTTTCATTACCTTCGATACTGGTGTCCACTATAAACATGAGTAGCCACAGCTACGGGTGCGCTCTTGTGCTCATTACAGCATGAAAGCAAACACCCTCCGTAATTCGCCTTGAGGAATTTCTTGTTATGTTTGGTGGTTATGCTGTATCAGTTCATTAAGTTTGTCTGGTACGAAATACATATGCTCAAACAACATCACACAGATTCAGAGGACCGAGTAGGCTACGCTAAGATCCATTGATTCAAAGCGTTTGTGACGTGAACAGCAACGTACGGTTCCCATTATCCTGCAGAAGTTTTCGTTTTCTGACAATCTTAGTAAAGGGTGTGACAACAATGTTTATATTTCTTTCCACATGTTGATCAGCGTTAGTCTCCCTTCAATAATTATGAATTCAGTGCTTTTAGCATATCCAATAGCTACGGGCACCATGATTCCAGGGTTCGGAGCGTCATTATTCTCGAGAATCGCTGAATCCTCTGACTCAAGAGGTCGTCTGTGGACAAGACGGCGTCGATATGACCGCCATAAACAGAAGCGATACTCATCGCTGAATACCACAGAATGCCACCCACTCTCCAAGTTGACTCGGGCGAGTCTCCGTTGTATGACGACAGCGGTATACAACCCGTGGCACTTAGAGATCCCAACCCAGCTCGTAGTAATCTGTTCCAGACGGTTTGTGGTGATACTCTACCTGTGACGTTATCCATATTTCAGCTGCCATCCGTCTATTCGTCATTGGCATTCGAAAGAGTCTATGATCTTCTGGTATTTTCCGTCACAGTCGTTTTGCCTTCCAAGCCATTTAGAAGTGATCATTAGCTGTCAAAAGAGGCGTCGTGTTGTTAAGTTTGGAGAGCTCGGAACAATAATTCTTAAATGGTTTGACACTAGAAAAGGGACGTGTTTGAAAAATTTTACGATGCATGACCGTGAACCTGGATGAGGTCTGTAGAGAATCGATAAAACCTTTGGAATCTTACGTTGCGCTGAGCTGTCCGTTACTCCTACCTCACGGAATACGACTGCTAAGCTGCGCGATCCATGTCGAAATAATTACGCTAATGGCGCTCACTCGTAGTCTGGGGAGAGAGTTTTCGATTCGTAGGCTCCCACTGAAAGTGCTTCAAGAAGCAGGAGACATTAACGCGCTGATGTTGAACGCTTTTTCCCTTCTTTTCTCTCATCTCTACTCCTTTTTAACTTCGACTTCAGAAAGCTATGCTGTCTTACACAGAGCTTACTTCGCTTTACCGTCGTAGAAACAAAGTTGTGTGTGGTGTCAATCGATACATCGATACTCAAATTACATGGCATAAAGTCTGGCAGAATATATTTTTACAGTAATAATAATAATAATAATAATAATAATAATAATAATAATAATTCCTATGGAGGCCCCGGAAAAGAATAGGCCTCCGGTATGTTCTGTCAGTCGTAAAAGGCGACGAAAAGAACAAACCACTAAAAGGGCTAACCACCCTTTTAGTGTGATTAGTTGGTTCAGGACAGAACTAAAGAAGCCTCGGACAAGCGCCGTCATGGTCGGGGACGACGCTTGAACTCTATGCCCGCCCACAATGGTGACGACACTGCTAGCCAACTGGAAAATGATTCAAATCCAAATAGAGGTGTTTTGCAGGATATGCTTCCTGCAACCACCCTAGAAGGAAAACAAAGACAGAGGATGAGATGGTCAGATGAAGTTAATCGACACCTCATGTTCTGTTATTACCAAGCAACAAACCTAGGAACCAACACAACTGGATACAGATAACAAGTATACACAACATTTATTACCAGATACCCAGAATTAAAATTTTTAACAGAACAACGACTAGCTGATAAGATCCGTGTAATAATCAAAAATAACAGGATACCTCAGTCAGAATTAGAAAACATCAAACAACAAGTACAACAAATACTGGAACAAAATAATGTGCAATCAGAAGAAGAAGAAAATACAGTAATGGACTCAAACATCCCAGAGCAAACAAACAAAGAACAACACGCGTCAATTAAACAATCAGAGGAAAACGAAATCTTAAGACAGCCACCAGAACAAGCACAAATAGAACACGAAGTGACACACATGTTAGATATAGAAGAAAAATTTCAGCTGACATATATAGAATACAAAGACACAAATACAGACATTAGACCTCCAAATAACCCACAAGAAGAAACAACAATAAAAACTATCAACACAATCATACACAACAAAATAAATGAAAACACAACTATGGAAGAGTTACAACTACTGGTTTATATAGGAGCACTCACTACACTAAATATACACACTAGGCAGAGATCAGAACCAACCAACACACAGAAGAAACCCACAAAACCAGCATGGCAACACAGGCTACAGATCAGAATAGAAAAACTGAGAAGACATCGGACAGCTAACACAATTTATGAGAAATGAAATGTCAGAAAAAAAACGAAAAAGGTTAGGTAAAATCTCACAACAAGAAGTGATAGAGCAATTAGATGAAAAGAAGCAGAAATTACAAGCATTGGCCAAACGACTTAGAAGATACAAAAAAAGTGAAAATAGAAGGAAACAAAACCAAACATTCAACACAAACCAAAAGAAATTTTACTAGACAATAGATAACACACACATTAAAATAGACAATCCACCAAACATAACAGACATGGAACACTTCTGGAGCAACATATGGTCAAACCCGGTGCAACATAACAGGCATGCACGGTGGATACAAGCAGAAACAGATATGTACAAGATGATACCACAAATGCCTGAAGTGATAATTTTGCAACATGAAGTCACCCAAGCAATTAATTCTACTCACAACTGGAAAGCTCCTGGAAAAGATAAAATAGCAAATTTCTGGCTAAAGAAATTCACCTCAACACATTCACATCTAACTAAATTATTTAACAGTTACATTGCAGACCCATACACATTCCCTGATACCCTTACACATGGAATAACTTATCTGAAACCCAAAGATCAAGCAGACACAGCAAACCCAGCTAAATATCGCCCCATAACATGCCTACCGACAATATACAAAATATTAACTTCAGTCATTACACAGAAATTAATGACACATACAACACAGAACAAAATTATAAATGAAGAACAAAAAGGCTGTTGCAAAGGAGCATGAGGATGTAAAGACCAACTGATAATAGATGCGGAGGTGACATATCAAGCTAAAACTAAACAAAGGTCGCTACACTATGCATACATTGATTATCAAAAAGCTTTTGATAGTGTACCCCACTCATCGTTACTACAAATATTGGAAATATACAAAGTAGATCCTAAATTGATACAGTTCCTAAACATAGTAATGAAAAATTGGAAGACCACACTTAATAGCCAAACAAATTCGAATAATATCACATCACAGCCAATACAGATTAAGCGTGGAATATACCAAGGAGACTCATTAAGTCCTTTCTGGTTCTGCCTTGCTCTGATCCCACTATCCAACATGCTAAATAATACAAATTATGGATACAATATTACTGGAACATACCCACACAAAATCACACATCTGCTATACATGGATGATCTAAAACTACTGGCAGCAACAAATCAACAACTCAACCAATTACTAAAGATAACAGAACTATTTGGCAATGATATAAATATGGCTTTTGGAACAGACAAATGTAAGAAAAATAGCATAGTCAAGGGAAAACACACTAAACAAGAAGATTACATATTGGATAACCACAGCGACTGCATAGAAGCGATGGAAAAAACAGATGCCTATAAGTATCTAGGATACAGACAAAAAATAGGAATAGATAATACAAATATTAAAGGAGAACTAAAAGAAAAATATAGACAAAGACTAACAAAAATACTGAAAACAGAATTGACAGCAAGAAACAAGACAAAAGCTATAAATACTTACGCTATACCAATATTGACCTACTCATTTGGAGTAGTGAAATTGAGTAACACAGACCTAGAAGCACTCAATACATGATTGCAATACATGATCAAACAATAAACACCATATATTACAGCAAGCGTATTATTAAAGACCCCAATACCACAACAGATAAATGCAGACTTTGCAAACAACAAATAGAAACAGTAGATCACATCACAAGTGGATGTACAATACTAGCAAAATTCAGAATACCCCAGAAGACATGACAATGTAGCAAAAATAATACATCAACAGCTTGCCTTACAACATAAATTTATAAAACACCATGTTCCCACATAGAAGTATGCACCACAAAATGTACTGGAGAACGATGAATACAAATTATACTGGAACAGAACCATTATAACAGATCAAACAACACCACATAACAAACCTGACATCATACTCACCAATAAAAAGAAGAAATTAACACAACTAATCGAAAAATCCATACCCAATACAACAAATATACAAAAGAAAACAGGAGAAAAAATTGAAAAATACATACAACTGGCTGAGGAAGTCAAGGACATGTGGCATCAGGATAAAGTTGACATTATACCAATTATACTATCAACTACAGGAGTCATACCACACAGTATCCACCAGTACATCAATGCAATACAGCTACATCCAAACTTATATATACAACTACAGAAATCTGTAATTATTGACACTTGTTCAATTACCTGAAAGTTCCTAAATGCAATGAAACATATACCGTACAGTTAAAGGGAAGTCATGCTTGATGAAGGTCCGTGTCACCTTCCATTTTTAACCAGACATAACGTCTGAGACAAGAAAGAAATAATAATAATAATATGGGAAGGTAAAAAGGAACACAAATGTCTCAAAAATGAGATCAACAGGAAGTGCAAAATGGTTAAGCAGGGATGGCTAGGGGACAAATGTAAGGATGTAGAGGCATATCTCACTAGGGGTAAAATAGATACTGCCTACAGACCTTTAGAGAAAAGAGGACCACTTGTATGAATATCAAGAGCTCAGATGGAAACCCAGTTCTAAGCAAATAAGGGAAAGCAGAAAGGTGAAAGCAGTGTATAGAGTGTCTATACAAGGGCGATGTACTTGAGGACAGTATTAAGGAAATGGAAGAGGATGTAGATGAAGATGAAATGGGAGATATGATCTGCGTGAAGAGTTTGACAAAGCACTGAAAGACCTGAGTCGAAACAAGGCCCCAGGAGGAGACAACATTCCATTAGAACTACTGACAGCCTTGGGAGAGCCAGCCCTGACAAAACTCTACCATCTGGTGAGCAAGATGTATGAGACAGGCTAAATACCTTCTGACTTCAAGAAGAATATAATAATTCCAATCCCAAAGAAAGCAGGTGTCGACATATGTGAAAATTACCGAACTATCAGTTTAATAAGTCACAGCTACAAAATACGAACGCGGATTCTTTACAGGATGGAAAAACTGGTAGAAGTCGACCTCGGGGAAGATCAGTTTAGATTCCGTAGAAATGTTGGAACAAGTGAGGCAATACTGACCCTACGGCTTATCTTAGAAGATATATTAAGGAAAGGTAAACCTACGTTTGTAGCATTTGTAGACTTAGAGAAAGTTTTGACAATGTTGACTGGAATACTCTTTCAAATTCTGAAGGTGGCAGGGGTAAAATATAGGGAGCGAAAGGCTATTTACAATTTGTAGAGAAACCTGATGGCAGTTATGAGAGTCGAGGACCGTGAAAGAGAAGCAGTGGTTGGAAAGGGAGCGAGACAGGGTTGTAGCCTATCCCCAATGTTATTCAATCAGTATATTGAGCAAGCAGTAAAGGTAACAAAAGAAAAATTTGGAGTAGGAATTAAAATCCATGGAGGAGAAATAAAAATCTTGAGGTTCACCGATGGCATTGAAATTCTGTCAGAGACAGCAAAGGACTTGGAAGAGCAGTTGAACGGAAAGGACAGTGTCTCGAAAGAAGGATATAAGATGAGCATCAACAAAATCAAGACGAGCATAATGGATTGTAGTCGAATTAAGTCGCGTGATGTTGAGGGTATTAGATTAGGAAATGAGCCACTTAAAGTAGTAAAGGAGTTTTGCTATTTGGGGAGAAAAATAACTGATGATGGTCGAAGTAGTGAGGATGTAAAATGTAGACTGGCAATGGCAAGGAAAGCGTTCGTCAAGAAGAGAAACATCGAGTATAGATTTAAGTGTCAGGAAGTCGTTTCTGAAAGTATTTGTATGGAGTGTAGCCATGTATGGAAGTGAAACATGTCCGACAAATAGTCTGGACGAGAATAGAATGAAAGCTTTCGAAATGTGGTGCTACAGAAGAATGCTGAAGATTAGATGGGTAGATCACATAACTAATGAGGAGGTATTAAATAGAATTGGGGAGATGAGAAATTTGTGGCACAACTTGACTAGAAGAAGGGATCGATTGATAGGACATGTTCTGAGGCATTAAGGGATGACCAATTTAGTATTGGAGGGCAGCGTGGAGGGTAAAAATCGTAGAGGGAGAACAAGAGATGAATACACTAAGCAGATTCAGAAGGATGTAGGTTGCAGTAGGTACTGGGAGATGAAGAAGCTTGCACAGGATAGAGTAGCATGGAGAGCTGCATCAAGCCACAACAACACAGGATTTGTGAAAGTAATACAATATAAATCAGTACCTCGTAGAATACAACGCAAAGAATACATAGGAGCTTCATGAGGATAGGATAGACTGTCTATGAGGATAGGAGAGGTGGTCGGGCATGGCCTTCTTTAAGGAACCATCCCGGAATTTGCCTTAGTGATTTTGGTAAACTAAAGAAAACCACAGTTACGTCTCTGGTACGAAACTGGACCTAAACGTGAGAAACATCTGGTTTCAGGTTTGTACAAAATGAACTGCAGTGACAGTGATCAGTACATTACGTAGACAGTGGAGAAAAGGACGGCAGTCGATCGCGAAAGCGTTCAAGTATTACATATTCATCTTGAGTTCATATAACAAGAAGTTAGTTTAAAGTGTCACGTATTAAACAATATTGGTTGGTGTGGAACGTACAGGATACTAAGATGAGGAGACAAATCGCATGCCGAGAAGCACCGCGCTCTTAGCCCCTGGTGATCAGTAGTAGTCTGTAACGGTTTCTGCGAAGTGTGCAGGGGCGCGAGGCCCATTAGAACACGGTTTGCTCCAGCTGACGCTGATCACCCATTCATCCAGCGTCGACGACTTGCGAGTGCCATCTGCGAGGCGCCTCTTCCCCTGATTGCTGTCTCTCACCCGCCAGCTTTCGCAGGAACAATGGCACTGCAGCATCTGGTGGATAAAATAAAATCTCGTTAACGCCGCTGGCAGCCGTCTTCTGTGAATAGCGCCCACCAACTCTGCGCCGAAACTCTCTAACGACGTCCGAATGCACGTTCCGTTGAGTATAAGCCCGTTGTCTCTCTCTCTCTGTGAAACTGTCTCCGTAGCCATAATTGGACGTGGAGCTGAGAAGGTTTTTCATTTTTTGTCGCAGAAATAACGCTCGGATACTACATGGCATATTACCATACCCGGATTTATCATTTCGAAACGTCCTGTGCCATTACAGAAGCACATACTGGGGAAAGGTAATTTCCCTGGGGAAATGGTCTTGCATTCGCTGACAGCTTTTATCTGTACAGAGAGGACGAGAAATACACTACTGGCCATTAAAATTGCTACACCACGAAGATGACATGCTACAGACGCGAAATTTAACCGACAGGGAGAAGATGCTGTGATGTGGAAATGATTAGCTTTTCAGAGCACTCGCACAAGGTTGGCGCCGGTGGCGACACCTACAACGTGCTGACACGGGGAAAGTTTCCAACCGATTTCTCATACACAAACAGCAGTTCACCGGCGTTGCCTGGTGAAGCGTTGTTGTGATGCCTCGTGTAAGGAGCAGAAATGCGTACCATCACGTTTCCGACTTTGATAAAGGTCGGATTGTAGCCTATCGCGATTGCGGTTTATCGTATCGCGACATTGCTGCTAGCGTTGGTCGAGATCCAATGACTGTTAGCAGAATTTGGAATCGGTGGGTTCAGGAGGGTAATACGGAACGCCTTGCTGGATCCCAACGGCCTCGTATCACTAGCAGTCGAGATGACAGGCATCTTATCCGCACGGATAGTGCAGCTACGTCTCGATCCCTGAGTCAACAATTGAGGACATTTGCAAGACAACGATCTGCACGAACAGGTCGACGACGTTTGCAGCAGCATGGACTAACAGCTCGGAGACCATGGCTGCGGTTACCCTTGACGCTGCATCACAGACAGGAGCGCCTGCGATGGTGTACTCAACGACGAAACTGGGTGCACGAATGGCAAAACGTCATTTTTTCGGATGAATCCAGGTTCTATTCACAGCATCACGATGGTCGCATCCGTGTTTGGCGACATCGCGGTGAACGCACATTGGAACCGTGTATTCGTCATCGCCATATTGGCGTATCACCCGGCATGATGGTATGGGGTGCCGTTGGTTACACGTCTCGGTCCCCTCTTGTTCGCATTGACGGCACTTTGAATAGTGGACGTTGCATTTCACATGTGTTACGACCCGTGGCTCTACCGTTCATTCGATCCCT
Organism: Schistocerca piceifrons; assembly: GCF_021461385.2. Lineage (NCBI taxonomy): Eukaryota > Metazoa > Arthropoda > Insecta > Orthoptera > Acrididae > Schistocerca > Schistocerca piceifrons. The sequence continues at coordinate 1,163,345,547 of NC_060138.1, forward strand.
GCGAAACCCTACATTTCAGCACGATAATGCACTACCGCATGTTGCTGGTCCTGTATGGGCCTTTCTGGATACAGAAAATGTTCGACTGCTGCCCTGGCCAGCACATTCTCCAGATCTCTCACAAACTGAAAACATCTAGTCAATCGTGGCCGAGCAACTGGCTCGTCGCAATACGCCAGTGACTACTCTTTAAGATTGTGGTATCGTGTTGAAGCTGCATGGGCAGCTGTACCTGTACACGCCATCCAAGCTCTGTTAGACTCAATGCCCAGGCGTATCAAGGCCGTTCTTACGGCCAGAGGTGGTTGTTCTGGATACTGATTTCTCAGGATCTATGCACCCCAATTGCGTGGAAATATAATGACATGTCACTTCTACTATAATATATCTGTCCAATGAATATCCGTATATCATCTGCATTTCTTCTTGGTGTAGCAATTTTAATGGCCAGTAGTGCATATTGCGCCACAGAGCGAGGCTAAGAACGGGACAATATTAATGCACATTATTTCATGATGTATTCTTATTCACTTGTCGGCGCTGTTTCAGTTCTTTCCTTGTCCACAAATTATGTAGTGTTGCACATTATCACTCTTACACAGACAATTTTTTTTTTTTAACTTTGTAGTCTCCTTCAAGGTATCGCGCAACCCATCAGTTCCGCTTTCAGATGGTTAGTATTATTACGCAACAAATATTAGTCTCTTTAAAATGATGTGACAACACAACCTCTAGACATCATAATCGCCTCAGTTCATTGAAGTAGAGAATAAACATGTTACTTCGGGTATGCAATATCCAGCTGAAGCCAATCATTGATAATCAAATATAGAGTCGCAAAATTACCGCAGGCTACCATAGACTATCATAAAAACGTGTAGGCTGTAGTAGTGTTCCTAGCAGCTTTGGTCAGTTCATACTTGCGTCACCTGTATGTTCTTGGAGGGGTGACCATCCGGTCTGGCGAGCGCTGTTGGCAAGCGGGGTGCACTCAGCCCTTGTGAGGCAAACTGAGGAGCTACTTGACTGAGAAGTAGCGGCTCCGGTCTCGGAAACTGGCACACGGCAGGGTGAGCGGTGTGCTGACCACATGCTCCCCCATATCCGCATCCAGAGACGCCTATGGCCTGAGGATGACACGGCGGCCGGTCGGTACCTTTGGGCCTTCATGGCTTGTTCGGGAGGAGTTCACCTGCATGTTAGGTGTGTAGCATACTTTTCAGGCATTCCGTCGTAACCACCGCTTTCTCTACATATGCGATCAGTGTCTTATTAGATTTCCCAAAAACCAGAAGCGATGAACCATCTAGGAATTGAATGAGGATACATACAGTAAATGCCAGCTAGCGTAAGGAACATTTTGGTTCTACATAGTTATCCTCTTGTCTGTTGCTTAAATGTAAACGATATTTATAGCAAAACTGGAATTACCAGTTTTTAGCTAAGGTATTAATAGAAAAAATGGTAATTGGTAACACAAAACATCGGTATGTTGCAGTAACACTAAAAAAGACAATGTCTGTTTGTTATATGGCACTAGAAAACGCAATTCCCTTAACAAAAAGATAAAATAAAAAAAACGCAAAAGGAAAATATGGGACATCTCTTCAGTACTTCCTTGAACATATAAGATATGTTTCTGTTATTCATAAACAACTTTCTAATTTATCAATAATAACAGGAATCTGTTACGTTTGATCATCATGAAGAGTGTTCTTTTGCATACAAAATATCAACAATCGTATGTTTTTTATCTCTGTGTATGTAAATTGCACTTGAATCAAAAGTAAATCATTTGGCTAAGTAAAAGCGCAGTAGTTACACGAAGAACCAATTTTTATTATTTATAAAATGCAATTTATATTGTTTACGGATGAAAAAACGCAATGGACTAACACTGGGTATTTGTTTTGCACAAAATTAGAACCACACATAATTGAAACACACACAACCGAAGAGAAATCGCCCGCTCGCACTTTTTGTCTTACACTTTTTTTACGTTTCTCTCCCTACCAATATTGCCAATACTACCGGTAATCCTACTCTTTACGACATCATTTACGAAGCGCGCCAAACCTACCAGTTTTGGCAGTGCGTAGCTCTAACCAAATCTTATAGAGGTACCACATTGCAAGGGTTTTGTTACACTTATTCGCTTCTCCAAGTAGTCGCTGACATTTTCTGTGCGAGATAGTGGACGTACGGAAAGATGCCCATGTGTTCCTCAGACAAGGAACGTAAGCGGGTTTATTACTAAAGATATGGTTTAAATCTAGTAGTATCATTGCACTATGCAACTTGCCGGCCGGCCGCACCCACATATGTCTACCACATCACACGATCTGTATTCTCGTATTTTCTCATGATCGAGTGTAAACGTCTATACACGCAGTGCTAGCGAAAGTCTGACTTTCAGCTAGCCAACACTTTCACAGTTCGTGACTTGTTTGCTCGGTATTAGCCTTCAACGATATTACAGTCGCTCTGGAACATGTTGTTGACTGTATATCATTTCTGTCATAACTGTCACCGTCGAAATGATATCACGTTGTAATCTCCATCATGCCCACTGCCTATGGTGCTTCAGAACTATACACACGGTCATTTGTTTGTCGATAACGACTGAACAATTAGCAAAATATACTTTTATAGATTTTTCCATCTCATGCCTTCTCTCCATTAAACTTGTATTCCAGGAAAGTTCATATGTTTTCGATAAGTACTACTAATAAACATTATCCTACTTTGTTTATAACCTTCTAATATGATTTTTGTACCTTTGCTTATCTGCCTCTGTGAATCCTGTTATCTCCGTTGTGTCATATAACCACGCCGCAAGGTGGTATGTTATTACAGTACTAACTTGTAACGGCCACTCTCCGTTAGTTGACAGCTGATAGTAAGGACTTACGTCAGTGACGCTATGCTTAGTATGAAGGCTTTGGTATGGCATGTGTACTTCATATTGAATATTTCTGTAACACCTTTAATATATCTTCCATAAATGATTGTTGTGCAATATGCTTGTGCTCTCATGGCTTTTTATTTCGTTTGGCAGTCATTATGACAATAGGCTAAGCCCAAAAAGCGTCAAGTACAATTCGTTATCTGGTAATTCCAAAGCGACAGATTCAGCAGTGATATTAGAAGTGCTTTCGATTTTGTTCCTGAAGCTTGCTTAAGACGATTACCAGTTACCCAATGCTATCCGCGTTATGGGATAAGTGCTGAGAAATGTAATTCGCCAGAATCCGTCCCTAGCCTCCACTGAGAAGATGAAGCTTCAGATCGACCTTTAATGTGTTCCTGGAGTGCTTAATTGCTTCACAACAGACGAAGTGAATTTCTTTTGTCTATTCATTTGTTTATGGATAATAACTAATCCAAACACTTACACCGCTTATCTCTGGCCGTGTAAATTAGAAGTGGAGCTACATCATAGCCACAGTTGTAACCTGCTTAATGAGCTTAGAATAACGGGTTACGTTCGCACCTTTAATAAAATACATTTAATAGTGATGTGTCGCCAGCTGGGCCAACACCTTGTAGGTCGAGATGGCTGAAAATGCACGCTAGACTAACGCAGAAGGGCGTGAAGTACTGGAACAGGCTACGTAATTAATGCTATGAAGAAAAGTACGTAACTGGATTAATACTTATCTTTAATCAATCATTGTGGTACATCGCTCTTGACTATACACAGGAGACTTTAATTACAATCACTGTAAGGCTAATGGCGCCTTGCTAGTTCGTAGCCATTAACTTAGCTGAAGGCTATTCTGTCTCTCGGCTAATGAGAGAGAAAGGCTTCGTACATCTAGTCGCTAGCTAGGTCGTCCGTCCAACTGGGGCGAGTGCTTGTTCGTATCACGAGACCTGCCTTGTGGTGGCGCTAGGTCTGCGATTACACAGTGGCGACACGCGGGTCCGACATGTACTAAATGGACCGCGGCCGATTTAATCTACCACCTAGCAAGTGTGGTGTCTGGCGGTGACACCACAAATAGGATGTAGAGTAAGATCGTCTACCAGTCATAACTGAAGGTGATTTAAGACAGACTGTCTCGGGTTTACTCCCTTCTTCAGGTGATCATCTGATCTCAAATAAATCTTGAACTGTAACTGATCTATAAAGGAACAGACATAGAGTTCAACAACACCCATTATGGACAAAATTCACATATGTAACGAGCAAATACGTTCAACGCAAATAATTAGAAAGGCGGAGGTCGTCAAAATTGTATATTTTCGGAAAAACAAATCAACATATTGAGAGAAAATGATCATTTCACCACCGGAATGAAAACGAAATTCAGCAGTAACTCCTTGTTCACAGTGGGCCAAGGGCCAATGTAAGGCGCAACGTCCGTTCTGGCTACATTTGAGTCTCTGCGTTATGGTTATGGACTCTCTTTATTTGTGTGTGGTGTGTTTATGCAGCTGCAAATATCATTGACAAGGTTGAGTCTTATTGGTCTATTTTGAAAAACTTTTTCCACTTTCCCTTGTCGGACAATCTATAAACGCCAGAAGGAGATTTTCACTCTGCAGCGGAGTGTGCGCTGATATGAAACTTCCTGACAGATTAAAACTGTGTGCCCGACCGAGACTCAGTTGGTAGAGCACTTGCCCGCGAAAGGCAAAAGTCCTGAGTTCGAGTCTCGGTCGGGCACACAGTTTTAATCTGCCAGTAAGTTTCATATCAGCACACATAGTTCTAGATACGACTCTGACAGGTGACACGTACGTAAGCATCCTGTCTGATCACCTGCATCCATTCACGTCCATTGTGCATTGCGAAGGACTTGGGCAATTCCAGCAGGACAATGCGACACAAAACACGTCCAGAATTGCTACAGAGTGACTCCAGGAACATTCTTTGAGTTTAAAGTCTTTCGTTGGGCACCGTAGTCCCCAGACATGAAAGTTATTGAGCATATCTGGGATGAGTTGCAACGTGCTGTTCAGAAGAGATCTCCACCCCTTCGTACTTTTACGAATTTATGGACAGCCCTTCAGGATTCCTGGTGTCAATTCCCTACAACACTGCTTCAGACATTGGTCGAGTCCATGCTACGTTGTACTGCGACACTTCTGCGTGGTCGCAGGGGCCCTACACGATGTTAGGCAGGTGCACCATTTTCTTCGGCTATTCAGTGTATTACTGCTCCAGTTACTAGTCTTTATTATCGGTGTAATAATATGTGTGCACATAGCCGTTATTTTAAAATTGGCATGTCGACTTCTAGTATAAATTATATCACTAACATGGACATACATTTTGTAGTACCACTTACTGTACTGAAGGAGGGGATTGTGTAATGACGTGAATATAGATCCGAAGATGGCAACAGAGAACCGCCGAAATCGATCATCTATATGTATAAATGATTTTAGCTATCTTGGCAGTAGAAAATTTATATGAACCATAAAATTACTGCTGGTTCACCAAAGGTTATTAATCTCAATCAATACACAAAATGTAAAGTGGAAGTAGGTGCCAAGGAATAACTGGTGAAATTACACACAATTTTCAATAACACTCTTCATTTAAATTTGGTGCAAGACTTTACGATATTTTTTTAAAAAAAGACCAACAATCATTTAACAAAGAAGTCCCAATTTACGATAGGAAAGGACTTTTAAATTATTATAAAAAATTTCACCCCAGTAAAAGGGAAGTACAGGCAGGCAATTTAACGTATACATCTCGATGCTGTATAATATTTCAAGGTCAGCTAAGTTACAGGTTAATTTCACTTCATTCATTAAATGGCACAGAATCTGACTTGTCTGCAACATAGAAAAACAATCCTGTTTACAAAGTTCTCAAAATAGAAAAACCAAAACGCACGAGTCATGCACACGGGCGGGGGGGCGGACTCACAGTTAATAACATTAACATCTCCAGATATATATATATATATATATATATATATATATATATATATATATATATATATATATATAAAACAAATTTTACCAATTTCTGCCAGTTAACTTACGGCAAACACACACGCTCGCCAGGTAGGACTTGCAAACTTTTACAACATTCTCCTTTCAAGGCAATAATTTCTACCCGTAATGAAATGGCAAACTTTATGAAACGTCCCCTTTGAACAATTACAAATGACTGTGCTTAACCTAACACACAATATTTTTTAGCGCAACGCAATCTGACTTTCAAAAAATCCCTACGAAAGAATGGCCCTGACTAACATTAACCTATAAGTTTCACAAATCACTTACCTCACAAAAATCTTCGCTACTCAAGCTACTGCAATACAGCGAGCGCCACTACTGCCAGCTAAATAAAAGATTCAAACTACTGAAGGCACTAACTACTAATAGGCATAGTTAGCAAATGAAAGATATTAATAGAGAACAAACAATGTATTTACCTTGATATCATCATATATAAATATAGCAGTTCATGACAAATTTCAAAACTCCGCCATCTCTCTCCCCACATCCACCACTGCTGGCGACTCACCTCCAACTGCGCAACGCTACGCGCTGTTCACATCCAGCTGCCGCTGCCCAACACTACAATGGCGAGTATTACAACAATGCAAAGCAGCCACAGACTGTACACAGCACAGCCAGTGATTTTCATACAGAGTTGGCGTTACCAATAAAAAAACCTAACCAGCCTACTTACAACTTTTGCATGGCAGGAAAACACACTAATAACCAACTACCTATATAAAACACATAAGCACGTTGAGTAAAAACCTTAACAGGTATTGAATTAGAAAAACGCAAAACAGTTTTTGCTGACTAGAAACAACATTAAAAAATTCACTACGGCGTACATTAACAACCTTGCTTGCTAAAAACAAATTTACGTAAGTTACAGCTTCCAGATGAGCAGGAATTCGTTATGCAGTTGACTAGTTCTTATCACGAGGCAAAAGGAATTTATCTTCTTTCTTAGAGTTCCTTTTACACGTGAGTCTAGTATTACTAGTTATGGCAGGCGAGAGAATGGATCAGGTCTTAGTGCCTTGCTTTTTAAACAGTACAGTCATTAGTGCCTTAGACTTTCACAGACATAAACCCGTAGGTAAGCTGGGAGGGGAAAGAAGCAATCCGAACCACAGATTTACTCTGACTCCCCCCCATTCGTCCTCAAAAGGGGACAAACGGACCACCCTTTCTAATATTACCACCTTCCAACGGGTGGGCAGACGAGAACGAATGGCGGGAAACCCCCCCCAAAAAATACGGCTGGTATAATTAACTAGTAAATTGAGTTCAATTAAACTTTATAAAACCTGTTAACAATCAATTCGCAACTTCTGGTGCGCTACGACTCCCGGGACTGAACCAACGCAGCACTTCCAAATGTTCTGCCAGCCGTTTCAACGGACGCAGGAAGGCGCGCCGATTTTCAGAGCCTCCTCGCCGGTCGACAGCATACGGCCTAACTGCAGATTAGGCCCCCTGCGGACCCACGCTCAGGAAGATTCCTTTCTAGACGAGCAGTTGACGCCCCATACCACGGAGCCGCTGCTCGCGTCGCTTACGCTGATGCCGCGGTCTGCGTGCTGTCGCTTGCAGCAGGGGCCGAGAAGTCGCTTCTAGATGCCCCGACTGCCAACTCTCTACGAGAGCCCATACAGCCACTTCTTAAACCCACGCGAACAGCCCACTTTTCCTCTTTTCCGCTAGACGGAGACACCGAAGCCTTCAATTGCGACAAAGGCGCCGTCGCCAGAAAACGGAGGGCGACTGCTTCACGCTACACGCTGTGGCGCGCTTTTCATAGCTAACTTTACTACGGCTCATTATACGGTGTTCATAGCACATTATTGTTTTTAACGGTAGCAGTGTGCTTCCGGGTGTTGTGCCGAGTTGTGACGCCCGTTTTGTGTACTGTGTTTCAACGACCGACCCAGTCATCTTCTTCAGGTGCTGTCTGGGTAGTGTCCAAGACAGACTTCTCCCCCAACAACTCAACGGGCTTTTGTTCAGTGCCAGGTCTCCGTAGACATTCTGTAACGGCCTATAAATATTTCCGAGGCTCTGGTTTTCCGCCAAGAGAAACTCAACGACAGCCCTCTGCTTGGAATGCACCTCCGTTACAGACGTCATTTTGAAGAGTGCGTCTAGCACCGCCATCTATCGAAACTTCGTGAAACTCTGTGGGATGAAACAGGAATATTCTACGATGTCTCACGACAAAGTCAGCATTTTTTCAACCGCAACTGGCGGAAAAAATAAATTGTTACATTACTTATTTAACATCCCTCATATTTTACTTGCAGTACTCGCGTCCCAATTATTGATGTTACCAGTACTTTTGCGCAGACAATCCCAACATCCATCGTAGATTCCTTCACTACTACCGTCAAGTCACAAAAAATTTGCGTCACTTCCTTGAATTCGTCCATCCGCGTAGTACACCGTAATTGCGAGAACAGCCCGCAGGAGTTAAAGGTAACAAAGGAACAATCAATACTTGCTCCTCGCACGTGAAGACGTGAAGAGCATAATCCTGTTCTGAATTTTTTTTTGCGGGGGGGGGGGGGGGGGGGTGGTACTTTCCTAATCAGACAGATACATCAAAGGGCTACTCATTTTACTGATTCATGTAAAAAGAATTTTTATCATCATGTGACGTGACGTCTGAAGTCTCTAAGAATGTGGTTAGCTTGCAGTTCTATAATGGTATTGTGGCTGAGTCTATTTTAGCTCTTGCAGGGTTATTCCGGTAAGCTTGTCTGCCCTGCGTCGAAAGGGCTGCATCGACATCGATCTCGGTGTCCGTAAATCATCTCGATACTCGGTGAAGCGCCCTCCAAACAGAGACAGCGGCTGCCAGAGTCGCACGGAAATGAAAGGGCGGTGGTACGTCACGAGTCTGAGAGCCGGCTGGTGGAACGAGGATGGCCAAAGTAGAAGCCCGGTACCAGCTGTAGGCGGGATCTCATGCACATCCAATACACTTGTTCCTGAAAGTAAAGGGGAGGGATGAAAATGGAAAGATAAATGAACGACAATTACTGTCGAAAAATTCCCACAAATAGAACTTCTGCTGTCTGTGTAGGATATGAATGCTCCTTGTACAGAACACGCACACGGTTTTTCTTGTTCATTTCGCATCGAATGCTATGTACTTGATGGAAACTTCATATCACCTTCTGTCCCGAAACAGCCGGCGAGTCTATAATAAATCAGTCAGTACCGGTACATTATATTATTCATGACATGATATTAACTTAATATTTAATATTTTCGCCTTTGCATAAGTACATGTTATCAGCATAATACAGTCATACATCAACATGGTTACCAATAAAGAAAAACAGCGTATATGCTGGTGGGCAAAGTTTGAGAACGAAAGTAACTTTCCCATGAAGTTACGCTGCTAAGTGACGTAGCTCGATGAAAGTTAGACCATACATAGAAATAACTGGTACACTATGTGATCAAAAGTACCCGGACACCCTCAAAAGCATACTTTTTTCGTATTAGGTGCATTGTGATGCCACCTACTACCAGGTACTTCATATCAGCGACCTCAGTAGTCATTAGACATCGTGAAAGAGCAGAATAAAGGCCTCCGCGGAACACGCAGACTTCAAACGTGGTTAGATGACTGGGTGTCACTTGTGTCATACGTCTGTACGCGAGACTTCCACATTCCTAAGAATCCCTAGGTCCACTGTTTCCTACGTGATACTGAAGTGGAAACTTAAGGACGAGGGACACGTATAGCACAAAAGAGTACAGGCCGACCTCGTCTGTTGACTGACAGAGACCGCCGACAATTGAGGAGGGTCGTAATGTGTAACAGGCAAATATCTATCCAGACTATCAAACAGAAATTCTAAACTGCATCAGGATCCACTACAAGTACCTTGATAGGCGGGACGTGAGAAAACTTGGATTTCATGGTCGAGCGGCTGCTCATAAAGCACACATCATGCCTGTAAGTGCTAAGCGACGCCTCGCTTGGTGCCATGAGCGTAAGCATTGGACGACTGAACAGTGGAAGAACGTTGTGTGGTGTGAAGAATCACGGTACACAATGTGGCGATCCGATGGCAGGGTATGGGTATGGCGAATGCCTGGTGAACGTCGTCTGCCAGCGTATGTAGTGCCAACAGTAAAATTCGGTGGCGGTGGTGCTATGGTGTGGTCGTGTTTTTCACGGAGGGGGCTTGCAGAACTTGTTGTTTTGCGTGGCACTATCACAGCATAGGCCTACATTGATGTTTTAAGCACCTTCTTACTTCCCACTGTTGAAGGGTAATTCGGGGATGGCGACTTCATCGTCCAGTACGATCGAGCACCTATTCATAATGCACGGCCTCTGGCAGAGTGGTTACACGACAATATCGTCCATGTAATGCACTCGCCTGCATAGTCCTGACCTGAATCCTGCAGAACACCTTTCGAATGTTTTGGAACGCCAACTTCGTGGCAGGCCTCACCGACCGACATCGATACCTCTCCTCAGCGCAGCACCCCGTTAAGAATGGCCTGTCATTCCCCAACAAACCTTCCAGCACCTGGTTGAAAGTATGCCTGCGAGAGTGGAAGCTGTCATCAAGGCTAAGGGTGGGCCAACACCATACTGAATTCCAGCATTACCGATGGAGGGCGCCACGAACATCTCAGTCATTTTCAGCCAGGTGTCCGGATGCTTTTGATCACATAGTGTACAATACAGTGTAGGACGTAAGTGTAAGAAATACACAATGGTGCGAACAGAAATGGTACTTTAAAAAGAAGACAACAAATACACTATGTTTGCTGCGATGTATGACAGCTCTCTGGACAATACAAAAGGCGAGACACGTTTCTCAATTGTTTGTGGGATCACCATGGACGGTAATGCACGGACAGCAGTGTGCTCCAATGTTGGCCATAAAGTTGGTTAAAGAGTTCTTGTGGTACTGTGTTCATGTGTTAACTGCTGGAAAGTTGCTGGTGCACATGAATGCTGCAATACGTCTTCCCAATGCGTCCCAGGCCCCCTGGAAGGAATTAAAGTCAGGGTAACGGTCAGACCAATCCATTTCCCGAATATCTTCTCTTTCCAAGAGATCTTCCACTTGCGCTGCTCGATGCGGTCGTGCATTGTCATCCATGAAAATGAAATAAGGACCGAATAGTTCCCTAAAAGACGCACGTGGGGAATAAGTACAGTGTCAGAATAACGTTGAACGGTGAGTGTACGGTGATTTTAAGGTCAGTACGCCCATGCAACAGTATGCTTCCCCACATCATAACACTTTGACTACCAAAAGATAATTTTCGACAACGGTCCTGAGTTCATTACACGTTCTCACCTTTCGGCATTAAGAAGGTACGCCCAAAATGTGCTCTCATCCGAGAAGAATCTACTCTCTTCCGAGAAGAGCACGGAATCCCAATTCGCGCTTGTCCAATGCTATGCTCTTGGCACCATCGCAAACGGTACCGCTGATGTGCGAGTGTAAATGGAACACAACGAAATGGTCGTCGGCAAAAATAAATAAATAAATAAAATCATCCGCTGCAGTCGCCATGCGACTGTGGAGTGTCAGATAACGTCGCTTTCAATCTTGTTAATTATGATTGCAATTGCAAAAAAAAAAAAAAAAAAAAAAAAAGAGGCTCTGAGTACTATGGGACTTACCTTCTGAGGTCATCAGTCCCCTATAACTTAGAACTACTTAAACCTAACTAATCTAAGGACATCACACACATCCATGCCCGAGGCTGGATTCCCACCTGCGACCGTAGCAGTCGCGCGGTTCCAGACTGTAGCGCCTAGAACCAATCGGCCACATCGGAAGGTCTGCAATTGCAAACACTGTGTGACGTGAAGCCCCGGTTGCATGTAGTAAAATATAGCGGTCATCTGCTGCTGTAGTTGTCCGTGATCGATCACCTTCCCTCCTTTGAGCAGCAGTGCTTGTGGTTCGGAACGCTGACCATGCACGTGACACAATGCTATGAGCAATACTAAACTCTTGGGCTACACGTCCTTCGTCCGCATGTGAAGTCATCCAGATGTCTTTGAGCCATGTTGTAATGAATAACGCCACTATAGTACACCGTGACTGTTCACTGAATGACACACACTATCAAAATGGATTAAATGCCTCTAAGCCCAATGGGACTTAACATCTGAGATCATCAGGCCCCTAGACTTACAACTACCTAAACCTCACTAACCTCAGGACATCACACACATCCATGCCCGAGCGAGGATTCGAGCCTGCGACAGTAGCAGCAGCGCGGTTCCGGACTGAAGCACCTAGAAGCGCTCGGCCACTGCGGACGGCCACACACTATCCATTGCTTCGACTGCCTCATGATGCGTAGCCAGCGTCTTTTGGCGCAATAGTCATATTGATCTCATGCCATGTGGAGTCCAGTTACCTGTGCACAACTGGGAGACCTCTGGCAATATACTCCCACACTTTTATTCATTTCCACCGAGTGGTTAATATGTTATGGTACTTCATCTATCTCGTCCTTAAGTTTTGTAGAGCAGTATATTTGTTTTTTATATATACATATTTCAACATTCTGTTTGAATGAGCAACATCTCGTTAACTTTAATATTTGTTATGAATAACATATTCACATTGTTATAAAAGCCCAAAAGTCATTAATAAACAACCTCACTGTGTTCAAAGCAATGGTTGATCACGTGTCGCCATGTTCTAATGTGCTTCCCCTCAAGCATACCATAGGCGATCCTGTCAAATCCCATGAGAACTCCGTCTTCCACGTGATTGCCGTTCAGGTATCGCTGTCTAAGGAAATCTTGTTGTATTTTGCGTTGTCTAGTGTGGTGAGGTCCGGATTTCGTGGAGGTTTGGCAACGGTGCTGGAAAGTCTCCTAATACACGACCAACCCAGCAGTTCATTTCGCCGTTTGCAGACGCTCGCAGCAAAATGTGGCGTAGCGCCGTCTTGTTGAAATGTAGCGGTGTGAGACAAGTCTCTGGCTTTTAATTCTGGAAACGACCACTTCTTAATCATGTGAAGATAGACTTTCCGGTTCCCAGACCCGTCAGAGAAAAATGACGCAGGTATAAATGCTGCCCTTAATCCTAAGTCATAACAAGCACCAGATAGAATTCGATTTCCTCTTAAAAGTGCGGATTGTCTTTTTCAGAACAACAGATGTTACCATTCCTTGAGCTTCGATAAATCGCACAGTCGTGAGAGAACATGCCTTTTTCTAACCATTTACATGCGGGAAGCGTGCGAGCAGCATTTCACACGCATATTCACATTGCTCCACGTCACGATACGATCACTCAACCCAATCACTGAGGATGGGAGAAAACATGAAACGTTCGAATCTGTGTTAATAATAACTGGTAGTAAAGAGTAGTTCTGTTCATCACACTAAAAATATAAACCGTATAATATTCATACATAGTTTATCTAATTGTACTGCGATATTAACGTGTAAAGTGACTTTTCGATCGTCGTGAAGAGGGCACTGATGAACAACATTATTTTCTGTCCAGCCGGTTGTGTGGTATCAGTTAAATCGAAGAGGGTCATCGGTGATTCACATCTGGAGCAAACTGATACAGTTTTCTTGCACGGTCAAGCACGTGGAAAAGGTCAATATCGCACTGATTTACCGAGAAAAGTACCTTCTCAGACAGCACCACCCAACTCACAACATCTCCACATCTATTCTTCGCCGTTTGTGTGAATGTGTATTCTTTCAGCACTCTGCAACGACTAATTGACCATTACTACAGCTGGCATCATGAACTTATACAATTATCATCTTTCGGATACAGATACTCGTGGAACTGACGAATTCTCGCATCAGAAACGGTGCTTGACCTATTTTATTTTTCGTCACACAGTGAAAGCTTCATGACCGTATGTCATAACTATTTTTTCACAACGCCTTAAAAGACGGTTACATTGATATTTCGTCTTATTATGTCTCTGAATGTACTTGCTATACAATCTAATTTTTTATGGCAAGTGAAGTTAGTAAAAAAAACTAATCTTCATTATTTGGATAACTTACATCCTAAGCTACTGAAATTCAATACTTGTTCTGTAACATTTTTCAGTCTTTAAATACTTAAAACTTGTTTATGTCAAAATCTCATTGTCTTCAATTCTTCATCGTAAATTCTGTGACGAAGTGTTCCTAAGCCCGAAATGCTGGTCACCTTCTGAATAGCTATAAATAACCACGTTATCTGCAAATAATAGGATATTTAAAATCACATTACCCGCTTTAAAACTATTTGTCCGAGGACATTGCCGCAAATGTGTGACAATGTCTCTTTGTATACAGAATAGAACTGGTGGCATCGGGCATCCCTGCTTTAGTCCCAGTTTTACGACCACTTAGTTTTTATTGCTAGGTTGTCCGCTCTCGTCGGGTACAAGTGAGCGTAAGCGCCACATTAACTGGGCCGCGAGAACGTGCCCGACATTGGGAAGATGAACTGCAGCCCATTATATGGCGGAGAAAGAATTTTTTAGGCGTCCTCACGTTTTGTTCAAAGATAGGATCGATTGACACAGCAGCTCCTGAATAATAGATAGCGAGCAAGGGGCGTCGCTGCCCTGCATCTGTAGAAGATAGGTGTAGCCATATCCTCTTCTAACAGTTTCGTTCTCCTGCAGAATAAATGCAGGCCTTTTTTTTTACATGTATCTTCGCGTCCAGAAGTTTTTAAGTATGTGTTTGGAACATTGTTGCGTTTGACTATCTTGTATATTCCTCAAACTCTTCCTGTATACTCTCATAGTTTCATTATGATTAACATCTCACGAAAACGTACACAGAAATGTTGAACAATCAGTTGACACGGCAGATCTAATCTTATATTTGCGTGATGATAAACATGTACATCCACTTCTGTTATCTGCGAATCGTTAGAAGGTGGAGAATAAAGGGTACATTTGTAGCGCATCCTAACGGCTCTTCACCGGTGATCCGTAAGGAGGACTGATTACGTATTTATATTTGCGGTCCGCAGCTCGTGGTCGTGCGGTAGCGATCTCGCTTCCCACGCCCAGGTTCCTGGGTTCGATTCCCGGCAGGGTCATGGATTTTCTCTGCCTCGTGATGACTGGGTGTTGTGTGATGTCCTGAGGTTAGTTAGGTGTAAGTAGTTCTAAGTTCTAGGGGACTGATGACCATAGTTGTTAAGTCCCATAGTGTTCAGAGCCATTTGAACCATTTATATTTGCGTATTCTGTTGCTGGCAGGAATGCCGGCCGCAGTGGCCGAGCGGTTCTAGGCGCTACAGCCTGGAACCGCTCGACCGCTACGGTCGCAGGCTCGAATCCTGCCTCGGGCATGGATGTGTGTGATGTCCTTAGGTCAGTTAGGTTTAAGTAGTTCTAAGTTCTGGAAGCTGATGACCTCAGAAGTTAAGTCCCATAGTGCTCAGAGCCATTTGAACTATTTTTCTTGCTGGCAGGCATACTTTTTTCGAGTCATCAGTCTTCCGACTGGTTTAAAGTGGCTCGCCACAACTCCTGCGCCAATCTTTTCATCCCGGAGTACCAACTGCAACATACTTTGCCAACTATTTGCTGGATGTGTTCCAGTCTCTGTCTTCCTCTACAGTTTTTACCTTCTACAGCTCCCTCTATTACCATGGAAGTAATTTTCTGTATCATCCTATCCCTCCTTGTCAGTGTTCTCCATACATTCGTTTCTACGCCGATTGTGTGGAGAACCATGTCATTCCTTAGCTTACCAGTCCACATAATTTTCAACGTTTTTCTGTAGCACCACATCTTATACGCTTTTGTTCCTGTTTTACTAGAGTTCATGTCCCATTACCAAAATTATATTCAGAAATTTATTCCTTAAATTAAGGACTGTTTAATACTGGCAGACTTCCCTTGGCAAGGAAAGCCCTTTTTGCCATTACTAGTCTGCTTTAATGTTCAGCTTGCGCCGTCCGTCATGGGTTATTTTCCTTTATAATATTATGCAACAGCCTCCCCCAAGATCATTATGAACTCTTCGATACCACCTTTTCTTACATACATCCGTGTATTTATCGTACGATTCAGTGCTTCCTAGGGCTTTTTATGTGTATTTTTGTAGGTATCGTTCAGTTCGATTTGCCCAAAAACCTATTCTTTGTAAATACATTTAGAATATTCTGGAATCACGTACATTCTCGCCATTGCTAATAGAATGTTGTCATTAACAAAAATATATACATATGCCAAATTAAATATCAGACCGTGAAATTGAAGTAATAAGTGTTTAGCAACAAATATTAAGAGGCTGTGGAAATGTTAGCATAAATAACTAACACCTCTAATTCCCATAATTGCAATTTGTAAATTCGCTAACACAAAAACGTCATTACGATTCAAATGAAAAGAAGTCATTATCCAGTGATGTAATTTCATTCGTTATTCATTTTATTAATTCAACGTAATTAATGATGCTTGTAAATTACCTCTTGTTATTTACGCTACCCAAATTTATGAAATTCCGGTATTTGAGAAAACATGTGTGTATATAATTTATATAATCTGGCGAAGCATGATGTGTATACTTCGGACAAATGTTAGCAATAAAATCCATACAGCCACTAATTACGAAATTAAAGCAAAATCAAAATAATTGTTGAAATCAGATTGTGAATTAATTTTCTCACATAAAACCAAGATGACGATTAAACTTTTCTGTTATTTGACAATATATTTTATAGCTTGTACAAATGTAAAAGCAGTTAGTTTAGATGAAATTGTTTTTAATTGTAAGTTACATTTTGTAATAAATCAAGAATGGTAGTGATTGTTAAAATTGCATTTAAAGCGATGCATCGATGCTGCGCAGGGAGGCAGCCAGTCAAGTTTTGTTTACTTCAGGTGTCAGTGCAGTTCAGTTCGGTCTAGCTCAGTTTTGTCAGTTGTTCTGCACTTACGACAGTTCTGTCGATCAGCTGACGTCAATAAATAATTTGTCAAGCTTGAAATTTTCGTGGTGTTCTTATTATTCGCAGCATCCACAACATCGACGAAACACAGGCCTAGCAAGTTACGTAGTAACGTTTAAAGATCTTTACTTAACTTCATCTACTTCGTGATCATATACGATAAAGTTCTCGGTGTTGTCATTTATACTACTTCTCATTACCTTCACCTTTCTTAGATTTACTCTCAGTCCATATTCTGTACCCATTAGACTCTTCATTCCATGCAACAGACCCTGAATTCTTCTTCACATTCGCTACTGAGAATAGCAACGTCATCAGCACTCCTTGACATTGATATCCTTACGCCTTGCATTTTAATTCCACTCTTGAACGTTTCTTTTATTTCCGTTAATGCTTCTTCGACGAATAAATTGAACAGTAGGTTAGAATGACTACATATCTCTCTTACACCCTTTATTAATATGTGCGCTTAATTCTTGGTCTTCCTCTCTTATTGTTACCTCTTCACTCTTGTACATACTGTATGTTATCTGTCTTCCCGTATATTTTTTTCTCTGAATTTCGAACGTCTTGCACCATTTGCCATTGTCGAACGCTTTTCCCAAGTCGGCAGATCCTATGAACGCGTCTTGATTTTTCCTCAGTCTTGCTTCCATTATCAGCTGCAACGTCACAACAGCTTTCTGGTGCCTTAATCTTTCTGGGAACCAAACTAATCATGTGACAGATATTCCAGGAATACTTAGCCTGCTGAAGTATTTTATAGATTCCGTTCTAGATACTAGTTTTCTGAATGACTTTACCAACTTTTCGAATGGATTATCTGTTTTTCAGTACCAACTATAGGAAATTTTCAGCTTTTCTGTTGCACTCCCTCATAAGGGGGTATGCCTTTCACATTTCGTGCTGACTTATTTTATATATCCTCGACATATTTGAGAAGCGCAGTACACGGCTATAAAGAAAACAAAACAAAATAGGCAGGCACCAGAATTTTCGGTACCTTAGAAATTACGTGGGTAAGTGTCAAAGTAGAAATGTAAGAATTTGGGATTGTATCCGTCGTCGGCTAAGAGTTATCTGTGACTTATCGCTTCTTTCATATCCGGCGGCGATTTACATGTGAAAAAGATGTCAAGTTAGTACCGTCATTCAGAGTCTACTCTAAAATGTGGGCTGCTTGTAACTCACTAATTCACTGCATGAGGGCTTAACGAAGATGGATATAAGAAGCCAACTAGTACGCAAAAAAGGAAATCAAAAGACGGCTCCTATTATCAAATAGGTCTTAACTTGAAAATAAATTATTTGGCAGGAACACAGAATTTTCTAAAATAATCGTGGACTATAACGAATCTGGAAAAGATTATCGAAGCATTTGAGATTTGGTGTTACAGAAGGATGCCTAAAATACTGAAAAAGGAGGAATTCTTCCTCAGAATCAACTAGGAAAGGCATAATATGAAAAGTAAGTACCACAAAGGAGGAGAGGATAATCTGTTAAGACATAAGCTCGAGTGAGCCGTCCGAGGTGGCCAAGCGGTTCTAGGCGCTTCAGTCCGGAGCTGCGCGACTGCTACGGTCGTATGTTCGAATCCTGCCCCGGGCATGGATGTGTGTGATGTCCTTAGGTTAGTTAGGTTTAAGTAGTTCTAAGTTCTAGGGGACTGATGACCTCAGATGTTAAGTCCCATAGTGCTCAGAGCCATTTGAACCATTTTTTTAACTCGAGTCAGACGCGGAGTGCGAAAATCGAGGGAGAAGAAAAGCTGAGGTTAAGAGAGTGACTGCTAGAAGAAATGGTGGTGGGTCGCATCAAACTAGTCAGAACACTGGTGACTCAAAGAACAAAAACTTTGGTTGAAAGGACAGAGGAAGGCAAGAGCAAATGTAGTAAATCACTGTGGTGGTCAAATGTATTTGACTGAAATTGCTCGACTGCTTCACTTTCAAAATACTTTGTCTGGGTCCTCCTGGATATCAATGAAATAAGTATAATAATGGGGTTCATTATTGGATAAGCAAATGAATTGTTATCCTCCGTATGAGTGACAGCGCAACGACAGCTTTCTCACTAAAGGATACGGTCGTTTTACGAGGGACATTTCATAAATAATGCGATGGTTGGTATTACTGTGGAATGTTTGATGCAATTACGTCAGATGTAGTTGGGAGCTTGAGGAAAAAGCACTTGCTTTTTATTTTTCCGCTGTACACTCTAACATAAAACTCGCGAGAGGTACAAATGGACGCTGTAGGGATATCAGATAATTGTGACTGTTGAAGACTAGAGGTTACATGAAGATCGAAACCTCACGCGGCAAAAACGCGACAGAAAAACCACAGTGAGTCAAGTGAAGTGTAGTTTCACGTTGGGTTGATTGTTTACGTGGTGATCGTATTAGCCCGGAGGCCAAAAACGTGAACAAATGAACGAAGTGTGAAACTTGTGGCAGATGCTCTTGGTGAAGATTGCAGTACGACTTGTGAGGAACTTTCTGAAGCCACGGGAATTCCCCCCAACATCAGTGTTCTGACAAATGATTTGGAGAAGAGAAAAATTTCTGTGAGATTGGTCCCACACTGTTTGATTGCCGAAGAGAAGCAGCAACGCCTGGACATAGCAACCTTGTTCAAACAACGGTTCGACCGTGAAGGTCAAGTATCCTTGTGCCGCACTGTCACTATTGATGAACCGGATTTGAAATCACAGTCCAATGAGTGAAGAGACCCAGATTCTCCAAGTCCAAAAAAAATTCGGCGCGCTCAGTAACGATTTTTGCTGATGATCACCACGGAATTATCAAGACAGGAAGAATCCAATGCGGAACAAATGTCACGGCAGTGTATCATCGTAACTCCATGCAAAACTTGCGCAGAAAAATGTACAATAACTGACCTCAGTTGCTTGAGTCTGGGCCACATTCTCCCAAAAATTGCGAGAATACGCGTGGGAAGTGTTGCTGTACCCTTCCTACAGCTCGATCATGAGTCTGAAAGTCAAATAAACCTATGTGCTTTGTTTCTCTGGAAGAGATATTCGACAGATGAACAGATGTGGTGTCCTCCTGGATGGAATAATAGAGCTTCCAAGACGTTGGGATTCAATCAAAAAAAGGAGACTATATTGAAGGATTGTAAAGAGATATTGAAAAAAAACTATAAGGAACATGATTGGTGTGCATTATTGACGGAACATTTATCTTCTTTTGGTTACTTCTTTATATCCAGCATCATATTATACCTTATCCCTCCGTAGATCACTATTATAGGGCCTCCAAAGTAGTTATAGAGCGAGCCTTTCCAAGGAGCCCAGTCGGCCTTCGCTGAAGACAGAGGATGCACCGGGGCGTGTCTGATGCGTGACGTCTTGTTGTGGCAGCAGGTGCTGGCGAGGTGCCAGACCACCGCCCTCCCCCAACTTTTCCCCCACCCCCCGCCCGTGTGTGGGCGGCGCTAGGCTTCTCCTGGCACTGCGCTGACAGGTCTCTCACTACATCACCCACGCTTCCACTGCCGTGAGGGTAATAGCCACGCTGCCTGCACTTGTTATGGCGGCAAGGTGCCTTCCCCACGTTCAACGTCCACATTCACAGTCCGTAAACAATGTAAGTCTCTACATACAGTGGTCATCCAACGATCCGCATGCGGCCCGAAATCAAGCACTTGTGCGTCCCGCGGATCTCAGCTGGTCTTTTACGGTTATATTCATCTAGCAATTAACAGCCGAATCCAAAAATTCAACTAAAGATTAGAGCTTCTTATGAGTGTAGTTTTCCTGCTTAGTAACAAACAAAAATGCTAACAGAGATAGTAATGTCTTAAACATTTTTCCAAGGTGACTATCAACAGTCATCAAGTAATGTATAAAATGCATGTTTGACAATCAGCTGCTTTTTAAAACCCAAATACCGATCGATTTCAGTCACGGACCATCTTCAGGGATGAGAGATAAAACAGTTTAAGCCACAACATCACATTCATCATTACTTAAATAATGGCCACGTCTCATATGTAGAACATGTCATGAATTCCAGTATACCTCACAGGACTTTTAAAGGCAAGCATAGTAATCGTATTTTAAGATGTGCTTAAATTTAATTGACGTTGGTGATTTCGGCCGCTTGCCTCAGGGACGTAGGATTAGGTAGTGTGGCCACTGCGGGGTTAAAGAATATGAAATGGGGAATGTTTAATTGTTTGTCTTCCAGTATTGAAAATTCACGGGCGTGAGTGGGCCGTACCGATCACAGGCTATGGTACAAATTTCGAACGAAAGTAGCATGGATAGCAGAGATAGTCACCTTCAAATGCGATCCGTACAGAGTGACTGCTTGATGATGATACAAAATTCAGGGACGATGGAGAAGAGCAAATAAATCAACTTGAGGCAAGGATCCCTGGTTTTGAAACTAAAGAATCTAATGTTATAAGCGAAAATCGTTCTGATACCTCTGACTGAAATACATGTACCGTTACTGCTGTTGTTAATATCGTGAGGTAGGCGAGTTGCAGAAAAGAAAAAAAGGAAAAAAAAGAAAAGAACGTCCATCAAACATGGGCTCTAAAATGCTTACATTAAGAAGTGTAGGCACTTGTCCAGTAGAAGAAATAGGTTTCACAGTAGTGAAGAACAAGTCGTCCTAGTTCGTATGGTATGTATTTTAGAGCCTATTAATGTTACATACACTCCTGGAAATTGAAATAAGAATACCGTGAATTCATTGTCCCAGGAAGGGGAAACTTTATTGACACATTCCTGGGGTCAGATACATCACATGATCACACTGACAGAACCACAGGCACATAGACACAGGCAACAGAGCATGCACAATGTCGGCACTAGTACAGTGTATATCCACCTTTCGCAGCAATGCAGGCTGCTATTCTCCCATGGAGACGATCGTAGAGATGTTGGATGTAGTCCTGTGGAACGGCTTGCCATGCCATTTCCACCTGGCGCCTCAGTTGGACCAGCGTTCGTGCTGGACGTGCAGACCGCGTGAGACGACGCTTCATCCAGTCCCAAACATGCTCAATGGGGGACAGATCCGGAGATCTTGCTGGCCAGGGTAGTTGACTTACACCTTCTAGAGCACGTTGGGTGGCACGGGATACATGCGGACGTGCATTGTCCTGTTGGAACAGCAAGTTCCCTTGCCGGTCTAGGAATGGTAGAACGATGGGTTCGACGACGGTTTGGATGTACCGTGCACTATTCAGTGTCCCCTCGACGATCACCAGTGGTGTACGGCCAGTGTAGGAGATCGCTCCCCACACCATGATGCCGGGTGTTGGCCCTGTGTGCCTCGGTCGTATGCAGTCCTGATTGTGGCGCTCACCTGCACGGCGCCAAACACGCATACGACCATCATTGGCACCAAGGCAGAAGCGACTCTCATAGCTGAAGACGACACGTCTCCATTCGTCCCTCCATTCACGCCTGTCGCGACACCACTGGAGGCGGGCTGCACGATGTTGGGGCGTGAGCGGAAGACGGCCTAACGGTGTGCGGGACCGTAGCCCAGCTTCATGGAGACGGTTGCGAATGGTCCTCGCCGATACCCCAGGAGCAACAGTGTCCCTAATTTGCTGGGAAGTGGCGGTGCGGTCCCCTACGGCACTGCGTAGGATCCTACGGTCTTGGCGTGCATCCGTGCGTCGCTGCGGTCCGGTCCCAGGTCGACGGGCACGTGCACCTTCCGCCGACCACTGGCGACAACATCGATGTACTGTGGAGACCTCACGCCCCACGTGTTGAGCAATTCGGCGGTACGTCCACCCGGCCTCCCGCATGCCCACTATACGCCCTCGCTCAAAGTCCGTCAACTGCACATACGGTTCACGTCCACGCTGTCGCGGCATGCTACCAGTGTTAAAGACTGCGATGGAGCTCCGTATGCCACGGCAAACTGGCTGACACTGACGGCGGCGGTGCACAAATGCTGCGCAGCTAGCGCCATTCGACGGCCAACACCGCGGTTCCTGGTGTGTCCGCTGTGCCGTGCGTGTGATCATTGCTTGTACAGCCCTCTCGCAGTGTCCGGAGCAAGTATGGTGGGTCTGACACACCGGTGTCAATGTGTTCTTTTTTCCATTTCCAGGAGTGTATTTTTTTCTTGTTTTGGTCCAGCCCTGAAGTTGCCTACGCTTCAGTCTCAGAAACAGCAGTACTGATATGCATATTCCACTGTCACAGGTATCAAAACGATTTCCGCTAATAACTTTCGAACTCGCTAATTAATCTGTTTACTGTGCTCCCTCATCCTTGAAAGTTTGTAATATCATTATGGAGTCACACTGTAATTTTTGTAAGGAATACCGTCTTAGATTAAGGCTGTTGTTATGCAATATAATGAGTAGAAGGTAGATGACACTCAAAACGGTAAACGTTTGTGTCTGATATTTCAAAACGCATTTGAATGTAATAGCCTATTAATCAGATAATCATCCGCTCCTCTCACATAATCAACACAACGCTTAGGTAGCTCGTTATAGTGTCACAAGTTTGTAGTCGCTCAGGCTGGAAGTAATCTGGAACTGCATAGTCGAAACGAAGTGTTCACCGAACGATGCCGACATCAGTACTTTGCGGCTGGCGGCCAACGTATCACTTCCTTACTACAGATAGACTGTTTGGGGCTCATAACACACTAATTTATATAGGTTACTAATTAATAATAAGGTCGGTACATATGTGGACTGAGGTGCCGCCACACAATGTCAGTGTAGGCCCTTGAGCAAAAATGTTGGACAACCAATGCTCTGCAGCTACAAACACAATTTCTCAAATATGGTTCAAATGGCACCAACCACTATGGGACTTAACATCTGAGGTCATCAGTTCCATAGGCGTAGAACTACTTAAACCTAACTAAGCTAAGGACATCACACACTTCCATGCCCGAGGCAGGATTCGAATCTGCGACCGTAGCAGCAGCTCGGTTCCGGACTGAAGCGCCTAGAATCGCTCGGCTACAAAGGCCGGTACAGTTTCTCAGATCACAGTTCTCGTCTGCGTGTAAATATCCCCCCCCCCTTTCCCACAGAAGCGAGATATTGATGAAATCATCATGGATTTTCAAGCATTGAATTGCCATGTTTGAACTTCGCCTGAAGATGACGAGTAGGAAACTCGTCGGAACCTTACGACAACACAACACCACGACTCGGCTGATAGTTCAAAAAGATTTCTTCAACGTAATTCGAGAAAGCCTGCATCCCTAAAAGCGACAGATTTATAAGACATCGAAATAACATAAATCAACAGAGTCTGTAAATTCCAAACTATCGTTTTAGGAAGTAAGTACCAAGCACTAGAATTAGTATGTAGATGGCTGCGTGGGTAAACACCTAAAGTCCACTAAAAGAAATACAGATATATTAAAAATACGGTACAATCACATTAGCATTTCATAATGCAATTTCCGGTTTCAGTCAGTCAGTGCACATATTCCGACTGAAGGCTTGTGCTGCAAATGATTTCCACAGCGTTGTCTATAATACTATATAACTGATAATGCTCTAAATGGTTCAAATGGCTCTGAGCACTATGGGACTCAACTGCTGTGGTCATAAGTTCCCTAGAACTTAGAACTACTTAAACCTAACTAACCTAAGGACATCACACACATCCATGCCCGAGGCAGGATTCGAACCTGCGACCGTAGCGGTCGTGCGGTTCCAGACTGTAGCACCTTTAACCGCTCGGCCACTTCGGCCGGCAACTGACAATGCAATGGAAATCACTTCCGGCATGTGTCTGCAGACTTAATACAAACACTGGTTGATTGAAAACAGTCAGACATTGTGAAATAATAATGTGATTATTTCGGGGAAAAAATAAAGCAATATATTCAATCATTTGGGTCCAAAGACCTAAATGTTTTTAAAACAAAGTTTGTTTTTATCATTCAAGTCAAAAACGAATAAAGGGTTTAGTGTTTTCTGAACTCATTTAGCAGATATAATTCCCCTTTTTCCTATTCACTTGCTGCGTGTATGGTGTCTCGATTTCCACAAACTGTTAGCTGAACTAGTACAAGATTTTTTGGTAATTTCTTAAACAGATTTAAAATAGTTATCACCTTATGAAAGTGATGTGAAATGACTTTCAATTCATGGTAAAAACGGACTTACACTAAAGCTGTATCACTTGCAGTCTATGTACTGTCTACAGGCGAGTTATCTGTGAAACTAATAGAAATAATTCATGGGTGGATGCAGTAGTGGGTTTAGGGGCACGAACTGCTTGATGACCGGACTCCATTGCAGACAACTACAAGAGACTTACAGATAAATAATATGACTGAGTCAGTAAAATGTAGCCAGATCTAAGTATGCACAACAGGTTAAGGAATACCAAAATTTATTAATTTTATTTATATTGTTTCGGCATGTTTATATTTTAAAAAATTCGTTATCTACATCAAAAAAACAAATTTTGGACTCTGTCTGAACGGAGTTTACGGTTTTGATGTTCATGTTGTTCTTCTGAATGACTAGTGTGACCATTGCTAAGTTTCGTTTCAGATGAATGAAAAGAGACTTACGCGCACGTAGTATTAGTTATTACTGAAAATAATAAGAGTTTCACAGAGAGGTAATGAAGACTGCTGGGCCAACCAACATAACCGAATTGCACATAAATCATTAAATTATAGAGGAGGCGAAGCAAAAATGAGTTACGACAGGCTACGAAAACGTTCTTGGGGTGATGAGATAACCTAAAACTAAAACTCTCTCTGAACGAGCCTCATAACGCCTAACGGCACCGGCCGACCGCCGTGTCATCCTCAGCCGATAGACGTCACTGGATGCGAAAATGGAGGGAGCCCGCTACTTCTCAATCAAGGAGGTCGTCTATTGGCCTCAGAAGGACTGAGTGCACCCCGCTTGCCAACAGCGCTCGGCAGACCCAGACGGTAACCCATCCAAGTGCTAACCATGTCCAACAGCACTTGATCCCGGTGATCCGACGGGAACAGTTGTTTGGAAATCAGGGAAAAGTTAGTAAAATTTTACGCCAGGAGAACTGCTTTGAATAGAAGCAAACGTGGACCGACCGGAATTTGGAGAAGAATATGGAAAGTTTAGAAATATGGTGTTACTGAAGGATGTTAAAATGTGACTCAATGGATAAATTACGAAATGGAGAAGTACTAAAAATTATAGACGAATAAAGGACTAGTTAGTGGGACATCTGCCATGGCAGCCAGGAGTAGTTAACATGCCAGTGCAAAAAGAATTGGAGGCAAAAAGGTCTGTGGAAAAAGACTTCAGTATGCAAATCGCATTATGTAAGATGGGAACGCGAGGGGGGAGGTGCACAATATAGGACAAGATGCAGCCAATTATGAAATAAGAAACGAATAAAATGAAAAATCGGATACATTTTTTACGCTTAAAGTGGCCACTCGTCGGAGGTTAGCGCGTTCCTGCAATAAGAAGCCTCTGGAGCTGCGTTGACACTTTAACGTAATCGAGCTATTCCTTTCCAGAGCTGCAGGAGGCAGCTACTTCCTGGAGGCGTTCGCAGGGCGAACAAGAGTTTGGGCGCGACTATCCCTTTATTACCATAAGTGCCAAGCCGGACGGGCGCCGTGGCGGAATTATTCCGACCCTCGCCACTACGCCGGATGGGATTTCCAACTTTCTCATCCGCTGAGTGCGACGCAGTCCGGCCTATTTGTCAGGGGCCGGTCGGGGCGCGAGGAGCAAAGCGACGCACCGACCGATTGCGCCTCGCTGGCAGCAGCACGCGATGCGCACTGCACGCACTTGCTCTGCACATCAGCCGAGGCGCAAATTTGACACAGGGCCGAATTTAGCTGTTGTGGCATTCTAGAGGTATAACATATTTACTAATCTGCAAAGCAAACTGGTAGGCCAGCCAAACTGGGAACTGACTAGACAATGTCACTACGTACACTACTGGCCATTAAAATTGCTACACCAAGAAGTGCAGATGATAAACGGGTATTCATTGGACAAATATATTATACTAGACCTGACATGTAATAGCATTTTCACGCAATTTGAGTGCCTAGATCCTGAGAAATCAGTATCCAGGGCAACCACCTCTGGCCGTAATAACGGCCTTTATTCGCCTGGGCACTGAGTCAAACAGAGCTTGGATGGCGTGTACAGGTACAGCTGCCCAAGCAGCTTCAACACGATACCACAATCTTCAAGAGTAGTAACTGGTGTATTGTGACGAGACAGTCTGCACCTAGGATTAGAACAGTTTATAAGTGGTTTCAAAATTTTCGAAGTGGCCATAAGGGCACAAGTGATGCTGAACGTTCTGGACGCCCTGTGGAGGTTACGACTCCAGAAATTATTGATAAAATCCATGATATGGTGATGGATGACAGAAGAGCTAAGGTGCGAGAGATTGCTAGTGCTGTGGCCATCTCGAATGAACGGGTACATAATATTTTGCATAAACATTTGGACATGAGAAAGCTATCCGCAAGATGGGTTCCGCGATTGCCCAAAAACGGAATCGTGTGAAGTGTTGCAAGGATGGTTTGCAGCTGCTCAGGAAGAATCCGCAGGACTTTAAGCGTCGTTTCGTCACTGTGGATGAAACATGGATACATTACTATATTCCTGAGACCAAAGAAGAATCTAAACAGTGTGTTACAGAGGGAGAATCTGCACCAAAAAAGGCGAAGACCATTCCTTTGGTCGGAAAGGTTTTGGCTACTGTCTTTTAGGATAATCTTCATCGACTATCTGGATAAGGGTAAAACTATTACAGGTGCATATTATTCATCGTTATTACACCGTTTGAAAACCGAACTGCAAGAAAAACGCCGGCGATTGGACCGCAAAACTTTTCCATAACGACAATGCACCAGCACATACCTCTGTGGTTGTGGTCGCAAAATTAATGGAAATAGGATTCCAACTCGTTTCACATTCCCCCTATTCTCCAGACTTGGCTCCCTCGGACTATTATTTGTTCTCCACTTTGAAGAAATGGCTGTCGGGACAAAGATTTTATTCAAACGAGGAGGTGATTGCAGTAACTAATAGCTATTTTGCAGACGTGGGTAACTCCTTTTATTCGGAAGGGATCAAAAAATTAGAACAGCGTTGGAGGAAGTGTGTAGTTCTAAAATGAGACTATGTCGAAAAATAAAACAGGTTCACCCCAAACACGTAAGTAGTTTTTATTTTCGCACGGACTTTTCAACACCCCTCACACAAGTTATTTTCCATTTTTAAAACATATTTAGAGAATTCTGAGCCACACACATGTCTGGCTGCTTTTTGCAGTGATTCAAAAGACAAATGCATTACGTGCTCACAAACAGTAAATTAATACCTATCAAAAAGCCTATATACGTTTTTCCTCTGATATTACTTGTTACGAGACCTTCCTCTCAGAATAGCACTACTACAGACTGGTAGCGTAGGTACGAGCATACGGAATAGGTTTCCAGACATGTGAGTGGTTCAAAGATTGTTAAATAATAGAAACCAATACATTGTCCTCACTGGCGTGTGTTATTGAGAGAGAAGGGAATCCTCAGGACTGCTCATGAAAGTGTGACAGGAAAACTGTTATTCACTGTACACGTAAATGATCTGACAGACCAGGTGAGCAATTGGCTGCTGTTTGCTGACGAAGTTTTCGTGAACGGGAAGATGTCATTGAGTGACTGTAGGGCGAAGCCAGATGACGTAGACAAAACTTCTGTTTAGTGAGACGAATTGCAGTTCGCTCTAAAGGCAGATGAATAGAGCATTAGTATTACGCTGCTTGAAACAGTCATGCCGATTATCTAGACGTAATGTAACAAAGCGATATGAAATGCCACGAGCGCGTAAGGATGGTAGTGGGGAAATCAAATGGTCGACTTAGCTTTATTGCGGGAATTTTAGTTAACTGTGGTTCATCTGTACGAGAGACTGTGTACAGAACATTAATGCGACCCATTCTTGTGTACTGCTCGAGTGTTTGTCGGACTAAAGGAAGATATCGAAGCATTTCAGAAGCGGTCTGCTAGATTTGTTACCGGTAGGTTCGGCCAACACCCAAGTATTACAGAGACGCTTCGTGCACTGAAATGGGAATCCTTGGAGGGAAGACGTTCGTTTCACGAATCATTACTCAAACAGTTTAAAGAACGCTTCTATTGCCGTCAACATGTATTTCGCTTAAGGACCACAAAGTTAAGGGAAATTAGAGCTCTTAGAGTCTCTATTTGCGAAGGGAACACGGAATGAACTGTTTAGTAGTGCTACAAGGTACCCTTCGCGATGCACCATACGGTAAAGTTCGGAGTACACAGGGTGTCTCTCATAATAAGAGTCGTCAGACATATGTTCTCTGGTGTTTCATGAGATTTTTTGCAACTCTGTTTTTGCAACGTGTAGGTGGAGTAAGCCCAAACAATTACTGCTTGTCACATCTTTCATGTGATGCCCATTGTCGATGTAAGGTCTCGGTTTGTCTCCCATTAAAAACTGAATGATACTGATAGTGGAACTTTACAAGCCCATAACACAGACACAAATTAGTCTAGTGAGTTATTGGTTTTATCGACATGTATTATCAGGAACGCGCAGCCCCTCCCGCCGGAGGTTCTTGTCCTCCCTCGGGCATGGATTTGTGTGTTGTTCTTAGCACAAGTTAGTTTAAGTAGTGTGTAAGTCTAGGGACCGATGACATCAGCAGTTTGGTCCCTTAGGAACTCTCACACATTTTATCATCAGGAACAGTGAAACAGGAAGAATAATCAGCAATCCAGCAGCGATAGCGATCGGGCGCTGATTGCTACCGCCATACAAAAGCGTTGATTTCATCCTGTTTTTCTGTTCCTTTTAATACATATCAATAAAACTAATAACTCACTAGGCTAATCTGGGACCATTCTATCGAATTGGCACCTAAAATACCGATTTAAAGGCGGAAAACAACCGGACGCCTTCCGTTGACACTGGGCATTGTATGAAAGATGTGGTGAACAGTATTTCTTTTGGCTGACTCCAGCTGCACATAGAAAAAACGAAACTGCAGATGTCTACCGAAAACCAGACAAAAGACGACTGACAGCCCATAGCAGAGACATCAGGTACATGCAGATATATTTGTAGAAAAGGCCTAAATCTGGTCCGGGGTTCCTTCAGGAATATGGGGAAAATGCAAGTCTGAGAAAATGACACAACATCTAGGAAGCATTTTCTCGGAACGTATTCTGACATCTACAGCCACAGATGCACAAATTGTTAAATCATGCGCTATCTGGGAGCACTTATCTACGTGAGGACCAGTGCCTGTGTTCTAGTTAAACGATGTAGTAGGCACTCGTTGCAGTCCGCGGCCTCAGCTGGTTCCATCTTCCTTTATTGCAGAGCCTTCCGCCTCATTTAATTTGCATACATACGACTTCCCACACGCAGGGCGTCCCATTCTCAGCGTCTCCTTGTGGAGCCTGGGAGGCAATCTCTGCTAGAACACTATTCCGCTTGCACGAGGAACGAGCTGGTGCTATTAATTTTCTAGGGCAGATGGTATTTAACGTCTCACACTACAGAAAAATTTAATAAAAGAAGTGCTCCATGTCTCCGGTATAAGGGAGAACCTGATGATCAAACACTGCGACATCATGGCTTCTTCAACATCTGATATATTTTTTTTAAATTTAATTTGCAGCAATTGCTGAACGCAAAAACTTTTACTCTTTAGGTTCTTTTGTACCAGATGTTGTGCACCCAATTCATTAATGATAACTGATCCAGGGGATCCATCAACGAATCAAGGGTACTACATAAAGTATAGATATAAATTATGTTTTTGTAAGAAGACAAAGAAAGTTGCAGTTAAGAATTATTCTTGGGCCCGGGTACTTACATAACATCGAGATTTCCAGTAAAGAAAATTGATTAGTAACAATAACAGTATAAACATATTAAACGGAGGTGTCAATTAGCCTTTGAAAATTTGCATGTTCGACAGCATTGCACTTTCGATTTATACGCATCCATTATAAATTGCTAATAGTATTTCTTAAAATGGGAGCGAAGAACCTGGCACCATGTACAAGTTTCAGGACATCAGGTGAATTGTATACAGGATATATTCCAGTCTTCTTCAGTTCTCATAGACAGAGGTTGCAGTATATTGTTACACAGAACTTTCGGGTTTACCGACGTAATTGACATTGTAATCACAATTCCCAACAAAAGATTGAGCTTCCCCGCTTTTAAGAGCTACTCTGATAACCACCGACAACGTGTTATCTACACTACTGGCCATTAAAATTGCTACACCAAGAAGAAATGCAGATGATAAACGGGTATTCATTGGACAAATATATTATACTAGAACTGACATGAGATTATATTTTCACGCAATTTGGGTGCATAGATCCTGAGAAATCAGTACTCAGAATAACCACCTCTGGCAGTAATAATGGCCTTCATACGCCTGGGCATTGAGTTAGAGCTTGGATGGCGTGTACAGGTACAGCTGCCCATGCAGCTTAAACACGATACCACAGTTCATCAAGAGTAGTGATTGGCGTATTGTAACGAGCCAGTTGCTCGACCACCATTGACCGGACGTTTTCAGTTCGTGAGAGATCTGGAGAATGTGCTGGCCAGGGCAGCAGTCGAACATTTTCTGTATCCAGAAAGGCACTTACAGGACCTGCAACAAGCGGTCGTGCATTATCCTGCTGAAATGTAGGGTTTCTCAGGGATCGAATGAAGGGTAGAGCCACGGGTCGTAACACATCTGAAATGTAACGTCCACTGTTCAAAGTGCCGTCAATGCGAACATGAGTTGATACGCCAGTATGGCGATGACGAATACACGCTTCCAGAGTGCGTCCACCGCGATGTCGCCAAACACGGATGCGACCATCATGATGCTGTAAACAGAACCTGGATTCATCCGAAAAAATGACGTTTTGCCATTCGTGCACCCAGGTTCGTCGTTCAGTACACCATCTCAGGCGCTCCTGTCTGTGATGCAGCGTCAAGGGTAACCGTAGCCATGGTCTCCGAGCTGATAGTCCATGTTGCTGCAAACGTCGTCGAACTGTTCGTGCAGATGGTCGCTGTCTTGCAAACGTCCCCAACTGTTGTGTTAGGGATCGAGACGTCGCTGCACGATCCGTTACAGCCATGCGGATAAGATGCCTCTCATCTCGACTGCTAGTGATACGAGGCCGTTGGGATCCAGCACGGCGTTCAGTATTACCCTCCTGAACCCACCGATTCCATATTGTGCTAACAGTCATTGGATCTCGACCAACGCGAGCAGCATTGTCGCGATACGATAAACCGCAATCTCGACAGGCTACAATACGAGCTTTATCAAAGTCGGAAACGTGATGGTACGCATTTCTGCTCCTTACGCGAGGCATCACAACAACGTTTCACCAGGCAACGCCGGTCAACTGCTGTTTTTGTATGAGAAATCGGTTGGAAACTTTCCTCATGTCAGCACGTTGTAGATTTCGCC
The DNA here is from genome assembly GCF_021461385.2 of Schistocerca piceifrons. Taxonomy (NCBI): domain Eukaryota; kingdom Metazoa; phylum Arthropoda; class Insecta; order Orthoptera; family Acrididae; genus Schistocerca; species Schistocerca piceifrons. The sequence continues at coordinate 1,163,377,941 of NC_060138.1, forward strand.
ACCGGCGCCAACCTTGTGTGACTGCTCTGAAAAGCTTATCATTTGCATATCACAGCATCTTCGTCCTGACTGTTAAATTTCGCGTCTGTAGCACGTCATCCTCGTGGTGTAGCAGTTTTAATGGTCAGTCTTGCATTATGGACCAACGATCACTAGATAAGAGTAAGAAGCTCAAATTAGCGTTCAATCCTCTTGTGACATGGTTAGCCTCAAGTGATAAATTAAAGTCAAGACTCACGTGGATACAGTGTCTGCCACTTCATTAAGCCGTTTGATACGACAATTATATGCAGAATACTTTAATCAAAAACACTACTGGTTGCAATTTATCCTTTTTAATTCAATGATTATGTTGATTTTAAAGAGACAAAATTTATTTCGAACTGCAGTACTTGTTAGTCTGCACATGATTCCTCATCCAGTTCAAGAAAAGAGTGTAGCTGGCAAAAGTTACTTCCGTCAACAGGTTTTAATAGAAATGTGATTTAGGAAAGGAGGCTCCAGAAACGCTGTAACTGCGTGCAGCATGACTAAGAACAGGTAGGGGGAGCTGTACCATCGGCTCACTGAGAAGAGCCGTGGGGGACCGACATACAGACTCGCCGATGTTCTAATCGTATTCATGCCATACTTTTTTTTTCAGTCAAAGCATCAAATTGTATGTTATTTACAACTCCACAATGCGGTTCCTTGTGTATTTGCTTGTGTTTCTGTTAGCGTATAAAATTAACATCTCACAGACTTAAATGACTACTTTGTTTCGTCCATGACACAAATAAAACCGATAGAAAATAATAATGGATACAGTAACATCGTCTGTATCTAATGAGGTACAAAGAACACAAAATGTAGACTACACTACATTGCACCTTATGCTATGCACAGTTGTTCCATTATGTACAATTGACGTCCGGCCTTAGATTCACGGAGTCGGTACGTACATGTACAAGTAACGTTCACTTTAGAGAAGATGTACAAAGCGATCACCTTCCATTTGCAAACGCTTCGCCATTCACTGAATCGTACTTTGCTGTCTTCTATGCAACACATCTGCATCCACTGTTGACAAAGGGACATGTACGCGAACTATTAGGTCCTGTACATCCACGGTTGGTGTACTAAAATCCTACTCCCTTAAGAATCTTCAAATAAAAACCTAGTGGATACAGTTCCGGGGAACATGAGGGTAGAACGTTGGCCCGCATCTCGTGGTCGTGCGGTAGCGTTCTCGCTTCCCACGCCCGGGTTCCCGGGTTCGATTCCCGGCGGGGTCAGGGATTTTCTCTGCCTCGTGATGGCTGGGTGTTGTGTGCTGTCCTTAGGTTAGTTAGGTTTAAGTAGTTCTAAGTTCTAGGGGACTTATGACCACAGCAGTTGAGTCCCATAGTGCTCAGAGCCATTTGAACCATTTGAATTTGGTAGAACGTTGACCTCCATAACCAATCCATTTAATTAGAAATGCTTCATTTAAACAGTTACGCACATTTATTCCTAAGAGTGACGGCCCAGCATGCTGAAAACATAGCTTTCGCCGAACACCAAGTGGGACGTTTTTTAATGTGTCAGGTGAAATATTGTAAAGAAACGTAAGGTTCAAGGGCGCATTCAACTTGTCCTGCAGTAGTTAAAGGGCACAAAAGTATTCCTTCCACGCTAGCAGCCCACAGATTTGCGCCAAAGCATGCCAGAAAGCACATAATGACTGTTGCAGAGGTTGAAAATTCCTTCAACAATGAAGTTAGATTCGTCACTCCAAATCACGTTACTCATAAAATGTTCCTCATCTTCAAAAAAAGAAAGTTCAAATGTGTGTGAAATCTTATGGGACTTAACTGCTAAGGTCATAAGTCCCTAAGCGTACACATTACTGAACCTAAATTATCCTAAAGACAAACACACACACCCATGCCCGAGGGAGGACTCGAACCTCCGCCGAGACCAGCCGCACATCCTCATCTTCCATTTGGTGTAAAATCCATTCGGAAAACCGTACTCGTCGAAAGCGGTCGTCTCGCCGCTACGGTTGAGTTAGTGTGTAATGATATGGATGAAGCTCTTCAGGGTGTAACACTTCACCAACGAGTCTTTGAGATATCCGGAACTGCCTTTTAATATTACGGGTAATTAGCCGAGGTGATTCGTGAATGGCTTCACATGAGAGCACACTCCGCTGCAGAGTGGGAAATTTCATTCCGAATAAAAATGATTTTGAACTGTTCTGTACCGTATATTTATTTGTGTCTATTCCATAGCAGTTTGGAAAGAATATTGTAGATAATTCATCAGCTGTACTTTTCAACGAATGTTCAGTTGTTTTTCGATCGCTTTCATTGGGCTAATCAGCTCTCTCATTGCTGTGTCAAGAGAGCAGCGCGTAGCTAACGCTACCTTGTCCCTACATGGCGTAGGCATTTGGGCTGTATAATAGGCAGTTCGAGCGCGGAAACCACGCCACCAATATCTTACTTCACAAACTTTTTTACAAACTTCCAGGTCATGTCGACAGCTGAAATATTGCGTACAGATTTTTTCAACGTTAACTCACAGTGGCAGAACGAGCAACACAGGTGTTGACATGACAAGTTTGACCGTTCCCCTGTCAGTGAACTACGGCAGCTGGCGCTGTAATGAGGGTGTCACACCCTGACATATACATTCAGACGCAAAGCACGAAGTACAGTGTTTCCAGGTACTCGTTTTCATGAATGTGTTTCCAAAATACATACGATCTGGATGAGGAATCGCATGCCGACCTCTAAGTGCTGCATTTTTTCTTCTCTCTGTATTAGAGTGTAACTCAGCTGCCCCTACCGTTGGGTTTTACGGCACTCGCAACGCCTTCAAATACCATGTGCAAAGATTTTCGTATTCTATCACTTGCTACGTGCAAACTATTAGTCCCAAAAAAAATTAATAGAACTTGCTTGAAGGAAACTTAAAGTAGCTAAATTTTATGCTGGAATGCGTTTCCGCTAGAGGACTTTATCCGAATTATTCAAGGAAAACGTAGAAAAGTGGCCTTTTTTTACTAGTAGTATACGCGTTGTTAGTGAGAAAGTATGAACCTCGGAGTAGTTTCTGAGGCTATTGCAGATTGCATAAACCAACTGGTAGGAGCAGCTAAAGTTTCAATACGAGCTTTATACACTGAACCGCCAAAGAAACTAGTATAGGGATCCGTATTCAAATAGAAAACGTCGCTGCGGTCTGCAACGCCTATATAAGAAAACAAGTGTCTGGCGCAGTTGTTATATCGGTTATTGATGCTACAATGGCAGTTTATCAAGATCGAAGTGAGTTTGAACGCGGTGTTGTAAGTCGCGCACAAGCGATGGGACACAGCATCTCAGAGGTAACGATGAAGTCTGCATTTTCCCGTACCACCATTTCACCGCGAACGTCAGGAATCCGGTAAAATATCAAATCTCCGATATCGCTGTAGCCGGAAAAATATCCTGCTAAAACGGGACCAACGGCACTGTGGAGAATCGTTCAACGGGACAGAAGTTCAACCTTTCCGCAAATTGCTGCAGATTTCAGTGCTGGGCCAATCATCAAGTATCAGTGTGCGAACCATCCAATGAAACATAGATACGGGCTTTTGGAGCCGAAGGCCCACTGGTGTATCCTTGGTGACTGCACGACACAAAGCTTTATGCCTCGCCTGGTCCCGTCTACAGCGACATTGGACTGTTAATGACTGGAAACATGTTGCCTCTGTGCGGCTGGTCCCGGCGGGGGTTCGAGTCCTCCCTCGGGCATGGGTGTGTGTATTTGTCATTAAGATAATTTAGGTTAAGTAGTGTGTTTGCTTAGGGACTATGACATTAACAGTTAAGTCCCATAAGATATCACACACACACACACACACACACACACACACACACACACACACACACACAATCCCTGGTCGGACGAGTCTCGTTTCAAATTGTATCGGGCGGATGGACGTTTACGGATATGGAGACAACCTCATGAATCCACTGACCCTGCATATCAGTAGATGGTGGGGACTCTGTAATGGTATGGGGCATGGGCGGTTGGAGTGATATGGGACCCCTGATACGACTGTATACGACTCTGACAGGTGACACGTACCTTAGTACCTGATCACCTGCGTCCATTCGTGTCCATTGTGCATTCCGACGTACCTGAACAATTCCAGTAGGACCGTGCGACACCCCAAACGTCCGGAATTGGTACAGAGTGGCTCCAAGAACACTCTTCTGAGTTTAAACACTTCCGATGGCCACCAAACTCCCCAGACATGAACATTATTGAGCATATTTGGGACGGCTTGCCACATCAGAAGCTCTTCTCCCCCTTGTACTCATACGGATTTATGGATAGCCCTGCAGTATTCATGGTGTCAATTCCCTGGAGCACTACTTCAGACATCAATCGCGCCCATGCGACGTCGTGTTTCGGTACTCCTGCGTGCTCGCGGGGGCACTACATGAGAGGAGGCAGGTGTACCAGTTTCCATGGCTCTTCAGTGAACGTTATAATCAACGTCAGTCTTACTGACATCAGTCGAAATACGTTTATAGTTACCAAACACAATGGGTACCATAAAACTTTGAACAACGTGTTAAAATAGTTTTTTGTTTTGGTCCCCTGTTCGAATACAGACCCACAGGTTTCCACAATGTCATACACTCAACACACGTTTTTCTTATTAGTTCACATAAAGCCATCTGACGGCGAGGTTTCAACTTCTACAAAGGTATTGGAAATATAATAAAAATGGGTGGTACATTAAACTTTTAATTTCTGCTGTGAGTGGTGTTTTCCCGCTCACTTTTTGCTGACACCAACGTACAGTCAGAATGGGACTGACCACACCTACAGAGAGTGCAGCCCTTTGTACAAACATCGAAGATTCCAGAAATATGGTATTTATACACCCACCGAATATCCCAAAATATACAAACATTGCAAACGTAAGATGTTTCAGGAACTAAATACTAAATAACAGGTAACTGCTGCTTCTAGATTTTGAACTGGCGGCCCGCAGACTGCGACGCTAACGCCTACACCACACTGCTTTCATCGCGGCTCGTTACATTACGACCTCTCCTGGAGAAACAGCGATCCGCTGTTTCGGAAATTACGACCGGAGCTGACTACAGTACCTTGAAACTGGATCCTGTCGATGGTCTTCCGTATGAGGGCGCTGATAGGTCCTCGTGTTCTGGATGTGAAGTTACGTCCTCTTTACTACGAAGGACATCGAGCTCCTTTCGTCGAATTGTAAGTTTCCTTGAACCTCCCATCGTCCGTGTGCTTCGACTGATTGCAGTAGGGTTTCCTACGGAGAACGTGGACAACGTCTCTGTGATTACATCTTCCTCATGAAGGACCATAAACGTAGACTTCATTTGTGACGTCCGTCAAGCGACGAAGGACACTATAAGACCCAGAGTAGCCCTTTAGTAACTTATTCGATAGATCCGCTTTCCGCAGAGGCATAAAAAATCATGTGAATTCTCCTGGGCAGTATCTCACTGGCCGGTGCTTGGCTTTATAGCACTCTCGGTCTTTCCCTGGGCGTCCAGCGTCCGTATATGAGTGTTAAGTGGTTGAGCCTAGGACTGTTGATATTTTTAAAAATGTCGGGAATCTGATACATCGATATTAAAAAAAAAATATTCTCGCTTCCCGATATATCGAGAGAAAGTACCTATATAGAGATATATCGACGGAAAAAATATCGGCGTACCAGCCTATAAAGATATCTGCTGTATGAAACTTCCTGGCAGATTAAAACTGTGCTTTCGGCTGCGGTGAGACGAGGACGTCCGCTGCGCCTCGCCGTGCGCGACCGTGAGCGCTTGCTTGTGTTTACCTTCTCGCGGCGCGAGTTGTATTTGTTCCAAGTTCAGTCCGATTATGGCACACACATGGCGCCACGATACGATCAAAATTACTTTCCAACCAGATCACGCGCGTCCTCGAGCCTATGAAATAGAACAGTTCATGCGCGACGATCTATGTTTAGATCCGGCGACTGTCGTCGGAATACATTTTTCTATAACGGCGAGCGTGGTTTATGTTAAAATGACCAGTGCAGAGGTCTGCGCGACAGTGGTTTCTAAATACTCGAACTCTCTCCGATTCAAACATTCTGACGGGCATATCGGTGCAGTGACGGTGGATCATGCAGGCATGGGCCTAAGGACTGTAAGAGTTTTTGAGCTCCCCTTCGAGGTCCCAGAGGAAGTTGTCAAGGACGCCTTCCGACCATATGGCAATGTTATCAGCCACGTTGCAGAAAAGTGGCAAACTTTCTCGACGTATAAGGTCTACAATGGTGTGCGCCAAATTAAACTTGAGCTCAAGAAACATGTGCCGTCCTATTTGAACATCGGTGGCTGTCGTGCAATCATCATGTACGACGGTCAACCGCGTACCTATTCCGGATGTGGGCAGGAAGGCCATGTTAGATCGAGCTGCTTACAACGTAGAATTACGCAGATACCAGTGGGAGACTCCGTTTCCCCGACGGGGACGACAATCCTGCCCCTCACGTACGCTCAGACGACGATGCGCACCATAGTTGAGAACGAAACGGGCGATCAGACACATCCATCGACGCCAGAAGTACCACGGTAGGAAGAGGAAGGACCCTCGGTGCCAACCCATATGTCGCTCCCTCCACAGCAACAACAGCAGCAACAGTCCCACGGACTCCAGACGCAACATAACATTCAGAACGCGATGGACGTGGACGCGAACATTGTCCCGACCGCGGCTTTCCTAGCGGAAGGTGATACGACGCTGGATTGCCTCCCACATTCGGATACGGATGTCCACGTTCGAAAGCAACGTTCGCTCCGACGACGCAAGCGACGTCGGCGGACCCCTTCTGACGATTGCCTCCTACAGACGGCCGGTCAAGAAGGTGACATCTCATCAGACAGCATGGATGCTGCGCCTGCTGAGGATCTAAGTGGTGTAGACGGTTCACTTGCCCATACTACGAGTGCCCAGTTACTTCTTGCACCACAAACGCGGCAGCTCGCGTCGATGGATGGCGATCCGTCTACCTCTACCAAAGACGACGTACGTGAGAGAGGTTTAGGTGCCGATCAGCCACACAGCATCGTGTTGCACCCACTGTGGTCGGACGATGTTGAGGAACTTCCTGAAGAGGGCACGGGTGACAGGGGAGGGGGCGGCATTGGGGATGCCACTACTAGCGTGAAAGACTCATAATTTGTAACGGGTTTGGTGGGTCCGGCATCTCTTGCGGTTAGCTTTTATTTTATGGCGTCTACCCTAGGTGAAGAGGCTAGGCAGCACACCTTTCGCCTTGCCACAATCAATATCAACGCGATAAGGGCACCACACAAACTGCCAATGCTACAACGCATGCTTGATGCGGCGGACATCGACGTGGCCCTCTTACAGGAAGTATGTGTCGCTAGTTTCCCTGACTTCTACGGATATACCGCCCACATCTCCCACGCCTCTTCTACCGATTGTGGTGTGGCTGTTCTGTTACGGGACGGTTTGGCGGCTACGGACGTACTGTACTTACCGAGTGCAAGAGCCATGGCAGTAACTGTCAACGGTGTACGACTCATCAATGTATATGCCCCTTCAGGATCAGGGAGACGGAGAGATCGGGCCCGCTTTTTTTCGGAAGATATTACGCGTCTATTTATGGGCCACATAGACGATATGGTGATCGGAGGGGATTTTAACTGTACATTATCTCCATCTGATCAGCAGCCACATCACGTCCCGTGTGCGGAATTGGAAATGCTAGTGCGTGACCTCCACCTGATTGACACGTGGCGCCACATCCATGGCCCAGCTCCTGGTTACACCCATTATACAAGCCATTCATCAAGTCGGTTGGACAGGATTTACGTCACAAGCACCCTTTCGACGGCGACGAGAGGAGCAGAGCTCTGGCCCACTGCATTCACCGACCACACAGCCTATATTTGCACCATTGCCCTCAAACCTGCACGTGTGTGGCGCAGTAGGCCCCCCTGGAAACTGAACGTCGCCCATCTGGACGAGCCGGCATGTAAAGGTGCTGTCGAAGAGTCGTGGAACGCGTCCTTACGGCGTCGTGGTCGGTACCGATCGACCCTCAGTTGGTGGATTGAATGTGCGAAGCCTGCTCTTAGACGCACCTTCATGGCTTACGGCCGGGAAGCAGCGGCATGGAGGAGGAGCACGGAAAACTTTTATTACACCGTCCTACGGGAATGTCTTGCTATGGAGCCCTCACCTGACAGGCAGATCACAGTCAATCGCGCGAAAGCGCAGCTCGTCTCCTTAGCACGCCATCATTTACAAGGCGCTGTTATACGGTCGCGTGCTCCAGACATGGTACAATCAGAAAGGCCGTCTATGCACCACGTGCTCATAGAACGCAGGAGGCGCCGCAGGGCACTGGTAACCGACATGATAACCGACGACGGTCGACATGTGGTAGAACAAGCAGATATAGCAGAAGCCTTCTATGGGCATTACGCTCAACTTTATTCAGCAGTGCTCCCTGATATGGCGACGGTAGACACCGTTTCAGCACATGTCCACGGTATAGTTCCACCAGACATGGTACCGAATTTACTGGGAGAAGTGACAGAAGAGGAAGTGCTCGACGCCATTGGTAAAGGTGCTCCCCATAAATCACCAGGAATCGATGGGTTACCATTAGAGTTCTATCGAGCCTTTACACAACTGTTGCTACCGTGTTTGATTGAAATTTGCCAGGAATTGATGTCCCCGGATATAACATTGCCTGCACCATTCTTGGAAGGTCTGATTGTCCCCATCCATAAGCCGAAGGGACGGAATCATGTCCGCGACTATCGTCCCTTAACGTTATTGAACAGCGACTTCAAGATCTTTTCGAGGCTGCTATCAGAACGTATTCGCGGCACACTATTGCACGTCTTGTCCGGAGATCAGACGTCCTTGGGGGCACCCAACAACATCAGAACTGCGTTATGTCGTTACAGAGATCTCATCTCCCTTGCACGGGTGAGACGTTTGCCGGCAGCCCTCGCGTCTATCGACTTTAGCCAGGCTTTTGACCGTGTGGGCCACACTTTCCTCACGGCCGTTCTACGGCGCATGGAATACCCCGACCCCTTTATCACAGTGTTGACACGCCTACTACATGGTGCAACTTCCCGAGTTCTTGTCAATGGAAGACTGACGGCACCCATGCCGATCCGCCGATCAGTACGACAGGGATGTCCATTATCAACATTGTTATTTGCATTGGCCTTAGAACCCTTGTTGTGTGGTCTCCGAGACAGGCTCACTGGGATACAGTTCGGCGGCTCCATCTATCGCTGCACCGCATATGCGGACGATTTGCTGATCGTCATACGAGGAGCTGACGATATGGCCGCGGCTTTGGACTGGATTGCAACCTACGGTACAGCTTCTGGTAGCCAAATCAACGTTGACAAGTCCGTCGCCTTGAGCATCGGGATTGGGCTACCGCAGGAACACATTGCCCCCTTACGCTTCAGTGATACTGTACGCTGCTTGGGCTTAGATTTCATGAACGACATGCGACGCGCGACGACGCTCAATTATCGACGCCTTCTTAACCAAATTAGGGCCGGAATTGCAAATCAGCGCTTGCGATCCCTCAACATCGTTCAGCGGGCGTATTATGCCAATGTATACCTTGCGTCCCGCATACCGCATGTCGCCCAAACGCTACCCATTCCGAAGCCCTTGGCTCGTAGCATTATGGCAGCGCTGGGATACTTCGTCACCAGTGGTATGTTACTGAAGATCAGATACGTATCTCTTACCCTCCCCAAGGAAAAAGGTGGTCTCGGCCTAGTTAACGTCCATGATAGGGCCATTGCCCTCTATGTTAGCTCACATTTAAGTCTGCTGCGCCGTTGTCCTACGAGCCTCACGAGTCTGCTTCTGACGGCGCTACGTCCTGCTTCACTAAGAGCGCCGGTGCCACTAAAGGACATCCCAGCGCCCCTCTTTTATATAGGACGTTTCTATTTAGAACAAAGTTATTGCAGTGTCGCGCTCACGACACCACAAATGGCCACAACTCGACGCCTATATCATGACGTGCTGCAACGCCGCCCCCTAAATGTGGTCGAACTAAAATATCCTGACGTACGGTGGCGCGTGGTGTGGAAGACTGTACACGATGCCATGCTTGATTCCGATGTTGTTTCTCAATGGTACGTCGTCGTTAATGGGAAGCTCGTGACGCAAGAACGTCTCTACAATATCCACATGACTCTCCCAATTGTGTGGGTTGTAATACAGTAGATTCTGACGAGCACCGCCTCAGCTGTGGAGAGGCGGAACCGGTTTGGCACCTAGTGCGGCAGATGCTGGCTTATCTCTTGCGAGTTAGGCCGGAGCATATATCTGCACGCACGTTATTGTTTCCGGATGAGACATTTTACCCCAAGACTCGAACCAACTCTGTCACCTGGATACGTGGACATGCCGTCCATTACCTCTGTCGTGACGGACACAAGGATTTCCTTGACTTCTGGCTCTATTTGCAAGAAAGACATCATGCTATTTCCGGGCATACCAGATATCGACAGTGCTTCGCAAACTACCTATGGAGTGCCTTTCACAGCCCGCCGTGTAGCTGGAATGTTCCAGGCAGTGGCAGATGAGGTCAGAACGAACTGCAAACGACCATATATTGAACAATCTTATCAGTGGGCGCAGTCGCTGGGAAGCCTCACTACGACGTGGTAGCTTTCTTTTCATGCTATTTATGTCTCATATCTTCAATGGCGTCTTCATTCTGTTTTAGTTTTCCAGGCTTGGTTAACTGTGACTGCTCGCACATTGGGAAAAAAAAAAAAAAAAAAAAAAAAAAAAGAAAAGAAAAACGTGGGCAGGAGACCTGCTTTCAAATCCAAATAAATACACAAGAACAAAATAAGAACAAAATGAACAACAAATAAAATTTAATAAAGTATTATACCCTTTCCTTTCTTCTTTTATTTTATTTTTTTATACAAAGTTCAGAGGCATATTTAATTTTTGTTCGTTGGCGGAACCTGAAGTGGCGGCGAACGGCCGTCCTAGTTAGCTTCAGGATAAAAAAAAAATAAAAAAAATAAAAAAAAATAATAAAAAAAAAAGGCAAAGGTCCCGAGTTCGAGTCTCGGTCGGGCACACAGTTTTAATCTGCCAGGAAGTTTCATATCAGCGCACACTCCGCTGCAGAGTGAAAATCTCATTCTGGAAATATCTGCTGTACATTGAACATAAGAGGGTCATTCAATAATTAAGAGAGACAAATTGGTCAGAGGAAAAAGCTGTTTGTAGGGCAAGTTTGATATTTTTATGGCCTTAAGTTGGCATCACTGGGATGAGCCCTGATCAGCTGATATATCAACATTGTTTTGTTTATAACCTCGAAAATACTTTACAACATGGCGAGTCCGCTTGAAACGCTCGCTTTTGAAGGCGACAAACCAGTGAGTATATACTGTAGAATGTGTAAAGGTTGTATGAATAGTGCAAATTTTTACCAGTAGGTAGAGCAGTTCAAAAATGATCGCGACTCAGTGACTGACGAACACCGTTCTGGCCGTCCAGTTGCAGTTTCAACCCCTTCACTTGAAAGACGAATTCATGACATTATTCGCGCCGACCGTCGTGTGACTGTGGAAATGATACACTACTGCCATTAAAATTTCTACAACAAGAAGAAATGCAGATGGTAAACGGGTATTCATTGGACAAACATATAATACTCGAACCGACATGTGATTACATTTTGATGCAATTTGGGCGCATAGATCCTGAGAAATCAGTACCCAGAACAACCACCTCTGGCCGTAATAACGGCCTTGATACGCCTGGGTATTGAGTCAAACGGAGCTTGGATGGAGTGCACAGGTACAGCTGCCCATGCAGCTTCAACACCATACCACAGTTCATCAAGAGTAGTGACCGGCGTATTGTGATGAGTCAGTTGCTCGGCCACCATTGACCAGACGTTTTCAGTTTATGAGAGATCTGGAAAATGTGCTGGCCAGGGCAGCAGTCTAACATTTTCTGTATCCAGAAAGACCCGTACAGGACCTGCAACATGCGGTCGTGCACTATCTTGCTGAAATGTAGGGTTTCTCAGGGATCGAATGAAGGGTATAGCCACCGGTCGTAACACATCTGAAATGTAGCGTACACTGATCAAAGTGCCGTCAATGCGAACAAGACGTGACCGAGCCGAGTAAGCAATGGCGTGCCATACCATCACGCCGGGTGATACGCCAGGATGGTGACGAATACACGCTTCCAATGTGCGTTCACCGCGATGTCGGCAAACACGGATGTGACCATCATGATGCTGTAAACAGAACCTGGATTCATCCGAAAAAATGACGTTTTGCCATTCGTGCACCCAGGTTCGTCGTTGAGTACACCATCGCAGACGCTACTGTCTGTGATGCAGCGTCAAGGTAACCGTAGCCATGGTCTCCGAGCTGATAGTCCATGCTGCTGCAAACGTCGTCGAACTGTTCGTGCAGATGGTTGTTGTCTTGCAAACGTCCGCATCTGTTGACTCAGGGATCGAGACGTGGCTGCACGATCCGTTACAGCCATGCGGATTACATGCTTGTCATCTCGACTGCTAGTGATACGAGGCCGTTGGGATCGAGCACGGCTTTCCGTATTACCCTCCTGAACCCACCGATTTCATATTATGCTGACAGTCATTGGATCGCGACCAACGCGAGCAGCAATGTCGCGATACCATAAAAACCACAATCGCGATAGGCTACAATCCGACCTTTATCAAAGTCGCAAACGTGACGGTACGCATTTCTCCTCCTTACACGAGGCGTCACAACAACGTTTCACCAGGCAACGCCGGTCAACTGCTGTTTGTATATGAGAAATCGGTTGGAAACTTTCGTCATGTCAGCACGTTGTAGGTGTCGCCACCAGCGCCAACCTTGTGTGAATTCTCTGAAAAGCTAATCATTTGCATATCGCAGCATCTTCTTCCTGTAGGTTAAATTTCGCGTCTGTAGCCAGTAGTGTAGTTTATCAAGTTCAAGATAGTACTGGTACAGTTCATGAAATTATCTGTAACAAGCTGAAGTACCGAAAAACATGTATAAGATAGGTCCCAAAGGAGTTGACGCCGCTACACGAGGAAACAAGGTGGAGAGTGTGCACAGAACTAAAGAAACGTAATGAAAGAGAATGTGAACACTTCCTCAACAAAATTTTAAATTGTCATGAAACTTTGGTTCAGAATGAAAAATTCCATTTGTATCTTTAAATCACTTGAAATGTGGTCAGAAAATCGTACAACTGTTTCCTTGAACGGCTGCTTCCAATACAATCTCTTTATATGTAATTCAAATGCTTTAAACGGAAATGGCTGCCAATAATGGCGCTCTCTCTCTCCGCGAATTTCTACAACGTCCGTTGCAGTCAACGCCTAGATCACAGAAGTCCTTGGTTCATCGCTCCAATCATTCACATCGACTTTTCCACAGAGTAATACAACAATTAAAACAGCCAAAGATGTTGCACATTCTCGAAGGTTCCTTTTTTGTTTTTACAGCTGAATAGTTCATTGACTCTTTCTTACGAGAGTTGTAATCTTTTTTTCACACAGACATTTTCCTTGTTTTTAGATAAAATGAACATAATACAGCATTCATCACACCTGTGGTGATTGGGTAGTGGGTAAGGTATTCAGTCAGGTTATTATTCATTGATTCCCGTTTTTCGACTTCGGTTACCTCCGGAAGAGGTCGATTCCATTTCGGTGAAATGGCGCTGCTACAGGCGGGTTTGGTACCAGATGCTCCTGAGGTTATTGGGGCAGGTGCTCCCATCGTTGGAATCCCTTTCAGTGGCTCACATTCAGTTTCGAAAAACTTACGTGTTCATGTTTTTGATTAATTCGGCGATTCTGGATTTATTTACCACGGCGCTATTGCAATGGAGATACTCCATTCGGGTACCTGGGGAGAAGCCATAAACGAAAGACGTTAAGCGCAGCAGGTTGCTAACCACGGAAACCAAGTGCAATCCATGACGTGTCGCTGCGGTACGTTGCTTCGTATCTTACAAAGCACTTTCAAAGTCAATTTCTGACACTAGTGAAGTTACAAACGTCGGTAATAAAATCTTTATGGCGTAAAAGCTACAGGCCACTGCGATAAAACGAAAAAGTCGTACAAATTTTTAACTACGTATTGTTAAATGTGCAGTTAACGCGCGGAAAATATCACACCCGAGGTGATACTCCGCGCTGTGCGACAATGTAGCATGTGCACTAAACCAAAAAGAAGAGGGACGTTTCTAAGATATACAGTGCAGAAAAGATGAATGTCTTCATTTCTCAGTGACACCCTGTAAAAGCCCAATGCTGAAATTACATCATGATGATGATGAACAAATGTAAGTGTTGGTAGTGAGACAATCAGTGACCTGGTTACGGATATTCAGGAACGGACTGTTATTTCTCGACACTGTTTTTAAGGCAACTATTGAAGAATTCTCTCTCGGTGAAACTAATATAGCGAAGTTTGTTCGACTGAATTTATTTCAAAGGACATAGAAGCTCAAAGATCAATGATCTGATGTATCAAACTTTAATCATTATTACGTGTGGTTTTTAGCGCATAATTAGTAAACACTGAGGGTTGCAGTGACGTCTCTTCGACTAAAGTCTAGTGAACTATAACAGGTTTTCAGTCTGATATGCTTCACAATTTTTTGCCCAATACATCCAATGGCAAAAATTTTTAATCATTTTTAATGTAAGACTATCCAGTGGCGAGTATTTTAATTTCAGTTGTTTGCTTCTTTCCTTATTTCTCTCATTTCCTTACTTCTTTTATGAGTCTAAGCTATAGAATCAATTTCTGGGTATCTTTGTAATTTACAGAGATAAATGTCAGTGGGACATGCTGAGGGTAATTTTCCACAATAATTTCGATCTCCTCTACCTCCGTTTTGATGATATGATAGCAAGCCTACATTTCTTACAGCCCGCTACATCTGCATGAAAGAGCTCGCAGTGAATCGTATTGAATGTTTTTTTCCTATGACTGCGTAAAAAAAAGTGGCCAACTCGAAACTAACTCAATGGTGTGTGTTTTTCACGATGTAGTTTGTGTTGTTGCTCAATTTAAATCAGTGCAAGAAACGCATAAACCTATTGTACCACCTACGGTGTCGTGTCCGCAGCTCGTGGTCGTGCGGTAGCGCTCTCGCTTCCCACGCACGGGTTCCCGGGTTCGATTTCCGGCGGGGTCAGGGATTTTCTCTGCCTCGTGACGACTGGGTGTTGTGTGCTGTCCTTAGGTGAGTTAGGTTTAAGTAGTTCTAAGTTCTAGGGGACTGATGACCATAGATGTTAAGTCCCATAGTGCTCAGAGCCATTTGAACCATTTGAACGGTGTCGCGAACATGCTTTATCGCCCTGCTCGGATTGCAACACAAAGAACACTGACAGTTCACGAAAACTGGTACACGCCAGATAGTCGTGACGAAGAAACCAAACCGAGAGAGATACGCAGAGTGTCCAGTATCACTCCAAGCCCTTTCGGAGCAACGTAGCTAGCAGTATGAGGGTATCCAAAGAGAAAGCCAAACAATAACGGCAGAGCACAGCATAATACGAAGTGTGAGTCAGTAGCGGGGGAATTAGTTTTAAAATGTAATAACACTATACCAACAGCCGTTATTTTTATATTGTTTTATTAGGCGACCAGTTTCGACGTCCCAGTTACATCATCTTCAGGCTTGTCGCATGAATAACACCAAAGTACTACTCGTGCATCTATACGACAAGGCACCAATATTTATAACTGGTTCCGTAGATATCCGAACTTATTAGGCATGTGTGCTCTTCACACATGTGTCAAGAGCACACATGCTCTTGAAGTTCGGATATTTATGGAAGCATATACAAATATTGGTGCTTTATCTTATGCGTTCATGTGTGGCACTTGATGTGATTCATGCGACAGGCCTGAAGATGACATGACTGGAACGGCGAAACAGGTTTCCCAATGAACAATATCAAAATAACGGATGCTGGTACAGTGTTATTACATTTCATTGACAAGCCGCGGTCCCACGCTCCCGAACCCAAGATGGAGTTACGTTTGCGGTTAGTTTTATGCACTGTCTGACGTCAGCTGTTAGCCGCCATCACACGTTGCACTCTTTGGGCGCCTCCTGTCAGCCGCTATCCAAGTCTTCGGCAGCGATGACAACAGATTATCGATCTTGCTGTTGGAGGACAGAGATAGAGTAAATTCAACCGTTTCTGATTCCTTACATTTGAAAGATATTTGCTGCATGCACACTGCTTTCCGTCTAGCCACACATCAATGAATTTCTGAAACTTGATATAAATCTATACTTTAGTCTATCATTTTTGTCACAGGTTTCACATTTAGCTAATTCAATTTCTTCAGTGTGTTGTTCTGAATCACTGGATTAATTACTGTAATAAATTATGATATTATCTGGATGCAGAAGTGCTAATGGGAGAAAAACCAGAGGCAGGGACAGATGTAATAGATTTGACAGAATTGAAGAAGAGACTCCAAAAATCAAAATAAAAAGGACCATCTGGGCTGTATGGAATTAGAATTGTTAAGATATGGTGAAGGATTTTTAGAATTGAGAATTCCCAATCATACAGGGAAAATAGCAGATGAATGGAGATGGGGTGTAATTAGATGACTGCTTTAAAAAGGAGGCAGAAGTGTGGAGGTCGCCCCTTTGGTAGCGATTGGTATGCCAGGTCGGTATGCCGTTCCACCACCTCATCGTGGTGAACTGACGTTGAACGTCGAAGCGTCAGTGAGACAGCCCACGTAAAGACCGTATTCATGACAGTTGCAGAGATAGAATCGTAGCTGAGAGGGGGTGCAGTGCACTCTGGCGATGCTAACCTGTGGCTCCCGCCATGGCTGAAGACAAATGGCCGGTACCAGCTCGGGTCGTTCGACTGCAACAATACAGGCCTGCACTGGACGACGGTCATGTGTGGCGTAGCTGGTCAGATACCTGGCCCAGGCTTGAGACAATGGCTCCCTGTGGAGGAGGTGACTCGACAAATGCGATTGCACCAAGTTGACTGCACGCAGGCTTCAGCTCAGGCAGAGACCTGTAGGTAATGGCAGTGAAGTCTGGCAACAGTGTCCGGCAGCTTGATCTTGTCGTAAATTTGACCGAAACTCGTAGTAGAGGCGTGCAACCATTATAATCACAAAAAACTATAAGGAATTTAAAAATAAGCTGGAGGTTTGTGGCAAAACAGGTACTAGATGTCTTTTCGACCCATTTCTTTTATTGCTCGTTTTGTGTTTCGAACACTTCCCATGTTCAGGACACCTGATAAAAATACAGTATCAAATATAAAGTTACATAGCGTACATAAAATACAGGTTTGTTAAATAAGCAATGTAGTTGCAACATATTTGCACAACAATTATTTTTGATAGATGGGTACATACAGTTTTAATTGTTATATGTGACTTTGACAATAGGCAGTGGCACGATGGGATAGTCTAGATGTTCCACAGAACAAATTTTATAAGGCAGGAGTGTACAAAATTAAATGTGGATTTTGCGATCACTTCTGTATTGGGCAAACTGGGAGAGAGTTTAAGATTCAGAGAACACAATGTGCAAATAACAGTGATGCATTGGGTTGCCATTTGAGAGACCAGAACCACCATCTCATGACAACTGAAAATAGCCTTTTCATACTCCATTCTGGAAAAATGATAATATTTAAGGTTTTCTCGAGGAAACTGAAATCCTATACCAACAGTCGCCTTGCTCCCAGCCTTATATTAATGAGCAAACCTATAGTAGTCAAAGTGGTTTTTCAGTATATCTGATGACCTTCTTGTGAATAAAAGAAAAACAGATAAATAAGCTGCATTATTAGACATCTGCTGAAATCCTCCCTGTATTCCTTTTCGAAAAAAGAAACAAAATTTAGCTACGTATTTTTCTACTTTGTTCCTATGGGATTGTGATGGATTACAATTACAGAGAAATACTTGTCTTATTTTTAATAAATCACATTATGCGTAATTCTCTCCTGTTATCGTTTTTATATGTTAAAAAAGGCTGTGTTTACAAAAAAATTATTTCCTTGCATGTATTGTTTTTTGAGTAATTGACTGGCATGAATAACTCTTAAACTTCCTAAACACATATTCTAATTCATATATTACTTTTAACAATAACTTCCAATATGGACAAATATGTAAGTAATGATAAGAATGAAATAATGTTGTAAATCAGCGCCTTTGTAGTTGCACTGCCTGTTGATAGATCATTTACCTAGTGGGAAAAGAGACCATTCCTATCATTCCACTGTAAGTTTTGTATGTGTTTGGTCATCGTATCTCGTTACTGTTGCTATTTTAACTTCATGGCATTTCTGACGACTTTTGAGGCAAAGTTATAGTTAACACTTATTTGAAATGGTACTATTGCAGTTACATTCCTTCTACGAGGTGTGGCTAGAAAAAAACCGGACTAGTACTGGTGAAACAATAAAACGAATGCAATAAGGCTGAAAGTCGCGTGGCCTGTCACGTGACTCTCGCTCCGCCTACTGCTCGAGTTTCATCTGCCTCCTGCACTCAGTCTGCCCGTGGCGTCTGTTTTAAGTAGTTGACGTTTTGTCTGTGCGTCGGAAAATGTTGAGTGTACAGAAAGAACAGCGTGTTAACATCAAATTTTCTTTCAAACTAGGAAAATCTGCAAGTGAAACGTTTGTAATGTTACAAAAAGTGTACGGCGATGATTGTTTATCGCGAACACAAGTGTTTGAGTGGTTTAAACGATTTAAAGATGGCCGCGAAGACACCAATGATGACACTCGCACTGGCAGACCATTGTCAGCAAAAACTGATGCAAACATTGAAAAAATCGGTAAACTTGTTCGACAAGATCGCCGTTTAACAATCAGAGCAGTGTCTGAGTTAACAGGAGTTGACAAGGAAAGTGTTAGGCAGATTCTTCATGAAAGTTTCAACATGAACAAAGTGTGTTCAAAAATGGTTCCAAAGTGTCTCACAATTGAACAGAAGGAACGCCGAAGAATGATTTGTTCTGACATCCTGGAAAACATTGAAAGTGATCCCACCTTCTTACAAAATGTTATTACTTGCGATGAATCGTGGTTTTTTACTTACGATCCCGAAACTAAACGCCAATCGATGCATTGGAAAACTCCTGGTTCTCCACGACAAAAAAAAGCACGAATGTCAAAATCGAAATTCAAAGCAATGATGATTGTTTTTTTTTTTTTTTTTTTTTTGACATCAAAGGGATTGTGCACATTGATTGGGTGCCAGAGGGACAAACAGTGAATCAGCATTACTACATTAGCGTCCTGGCTACCCTACGTGAGCGAGTACGGAGAAAACGGAACGATTTGTGGAGAAAAAAGTCATGGATCCTTCACCAAGACAATGCCCCAGCTCACAGTGCGTTGTCAGTGAAGACGATTTTGGCAAAACACAACATTCCCATCTTAGATCATCCACCCTACTCACCTGATTTGGCCCCCTGTGACTTTTTTCTTTTCCCTAAAGTCAAGTCAGCTTTGAAAGGAACTAGATTTGAGACTGTTGAAGCAGTAAAAGAAAAAGCGACGGAAGTAATGTATGGACTTACCGAAAATGATCTGCAGCATTGCTATGAACAGTGGAAAATTCGTATGGAGCGGTGTAGAGACCGAGGAGAAGAGTACATTGAAGGAGATAACATGAAATTGTAAATAATTGTAAATAAATGTTTATTCCAGCATCAGTCCGGTTTTTTTCTAGCCGCACCTCGTATAAGGCACGTGAGTCTTATGTACACTATGGTACTTTACGAGTTGTTTGTGTGTCTGTACATCAGTGTACTGCATTATTTCGACAGTTTACGAGTACTTTTCAGGTGACCCCAAGCACGGCAGAGCGAGTGTTTTGTATCAGTGTGATAAATGAACTATGTGAAATCCGTCCCTAGATAAATTGTTCAGAAAAATAAATACACTCCTGCCTCTCTCCAGCAGCCTAGCGCAGGCTGAGGCCTTTTCCCGCCATTTCCCACCCTCAGACCGCCATCATGTATTTCGTTGCAGGAGGGACAATGGTGCCCTCAGGTGGCGGTACTGTGTACTAGGTCAGTTGGACTCTGGACCTCATGGTGAACACACTGGATGGAGAACTGCCTCAAATTACTTAAATAAAGACTGTCTGCAAAATAAAGACTTACATCCATCCTATCCAGCACAGGCTGAGTCCTCTTCCTGCCAGTTACTAGGAAGAGGTGGCAGTTGGATGACTTAGGTTTGTGGAGATAGCCAAAGTGACCTATTTTCCCGCCATTTTCTTAGGTTAGTGGAGATAGCTGTGGTGTTTTCCATTATCTTGCTGGAATTTGAACTTCTCACCATTTCCTGGGGTATAGAGGGGGGGGGGGGAGTTAGCGGAGGGGAGCGGCCATATCTATCACCACCATCTTGGATCCGCAATGTTGAATACATTTGACAACAATGCATTGTGGGATGGCGCCCCTGTTGTTCCACTCCTGTTCCACTCCTGGTACTGGGGTTGTTTTCAATTGGCCGGCCAGTGTGGCCGAGCGGTTCTAGGCGCTTCAGCCTGGAGCTGCGCCACCGTACCGGTCGCAGGTTCGAATCCTGCCTCGGGCCTGGATGTGTGTGATGTCCTTAGGTTAGTTAGGTTTAAGTAGTTCTACGTTCTAGTGGACTGATGACCTCAGATGATAAGTCCCACAGTGCTCAGAGCCATTTGAACCATTTTGTTCTCAGTTCGCCATAAAGTAGCTTCCTCGAATTGAAAAGTTCACACATTGCGATGCCTATCAGATTCCCATTAGTCTGGTCTATGGGAAGCTGTTTCACGTAGAGGGCCATCAAGGATTCGAAATGTGACATGATTTGATAATTAATTCTTTAGAAATCATTCTGCGTACAAGCGCCTTGCGCCTCTGCTGTCGCATTGTGTCTCCCCATAAATGAGATGCATGGCAGCTGACTGTCAGAGTATAATCAGCTGTAAAAACACAACGTAACATAATAATAATGTAATTCCTTATCTATGGGTGTGGGTACTGAGAGCAGTAATGAAAACTTGCCCTACCTGGAAGTAAGATGTAATTGTGTTACAGATAAGATTGCAATGATTAGTAGACAGTTTTTGTGTAGTTTATTCTATACGACCTTCTCCCAAAACGAGGAAGGCAAAGAAACTGCAGTAGAAGACGTCCACTATCAGAGGTATAGGAACGCTTTTCGCTTGTAACTTCAGAGTCGGTCTTCTCATGACCAAGGTCCCTTACCTCAAACTGATAAATTTACACTTCATCATCCCTGAGAGTCTGTTACACCATCACGGAATCACCGTGTATTTCTGTTGAGTTCGCCACTGTTCTTGTCAATATGGGATCTAGTGCAGGCACATGACCTGTACTTTACATATTGCTTCAGACGCTAGGCTCTTTGTTCATCATAACCTAAATTTCCACTTCGTAAAATTTCGTTCTGGTCTAATATAATAGCTTGTTTCGGCTTCATAAAATTCCTTAGAATTGTATTTGTGTTTTCATGTCCTTTCGCTTGTACTTACTATATGAACACTCATCATATGATTGTTTTCACATGTGTTTCTGTTTCGTTTCTAAATGATCCCCAACATTACTTAAATTTATTGGAAAACAAAACGTCTCTTATTCACATTGGTTTAACAGGTTTTGTAGGGACGTGGCATCCATAACGTAATTCTGCGAAGCCTTTATCAGTTAAGCTGATACAGCCGATGTGTGTCGTCGAAATACAACGATACGGATACCTCGTTTCATCTAAAAGGCGATGTTTATTATTAATCAAAAAACTGAGAAAATACATCGACAACTTACGAAATACTTTACCTCGTCAAGCTCCAGTTTCAGACTTTTAGTCGAGAAATGTAAGGCAGTCAAGTGATACTCAAGTCATTCACACTGTGTTCAATTTTTATTTTATCATTCTTATTATGATATTCGTTTTTTTTTTTCATTTTATTAGTCCTTCATATATCCTTTCGACGATGGGCTTCAACCATATATTGTAAACATGATTTGCATGCCTGCAGAATCAGATTGCCCAAGTCTCAGAATTACATTTTTATCCATAGAGCCAAGCTTAAAACAGTCCTTATCTGTCATTTTAAATTACAAGCTATAATCTGTTTCACAAGACCATAATTATGGCATAGGGCTTGGCTTAAGCGAGTTCCGACACCATTACGAGCAGAGCGAAGGTAGCAACAGGTGGTGGTTTGCATTAACAGCCTCAGACTGCACTGATTATATTTGTTTCTGAAAAATAGTGTGGTGGCAACGTTGGTGAATGTAGCCGAACTGAAGTGGAACAGACACAAGGTTTTCTTCTGTGCTGGTGGCTAATAGCAATTAGCAAACAGTATGAACATTTCTGTTGGTTGTTGACACTTGGTTTACTTTAGGCACTAGAAGCTGTGCATCTACAACCCTGGTTAAAGCTACAATAGAAAAATAAGTGTATCCACGGGTGCTGTGAAAACGAGAATCTGTGGAAGGCAGCGTGATTTATACACAATCTGACCAAAAGTATCCTGACAACCCTACGTAAGGCAGAAATGACCACTAGATGTAGGGACAGGCGCATCCGGCAGCATAAAGAAGAGGCGGAGAGTCCTGTGTTGTCGGTAGAGGAGCAGTGGCAGCCGAATGGCCCTGTCAAGAGAGAGACTTCGAACGTGGACTAGCCACTGGATGTCAGCTGAGCTACAACCAGAGCGAGATGGCGCAGTGGTTACAAGCTGGATTCGCATTCGGGGGGACGAACGTCAGTTCAAACCTGCGTCTGTTCATCGTGTTTCATATTTTCCCTGATTTCCCCGCATCGCTCCAGGAAAATGCTTTGATGGTTGCTTTGAAAGGGGACGGCTAATTTCCTTCGTCATCCTTGAAATAATCCGGGCTTGTGCTCCGTTTCTGTGATCTAGATGTCAGCGGGACATTAAACCCTAACCTCCCTTCCTCTCTTCTGAGAAACGAGTCGATCACGGACATTTCAGTAGTTCTAAACCTGCCCAAATCGACTGGTGGTGATGTGACCGTGAAGTGGTTCAAATGGTTCAAATGGCTCTGAGCACTATGGGACTTAACATCTATGGTCATCAGTCCCCTAGAACTTAGAACTACTTAAACCTAACTAACCTAAGAACAGCACACAACACCCAGCCATCACGAGGCAGAGAAAATCCCTGACCCCGCCGGGAATCGAACCCGGGAACCCAGGCGTGGGAAGCAAGAACGCTACCGCACGACCACGAGATGCGGGCAACCATGAAGTGGAAACGCAAGGGAGCGGATATTGATCGTCGAACACTGCGTAGGGTGGTTATAAAAATTGCTAGAAACCAGCGGAAGGAACCACTCGTGAGACACAAATTGTTACCTGAATTGCAGCTAGCACAATAGATGTGGTTGGTTGGTGGGTTTGGGGAAGGAGACCAGACAGCGTGGTCATCGGTCTCATCGGATTATGGAAGGATGGGGATGGAAGTCGGCCGTGCCCTTTCAGAGGAACCATCCCGTCATTTGCCTGGAGTGATTTAGGGAAATCACGGAAAACCTAAATCAGGATGGCCGGAAGCGGGATTGAACCGTCGTCCTCCCGAATCAATAGATGTTACTAGGGAGTTTATAAGAATGGGCTACAGTGGTGGAGAAGCTTCACGTAAGCCACACATTTCTCTATCTAGTGCCAGGCGACGCCTGAGGTGGTTTAAATGGGGCCGGAGGGTAACTGGGAAGGAGTGATTGGGAGTGATGAATCACGCTATAAACTGTGGCAATTCGAAGGAAGGGTTTGGGTTTGGCAAATGTCTGGAGAACGTAACATGCCATCACGTGTAGTGCCAACAGTGAAGTACAGAGGAGGTGGTGTTACAGTATGAGGGGTACTTTTCTGTGGTTGAAACGTGTGCTCCTTATTTTGGTTAAGAGAACGCTAAATGCGGAAGGATATGATTACATTTTACAGCACTGTGTACTACGTCCAGTAGAGGAACAGTTCAAAGCCAATGATTATTTGCATCAGCATGGCAATAAACCATGTCTAAAGCAGCATTTGGGAGGCCTCGGTTTTTGGACAATTACGTTGCTGAAATGGACGGGCCCGACAAGAATCCCTAACTGAAACCCATGGAACTCATTTGGGATGAACCAGACCGCTGCGTTAAACATCACTACCTTCTCTGGTTTCAGCTCTTGTGACAGAATAGGCTGCCGTTCCACCACAGACATTCAGAAAAAATGGTGCAAACGGCTCTAAGCACAAAGGGACATAACATCTGTCATAAGTCCCCTAGACTTAGAACTACTTAAACCTAACTACCCTAAGGACATCACACACATCCATGCCCGAGGCAGGATTCGAACCTGCGACCGTAGCAGCAGCGCGGTTCCTGACTGAAGCGCGTAGAACAGCTAGGCCACAGCGCCCGGCAGATATTCAGAAACCTCACTGTAAGTGACCCGTAGCAGAGTTCAAGCTGTAATGAAGATGAAGAGCGGGCACAGCCTATATTTTTGTCCACTGACAGGTGTCCGCATATTTTTGATCACGTAGTGTAGGTCATAAACTAAACAGTGGAAGCAGGAATAACAACATCGTTTCACCGTCGCCTCCCCAGCCGTACGGCTGTGCGGAGCGGGCGCCTCAGCCTCTTCTCCAGTCGGCAACCTCTGCCGACCGACACGTGCGTGGTTTGGTGGGCGGGACGGGTGCCACGCCCACGTGCTATCAGCGCCGCTATCGCCCCAGTGCCGTCGTGTCGACACGGCCCTTCCGCCCTTTACTCCGGAGCCCTTCGCCTAATTACTCCAAAATATTTCGGCCAATTTAGGTCCGGGCGCTCACATGCCCCACCCGACGGTCCCGCCACACACGACTTCCGAAAGCACTTCTCGTCTTACGCACTTGGGAGACATCCATCCCGGCTGTCGCTCCGAAAGAAGAACGAAAGGAACGCTAGCCACCGTACGGTAATGTCGCTGATGGTTATGGTGTCTGCTTGCATTCCTCCAGTAACTCTTAACTCGAAGGCTAATGTGCGGATGTGTCAACGTTTCGTTACATACAATGGAAAGAATATGCGAAACAATTACTGCATTTTTTTTTCTCTTCCGTGATGTCATAACAAATATGCTGCTATCCTGTACCTTTTTCTTGTTAGTGTTTTCCATACATTCCTTTCCTCTCCGATTCTGCGGACAACATCCTCGTGGCTTATCTTATCAGTCCACCAAATTTTCAACGTTTTTCTGTAGCAAATGCTTCGATTCTTTCTTTCCCGGTTTTCCCACAGTCCATGTTTCACCACCATACAATACCATGCTCCAAGCGTAAATTAATTTCTTGCTCAGTGAAGGCCTATGTCTGATATTAATAGACTTCTGTTGGCTATTAATGCCCTTTATGCCAGTGCTAGTCCTCCTTGCTCTCTCCATCATGAGTTATTTTGCTGCCTAGGTAACAGAATTCCTTAACTTCATCTACTTCATGATCACCAATCCTCTCGCTGTTGTCATTTCTGATAATTCTCATTACCTTCGTCTTTCTTCGATTTACTCTCAGTTCCTCCTTACCCCTTTTAATCCGAGCACTACGTTCTTGGTCCTCCGCTTTTATTGTTCCCTCTTGGCTCTTGTACATACTGTATACTACCTGTCTTTCCCTACAGCTTCCCCCTATATTTCTCAGAATTTCGAACATCTTGCACCATTTGACATTGTCGAAGGCTATTTTCAGGTCGGGAAATCCTATGAACGTGTCTTGTTTTTCCTTTAGCCTTGCTTCAATTATCAACCTCAACGTCAGAGTTGTCTCTCTGGTGCCCTTACCTTTCCGAAAGCCAAACTGATCGTCACATAACAACTCCTAAATTTTCTTTTCTACTCTTCTCTAAATTATTCTTGTCAACAACTTAAATGCATGAACTGTTGACCTTATTGTGCAATACCTGTCGCACCTGTCGGCTCTTGCAATCTTCGAAATTGTTTTCAAGACGCTTTTCCGAAAATGAGATGGTATGTCACCAGACTCATACATTTTACACACCGACGTTAATCATCATTTCGATGCCACTTCTCCAAATGATTTTAGAAATTCTGATGGAATGTTATCTATCCGTCCTGCCTTATTTAATTTTACGTCTTCTAGACCTCTTTTGAATTCTAATTCTAATACTGAATCCCCTATCTATACCTGTTTCTTCTTCTATCACATCTTCAGAGAAGTCTTCCCCCTCATAAAGGCCTTCAATTTAATCTTTCCACCTACCCGCTCTCTCCTCTGCATATAACAGTGGAATTTCCATTGCACTCTTTTTAATGCTGCTATCCTTACTTTGTTTCACTGACAGTTGTTTTGACTTTTATATATGTTGAGTCAGTTCTTCCAACAACCATTTATTTCTCGATTTCTTCAGAATTTTCGTAGAGACATTTCACTTTAATACTTCCTATTTATTTCATTTATAAATTACTTGTATTTCCGTATTCCTGAACTTCCTTGACCATTTTTCTACTCCATTCTTTCATCTATCAACTGAAGTATTTCTTGGTGTTACCCATGGTTTCTTCGCTGTTACCGTCTTTGTGCCTATGTTTTGCTTTTCAGCTTCTGTGACTGCCCTTTTTATTTCCATTCATCTTAAACCTTGCTGCCTACTGAGCTATTCCTTATCGCAATACCTACAGCCTCACAGAACTTCAGGCGTATCTCTTTATTGCGTAGTACTTCCGTATTTCACTTCTTTGGGCAGAGCTCAATTAGTTCTCCTTCTCTCTCATTCCTAGTACCAAGCTCATATTCTCCTTTAGTCGTTTTTTCTACTCCTTTCCCTGCAACTGCATTCCAGTCCCCCATGACTATTAGATTTGCAACTCCATTTATGTACTGAATTACCAGTTTAATAACCTCATCTACTTTATCTGTCTCTTCATCTTCGCCTTGCTACTATGGCATATACACCTGAACTGTCGTTGTCTGTGTTGGTTAGTTGTCGATTCTGATGAAAACCACCGTATAAAAACTGAACTGTTCACATTAACTCACTCTCTGCCCTACCTCCTATTCATTAAGAATCTTACTCCTGTTGTACCATTTTCTGCTGCTGTTGCCATTACCCTCTACTCGACTGACCAGACATACTTGTTTTCTTTCCATATCTCTTTACTGACTCCCTCTGTACCAAGACTGTCGACCGGTGTAGCCGAGCGGTTCTAGTCGCTTCAGTCTGGAACCGCGCGACCGCTACGGTCGCAAGTTCGAATCATGCCTCGGGCATGGAAGTGTGTAATGTCCTTAGGTTAGTTAGGTTTAAGTAGTTCTCAGTTCTAGGGGACTGATGACCACAGATGTTAAGCCCCATAGTGCTCAGTCGGGCATGGAAGTGTGTGATGTCCTTAGGTTAGTTAGGTTTAAGTAGTTCTAATTTCTAGGGGACTGATGACCACAGATGTTAAGCCCTATAGTGCTCAGAGCCATTTGAACCATTTGTACCTAGACTGAACCTCACTGTTCCATTATTTCACTGCTTATAGTTTCCGTACTACGATCAAACTTCTGGCATTCCACTCTCTGACGTAGATTGTTATCCTTTCGTTGGGTATTCAGTCTTTTTCGCATGGTCACCACCCCCTTGGCAGTACCCTTCCGGAGATCCGAATGGGGGACTAGTCTTCCTATTCTACTTTAAATACCTATTTATAGCCGTACTCTGAGATGCTGTAACGCCCTGATGATGACTGATTCCCCACTCTATGTTCTCAGATTCGAAGAATTAAATTTACAAGTCGTTCTCGTAGTACCGGCTCAAGTATAAGGCATTTACAACAACTTCATACGATTCCGTTTGCACACTACGCACCATAATCATTTGAGTCTCCCTCCTATAACATAACATGAAGCGCAATTTTTCTCAAGTTTCCCTTCAACTGCTCCACTATTACTACTCATTCTACAATATCATACGATCAGCCTAATTATCTTCGTCCAAAGTATTTCGCATTCGTAATCCATACTAACCTCAGCAGATATTTTCGTATTGTCTATGGCTGTAAACACGGCTCAATCTTGAGCATTCAACCTATCTTTGCGATATACATTCCAGTCCGAATTTTGTATTTCATTGCTGTCAACATCAAGTCTGAGCTAGCTTTCTGTCTGCAGCATTAAATGGGCATATTACAGTTTTAAACCGAGACTAGACAGACACTGTTACGTGGACGCTCCTGCGTTTCACTACGGTAATATAATATTAAATTTTTCTTTCTCCGATGAGCTTTGGCGGATGTTAGTCTCTGTAACCTCTTCCTTATCTGAAATAAGAAAATACCGTACCTTTAGAAGGATTTGTCTATCCTAAAATGAATGTCCGCTATACACATAATATGCTACCCTAATCCCACTCCCCGTGTGTAATGCACACCAGACCTACTTACGGGGATGCTACAGTTCTCCACCCGATCGAGGAGGTCTACAAATCTGCAATCCAGGTTGTCACTTAATCGCCTGAGCATCTGGTTCTAAGCATTACACTTGGCTCATAACCAGAGGACAGGGAACGATGCTGAAAACACTAGCTCTGCTTCCACGCCGCGTAGGACCTTCAAGAAAGCAGCCAGCTGCTTGCAGAAACCGAGGCCTGCCTCTGATCTCAGATGGCAAACATCGTTCGTGCCAATATGAGCCAAAATTATAAGCCAGGTGTACCCAGTGTGCCGCAGTCGCCTTCCTCGGGCGTGCAAACATAGTAGTCACTGGCTTTGTTTCCCAACCTGCGCGTTAACTCCCTAAGGGGCTTCATCACACGCCAAATGTTGTTACTCCTAAGGACAAGCAACCACACCCTCTTCTCTTTAGGCCTGCTGGTTGATGTGCGCTTTCAGCAGTGGTCAGTACATCAAACTAGCATTTAAGGCGTAAGGTGACAGCCCTTCGACCAGTCTTCTCTTTCACCTACCACCCAGGGATTCACGACCACTCCGCTGTTCACCGTTCACCGTCAGGTTAGTGTCAACCGACAAAAAAAGAGCGATTAGGAAGATGTTACGTCATCAGGCATTACAGGCGACACTGTAGGCATCAGAAGAGCCAAAGCATTTGTCTCAGATGCCCCTGTGTCATCGCAGCCCAGCATAACACCCTGAAACCGGACAGTGGAAAAAGACCCTTGTTTACGTCCACAACAAGCCCATTTGATATCGATGTTAAGTCAATGTTCGCCTAGACACAAGGAATATAACACTAGTCCAAGCAGTAGCGAGATGCAATCTAAATACTGGTGCTACGCTGCTTCTGGTTATCAATACACTACAAAGTCAGCTCATTTGACACTAACACACGAAAAACGAGAAGTGTTGAATTCACCCAGTACTCTTGGTGTCCAACATGACGTACAAAGGAAACAGTCCCTTACCAGCAGGCATCAACTATACAGCACCGTCACGGTGCCATAGAGAACTAAGCGAAATACAGTAGAAATTATGGCAGCACAAATTAGCAAGAATTATAAACAACTTTTTCACAAAAAATTTATAATACTAACCAAAGTATGAAGATGAAACGTGGCAAGGTTCATCAGGACTGATTAGTCTATGAACACTGGTCTAGTCTTAGATCCAGTGAACCATGACTAACACAACTAGTAGTAGATCCAGATTGTCTCTTCTGGTGGAGGCTATAAATACAGTCCTGATACAGTTGTGTCGCAGTTTTGATACTCCGAATACTACTGGGCGACGATGCTGAATTCAGGGAAGCCCCGAGTCCGCTTATATCCGCATTTGGCGGTTTGATGTCTGTTTGGAAACAATCTTCATAACATATTCCGTGCTGTGTGCGACCTCTATGGTGTCTGACCATAACTGTGTTGCGCCTCTTTGGATGCTGGCTTTGTGTGGCGCCCTCTCTGTATACAGTTGTTTACTCAGGGGTAAGACTTTGAATCAGTTAATCGGCACCAGTCACACACGCATACACACGGTGACACACCTAACACTTGCACTGGAAATATTTAGAGCATGAAAGCCAGTATCGACATGTGATGTGATTTTCACAGAACTGTAGGCAAGAACGTGAGAGCACGCAACCGATACACAGATTTTGAGACTTTACTAAAGTGCACTTATTTACAACAGTTACCAATTTTTAAATGTGTCAATGCCTATTGATAGTAATATCCTAAAACTATAATAAATGAGAAGGTCAGTGGTGTTTCCTGCACGAAGCTGGTACAAGTAGCTTACGAGTTGTCTTATTGTGAACATCGTTAACATTGTAAACATAGACAGCTGTTTGTTCCACCCTATTGTTTAGACGCCAAGCCATGACGTTATGGTGTCTTGCGTTGTGTTGTGTGTATATTGCGACTGGATTACGATGGTCCTGTCAGTTATTGTGTGACAGTGGACGCAGCAGGACCTGCTTTGAATATTTTCTCTGCTCCCCCAATTACCGTACCACGTACGGCGGAAGATATCCCAACAGATGTCCACCACCGCAACCGTTATTTGTGGACCTCTTCAAACAGTTATGTGCAAGTTGTAGTCTAACGCCTAAAACAGACAACAGAACGACACGTGTGACTGGAGAAGAGGGGAAAATTAATATTCTTGCTGCTGTAGGAGTACGACCGCAGAGTAGTTGAAATAAGTAGTTCTCGTAACATGCAAAGATCAGCACATTCCTCAAACTGGGGAACTATCAAGAATGGGGTTCCACAAGGGTCAGTCTTGGGTCCTTTGTTGTTCTTATTATATATTAATGACTTGCCATTCTATATTCATGAAGAGGCAAAGTTAGTTCTCTTCGCTGATGATACAAGTATAGTAATCACACCTGAGAAACAAGAATTAACTGATGAAATTGTCAATACTGTCTTTCAGAAAATTACTAAGTGGTTCCTTGTAAACGGACTCTCACTGAATTTTGATAAGACACAGTACATACAGTTCCGTACAGTGAATGGTATGACGCCATTAATAAATATAGACCTTAATCAGAAGCATATAGCCAAGGTAGAATATTCCAAATTTTTAGGTATGTCCATTGATGAGAGATTAAATTGGAAGAAACACATTGATGATCTGCTGAAACGTTTGAGTTCAGCTACTTATGCAATAAGGGTCATTGCAAATTTTGGTGATAAACATCTTAGTAAATTAGCTTACTACGCCTATTTTCACTCATTGCTTTCATATGGCATCATATTTTGGGGTAATTCATCACTGAGGAATAAAGTATTTATTGCACAAAAGCGTGTAATCAGAATAATAGCTGGAGTCCACCCAAGATCATCCTGCAGACAGTTATTTAAGGATCTAGGGATATTCACAGTAGCTTCTCAGTATATATACTCTCTTATGAAATTTGTTATTAACAACCAAACCCAAT
The DNA here is from genome assembly GCF_021461385.2 of Schistocerca piceifrons. Taxonomy (NCBI): domain Eukaryota; kingdom Metazoa; phylum Arthropoda; class Insecta; order Orthoptera; family Acrididae; genus Schistocerca; species Schistocerca piceifrons. The sequence goes on from NC_060138.1 coordinate 1,163,409,439, forward strand.
TCAAAAGTAATAGCAGTGTGCATAACTACAATACTAGGAGAAAGGACGATCTTCACTATTCAAGATTAAATCTAACTTTGGCACAGAAAGGGGTGAATTATACTGGCACTAAAGTCTTTGGTCACTTACCAAATAGTATCAAAAGTCTGACAGATAACCAACAAGTATTTAAAAAGAAATTAAAAGAATTTCTGAATGACAACTCCTTCTACTCCATAGAGGAATTTTTAGATATAAATTAAGAAAAAAAATAAAAAAATAAAATAAAAAATAAAGAAAAACAAAAAAACACAAAAAATAAAGTTTTTATATTAACTTAAGTATGTTGTTAAATTAACCTAATTATGTCATGTATTGGAAAATTCGACTCATTCCACATCATTACGAAATATCGTATTCATGATCCATGGAACTAGTATTAATCTAATCTAATCTAATCTAATGCAATCGTACAAGGATGCGGCATGAGTCGTAGAAGTATACTACACGTTCTCCTTCGTCATAAGTTCCATGCATATCACGCATATCTCCATCAAGTTCCGTACGTAAATGATTTTGCGAATCGTGAGAACTTTTGCTGATGAGCGCTAAGACATGATTCTCTAGACTTGTCACGTATCTTGTTCACAGGTGAAGTACTATTTACAAATCATGGCCAAGTAAATTTCAGAAACATGCTGGTGATGGTCATTCTGAGCACAGGCTTTTAGGGTGCACTTGTTCTTTACGTGTCAGACCACAGAGGTAATGCATTCATTTTTATTTGGCTCATCTAAAAAGGCAAGAACTTCAGAGACGTACTAATAGATGTGTAGGGCTGCGTATACGCAGACATGTCTAACACACATTCTTTTGTGCAACCACATGAAAAAAAAGCAACTGCCGATGTTTAGAATGTTAAAACTACCATATTTCGTAAACTACTTGCACGAGACTCCTCCATTGACATTATAATTTAGTCTACTTTGATTGTGGTAATTTCTGTTTGTTCCATTAACATATGGGTACTTTTTTTAAATCCACTGAAGAACCAAAGAAACTGGTATATGCATGCGTATTCAAATACAGAGATATACAAACAGATCGAATACGTCGCTGCGGTTGACAACGCCTATATAAGAGAACAAGTGTCTGGCGCAGTTGTTAGATCGGTTACTGCTGCTAAAATGGCAGATTAATAATATTTAAGTGAGTTTAAACATGGTGTTATAAGCAGCGCACGAGCGATGGGAAACAGCATCTCCGAGGTAGCGATGAAGTGCGGATTTTCTCGTAGGACCATTTCGCGAGTGTACCGTGAATATCAGTAATCCGCCAATACATCTCCACATCGCTGCAGCCTGAAAAAGATCCTGGAAGAACGGGACCAACGACGACTGAAGACAATCGTTCAGCGTGACAGAAGTGCGACCCTTTCGCAAATTGCTCCAGATTTCAGTGCCGTGCCGTTAGCAAGTCTCAGTATGCGAACCATTCAACGAAACTTCATCGATATGGGCCTTCGGAGCTCGTGTACCCTTGATGATTGAACGACGCAAAGCTTTACGTTTCGCCTGAGCCAGTCAGCACCGACATTGGACTGTTCATGACTGGAAACATGTTACCGGTCGTACGACTCTAGTTTCAAATTGTATCGAGTGGATGGACGTGTACGAGTATGGAGACAAACTCACAAATCCATGGACCCTGCATGTCAGCAGGGGACTGTTCAAGCTGGTGGAGGTTCTGTAATGTTGTGGGGCGTGTGTAGCTGGATTGATATGGGACCCCTGACACGTCTAGATACGACACTGACAGGTGACACGTACCTAAGTATTCTGTCGGATCACCTGCAACCATTCATGTCCATTTTTCATTCCGACGGAATTGGGGAATTCCAGCAGAACAATCTGACACCCCGCACATCCATAATTGCTACAGAGTGGCTCCAGGAACACTCTTCTGAGTTTAAACGCTTCAGCTGGCCACCCGAGACATGAACATTTCTGGGATGCCTTACAATGTGCTGCTCAGAAGAGATCACCACCTTCTCGTACTCTTACGGATTAAGGACAGCCCTGCAGGATTCATGATGTCAGTTCCCTCCAGCACCAACTCAGACATTAGTCGAGTCCCTGCCACGTTTTACTGCGGTACTTCTGCGTGCTCGCGGGTGCCTTCCACGGTATTAGGCAGGTGTACCGGTTTCTTTGGCTCTTCAGTATAAATACACATTCGAAACTGTCTGTATGGGCTGCTGAGACAAGCCCCTGCCTACCACTCCAATCTGTGAAATCCACTCGCCTGTGGCACCTTCGCCGGCCGGGGTGGCCGAGCGGTTCTAGGCCCTATAGGTTGGAATCGCGCGACCGCTACGGTCGCAGGTTCGATCCTGCCTCGGGAATGGATGTGTGTGACGTCCTTAGGTTAGTTAGGTTTAAGTAGTTCTACGTTCTAGGAGACTGATGACCTCAGAAGTTAAGTCCCATAGTGCTCAGAGCCATTTGAACCATTTGTGGGACCTTTCATTCCACAAATATTTGCGTTGCAAGTTTTAGCTGATTCACCCTGTATTACTCACTTATTCACTAGAGCACGGGAGGAAAAACCCTTAACGCTATGTGCAAACAGCAACTACTACTACTACAACTGCTGCTGCTGCTGCTGCTGCTGGCACGTGCTTTCGACTACACTGCAACATCCCTGCAATTGTGCCCACTATACAGTGGTTGTTATAATACTGTGTCATGAGTCGTTGACATTGTTGTTGTTGTGGTCTTCAGTCCTGAGACTGGTTTCATGTAGCTCTCCATGCTACTCTATCCTGTGCAAGCTTCTTCATCTCCCAGTACCTACTGCAGCCTACATCCTTCTGAATCTGCTTGGTGTATTCATCTCTTGGTCTACCTCTACGATTTTTACCATCCACGCTGTCCTCCAGTACTAAACTGGTGATCCCTTGATGCCTCAGAACATGTCCTACAAGCGATCCCTTCCTCTAGTCACGTTGTGCCACAAACTCCTCTTCCCCCCTATTCTATTCAATACCTCCTCATTAGTTATGTGATCTACCCATCTAATCTTCAGCATTCTTCTGTAGCACCACATTTGGAAAGCTTCTATTCTCTTCTTGTCCAAACTATTTATCGTCCATGTTTCACTTCCATACTTGGCTACACTCCATACAAATACTTTCAGAAACGACTTCCTGACACTTAAATCTATTCTCGATGTTAACAAATTTCTCTTCTTCAGAAACGCTTTCCTTGCCATTGCCAGTCTACATTTTATATCCTTTCTACTTCCATCATAATCAGTTATGTTGCTCCCCAAATAGCAAAACTCCTTTACTACTTTAAGTGTCTCATTTCCTAATCTAATTCCCTCAGCATCACCGGACTTAATTCGACTACATTCCATTATCCTCGTTTTGCTTTTGTTGATGTTCATCTTATACCCTCCTTTCAAGACCTTTCGTTGACATACAGGATCCTATTTCATTGCTTACGACCCCAGCCGTGAAGGTCAAGACTCTTATTCAGGAGCTGTTCCATTCGATAAGTATTGTGCGCTGAAACGATTCCAGCGTTAGCAATCGGCTCCAAGCGAGGGCCTCTTTGGTATTCACTGTGTTCGGTTGTTGACCGGTGAGCAGTACCGTGCCGTGCGGAGTGGCCCACGAGAGGGTAGCGCGTGCAGCTGCCGGCGCGCAGCTCTTGACGCCTCTCGGCGCTGCTGGAGGGTGCTCAGGCCGCGACGGCCTAGTTCCGCTGCGCAGCTGGCTAATCCACTCCATTTGGGGTGCGCTGTAGCTACCTCTGCCTGTTACCGAGGCCCGCCGCCCCTGGAAGCCGTCACGGTGGCTGAGCTCCCGCTGCGACAGCTGACAACGGGCGGCAGTGAGTGACGTGCGCTGACGGCGTTATCACGTTACCGGGCGCAGCAGTTAGTGTTTGCCTAGGCCGCACATCCGCATGTCGCTTGAGAACTCTGACGTCTGCTCTGAATCAACAATTTGATAGTGCTGCTGGCACCAATAACACAATACTATTAACATAAATGGCGTTGACTCAGTCGAACTACTCTGCTGCAACATCGTCACAATTCAGTTAAAATCCCATTAATGCTCTCTTCTCAAAACACGACGTTCTAGGAAGAAATATGACACTTTTTCATTCAACATTAGCATAACATGCGTTGTAAGTTGCCATACGAAACGACGAAGTAATTAAAATTGTCTGGGGTTTTACAAAAAAGGTTAGCCCATTTTCACAAGACTACATCTTCTACCTTGAAAGCCTTCTTCTCTAATCGATTTTACTGTCATGTACTCGTACACAAGTTGCTAAGACATTTGTATAACTCAAAGACTCCATAGCAAATATTTACTTCCGGTAGAGTAGCTTTACCTTTGGTTGGGTAGTGAAACGCTCGTCTCTACCACATAGAGAGCATCGCCTACTGCGTATGTTCTCAACATCAGATCGGTTTCGTCACGTAATTTTACGACAACGCTGCTTATCTACAGTTTGCGGTAAGAGCGAAACTTGTATATTACACGTATTCGCATTGTTTTATATACCTTTCTACATGTCTGCGCTTTAGTAATAGCTATAGTACGATATTGTCGGTGCTATGGATGTAAACAGAAGTATGTGATAGGAGGACCAGTTACTTTTCATAGGTATGTGTAACAAATGTGTAACTGTAAATATTGTAGTGACACGAGGCACTTTATATGTTCAAAAAAGTCGAGACACGGTATTATGAAATCTTATATTTAGAGATAATTTCTGCCGTTTTATGGCAATTTTTTCATGTGTCGAATAAATTTGCAAGTGTATTTGAGTAAACTACCAGTCAGTGTATACGTGTTGGTCCTACGTCAGTGTAAACGTGTTGATCCTATGTCACTGTATATGTGTTGGTGCTATATTAATATTCAGACAAAGTTCATACATGACTGTCTAATTAATTTCCCCTAATTTATGCCGGCCGCGGTGGTCTAGCGGTTCTAGGCGCGCAGTCAGGAACAGCGCGACTGCTACGGTCGCAGGTTCCAATCCTGCCTCGGGCATGGATGTGTGTGATGTCCTTAGGTTAGTTAGGTTTAAGTAGTTCTAAGTTCTAGGGGACTAATGACCTCAGATGTTGAGCCCATAGTGCTCAGAGCCATTTGAACCATTTCTTTTTGAACCCTAATTTATGTTCTCAGATCTTTGTATCTATCATAGTATTTATGCATGAGACAATTTCCCTACACATTGACGTTGGAGTATTATTAATCAGAAGAGAATCGACGATTTGAATCAGTGCAACAGAAAACGTAAAAATAACATTGTTCCCTGTCACTTCTTTCATTACTCCAAAATTCGATGATTGCTCTTGTATTTTTTAATTTTCTGTGTATAGTGTATAGTTTTCCTTTTCTGATCACATGCCGAAAATTTTACATGTCTGTACAGAAGGGTAAACAAACAAAAATTTAAAATAATAGTGGACAAGCAGGTAGTGCAAATCGTGTAACATATTTACTGTAACCACTTCATAGTTCCAAATGGGTTGTTTTTTCGAGACACTTTGGCGCCGTCTACAGTGTCACTGTAACGTAATTAATTAGAACAGAGATTCGACAATATGAATAAGTGCAACAGATAAGCTTAAACAAAATTGTTGGCTGTCACTTCTTATCCCGTCACCAAAACCCCGTAAATAAAATGAAATCTGAGCTATGATACTGAGGCAAAAAAATCAAAATGACATTGCTCTTCATATATTCAAGCCAACATCAGTTCCTGGTATCGAACTGTTAAGATGTCTGTAAAACGCATATACAATATTTCTGAAGGCGATCTACCTGTAGCAGCGAAATAGTAACACTCAAAATCCGCTAAGCGCTACAAGGGCTAAAATGTGCCGTCCCAGAATCATGTGACTTGAGTTGCAGGAGATTCTACGTACAGAATTGTCGTTCTGCGCATCCGAATGCTCACTCCATAGATATTTATACTCTAAGGTCTCTACCGAGTACTTTGAATGCTGGGAGAAGCCGATCAATCAAACTCCTTCGCACTGAGCTGTGATTTCTCTAGCACAGTTAGAACGGATAGACGAAGCAGTCTTTTTACTTTCGCCTGGAACTATGTGTATCTTCTGCGTGCTGCTGATTTTTAAAGTATAGACACGTCTCTTGTGATACTGAAATGGGGTAATTAATGGTGACACGGTTTCTTGCTCACGTTTCAATGGCGTAATTACGGGGAGTGCTGTAAAGTAATATCTCCAGATTTTTATGTGAAAACTCTTCAAGACTTACAGTAATACAAACGTTATTAACATTCGACATCTTTTTACTGCATCTCTAAATATTTATCACTCAACATACCCACCCTGGCCATGGGCGTACCCAGCGAGGGGCAGGAGGGGAGGGGGGCAGCTGCCCCCCCCCCCCCCACCCAGCAGATATTCGCAGTTCTTTTACTAGTTTACTGTTTTTTTTATTAAGAAATGCTGCATGTTTTCTCGGATTGTACAAGTGCATTCTTGTATTTAAAATGTTTATTAAAAGCAGTTTCCTGAGACTAGTATGACCTGCCCCCCCTCCCCCCCCCCCCCTAGTTCAGATCCTGGGTACGCCCTTGACCCTGGCAACGAAGACGTTGCTCCCAACGATGGATCAGTTCGTTGATCTTGTCACTGTAGAACGTTTGAAATTTGTTGACGGAGCCACAACCTCACCCATGCTTGCACCGCTTGATCACTATCAAAGCGAAGTCCTCCAAGGTGTTATTTAACTTTTAGAACCATTTGAAAATCGGATGGGGCCAGATCGAAACTGTGTGGGGAATGATCGAGGGCAGTGAACCAAGGCGTCGGCTTACTGCACATGTCGCAGCGCTCGTGTGGTATGGCAGAAGGAGAGATTGCTGCATGTATCGATGAATCTAAAATCGATTACAGTGAGCTTTTCTCACGCATAGACATAGTTACGTTACAAACAGCCATCTTAGACGCTATACTTCGGAACCTTCAGCGGCAGAAGGCTGCAGATATGTAGACATAATGATTGCAGAATTTCTATAATGGTTGTTTTATTTAAATGGCTTTAAGAGTTTTCACATGTGTTTCTTGTGACCAATCTTAACTTTTTGTTCAATGCGTGTCTATTTTTAGAATGTGTGTGGATCAATATCTACTGTTCATCGGGTCATCCGAGCATACCAGTCGCTTACTGCATTACTATGTACTCAGTAAATAATACACTGCTGGCCACCGTAAATGCAACACCCTGAAGGAAGCATCCGAATCATGTGAAATTTACACCATGGGTTTGCAGCGATGAGATATGCAACCGATTAGAATTTCAGCGCAGACGCACATCACGCGCGCCTGTGGCGCCACCTCATAGCGCGATTTAAGGCTTGGCGATTTCGACGAGTGTACGTTCGGCACGTGTGTTTACCTTTTGGTTGTTTCACAAGACGATCAGTTATGCCTCGTAGACAACAGCGAACATCGTTTGATCAAGTATCCGAGTTCGACAGAGGAAGGATAGTGGCTTACCGAGATTGTGGATTATCATACAGAGAAATCGCTAGTCGTGTTGGACGAAACCAAACAACTGTAATGCGGATATGTGACCGTTGGATGCAGGAGGGTACGAGGGACCGACGTGGTCGATCGCATTCACCTCGGTGCACCACTGCACGTGCTGATAGGCAAATTGTGCGCATGGCAGTGACGGATCGCTCAGTGACATCCCGAACCATTGCACAGCACATTGCGTCTGTAACGCATCATCCAGTGTCTGCGCGTACCATTCGACGCCCTATACAGCAGAGTGGTCTGTCCGCAAGACGTCCATTGCTTCGTCTACCATTGACGCAGAACCACAGACGTCTCCGTCGCCAATGGTGTGATGACAGACGGATGTGGACGGCAGAATGGAATGACGTTGTCTTTACTGACGAGGCACGCTTCTGACTGCAGCACCACGATGGTCGGATTCGAGTGTGGAGACACCGTGGAGAGAGGATGCTGGACAGCTGCATTATGCACCGCCACACTGGTCTTGCACCGGGTATTATGGTATGGGGCGGTATTGGATATTACTCTCACACGCCTCTAGTACGCATTGCCGGTACTTTAAATAGCCGGCGCTACATATTCGAGGTGCTGGAGCCAGTTGTCCTTCCTTACCTTCAGGGCTCGGCCACAGCCATATTTCAACAGGATAATGCGCGACCACACGTGGCACGCATTGTCCAAAGGTTCTTCGTCAATACCCAGATTGAAGTGCTTACCTGGCCGGCTCGCTCTCCGAGTCTTTCGCCGATAGAAAACATGTGGTCCATGGTTGCTCAACGAGTGACCCAGATTACATCCCCAGCTGCCACACCAGATGATCTTTGGCAACATGTGGAAGCTGCTTGGGCTGCTGTACCCCAGGAACACATCCAACGTCTCTTTGACTCAATGCCGAGACGTGTGGCAGCGGTGATCCCCAACAATGGCGGCTACTCTGGCTACTGATTCCGGCAGGAACCACATGTCACAGACGTCTGTAAACGTAATCATTTGATACTTGATCAACATGTTATCTACAAAATAAATTTTGTTGCGCTACCTCTTGTCTTTCTTGGTGTTGCATTTACGGTGGCCAGCAGTGTATTATGGTTCAAATGGCTCTGAGCCCTATGGGACTCAACATCTGAGGTCATCAGTTCCCTAGAACTTAGAACTACTTAAACCTAACCAACCTAAGGACATCACACACATCCATGCCCGAGGCAGGATTCGAGCCTGCGACCGTAGAGGTCGCGCGGTTCCAGACTGAAGCACCTAGAAGCGCTCGGCCACCCAGGCCGGCAATAACATTATGGGGATTATTTCTAATACGAGGGGTACTTTTTCCTTGGTTTTGTGTCTACTATCTGAATAATAAAAAATTAATTGAGAGTATGGCATCGTTGGCCGGGAGGCACCAGACGGGGAAGATCGGCCGCCAAGTGCAAGTCTTATTTTAATCGACGCCACATTGGGCAACTTGGGCGCCGGTGATGGGATGAAATGATGATGACAACACAACACCCAGTCCCCAAGTAAAGAAAATCTCCAACGCAGCCGGGAATCGAACTCGGGCCCGCTTGTATGGGAGGCGCGCACGTTACCGCCCAGGTAAGCAGGCGGACGCTGAATAATAAATTATTTTCCTCACGAAGTCATTTATCAAACCTCTGATCGTTAATGCGCTCTCCAACATGTGCTTACTTAAGCTTTGTTCATGAAATCACCATATTAATAAGCAGTGTACTTCAGAAATATATATTTCTTGACCTGCCTTCAGGAGAAGTGACAGTTCTTAAACTGCCATCAGAAGCAACATAATTTTCTGACTCTACAAGAAGTTTCAGTTGACTGGGTGCGAGCTGCTGTGATCTTCATGATAGTGCTGAAACGACGATTACATCGAGACTTTGCTTTCAAATAAATCATTTTCCATTCGGTAAGCGTTAGAAAATACAGTGCGCAGTTAAATCTGCACTTCATATATCACTTCTGTAAGGAGAGATACACTAACACTAATACTTTGTGCTAGACTGGTCAAGGATTTAGATTGCGATTTATTTTGATTTTATTTATGTTAAGGGCGCCTTTATCTGTTTTGCATAACCCTTTGGGGGGAGGTACGAAAGGTAACATTATTTCTACTTTTTGTTTTAATCTCTAGTTTTCTCTGGACGTACACTGTTTTCATTCTCCGAGAACGTCGTTCCTTCTCGCTTTGTGTCCACTTTCTTCCCGTTCTTGACTTTTTCCTGTCATGAAAGCCTACATTTCTACTTATTCTTATTGCGTACAAGTTGATATATATATTTTCGTTACCTCTTCCCACTTAAGATCTGATTTTGAATTTGTAATTGTTTAGTAAGTCAAAGTTTTGTTCAGTTATTTTGTCATTATTGATCCTGCATATGTGTGCATATATGTCCACAGAATTTTAACAACCTTCTTCCTCGTTACAGCAAAGCTGTAACAAGAAAATAGAGGTTCATGTATTACCATTTCAACATTTCAATAGGGCTGCACATATTACACTAAAACTGCATTGTTGTTAATGATGAGTAAAATTTCATATTGGGCGTTAATTCCGGATTCATAATGTGCTAAGCACCGACAGGCTAATGTTGTAACACAGCGACCACTTTCAAATTGGCATGTACCAACAGTAATTTGACAATTACGTTTATTAATTACATTGGAATCTGTATGATCCCGTTGTGCGAACCGATTGTTGAATATAGACAGTGGACAAAAGAACAGCAATCGATCGAGAAATCCTACTTTTTATTACAGGAGTTCTAGATTTCAATTACTACATTGTTATCCTCAGAGCTCATAACAACGGGGGAAGTTAGTCCCAGTGCACATACTGAAATGCGAAATATGCGTGTGGCATAGGGCCTCCCGTAGAGTACACCGGTCACCTGGTAGGTCGTTTTTTAGTTGACGCCACTTCGGCGACTTGAGGAATCACGTAGTAAACAATACTGATTGATGTAGTGATACACGAAGCTAACATGTCCCCTTCATGTTCCACATCAACCAATATTGTTTACTATGTGACAATTTGGATTAGTGTCCTTGTTGTTATATGCACTTAAATAGTTGAAATCTAGATCTACTGTTAGAGAACGATGGATTTCTTTATCGATTGCTGTTCTTTTCTCCATTGTTCATTTACGTTTATGATCAAAATTACCACTGCTGTCGCTAAACGGCGTCGCAGTTCACCCATAGTAGCTGGAAAGGGATACTCATGCAAGGAATCTGTCATAAAGCCCTACAGTCTAAATTACATACCGGCAGATCAGTCGTCCTTCGAGGCCAGTCTTATGCAGAGGGTTAGTGGAGGTGGGCCTGAAATTCCCCGTCCTGGTTGTGGCTGAAGCGTTCCATCACAAAAACAGCAGTGTCAACTCTCGCTCTCTCTCTCTCTCTCTCTCGCTTCTTTCTCTCTCTCTCTCTCTCTCTCTCTCTCTCTCTATCGCTCTCTCTCTCTACCCCTCTCTCTCCCTCTATCCCTCCCTCTCTCCCCCTATCTCTCTCCCCCCCTATCTCTCTCTCCCCTATCTCTCTCTCCCCTATCTCTCTCTCTCCCCCCTATCTCTCTCTCTCCCCCCTATCTCTCTCTCTCCCCCCCTATCTCTCTCTCTCCCCCCTATCTCTCTCTCTCCCCCCTATCTCTCTCTCCCCCCTATCTCTCTCTCCCCCCCTATCTCTCTCTCCCCCCTATCTCCCCCCTATCCCGCCTACCTCTCCCCCTTACCTCTCCCCCTTACCTCTCCCCCCTACCTCTCCCCCCCTACCTCTCTCCCCCCTACCTCTCTCCCCCCTACCTCTCCCCCCCCTACCTCTCTCCCCCCTACCTCTTTCCCCCCTATCTCTCTCCCCCCTATCTCTCTCCCCCCTATCTCTCTCCCCCCTATCTCTCTCCCCCCTATCTCTCTCCCCCCTATCTCTCTCCCCCCTCTCTCTCTCCCCCCTATCTCTCTCTCCCCTATCTCTCTCTCCCCCTATCTCTCTCTCCCATATCTCTCTCTCCCCCCTATCTATCTCTCCCCCCTACCTCTCCCCCCTACCTCTCCCCCCTATCTCTCCCCCCTATCTCTCCCCCCTATCTCTCCCCCCTATCTCTCCCCCCTATCTCTCCCCCCTATCTCTCCCCCTATCTCTCCCCCCTATCTCTCCCCCTATCTCTCCCTCCCTCTCCCTCCCTCTCCCTCTCCCTCTCCCCCTCCCTCCCTCTCCTCCTCCCTCTCCCTCCCTCTCCTCCTCCCTCTCCCTCCCTCTCCTCCTCTCTCTCTCTCCTCCTCCTCTCTCTCTCTCCTCCTCCTCTCTCTCTCTCCTCCTCCTCTCTCTCTCTCCCTATCCCTCTCTCTCTCTCCCTATCCCTCTCTCCCTATCCCTCTCTATCCCTCTCTCCCTCTCTATCTCTCTCTCCCTCTCTATCCCTCTCTATCCCCCTCTCCCTCTGTCACTCCCTCTCCCTCTATCACTCCCTCTCTCTCTATCACTCCCTCTCTCTCTATCACTCCCTCTCTCTCTATCACTCCCTCTCTCTCTATCACCCCCTCTCTCTCTATCACTCCCTCTATCACTCCCTCTCTCTCTATCACTCCCTCTCTCTCTATCACTCCCTCTCTCTATCTGGTCTACACAAGGGTGTAATGGGCATAAGTGCTGTCTCCACGAGGCTCTGTCTTGGGCATAGTGACTTGCTTGCTGCAAATCCGTATCAGTCGAGCTCTTAATCTGATGTATCCACCGTAACGGTGCGCGTCCTCCAGGTTTTCGGCCGTCGACTTTTACATCTATCATTGCTCCTTTCTTTGACTCTTGCCCTCTGGCAATGTGACCAACATATATTAGCTGATTATCGTTGACAAGAGTCGACATTCTTGTTCTGATACCGAGCTGCCTCAGATCGATTTATTAGTTCCACGAGCTGTTCATGGTATTCGAAGTAATCTTCTATAGCACAACAGTCCTCTAGCATCGAACATGTGGCGATCCACGCTCTTCGTTCTTACAAATTTCTGCTGCGCACATCACGATAGGAAATATCAAATTCCAGGCGAGGGTGACTGTCGTCTTGACAGAAATGATGTGTCCTTCCAGATGCGAGCAACTTTTGCTATAGCATATCTAGCAATCGAAATGCACCTATGGAGCTCAGATTCGCTACCTCCAGTACGAGTGACAACAGATTGTATACACTCCAAGCGACTGACGACCATGTACCCAGCAATACTTACGATGTCAGGTCTGTTCTCATTAGGTCAGTCGACACTGAAGAGCCACAGAAACTAGTACACCTGCATAATATCGTGTAGGACCCCCGCGAGTACGCAGAAGTATCGCAACACGATGTGGCATGGACCTTACTAGTGCCTGAAGTAGTGCTGGAGGGAACTGACACCGTGAATCCTCCAGGTCTGTCCATAAATAAGTAAGTGTACGAAGAGGTGGAGGTCTTTTCTGAACAGCAAGTTGCAAGGCATCTCAGATATGCTCAATAATGTTTTTGTCTGGGGAGTTTTGTGGCCAACGTAAGTGTTTAAACTCGGATGAGTTTTCCTGGAGCCACTCTGTGGCTATTCTGAACCTATGGGATGTCGCATTGTCCTGCTGGATTTTCCCAAGTTCGTCGGAATGCACAACTGGCATGAATGGATGCAGGTGATCAGACAGGATGCTTACGCACGTGTCACCTGTCAGAGTCGTATCGAGACGTATAAGGGATCCCACATCACTCCAGCTGCACACGACCCACAACATTACAGAACCTCCACCAGCTTGAACAGTCCCCTGCTGACATGCAGGGTCCATGGATTTGTGAGGTTGTCTCAAAACTCGTACACGTCCATCCACTCGATACAATTTGAAACGATAGTATTCCGACCGGGCAACATGTTCCCAGTCATCAACAGTCCAATGTCGGTGCTGACGGGCTCAAGCGAGACGTAAAGCTTTGTTTCGTTCAGTCATCATGGGTACACGAGCGGGCCTTCGCCTCCGAAAGCCCATATCGATGATGTTTCGTTGAATGGTCCGCATGGTGAGACTTGTTGATGGCACAGCACTGAAATCTGGAGCATTTTGCGGAAGGGTTGCACTTCTGTCACGTTGAACGATTGTCTTCAGTCGTCGTTGGTCCCGTTCTTCCAGGATCTTTCACCGGCCGCAGCAATGTCGGAGATGTGATGTTTTACTGGATTCCTGATATTCACGGTACAGTCGTGAAATAGTCGTATGGGAAAATCCCCATTTCATCGCTACCTCGGAGTTCCTGTGTCCCGTCGCTCGTGCGCCGACTATAAACCACGCTCATACTCGTTTACATCTTGATAATCTGCCATTGTAGCAGCAGTAATCGATCTAACAACTGCGCCAGACAGTCATTGTGTTATATATGCGTTGTCGACCGCAGCGCCATATTCTGCCTGTTTACATATCTCTGAATTTGAATACGCATGCCTTGTACCAGCTTCTTTGACGCTTCAGTGTACAATCATTACTTCGATCTTTGTATTTTTGATTTCACGGACACGTTCCCTGTTTCGTTCAGGCACAAACTTCGCATGATGGTTTCCAGTTGATGCTACTCTGTCACAATTATGAGAGTGTCATCTGCATACCTAAGAGTGTTAACTTTTCTATATACCAGTCCTGAAGAACAAATGTTAAATTTTTTATTCCCTCTCAGAATAAAACAGTCCTGTTTGTACTATACAGTGGTGAACGCACCCGAGAAGCGCTCTGCTGTTCAATTATGCTTAGTTAGGGAGGCAGCCATTTGTCAGAGACAGCGTGCTGTGTCGCCCTGCATCGGGAGGTGGTTGGAGCGGCTAGAAATGGCCAGCACTCCTGTGGTAGCACTAACCCAGGGCCAAAAGCAGAGGAGCGTATGTCGGCCGGCTATGCCGTCTACCGCGAATACACAGCTGGTTGCCGCACGCAAAGGGCCTGCAGAATCAAATTGTGGACCCCAGGGTAGATGGCAGTGGCTCACAGCAATGACGTGACCACAAACGCGATGGCAGGTAGCAACCGTGTTTACAGCGTAGGGCGAGATGAAACATTCCTATGAATTGCGTAGGGGCACAGAGCTTCCACAATTAGGAATGTTTTGGAGGACTTTTGCCAAGCAATCAAAACCTCCAAAAATCTTAGTTGAAAGCTGGGGACTGGAGCAATAAGTAAGCTTAAACTGTTCAGACTTGATTTACTTGTAAACGGTTGAGAGTTGGATCTTCCCGTTTAGATATATTGAACCCGTAATCGTCCCGTGCACTCCCAGTCAATATGAAACAAATCGGTGAGGGGAAGATCGCAGGGTCTCCGTCTCCAGGCGCTTCATCAGTCCGGAACCACGCGATTGCTGCGGTCGCAGGTTCGAATCCTGCCTCGGTCATGGATGTGAGTAATGTTCTTAGGTTAGTTAGGTTTAAGTAGATCTATGTTCTAGGAGACTGATGACCTCAGATGTTAAGTCCCATGGTGCTCAGAGCCATTTCCACCACTTCTCTCTCTCTCTCTCTCTCTGTCTCTCTCTCTCTCTCTCTCTCTCTCTCTCTGTGTGTGTGTGTGTGTGTGTGTGTGTGTGTGTGTGTGTGTGTGTGTAGTGCAGTGCAGTGCATCTAGTGCACGTCCATATCTCATCTGGTTCTTCTGTGTCTTATCTTGAAACGCTAGTTCATTGCACATTTAAAACTTCTGAAGTTGCTGTCTGTACGTGATTGTCGTCAATGAGACGCATACAATAACTAGAGCCTGTTTGCAACGAATGTATAAACACGACTGAGACATTCTGGTCTAAGAGGCTGTTTTTCGTTATATTAGGAGAGCATACCTATTTGAACCAAGCAATTCTCATTTCCTAAGCCAGTAGGTTATCGTGACAGACGTATACGCTAATTGTTTATATTTTCTCGTTTCATTTTCTTCATTTTTCTGTAGCAGTTCAAATTTAAACGCTGTTTTGCTCCCCGCGTAACCACATGCGCCGGCACGAAGATGAAAAACTCAACCGCAGAGAAGGCGCTGACCAGGACGTCACCACGATAGGAGCGGCATCTACACTAAGTGAATATAAGCGCCACTCCTGCGAGTCTCGGCACAGTATTAGCGCAGTACTAGATCTGCACAGCAGTAGACCGGCACTACGATAGCAGTGACTTGTGATCCATATCCATTGCTTACATTAACGTTGTATACAGCGAAGAACATTAATTATTTGTATGACGCCCATCGCTTGCGACAACCCGTTGTAAATACGAAGTTAAGTAATGTCAGTCTGCTTATTTGTAATAAAAGCTAAAAATGTGACTTTTTTGAACTGTTGAATAGCTATCCGAGAACGCAGAATCCTTTACGCACCCTATAAGCCACGAGTGGGCAGGACCCCACAGTTTTGACCGCGTCCAGTGTGGTGACCGTCGCGACCTATGATGATTCGTACAATAGAAGACTGCTCAAACGTTTTGGCGCTGTAGAACACCAGTAAACGTGGTGACAGACTGTAGTGAAAGACCGGCCTGAGTGGCTGAGTGGTTCTAGCCGCTTCAGTCTGGAACCGCGATACCGCAGGTTCGAATCCTGCCTCGGGCATGGATGCGTGTGACGTCCTTAGGTTAGTTAGGTTTAAGTAGTTCTAAGTTCTAGAGGACTGATGACCTCAGATGTTAAGTCCCATAGTGCTCAGAGCCATTTGAATTTTTGTAGGGAAAGATGAAAAAGTTGAGACGTGGTAGTGGTGGTAAGTTGTATGGGACCAAACTGCTGAGGTGGTCGGTCCCTAGCCTTACACACCACTTAAATCTAACAAACTAACGTACGCTAAGGACAACACATACACCCATGCCCGAGGGAGGACTCGAACCTCCAACGGCGAGAGCCGCGCGAACTGTGGCAAAGCGCCTGAGACCGCGCGGCTAAAGTAGAGAGGTAAGGCAGTAAGATTTACACAACAGCACTGAACACGGTCAGTATCTGACTTTTGGTATAAACTATTTCAGATACAGGATTTAAAATCTCAAAATCCCAGAGGGGTTCTAGTAACTGGTACATCGCTTGAAAAGTGTAAATTGTAGTAAAACAACTGTAAATATCTGGAAGTAACAACAACCACGTAATATATAACAACAACCACATAATATATACATTCAAGTTTGTGACGTATCCGATATATATATTGGTGCCACAAATAAATAATTCATAATTCATCGACTTTCCTTTCATTAGTTTTCGTTTGGTCACTACAACATCTTTTATCTTCATTCCACGAAAATAAGAAAAAAAAGGAATTCAGCATCAATCGATGAACAATTGATACCTTTTTTTGCAGTGAACACATGGTGTGTCGTGGGGCGATCAAGCAAGATATATTAATATCTGTAATTTTTCCAGATTATTAATTTTTGAACGTGTAAGCGCATAATTACTTTATTCGCTTCGTCTGAACCCGTAGTAAGCAGCAGATATTTCCAAGTCAATGTTGCTCTTAATGATACCACATACGGGTACATAACGTATTTATTTGTTGTATTAGTACACGTTAGCTTTCACTATGATCACCCGAGGTAAAAGATACCTGGCGAAAAATATTGTATTCATGACTGCACGGATTATCAATTTTTAAAATAATTGAAAAGCCACGATCGCTTCAATGTCGTTTACTAGATAACCGGTTTCAGCACTCTGAAGGTGCCATCATCAGATCTGTGAAGATATAACAATCTGAGGGAGGGCTTATATGAGTTAACTATATACACTACAATTATTACAGAACCACATACCTGAAACGTGGATCAACATTTATGGAACCATATGGACATCATGGCACATGAGGCAGACCATCTGATAAAAATCATTGTCACAACCAATAAAAAATAATAAAAAACTGCTATCATGATCGTTGTTCCCATAAAATATAAAACTACCACTACTCGCCTAACACCGCTCTTACTTTGTAATTGACGTACTTTATAGTGATTATAGTATGTACAGGAAATGTAGGCGCAATTGTTGGCTTTGCATGGGTATTGGACAAGCAGTTATAGTAATGTTGTGTTTTAGTAGTAATGAGTGGTTATACCGTGCGTGGACAGCGCTGTCTGGTGGCCGGTTGTGAACCGATAGAATCACAGCAGGTAAGCCTGCGCGGAATAGGGCAGTGAGGATGCCGACCGGGGTTAGGCGAGCAGTGGTAGTTTCTACTGGTGACTTCAGTTTTATATTTTATGGAAAGGACGACCATGAGAGCAGTTTTTTATTATTTTTTATTGGTTGTGACAATGATTTTTATCACACGCTCTACCTCATGTGCCATGATGTCCATATGGTTTTATAAACGTTAATCCACGTTTCAGGTATGTGGTTCTGTAGTAATTGTAATTTATATAGTTAACTCATATAAGCCCTCCCTCAGACCTGTTATATCTTCACAGATCCGATGATGGCACCTTCAGAGTGCTGAAACCGGTCATCTAGTAAATGATATTAAAGCGATCGTGGCTTTTCAATTATTTTAAAAATTGATAATCCGTGCAGTCATGAATACAATATTTTTCGCCAGGTATCTTTTACCTCGGGTGATCATAGTGAAAGCTAACGTGTACAAATACAACAAATAAATACGTTATGTACCTGTATGTGGTATCATTAAGTGCAACATTGAGTTGGAAATATCTGCTGCTTACTACGGGTTCAGACGAAGTGAATAAAGTAATTATGCGCTTACACGTTCAAAAATTAATAATCTGGAAAAATTACAGATATTAATATATCTTGCTTCGTTGAACGTTTTTTCCAGTTATTCATAAAATATGTTCAGTATTGCATGAGTGCAGCGTAATTCATCGTCATAAATTTCTTACCTAGGGCAGTACTAGACTATCAAAGTGACTTTAACGTTCAGTTATGGCGCATCGTAACCTCCGTCTTCCCGCTCAGTCAGTCACAGAGCAGCAATCAACTATGTTCTGAATGGTGGCCATGAATATAATATTGGATCCAAAATTACACCATCCAGCCGGGAACGTTACTTATTGACGATCCGTAAACAGCTGTAACCTCATGTCTCGCCTCTTCCTAGTCTACTTCCCAACAAATCGTCAATACTTAACGAGTTTCTGTTTATTACCGTATCTTCTTATCCTTTGAGGTTCCAAAGTCCGTGCTTCATTTTCAAAATCTTTCCATGGCGGAGATCTTAATTCTTCATCTTACCAATTCACTAATTTTCTACATTTTTTTGTAGCACTACATTGAATATTTCGATTTTTTTCTGTTACAGTTTTCGCCACAGTTCATGATTAATTACTATACAAAACTGTTCTCCAAATCTACATTGTCAGAAGTTTCTCCCTCAAATTAAGGCCTATGTTTCATACTGGCAGACTTCTTTCAACCAGAAATGCTTTTTTATCCTGTGCCAGTCTGCTTTTTATGTCATCCTTGCTTCATTCGTCACGTTTTATTTTCCTTCCAGGCTCGCAGAATTCCGTCACTTCGTCGTCTACTATTTGATGAAAATTTGTCGCTAATCTCACTTCTAATTTTCTCCTTACTTCCAAATTTCTTCGGTTTAATCTCACGTGATCTTCAGTACCCATTAGACTACTCATTTCGTTCCACAGGTCCTGTATTACTTCTTCACTTTCAAGCAAGACTGCAATGTTATTAACGAATCTTGTGATCGATATCCTTCCACCCTGAATTTTAATCTCACTCCTGAAGCTTAGTTTTATTCCATTGTCTCAGAGATGTTAGGTATAATACAATACAGATTGTTCCTGTAGTACCTTAATCATGTATTTATTGTGATGGATCGATTTCGGCTAGACTGCCATCTTCAGATCGTCTACGAAAGTTACATAACTTTTCTTTTATTAAAATGATGTTTAATCATAATTTAGGATATACTGGTTTGATACTTACGTCCACATATCATCAGCGGTCACCATAGCTTCTTATCAACAGGTGTGCGTTCAGGACTAGTATGCTATAGACTGTTCTGTGTTTTGCTCGGTTTGTTAATGATTCTTTCTTGTAATTTTAATTAACCGACGTTTTATAGTCAGATTTGACAGGTCGACTGTTGTGACAGTTTGTCAGAGATCGTCACAGTTTCTATGGTGTGCTGATGTTCTCATTTCTGGCTGTATGTTTTGATACTCGTATCCGGCCATCTTGATTTAGGAATTCTGTGATTTCCCCAAAACGCTTATGCCAAATGTCGGAATGGATTCTTCGAAAGGGCACGGCTTGTGTTCCGTCTCTAATGACTTCATTGTCTAAAATTTTGTATGAAATGACCATGTTTTATGTTGTGTCTAGGCAAGACAGCCTAGACACAATGAGAGGAAGCCGAAAGGCACGCGCTTAAACTCACGCAGGCTGGCGTGAGGTCTGAAACAGGATACGTAATGAATGCTATAAAGAAAAGAACGTAGCTTCTGGAATACTTAACTTTAATCCACATTTGTAGAACATCGCTCTTGATGATACATTAATAGAATCTCAATATCACTTGAATACGGCGCCTTGCTAGGTCGTAGCAAATGTAGCTGAAGGCTATGCTAACTATCGTCTCGGCAAATGAGAGCGTATTTGTCAGTGAACCGTTCCTTGCTAAGTCGGCTGTACAACTGGGGCGAGTGCTAGTACGTCTCTCTAGACCTGCCGTGTGGTGGCGCTCGGTCTGCAATTACTGACAGTGGCGACACGCGGGTCCGACGTATACTAATGGACCGCAGCCGATTTAAAGGCTACCACCTAGCAAGTGTGGTGTCTGGCGGTGACACCACATTCCTCCCCCGCAAATCGGCGTGCGGTTGTTTGATAAGGCTTCCGCCCGCCGTGGGGAGGACCCCATGTTGACGTATGCGACGAGGTGGTGAGCCTAACAACAGGCGAGACTGTGCCACCCGCACCCGGCCATTCGGTCCGAGGGGAGCTAGGAAACGCCTGAAAACCTAGTCCAGGGTGTACGCCAACATGCGGTGTATGCGCCCGTAAAGAGACAGGAGGGGCCGAAGGGTCGACCTCCATAGCGTCGGAGCACCCGACTGGCGAAGACGACATCTGGTCCGGAGCGGGCAAGAGTTCCATGTCGGAGGACAACTGGTCACGGGAAGCGATCGGCGGCGCGTGACCCAGGGAGGCGCGTGGCGGCTGCAGCGAAGCGTCCACTGCGGGCGTCGCCGGCGGGAGAACAGGCGACGGCGGCGGCGGCGGCGGCGGCGGCGGCGGCGCGTCGCCATGGGGCAAAATGGAAGGCATCGTCGGTAACACCTGGGGATGAAGCGAGCCAGTAGATGGGTCCCCAGGGCGCTGACCGGACGGCACCGTCGCTGAAAGCAGACGGGGAGCGGCAGAACCCGTGCGACGACAGAGGCGCAGCTGATTGAGATGCCGACGCACCTCACCAGTGGCCCCCAAAACCAGATACATAGCGCGACCGAGGCAGTGAAGAATGCGCCCTGCGAGCCAACGCCGTGAACCTCGATAGTTGCGATAGTATACAACGTCGCCTGGAGCAAAAGCAGGTGGCTGCCGCTGCACAGGAACCTGATGCGGCGGATGCAGCAAAGACATCAAGGTTCGATGAGGACGTCCGTGGAGCAACTCAGCCGGCGAGCGACCATCTCGGGGCTGAGAGCGATAAGAGGACAAAAAGAGAAATAACGCGTCCTCCCGAGAATGCGACTCTTTCAATTTCAACATCTGTGACTTGAAAGTCCGGACCAATCGTTCAGCATCACCGTTTGACTGAGGCGAAAACGGCGCGGATGTCAGATGTTGAATACCATTCGCCTTGCAGAAAGACTGAAATTCTGCGGACATGAATTGTGGGCCATTGTCGGAAACAATAGTCTGCGGAAGACCTTCAATGCAAAAGATAGCGGATAACGCTTAGATGGTGGCTGAAGACGTAGTGGAAGACATCCTGACAACAAAAGGAAAATTACTGAAGGAATCGACAACAACCAACCATCGAGCATTCCAGAATGGACCAGCAAAATCGATGTGCAAGCGTTGCCAAGGGGAAGTGGCTTTCGGCCATGCAAAGAATTTCCGCGGTGGCGCGGATTGTTGTTCGGCACACGCCATGCAAGAAAGGCACATTTTCGTAATCGCAGCATCGATTCCAAACCAAGTACAGTGCTGACGAGCAAGTTGTTTCGTTCGCATTATACCCCAATGTCCTTGGTGGAGAAGTCGAAAGACAGAGGACTGTAATGAACGTGGGACCACGACCCTGGACTGATCATTATCAGAACGCAACAGAAAAACACCACGTCGAACAAAAAGTCTCTCCTTGTGAGCAAAAAATCGGCGAACCAACGGATCCTCGATCCGTGATTTCGACAAGGGCCATTGCGTAGCAACAAAACGCAAAACGGTAGCAAGGACAGGGTCAGCAGCTGCGGCTGTAGCTACACGACGAAAATCAATCGGAAACGTTTCGACCACGTCATCGGTTTCCGCATCAATGAACATGAAAGCAAGTTCGGAAGAATCGAACGCTCTATCCTCAGCAACAGGCAAACGGGACAACGCATCGGCGTTTCCGTGCTTAGCAGTGGACCGATACAAGATATCGTAGCGGTACTGCGAGAGGAAAATAGACCAGCGAATGAATTTCTGCGCTGTACGTGGAGGTACAGGCTTGTTCGGATGAAAAAGCGATGTCAAAGGTTTGTGGTCTGTGATGATGGTAAAATGACGGCCATACAAGAAATCATGAAACTTAGTAACACCAAATACGAGAGCCAAGGCTTCTTTCTCTATCTGTGAATAATTTCTTTGCGCAGACGAGAGCAATTTGGACGCAAAGGCAATAGGGCGATCATGCGATCCATCTTTGTGCGCAAGCACAGCACCGATCCCGAAATCCGATGCATCTACCATCAACAAAAGGGGTTTCTGGGGATCGAATGGCGTAAGGCAAGTAGTGGAAAGCAACGCCGATTTCAACTGGCGAAAGGCGCGTTCGCATTCCGTCGTCCAGACGAACGGAACACCTTTACGGCGTAAGCGATGAAGCGGAGCTGAAATGGAAGAGGCATGTGGAACAAATTTATTATAATAATTAAGTTTTCCCAGCACACTCTGTAGCTGCTTCAAATTCTGCGGCGAAGGCAAGTCTTGTATGGCACGGAGGTGCTCTGGACTAGGATGGATGCCTTGTGCATTGATTACATGTCCCAAATATGGTAAGTCACGAGCAAGAAACACACATTTGTCCTTCCGCAAGCGAAGACCATTTTGTCGCAAGACCTGAAATAATGTTCTGAGATTGGCTAAATGTTCTTCTTCCTTCTTTCCGGAGATCACAATATCGTCCAGATAGTTTGCTGCAGTAGGGACCGATGCACAAACAGTTTGCAGATATTGCTGAAACAATGCAGGGGCGGATGCACACCCGAATGGCAGTCTTTTGTATCGGTACAAACCAAGATGCGTGTTAACCACCAAGACGCGCTGAGATTCGTCGTCCACAGGTATTTGCAAGTACGCATCTGCCAGGTCCAACTTCGAAAAATATTTACCCGGGCACAGTTTGTCAAAAAGATCTTCTGGGCGAGGTAAAGGATAAGTTGCAATCACTAGTTGTGGATTCACTGTAGCTTTGAAGTCCACACAAAGTCTCAGTTTTCCGGAAGGTTTTGGCAAAATTACTAAGGGTGATGCCCAGAGAGAAGCCTGCACACGTTCAATCACACCTTGTGATTCCAAATCGTGTAATGTTCTTGCGACCTCATCACGCAATGCGTGGGGAACATTGCGTGCTCTGAAAAATTTCGGTTGCGCGTTCACTTTCAGTTCCAAATGTGCTTCATAGTTCTTAGCGCAACCAAGGCCCGGTGCAAAAATGTCTGCAAACTCCTCACATAGACGAGAAACACTGGTGGAAGGCACAGTCTGGTTCACTGATAGGACCTGATTTACTATAGACAAGTTAAACAACTGAAATAAATCTAAACCAAACAAGTTCACTGCAGAAGAAGAACGAAGTACGTAAAATGACACAAGTTTTGTTTGTCCCTTGTATGTTGCAAGAAGGCTGCACTGTCCTAGCACAGGGATATTCTAACCTGAATATGTAGTTAGCTTAACGTTTGCGGCACGCAACGGAGGTGTGCCCAGTTGTTTGTACGTGTCTTCATTGATTAATGAAACTACAGCTCCGGTATCGAGCTGGAATGGGATCATGTTGCCATTTATGTCCAAGTCTACAAAAAGTCTATTGTCCTGCTGACGACAAGAGCGACTGTCTCGTGCAATTCGAACAGACACGGGTACAGAAGCACTTGCTACTTGACGTGATTTCCGGCGACGTCGACGCACACTTTTTGTGGGACGCATACAGTCACTTTTAGAGAGAGTGGCACTGGGCGGAGTGGAATTAACTTCTTGAATGGCCATGGGCGAAGGTTCACGAGCCTGAGTATTCTTGGTTCGATTCCGATTCCGGCGTGAAGCAAAGGGCCTGGAATGGTTGTGAGTGTCCGATCTGAGCTTTTTCTGGCAAACACTCTGAACATTTCCTTTTTTATTACAGAAGAAGCAAATAGCTTAGCGTGACGAGCAATTTTCACGCAAATGTCTAGTAGCACACTGCGGGCATGATTTCACTGCATTTGCTTGCTGCCGCGGGACACGTGGTTGAGATCGTGGAGGCAGCTGCGCGGACGGGCGCGAGGGCTGTTTACAGTTCCGTGCAGCTCGCCCAGCAGGCCGGTTAATGTGACACATGCCTGGCGAAGTTTCGAATGATTCCTGAGCAAAGTCAAGTGTGTCTTGCCTATCCAATATGTCTATCACTTGTTGAAGGGAGGGATTGACTAGTTTCAAAATTTGCTCCCATATACGAACATCAGAAACGTTTTGTGCAATTGCATCACGTACCGTAGTATCTGAATAAGGGAGTCCACATTCACACTCAAAAGCACAATCCCTTGTAAGGCCTTGCAAAGTTGCAACTCACTCCTGATTAGTTTGACCGGCTGTACGTTTTGTAAGAAAGAACGTATACCTTTTTGCAACTACATTGACTGATTCCTTGAAATACGCATCCAATGCAGACAAAATTTCTTCGTAGGACAGAGTTGCTACGTCGCGGCGGGGAAACAACTTCACTATCACACGGTACGTCTGGACGCCGACACATGACAATAAGTGAGGCTGCCGCTCATTACCTTGAATTCTGTAGGCGGCGAGATGGAATCCAAATTGGCGTGACCACTCTGTCCAGCTTTCCATCGCCGCATAAAACGGCCGAAAAGGTGGTGCAACTGCGTGTTGTGGCTGCGGTAGCGGTGGAGCGGCGGCTGCCGCATCGTTTTGCATTGCACGTTGACCCTGGACGAGCTGTCCAAGGGCATCCAATAAGGCCTGAGTCTGCTGATTCTGCAAGCGATAAAATTCGGACAGTACATCTGGAGATTGTGGCGAAGCCATGACACAAGTAAATTAGAGCAATACGACCGTTTGTATCCGAGTCGCCAATATGTTATGTCTAGGCAAGACAGCCTAGACACAATGAGAGGAAGCCGAAAGGCATGCGCTTAAACTCACGCACGCTGGCGTGAGGTCTGAAACAGGATACGTAATGAATGCTATAAAGAAAAGTACGTAGCTTCTGGAATACTTAACTTTAATCCACATTTGTCGAACATCGCTCTTGATGATACATTAATAGAATCTCAATATCACTTGAATACGGCGCCTTGCTAGGCCCTAGCAAATGTAGCTGAAGGCTATGCTAACTGTCGTCTCGGCAAATGAGAGCGTAGCTGTCAGTGAACCGTTCCTTGCTAAGTCGGCTGTACAACTGGGGCGAGTGCTAGTACGTCTCTCTAGACCTGCCGTGTGGTGGCGCTCGGTCTGCAATTACTGACAGTGGTGACACGCGGGTCCGACGTATACTAATGGACCGCGGCCGATTTAAATGATACCACCTAGCAAGTGTGGTGTCTGGCGGTGACACCACATTTTAAATCCAGTTGCACATTTAAAATGTCATCAGGGAGTTTTATTGTATGTAGGTTTCTATCGCTTCAAGTACGTTCTGTTGTCTTCGATATGAGGATTGAACAATAGTGGGGAAGTCTACACAACGTTTTCCTATTCCCTTTTTAATTTGAATACATCGTTCTTCGTCCTTCACTCTTCTTGTTCCTTCTTGGTTTTGTGCATATCGTATATTAGCGAAGCTAGTATGGGAAATGGTTATATTTCCTAATCTGTGGTACACCTGCAAGTTATGCTGAGCCTGAAATATTAGCTCCTTCTTCCAAATTTTTAGATTTTGGGGTCTGGAACCCAAAATTATGATAAATCTGATAGAATATTGGAACTTCCTGCTAGAGTAAAACTGTGTGCCGGGCTGAGACTCGAATTCGGGACGTTTGCTTTTTGCGGGCAAGTGCTCTACCATCTGAGCTTTTTGGAAGGTAGGAGACGAGGTACTGGCAGAACTGAAGTTGTGAGGACGGGTTCTGATTAGTGCTTGGGTAGCTCAGATGGTAGAGCACCTTCCCGCGAAAGGCAAAAGTCCCGAGTTCGAGTCTCGGTCCGGCACACAGCTTAAATCTGCCAGGAAATTTCCTATCAGCGCACACTCCGCTGCAGATTGAAAATCTCATTCTGGAAATAGAATATTAATGAAATAATCTCGAAAAATTCTTGAGTGATTAATTTCAAATTTTTACATGATAGTCCAAATAAACCGTAGTTCGCTATAGCTTGCAACTATTTCACTCAAAATTTCTAACGTATTTTTTGTTTGACAGCACTATGAACTTATCTTGACATTTCTGTAGCCTTTCTCCCGTTATGAGGTACAACATCAGAACTGCCTAGTGGTGCCTTTACATTTCCTAAATGATCGTCATCTAAGAGATCCTTCTGCATACTATATTTATCAGGAACTTGGATGCATCAGTTATTAAGCCAAGTCTTTACAATTTATATGTCTGCTGTCTTCGGGATTGTGTAGATGATATCTTCCAGAAAGTCTGAAAGTATGTATCCAGTGCGATAGATTCTACACACCAACTTGAAAAGTCGTTTGATTACCACTTTCCCCAACGGTTCAAATACCGAAGGATTGTGATCCGTGCTGTCTGTCTTATTTAACTGCAAACTTCCAAATCTCTGTTAAACTCTAGATTGGATCCCCTCTGCCTACCATATTTTCTTCCATTTATTATTCTATGAAATCATCAGATAAATCTTCCCGCTTGAACAGTCGTTTGGTTGCCCCTTTGCAGAAGTGTTCAAGACCTTCCGAAGGATTGTTATTTGTACTCTGTGCATTATTTGATTGAAAACCTCCAAATCTCTGTTAAACTTTAGACTGGATCCCCGCTGTCCTCCATCTTATTTTCCACTTATTGTTCTATGAAGTTGACAGATAAATCCTCCCAATCGTAGAGGCTTTCAGTGAACTCTTTCCACCCTCTCTCTCTTTCTCTCTCTCTCTCTCTCTCTCTCTCTCTCTCTCTCTCTCTCTCTCTCTCGTCCTCTCGTCTACACTTAGCAGTAACGAACTGCTACAGAAAGCAGTATGATCAGCACTATTTCATCTACGCAGTCACGTGGACATTATGGGTAGACCTCTTCTCCAATTGCCACAGGCTCTTGTTTTTTTCCATTCCTCTCCTTAATTCTTTCACCTTTACTTTTAATTTCATCAAAGGTTGTTTTAACTTACCCATATACCACAAAGAGTGCCTTCAAATATCCATTGGCACAAGTAGTTTTGAAACTGCGCTATATTAGCAGATTTGGACTTTAAATTTAGCGCTTCATTTTTCGCGTAAAGTTCCACTGCAAAGTTTAATAAAACCTGGATACACATAATGGAGTAAGATATACAGATTGCGAAAATTTTCAATCTGTTCTCCGATTTCACTTCGTTCAGTATACAAAAAAGAAATTGTTCCCTGTGTAAGTTAAGAAACTTCATGAACGTATGCATATAAACATGTACATTAGCAATTGATATTTCTGAAAGAAAGCATCAGTCTTCTTTCAAATAATTTCTGTGACTTATATAAGCAAATGTAACAAAAGCGTAACTCCGCCCGCAGGCCCCGGCGGGCTCTACAGTACCGGCCGACCTCCGTGTCGTCCTCTGCCCCGGTTTCCTTGACCACTACTTGAGCCACTACTTCTCAACCAACCAATCTTTCCACCAAGGAAAAATCACTGGCAGTGCCGGGAATGGAACCACGGTCTTCCGCATTGCAGCCAGATACTCCGACCATTGAATCGCAAAATGTGTCGGAGAGGGGTCCATCTTTAATATATTAGCTTGAGAGTGTCAACAATGTTAACTTAAGAAGACTACGCATTATATTATAGGTGGCCTTGGAGACAGAGGCCAGTTATGCTTAGCCATATGTTCCTGTCGTTATATTGTAGACATAGTATTCATATGCAGCGGCCTGGACCTCACATTCAGTGATGCTCTGCGTTTGCAGTATAAAAGTTACGACTAGATTTTGTCACCGAGTAAATAATTGACGTGAACAACAGTTCCAATCACACTGTTCATTGGTACTTCCTAATGCATAGGTGCATTAATTGTTATAAATATATTACTGTTTGTAATTGCAACTAAAACAAAAGTAAAAATAGCTGACAGTTAAACTCGGACGTTGCACATCCGTTGCTTAATAGCAGCTTTGAAACTGGAAATTTAATATTAAAATTTATAACAGTAACTAATTTCTGTACCGAATTACATAATGTGTTAGGGGTGCAGATATTTTTACATTTCCATACTAATAATTACAGGTATTAGGAGCAGTATGTTTTAGGTCTGTTAGTACCTCGAAGTCTATGTGGCTAGAGCAAGCCATTAATGCCTATTATTCCCTGAGAAGTTGAACTGTAGACGCATGGAAGAAAAATGGTTAGTCTCTACGGACAAATGCAGTCCACTTAATGGTGCACTTACGACTGTGCTGAAAATATCAGGCAGTAAATTATGTGTCTGTGGGAAGACTATCATAAGCAGAGAAAAAACTACCAACATAGTAAAATGGGTACCAGTGATCGCAATGCCTGTACTTAAACCCCTAACATCCCGGATATATAAATATATATATTACCGAGCGAGGTGGCGCAGTGGTTAGACACTGGACTCGCATTCGGGAGGACGACGGTTCAATCCCGCGTCCGGCCATCCTAATTTAGGTTTTCCGTGATTTCCCTATATCACTCCAGGCAAATGCCGGGATGGTTCCTCTGAAAGGGCACGGCTGACTTCCTTCCCCATCCTTCCCTAATCCGATGAGACCGATGACCACGCTGTCTGGTCTCCTTCCCCAAACCAATCAATCAAAATATATATATTACTCTCGATTGTTCCCATTTAGGAGAGCGTGGGAAATGGAACTAACAACAGCTTCATTTTCTTTTTTTCCCCAAAATTTCTTCATTAATTCACTGTGTTTTTTCTTGCTTTCGTCTGTCCATTTGCCCTGTTGTTTCTTTAGTTGCGCCTTGTTCAGTTTTTTTGTCTCTGAACTGTTTTCTGCCCTCAGCTTCTTCTTCTGAAAAGTTTAAATGTGCAAAGTCTCCTTGTGTTTTCTTCATCCAACTGGGCTTTAACATTCATTAACGATGTTACTAATTTTGTTAGTAAATCTATTTTCATGTAACCTTCTTAAGTGTCCCTAGAACTGTTATCGTAATTTTCTTAATGTATCTGTGGTGTTGACTGTGTGTTTGTCGAGTTCCATAACAGGTCGTCTAACCCAAAATCCGTTCCGGAGAGCAGCGCAGTAGACTTTTCTAAGAAGTTTTTAAATTAATTGAAAAACCACGGTCGCTTCAATATCGTTTACTGGATGGCCGGTTTCAGCACTCTGAAGGTGCCGTCATCGGATCTTCAGAGTGCCGAAACCGGCCATCTAGTAAACGATATTGAAGCGACCGTGGCTTTTCAATTATTTTAAAAACAGGATGATCGCCCCACGACACACCATGTGTTCACTGCATTTTTAAGAAGTTTCCATTCTTCTTTCCAATAACCACGTTTCTTAGTGCGGAACGCTGCGTGTCGTGAAGGATGAGAGTCATGAAGTACTGAAAGGTACCGAGAGGGATGTGGAGACATGCCCACTCCAGTGGCGTGGCCCGCTGCATTAGGTTTCTCGTTCACGAGCCATGGCGCAAACAGCCCGATCGAGGTGGTCCCACAGATTCTCGATTTTTAAAACCGGGCAATTTGGTGGCCAGAGTAGTACAGTAAACTCATCGCCATGCTCTTCGAACCATATATTTACATTGCGAGCTGTGTGAAGAGTTGCATTGTCCTGCTGGTAGAGGCCATTGTTCAGAGGGAAAACAAACAGCATGTAGGGGTGAACACAGTCTCCAAGGATAAATGCATGCTTTTGTTGATCCACCGTACCTTCCATAATGACGAGATCACTCAGGGAGTGTCACGAAAACACTCCCCAAACCATAACGCTCCCTCTCCGACCTAGACTCACCTCACAATTGTTGCAGGAAATGTAATAATACTGAACCAACAACCGTTACTTTGACTGTTTGATTAGGCAATCAGTTTCGACGTTACAAAACGTCATCTTCAGGCATGAATAGCACCAAGTACCACTCGCGCATGTGTATGACCAGGCACCAATAATCTGGTTGCGTAGATATCTTAACTTCATGAGCATACGTCCTCTTCATGCCTGTGACAGAAATTGCCGTGGCGGGTGTTTGCTTTCAGACGCTTCACACCGTACACGCTAGTGGCCGACTCTCCGATGGAGCATAAATTGTGATTCATCTGAAAGGGCTACCTGATGCCACACAGTGGACGTTTAGTTGCGTTTGTCGCCGATCAAGAGCGTGAACCAGACGCCTGCGGTGTAGTCCCATACGTATCAACGTTTGCTGAATGGTTGTTGAGGAGACGCTGCCCATAGCCCCTTACTTCATCTGGTCAGTTGCTCAACTGTCACTCATCTCCGCAGCTGACGTTCACCCTAGTCATCCATGGCCCGTGGTGCACCGCATTTTCGACAGCGCCACTTTGCCATGAACGTAGGCATGCCAACAATTTACTTCTTTAACCGTTTCGGAAATTCTTCCATTCTTGGCGCGAAAGCCAAAGACCATGCCCTTCTGGAAGTCTAACAACTCCGTTTCCGCGTTACAACAACTACTGAATTGTTTTTCATTTCCCCACCCCCTGCACCACCCCCCCCCCCCCCCCGACACACTTTATATACACACTGCTAGTCTGAGAGTAGTTACTGTAGACTGACGATAGAGATAGGTGGTGGTCACATTAATGTGACGGGACCGTGTGTATACACTCATGTTCATAAATGAAGGATAATTGCAGAATGTGGTGCCACACAACGTGGCACTACCCAAAACTGGCGCTAATAGCATAGGCACATAGGGAACACACACGACACAGATCTATAAGTCCACGGTATTGGTGATAAGTTGAGAAAACCGTCCCGAAACACATGTGCTACAAAACGCCACTGTTTCCTGCGTATGTACCCCGACATGTTCAGATGTGCTACAAAACGCCACTGTTTCCTGCGCATATACTCCGATATGATCACCATGCACACGTGCACAGGCAACACTACGGGTACTGAAGCGCCTAGAACCGCTCGGCCACAGCGGCTGGTCATGCACCAACACACCTCCGCGTATGTGGAATGCGGCTAGCGCAACCGTGCGACGACAGCAGGTCAAATGTACCGCATGGGCAAACCCCGAGGTGATTTAAACCCGCAGACCGCCCACCAGAGGGTTGTTTCACCATGTATCATCATTATCCTTAATTTATGAGCATGAGTGTATGAACTGTCTCTCCTAAGAATCGTCAGGCCCATTTTCTCTGGTGTACCGACAGACTTTTGCAAAGTCAGATTTTTGAAATGTGTAGCTGGAGTCACACCAACCAAATACTGAACATCACGTCTTTCACATGACACACAGTTTATTTATTTTATTTTATTTATTTGGTATGCGTATTTCATGGCTCCGTACATGCGAACAATTCGCCTGGATGTGAAATGTGTCAATACAATTGTACAAATACAATTAATGCTGCAGTATAGTAATACACTCCTGGAAATTGAAATAAGAACACCGTGAATTCATTGTCCCAGGAAGGGGGAACTTTATTGACACATTCCTGGGGTCAGATACATCACATGATCACACTGACAGAACCACAGGCACATAGACACAGGCAACAGAGCATGCACAATGTCGGCACTAGTACAGTGTATATCCACCTTTCGCAGCAATGCAGTCTGCTATTCTCCCATGGAGACGATCGTAGAGATGCTGGATGTAGTTCTGTGGAACGGCTTGCCATGCCATTTCCACCTGGCGCCTCAGTTGGACCAGCGTTCGTGCTGGACGTGCAGACCGCGTGAGACGACGCTTCATCCAGTCCCAAACACGCTCAATGGGGGACAGTTCCGGAGATCTTGCTGGCCAGGGTAGTTGACTTACACCTTCTAGAGCACGTTGGGTGGCACGGGATACATACGGACGTGCATTGTCCTGTTGGACAGCAAGTTCCCTTGCCGGTCTAGGAATGGTAGAACGATGGGTTCGATGACGGTTTCGATGTACCGTGCACTATTCAGTGTCCCCTCGACGATCACCAGTGGTGTACGGCCAGTTTAGGAGATCGCTCCCCACACCATGATGCCGGGTGTTGGCCCTGTGTGCCTCGGTCGTATGCAGTCCTGATTGTGGCGCTCACCTGCACGGCGCCAAACACGCATACGACCATCATTGGCACCAAGGCAGAAGCGACTCTCATCGCTGAAGACGACACGTCTCCATTCGTCCCTCCATTCACGCCTGTCGCGATACCACTGGAGGCGGGCTGCACGATGTTGGGGCGTGAGCGGAAGACGGCCTAACGGTGTGCGGGACCGTAGCCCAGCTTCATGGAGACGGTTGCGAATGGTCCTCGCCGATACCCCAGGAGCAACAGTGTCCCTAATTTGCTGGGAAGTGGCGGTGCGGTCCCCTACGGCACTGCGTAGGATCCTACGGTCTTGGCGTGCATCCGTGCGTCGCTGCGGTCCGGTCCCAAGTCGACGGGCACGTGCACCTTCCGCCGACCACTGGCGACAACATCGATGTACTGTGGAGACCTCACGCCCCACGTGTTGAGCAATTCGGCGGTACGTCCACCCGGCCTCCCGCATGCCCACTAGACGCCCTCGCTCAAAGTCCGTCAACTGCACATACGGTTCACGTCCACGCTGTCGCGGCATGCTACCAGTGTTAAAGACTGCGATGGAGCTCCGTATGCCACGGCAAACTGGCTGACACTGACGGCGGCGGTGCACAAATGCTGCGCAGCTAGCGCCATTCGACGGCCAACACCGCGGTTCCTGGTGTGTCCGCTGTGCCGTGCGTGTGATCATTGCTTGTACAGCCCTCTCGCAGTGTCCGGAGCAAGTATGGTGGGTCTGACACACCGGTGCCAATGTGTTCTTTTTTCCATTTCCAGGAGTGTATAATACAATGATATAGATATTAATAAATATCACTTTTTTCTCATTTACAAGCTGTCATGTAACTAGTATAGCAATTCACACTATAACATTATAACTATAACATTAACATAATATTGTATCGTCCATCTAATAACTAAGAGACTAAATACATCTATTATTAAGGGAGGGCATTACGTCTGGAAAATAATTCATCTAAGGACTATAGTGGATGGTCAAGCAGGTACTTTTTTAACGTATCTTTGAACAACGTTTCATTTTCTCTTGTACCTTTAATATAAGTAGGCAATGCATTAAAAGTTTTTATAGCAGCATACTTTACTCCCTTCTGTACAAGTGATAAATTTGTTAGTTCAACATGTAGATCATCTTTACCTCTAGTATTGTAGTTATGGTATGAACAATTTGTTTCACACTGAGCATAGTCGTTATTAACTACATTTATCAGAGAGTATATGTACTGACATGTTGTGGTCAGAATATCTAACTGTGTGAAAAGTTTTCTACATGAGGTTCGTGGAGGAACCCCACACATGATTCTGACTGCTCTCTTCTGAGCAGTTAAGATTTTTTTTTTAGGCTGGTGAATTACCCCAGAATATTATTCCATAACTCATTAATGAGTGAAAGTATACAAAGTAAACTGATTTTAAAATGTTGATGTCCCATAATGAGTAATGATTCTTAGAGCAAAAGTTGCTGATGAAAGCCTTTTTAGAGTAAGGGACACATGCTGTTCCCAGTTGAGCCTACTGTCAATGTGAACCCCAGGAATTTAGTGGAGTGCACCTGTTCTAGTTCTTGGTTGTCATGAGCAATTACTGTATTTTCTAGAGTTTTATATTTTATGTGGAACTGTATAAAATTAGTTTTTTTTAATATTAACTGAAAGAGAATTAATTGAAAACCAAACTGTAACTTCTCTGAGTATATCATTAGCATCAGTCTCCAGATCAGCAGTAGACTTACGATCTACTACAATGCTTGTATCATCAGCAAACATTGTAAATTCACAATTTTTACTAATGGACAGGGGTAAATCATTAACATATATTAAAAACAGAAAGGGTCCAAGGACAGATCCCTGGCGAACTCCATGCTGAATTTTGCCCCATTCAGAATCCACTAGATTAGAAGATCGTTTGTTGCAGCCGTTCAGAACCACCTTTTGTTTCCTGTCTTCAAGATATGATTTTAGCCAATTAACTATAGGCCCTTTGATTCCGTAATGATAGGCCTTCTCCAAGAGTACCTTGTGGTCTACACAATCAAAGGCCTTGGAAATATCACAGAAGACACCAACTGGTGACTTCTTATTATTAATAGACTCTAAGACATCATTTGTGAGTGAATATATGGCACGCTCTGTGTAAACCCCTTTTTGACAACCAAACTGTCTGTGGTTAATAATATTAAGTTTATCAAGATGTGACACAATCCTGTTATACACTGCCTTTTCAAGAACCTTTGAAGATGTTGTTAAGAGAGAGACAGGCCGATAATTTTTGACATCTGTAGCATCGCCAGACTTGAAAAGAGGTCTCACAATGGCATATTTCATTCTCTCTGGAACAACTCCCTCATAAAGAGACGTGTTGCAAATGTGAGCAAGTACTACACTTACATCATTAGTGCAGGCTTTCAACAGTTTACTAGAGATGTTATCTATACCTGAAGATCCTTTATTTTTCAATGAGTGAATTATTTTTTTTATTTCATTAACAGTTATGGGTGTTACATTTATATCATTAAAACATTGTGGGAGGTTAAGTTTCAAAATATCTGTAGCTTCCCTTAGGTCACCACTACAACCTATTTAAGAGGTGACACTTAGAAAGTGGTCGTTAAATGTGTCTGCTATCTGTTTACTATCAGTTATTTCCAAATCGTTAATTTCTAGGACAGTAGTTTTTTCATTGTCAGATGGTGCAGTACCTGTTTCCCTCTTTATTACATTCCAAATCGTTCTGATTTTGTTATTTGAACAATTAATTTCAGATTGTATGCACATACTTTTAGATCTTTTAATGACTTTAGTTAAGATTTTGCAGTATGTCCTATAATTGTTCATTTGGAGGGGATTGTTGGATTGTCTGGATATTATATACAGTTCTCTTTTCCTCTGGCATGATATTTTTATGCCCTTGGTGACCCATGGTTTCTTGCTTGATTGCCTGTTCTGTGGTCTACAGACCTTTTTTGGAAAGACGCTTTCAAATATACCTGATAATTCATCAGTAAATAAATTACATTTTGTATTGACATCATTTACAATATAAACATACCTGCGGTCAGTCTCCCGAATGCATAATTTGAATTTTTTGATATTTTCCTCATTCATGTTTCTAATTGTTTTCGACTGTGCACCAGCTTTGTTCTGATTTGTATTATAGTTGTCAATTGTATTTGCCCATCATGGTCAGAGAGACCATTTGCCAGAGGTAAGCGTCGGTTTGTTTCCATTTACAGACAAAATGATATTTAAAGTGGAATTTCACGTGCCCATTCTATAAAGTGGTCCTACATTGGTGTAGCGCTATATAAGTTTCCTCGATATGTATTAACAACGGCAGTACAACACGAAGAATAACTAGAACTCCAGCAGCGACACGTGTGCCGCCCTGGACCTCACTGACTGCTTCCACCATTCAACAGCGCCACTCAGCCGCTGCTGAAGTACCGGTAAGAGTTCGTGTTGTACTGTCGCTGTTAATACATATCGATGAAACAGACAGCACTAGACTATATTGAAGCAAGCTGTCCAGCACTCTTATTTACTTACTGCCGGACTTGTATCGGGCGTACATGTCCATCATCGGCGAAATTTTATACCCACTGCTTTCTTAGTACATTCGAAAGACATACGTCAATAACACTGGTATATATATATATATATATATAAATAGGCGAAGATATCCATTCCTGTCCGATTATGCTACTGGCTGTAAACCACTGGGAACCATGAAAACCGTTAAGTACGTCGGAGTAACAGTCCGAAGCGACACACAGTGGAATGACCACATATAACCAGCCGTAGGAAAAGCAATACCAGACTGAGAATTATTCATTTGAATCTTATATATTGTTTATCCAGTTGGGGCCCTTAATTAGGTAACATTAATATGGAGGATTGATAAGATCAAAAGAAGGGCGACACGTGTTGTCATAGTTTCGTTAGTAAGCGCAAGAACGTACGGAAATATTCGTTTTACAGACGTCACATTTTCCCTGCTTTACATTAAACATCCGGGTACGTTACTCATAGCTTTTCCCTATCAAGAGCTATCGCATGCTGTTAGAAAGGTACATATGTCCGTTCTAAATACATGTGTGGTTCACGAATAGCGTTAATACAAAATTCAGTGCAGAAAATAACTCATTGTATCGCATACTATTACATGGAAAAAACCTGTTGGGACCTTCGTGAAATATTACAGCTTAACGACATTTTGAAACAACAAGGCCTGAACAACTTTTCGCTAAGCTGTGATGTAAAATTTGAGCTCGTAAAAGTTTGTGGAAGAGAGTCTGAAGCTAATTAATTTGTCGACGGGTAAGTCGTGTCCATAAAACGGCGACCTACAGCTAAGCTATAATTCTGCAAGCTCTGTGCTTTTGATGTTTTCAAAGGTGGTTGTATGGGCCAAAACTAGAAAAAAATATCTAGTAGACACGGCCTCTAAAGTGTATACTTTAAGATCTATAAAGCACTTTTTCATCTTCGCTACTATAAAACACCTTTTCTACAGAAAAAGTGCTCATATCTCCTACGTTATGCATTTTAGAGCCTAAGATTACTATACTTTTTTGCTTCGCATGATCGTTCCCGTCGTATCCCTGAACAGTGACCATTCCCCTTGGGACAAACTATGTACGTGATGGCGAGGCGCATGCATCGGTATAGTTTTCGAAATCGATCAGTTTCAAACGGCCCAAATTAATTCAAAACTCGTACGTTACATAGCTTCTATCATGACGAACTCCTTAAGGTAAATTTTAATAAATTTTAAACGGTTTGGTGAATCCCAGAATACGACCTACTGTACTGACTAAGATACCCAAACCCAGTAGTCTCATCCATTTGTCTACGATGCACCAATAGTATGAGTACAGTGTACTAACGCTGTTAATTAATAGACCAGTTTGCCCAGCAAGGCCACAACTGAACACTCCTAACTATTCTCTGTAAGTGCCACCCCCCTTTCGTCATATTCAGCGTAAGATTCTTCGATTCTAGTGAATGTACCTAGGATATAAATGGGTATGTCTGATATGACATGAAACGAAGAACAAGTGAACCTGTGCAAATTATCAATATAAACTGGTCGGTTGACATTCCGTAAGGTATCTTGACTGTTACAGTCTTGTATATTAAAGTGCAGGGTATAATAAGGACTAAGTTATCGTAGTATAAAAAGACACTTCCTATAAGAACTGAAGAAGAAAACCAACAATGTAGCCCAGCATGTTTTTATATCCCCTCCACGTGTTTCTGGCCGTGTATCAGTCGCTGAAGTGTTCCAGTATGCTCTTGGGCTCCACTGTGTGCCTTTTAGCTCTGTATAAGGCTGTTATACATTCCTGACTCACGACAGCAGCACATTACCCGCCACTTTGTGAGAATTACTTACTGAGAGTGTCACCTGAAGATGTTAATCTAGAAAGAAATGGGTTGTGGCTTAATAAACGCACCCGAAATACATGTATTGTCGCTTTTTAACATCTAAAAATGTATTATCAACACATCGTAAAAAACTGAACAAATGAATTTTGGAATGTAAGACAGTGAAAGACTGCGACCGGGAAGCAAAATAAAAAATATCCTCGGCCTAGAGTGGCTATGGTAACCTAAGAAGGGGAAGGAGGTCTCAGACATGGCCAGCCGAATCGGCTCACATTTGGTAGGTCGCTTTTGTATAACATTGAATGAAAGGATTTAAGATTTTTGGCTTAACATCCCCGTCTTCGTTTTTGAGAAAACCACCACTGAAATTCACAATGCGCAATTGATACCTAACTGAAAACTGAGCATGTTTCCCGTCATAATGGCGTCCACAGACACATATTTTTGTAGCAATCGTGGAAAGAAACTTTTACGACTGCCGTTTTTGTAACCGTAAGGAAAGTGCCTTTCAACACAGGCGGCTCTGGCGTAGCGATCAAGGCATCTGGCTGGGGAGCAGGAAACCGGTGTCCTATTCCCACATGGGTTGTGCAGTTTTTTAATTTGTATGTTTTCCGTTTAGAAAATATTATCAGAAAGGAATAAGAACAAATAATTTTATTCGGGATTCCATGAAGCATTCAGAGTTTTCCTTTTCGTGTGCCCCTTCAAAGAGCACAAGGCTTCAACAGAGTGCAGTGAATTTGTATTTTGAAGGCCTGTAACAACATTAATAAAGTTATTACGTTTATATTTGATTTCACATTTGCAACGTTTTATTTCTCACATAGCATGTCGTTGGTTGGGAACAGTTGAGGCATATAATTTTATACAGCTTTTTAAGATATAAATCATGATGTATAAGCAACAGAGTTTTTTTTGGTTGTTTTTGAGACATTTTATAATTAATATCGTATACTTTCACCATGAAAGAGTTTTACTGTACTTCTTTCATACGATTGTTTTAAGAGTGCAAAAATTCTTGTGCACCTCCGGAGGTCGTTCCTCTAGTACACTGCAGTAATACCATTGGATAATGGTAAGCGATCTAAATGAGTTTCACCTTAAGACTAAGAAGCGACCACCTAAAACCCACTGAAAGTGGTCTTTTTCTTCCCCACGCCCGTTCCCTGTCTGTTCCCTGTCTGTTCCGTGTCAGGCTTCCCACACTCTACGCTGCCATCCATTTCGTTACGTAATGGAAGTCACGCCTCTGACCGACGCTTACAAATAGCCCTCTTGCTGCAGTCGATACCAATAAACAATCGGCGTGATGTATCGACCACCACACACCACCTCCCAGCGACGCAACCACAGGAGGATTGCTCTTGTTTATGGAAGCGGACGTTAACCCCCAGCGGCTGAAAAACACGGTATTCATTAGTGCCGGTAATTTCGTCTGCTACCTACCTAGTTGGACAACACATGAAAGATAACACCGCAGGTAAGAGTCAATCGATAAAAGTGAAGAGGACTTTCGCACTTATTAGTTCGTACGAAATACACTCGATTTCATAGGTTTAGTCTCAGAGTTAGAGGTCATGAGTGATAAACTGAATAAATACTCATGACAGCGATATAGCATTCATTAGAGTTAGCGTCAAACAAAGTTTGTTGTCTAGAGAGGCGTTTATTAAAAAATAGGTGTTACAGAGTATTTACGGATGATTGACTCAGCAGATATGGTTACTCATAATTATTCTGCGAAATTTACCGTTTTTTTCATCCTGAGTTACAATGATAGTTGTGTTGAAGGTTGGTGAGGAACATATTAATCATTGTACATTATACAGGGGAGAGTGTTGTTTCTTGGTATATTTTTAATATTTCACTTCTATCCTGTCCTGAAATAGAATAGTACATTTTGTAATTTCTTTTTTTAATGATGGAATTCACTTTTAATGTACCGCCGTCTCTTTCTAAAGTTAACAAACGTTATTCCAGAAAAATTAGATTTCTCCAAAAGTGAAAACAAGTTCCAAGCTACAACATTGTCATTTACCTATTAACTGACATTCGACTGAGATTTAAAAGCGTTGCAATCGCGGAAATCTTGTCGGTACTGTCTTCAGTAGGCTATCCGTTTTATTATTACCTTACTACACTCCAGTAATCAGTAAGTGAAGTCAGTTTATGTAGGAGTATTATCAAAAACTAGTTGGAAGTTAAGCACGTTTTGAAATAGAAGCTATTGCAAGCTGACAGAAATCTCCATTTTCAAGACAGGAAAAACTTAATACATCAAGTATCACGTGTTCCACGGTAAAAGACATTCTTCTGTTTCAAAGTACAAGGCCGACGACGTAGGTCCTAACTATTCCCACGTTATATAAATATTTCAAAGAGTATATAGCGTTTTACTAGCCATAAAATGGAGAATTAACAATACATTATAAATAGCTTCAATACATTATGCAGTACTTAAATTTGTAGAAAAGCAACAAAAGAATGTAGAAAATACCGGAAACTCCTTATTACTGTCTCTAGCGCCCATTCCTTCAAGTGATTCTAAAGTCAGTACCGACCAAAAAACATCGTGTGTTCCTATTTTCAAGAGCTCACTATCGGCACTGATACATCCCGGTGGTTATAAGGAACTTGACAGTCCCTGCCTGCAAGAAACGAAGAATCATTGTCCATAATTCTCGAGGAGATGCAAGTGCGAATTTCTGTAGGTTATAGTTTGCATATTACTCTAAACTTATGTGGGAGAAGCTAGAATGTCTTATAACTGTTCTAAGAAAGTTCATTTAAGAGACCGTAGGAGTGTCACCTCCCCTGCAGCGTAGTTCCACTCTGTTCCGCGTTGCTTTACTGCGATGTTACCGAAATCAGAAAGAAAAGTTTTAGTCTACCATGTGTACGTGCTAAAGCTCTGAAAAGAACTAAAGGTGGAGACGAGACGGCCGACGCAACGTAATGGAAGAGAGCGAAACAAACGGTACGTAGAGAAGTAGAGTCTCGCCTTGGCTGTTCGTGAGTCAGGAGCTGCTCTGCACTGTTCCGGAAAGTTTCCGTCGCAAAGTCGCCGGGTTCAAGTCGCGTCTGTGTCGTCAGGTTTAACTTTACCACAGTCGCCAAAGTAATTCTTCCATCAAGCAACACGTAAGACTACTTGTGTGTACAGAATGCGCGCGAAATCTGTCCAAGTGAAATACGTGGTTTTTGAACATTTTATTTGAAGCTTCAAGCTTTTCATACGATCTCTTATTCATCGCTAGTTCGCCACCTACAACCGAACTCACATACAAACGCACAGTGTATTGCTGGAGCCATAAACTACAGCAATGTTATCTCTGTCCCTTTCCAGATGTAGATGGCGTTTTGGAGAAAGATCCATATAAGCCAGAAGTTATCTAATTTTAGTACCATAAACGTAAAGCGAGATGTCATCGTCATTAGCAGCACCAGAAGCATTAATCTAGATTCACTATTGGATAAATGCCTTCTCCATGCATTTGGTACTTGACTATAGTAATGTTTCCCAATCTTTCTGAGGCCATCCCTTATTGAACTCATATATTAGCTAGTATTTCTCCTGCTCTAGCCCCCTCCATCCTTTTTCCGCCGCCTATCACAATCGACATCAGCATCTAACTGAACTTACGAATGAAAAAGAATTTTCTTTGAACACGTTTATTTTTATAATGATGAAAGAAGCAGGATAGTTTGTATTTGTAGTTTTATTAAATCACCAACTAGAGAGTCATTGAGTCATTTAGTATTGCCTTTTCTTTAATAACGATTTTCGTAGAATGATTTAGGTTTCAGTGCATCGCGAGTACTCAGTACAACTTTTCAATACAAAAGAAAACTATCCACATTAAGGGTAGACACTTCTTAGAAAACGTTCTCCCTATTCACCACTCCTTTCCCCTGCAGCACTTGCTTCAACGATACCCAACATTCCCATTTAAAATCAACAAAGTTGAAATGTGAGCACCATACTTTATTTGTAAGTCACTTGATTTCTGAACTCCTGAAGTAGTAGAAACTGGAAGATTTCAGTCTGCCAGTGCTTTATGTGTGACCACTGCCCCTAATAATAATACCGTAACAATAATTATAATAATAATGATAATAGTAATAGTAGTAGCATTAGTAATACTAATAGTAGTAGTAGTAGCAGTAGCAGAGTGTAGGTCCTACAGCAGTGTAGTAGCCATTACATAATTGAGCTGCCCGTGGGAGCGAAATAGGAAGTCCCAAAATGGGAGTTGGAAGATACAGAGGATAAAAGTTAGCAATTCATACATAAATCGGAATAATTTTGTTCTGGGTGGCTTTTGACATCCACATTCTTCCATTCACTCATTAACAGAAAAGGAAACTAACCATAATGCTTTAAATACACAAAAATTGACACATTACTGCAGTGTAGATACCATTATGTTACGCAAATCACATACGCTCATAGATCATCACGTGATGACATTTACATACTTAGTAGAAGGCATAACTTTATAGCTCGTTGCCAGAAAGTGCTTAATCACTGATAATTCTCAACACAGATGTGCCCATTGAACAAACGTGTTGGTTTCAGTGGCAAGAAAAATCCATGATGATGAAGAGGGATGTAATCTAAGAGAAACAGTACGTCAGCAACTTTCTTTCTTCAGTGAGTCTGATTACGTAGTATGTTAATCGGAGAGTAAGAACTGGCGTTTCCCCTCCAACTTTTCTTGAAACTTATTTTTCGTCAGATGTCCTCACATAATGTCTCGCTGATAAATAAAGATGATGGGAAGTCCGAAGTCAACTTCCACACGCGTGCATTCTGACCAACAAATTCATCAATTTCACCTACTTTCTCAAACTATTTACAAGAACGGTAGCAGTTAGGTCCTACATCATTTTCATCTACGGTTTTTCCAGAACGAGATACGTGATCTTAGTCTCTATTACTCCTCTTTTGCTTAAACTTTCGTTGTAAGATGAATGTCAACCTGCTCCAGGAAGACCTCTTCGTCTGTTCTTCTGCCCTTTCATGCCAGATATCAGAGACAGTTGCAGAGTGTTCGATATTAAGGCAATTTCGAAATCCTTCGTAAATTACTTGAATAGCAATAAAGATTATAACTAGTGTTATTATTGTTGTTGCCTCCCCCCCTCCTCCCCCATGAACCACGCACCTTGCCGTTGGTGGGGAGACTTGCATGCCTCAGCGATACAGATAGCCGTACCGTAGGTGCAACCACAACGGATGAGTATCTGTTGAGAGGCCAGACAAACGTGTGGTTCCTGAAGAGGGGCAGCAGTTTTTTCAGTAGTTGCAGGAGCAACAGTCTGGATGATTGACTGATCTGTCCTTGTAACACTAACCAAAACAGCCTTGCTGTGGTGGTACTGAGAACGGCTTAATGCAAGGGTAAACTATAACCGTAGTTTTTACCGAGGGCATGCAGCTTTACTGTATGGTTAAATGATGGTGGCGCCCTCTTGGGTAAAATATTCTGGAGGTAAAATAGTTCCCCATTCAGATCTCCGGGCAGGGACTACTCAGAAGGATGTCGTTATCAAGAGAAAGAAAACTGGCGTTCTACGGATCGGAGAATGGAATGTCGGATCCCTTAATCGGGTAGGTCGGTTAGAAAATTTAAAAAGGGAAATGGATAGGTTAAAGTTAGATATAGTGGCAATTAGTGGAGGTCGGTGGCAGGACGAACAACTGGGGATAGTGCAGGAGTAACGTTTAATAATGAATAAAAAAATTGGAGCGCAGGTAAGCTGCTACGAACAGCATAGCGAACACATTATTGTAGCAAAGATAGATACGAAGCCCACGCATACCACAATATTACAAGTTTATATACCAATTAGCTCCGCAGATGACGAAGAGATTGAAGAAATGTATGATGAGATGAA
Organism: Schistocerca piceifrons; assembly: GCF_021461385.2. Taxonomy (NCBI): domain Eukaryota; kingdom Metazoa; phylum Arthropoda; class Insecta; order Orthoptera; family Acrididae; genus Schistocerca; species Schistocerca piceifrons. The sequence continues at coordinate 1,163,453,053 of NC_060138.1, forward strand.
AGAAATTATTCAGATAGTGAAGGGAGACAAAAATTTAATAATCATGGTGGAATTCGACAATAGGAAAAGGAAGAGAAAGAAACGTAGTAGGTGAATACAGAATTGAGGTAAGGAATGAAAGAGGAAGCCCCCTGGTAGAATTTTTCACAGAGCATAACTTAATCGTAGCTAACCCTCGGTTTAGGAATCATGAAAGAAGGTTGTATACGTGGAAGAGGCTGGAGACATTAGAAGGTTTCTGACCGATTATATAATGATAAGACAAATTTAGGAACCAAGTTTTCAATTGTAAGACATTTCCAGGTGCAGATGTGGTCTCTGACCATAATCTATTGGTTATGAACTATAAATTAAACTTGATAACTGCAAAAAGGTGGGAATTTAAGGAGGTGGGACCTGGATAAACTGAAAGAGCCAGAGGTTGTAGAGAGTTTCAGAGAGAGCATTAGGGAACAATTGACAAGAACGATGGAAAGAAATACTGTAGAAGAAGTATGGGTAGCTTTGAGAGATGAAATAGTGAAGGCAACAGAGGATCAAACAAGTAAAAAGACGAGGGCTAGTATAAATCTGTGGGTAACGGAAGAGATATTGAATTTAATTGGTGAAAGGAGAAGATATAAAAATGCAGTAAATGAAGCAGGCAAAAGGAATACAAACGTCTCAAAAATGAGATCGAAAGGTAGTGCAAAATGGCTAAGCAGGGATGGCTAGAGAACAAATGTGAGGAGGTAGAGGCATATATCACTAGGGGTAAGATAGATGCTGCCCACAGGAAAATTAAAGAGACCTTTGGAGAAACAGAACACTTGTATGAGTATCAAGAGCTCAGATGGAAAACCAGCTCTAAGTAAAGAAGGGAAAGCACAAAGGTTTAAGGAGTATACAGAGGATCTATACAAGGGTTATGTACTTGAGGACAATATTATGGAAATGGAAGAGGATGTAGATGAAGATTAAATGAGAGATATGATACAGCGTGAAGAGTTTGACAGAGCACTGAAAAACCTGAGTCGAAACAAGGCCCCGGGAGTGTGCAGTATTCCATTAGAACTACTGACAGCTTTGGGATAGTCATCCCTGATAAAACTCTACCATCTGGTGAGCAAGATGTATGAGACAGGCGAAATACCCTCAGGCTTCAGGAAGAATATAATAATTCCAATCACGAAGGAAGTGTTAAGAGTTGTAAGAATTACCGAACTATCAGTTTAATAAGTCACGGGTGCAAAATACTAACACGAATTCATTACAGACGAATGGAAAGACTAGTAGAAGCTTACCTCGGGGATGATCAGTTTGGATTCCGTAGAAATGTTGGCAAACGTGAGGCAATACTGACCCTACGAATTATCTTACAAGATACATTAGGGGAAGGCGAACCTACATTTCTAGCATTTTTAGACTTATAGAAAGCTTTTGACAATGTTGACTGGAATGCTCTCTTCAAAATTCTGAAGGTGGCAGGGGTCAAATACAGGAAAGGAAAGGTTATTTATAACTCGTACAGAAACCAGATGGCAGTTGTAATAGGCGATAGGCATGAAAGGGAAGCAGTGCTTGGGAAGGAAGTGAGACAGGGCTGTAGCCTATCGCCGATGTTATTCAATCTGTATACTGAGCAAGCAGCAAAGTACACAAAAGTAAAATTTGGAGTAGGAAATAATTAAAATCCGTGGAGAAGAAATAAAAGCTTTGAAGTTTGCTGATGACAATGTAATTCTGAATGAGACAGAAAAGTACCTGGAAGAGAAGATGAACGGAATGGACAATGGCTTGAAAGGGGGATATAAGATGTACATCAACAGTAGCAAAACGAGGATAATGGAACGTAGCCAAATTAAATCAGGAGATGATGAGGGAATTAAATTAGGAAATGAGACACTTAAAGTAGTATTAGATAGGTTTTTCTATTTGGGCATCAAAATAAATGATGGTCGAAGTAGAGAGGATATAAAATGCAGACTGGCGATGGTAAGGAAAGCGTTTCTGATTAACCGAAGTTTGTTAACATCGAGTATAGATTTAAGCGTCAGGAAGTCGTTTCTGAAAATATTTGTATTGAGTGTAGCCATGAATGAAAGTGAAACATGGACGATAAATAGTTTTGACAAGAATTGAATATAAGCTTTCGACGTGTGGTGCTACAGAAGAATGCTGAACATTAGATGGGTGATCACGTGACTAATGAGGAGGTACTGAATAGAATTGGGGAGGAGTTTGTGGCACAACTTGACTAGAAGAAATGATCGGTTGGTAGGACATGTTCTGACGCATCAAGGGATCACCAATTTAGTACTGCAGGGCAGCGTGGAGGGTAAAAATCGTAGAGGGAGACCAATAGATGAATACACTAAGCAGATTCCGAAGGATGTAGGTTCCAGTAGTTACTTGGAGATGAAGCTTGAACAGGATGGATTAGCGTGGAGAGCTACATCAAATCAGTCTCTGGACTGAAGCCCACAACAACAACATTATTATTATTATTATTATTATTATGTTCCTGTACGAATACAAATGAATAAATACGCATATTCATACCATCAAGCCTTTAACAGCAGCTATTCAATAATAATAATAATAATAATAATCAATAATAATGGTTTGTACATGCATTTGCCACCACATTCGTGACACGTACTAAGTTCAGCAGATTTGCAGTTTTTCATATGTCTGAGTCATTGGGAAAAGGGGCAGGATCCTGAAGAATATCTTCGTTTTCTTGCAACTCGTCAAACGACGCTGTAATGTTAGAAAACGTACACGGTTCCCTCTTGGAGGCAGCCATTTTACTTTTCGCTTTCCGCAGCAGGGAGCCACTGCGTTTACCATGAAGCGTGGCACCGATGTATATTGAGTGGCCGAGCGGCTCTAGGCGCTACAGTCTGGGACCGCGCGACCGCTACGGTCGCAGGTTCGAATCCTGCCTCGGGTGTGGATGTGTGTGATGTCCTTAGGTTAGTTAGGTTTAAGTACTTCTAAGTTCTAGGGGAATGATGACCTCAGATGTTAAGTCCCATAGTGCTCAGAGCCATTTGAACCATATATTGAGTGAAATTATTACTTTTTCCTGGTGTATTGTACTACTCATAGGCGACAGAGATTGTTCTGTAACTGAAAATATACGGCAGTGGAGCTTGCCACTGTGTTCCCCCATGCTACTCAATTACTTTTGTGGTGTCAGCTAGTTCCTTTATGTTGCGAAGTTTCTGGTTCATTGGAAGAACTACTTGAATTCGGAGAAAGCGTTTTCAGGTTTAAGCACGTAATATTTATGTATCCATTTACTGTTACAGATCCATGGTACGAAGTATGTATGTAATCGGTGCACCATGTTGCGAAGACGTTCATACATTCGTTTCACAAGCAGTAAACGCTACCACTTTGATTTATACGTCAATGCTTGCATTTGAAGTTTTTAAAAAAATGTAAGTATTGGAAACTTATGCTATCAGTATTACAGTGTTCCGAAATGATATTTTAAAAAATAATTTAGTTTCGTGATCGAAACACAATTCAACTCTTTAGTTTTTCCCTTTCAGAAAATTTCATTTTAACCCCGATGTTGGGAACCACTGGGCTATACGTATCTGTGTCGTTTCTGTTTTCTAATGACTTGAGTCGACCTTCCATTAAATGGTTCAAAAATGGTTCAAATGGCTCTGAGCACTATGGGACTTACCATCTATGGTCGTCAGTCCCCTAGAACTTAGAACTACTTAAACATAACTAACCTAAGGACATCACACAACACCCAGTCATCAAGAGGCAGAGAAACATTAAATGGTTATCTTTATTTTTCCCACCTGTTGGATTCCAGCAAAGAACCCCCTTTATCCATCAAGCACTCATTATCTTTTCCACTCCAGTATGTTCCTCATTGATTTGCTTGTGCAAAACTATAAGGGGAGATCAAAAGGTTTCTGTTTGAGAGCGTTGCTCAGCCAATATGCAGCGTAGCGCGACTCCGATGCGGGCATATAAGCACCGACATGTAGGAAAGGGATTAGTGTGGCATTCGAAACTTTCTGATGTGCCTGTGCAAATGCGGAAACGTGAAGTACGCACTACTAAATGCATCCAAATAGTGCCAATGTGCTATTACCTTTTCATTGTCTGCAGAAGTATAAACACTGGTAGATATCCATCGCAGAATGAAGAATCTGTGTGGGGCAGAATGTCCGTCGAAAACCACGTTCGAGGAATGGTGCGTAAAGTTCCGTGCTAGTCGCTACGCGACCCAAAAGAGGGTCGATCTCGGAGGCCAGCCTCACTAGAGTGGGAAACAGTAGTGTACCAGCCCTAGAGCCCTGATCTCTCCCCATTCGATTATCGTGCCTTATGTCCTTTGAACTGTCGACGATACCTGTCTAACGAGTATGTGCAGCACGCAGTTACGGACTGCTTCACGCGGCCGCACACGATGTTTTACCAAATGGGTATCTTCAACCTACTGTGTCAGAAAGATGATTGCCTCAGAGGTTATGGCGGTTTTGCATGTTTAGTGTACTGCTTCTGGACTGTACGGCCTTCAAACGGCAATTTTTTGATCACCGCTAATATTTCACAATCATTTTGGTGCAGGCAGCCCAACTTAACAACATCCGCCCCAGATGCGGATGATGTAAGTTGGGTTGCCTGTCTTAAGGTGCATGATATATTTTCCACATTTTATTTCTCTCTCTAAGGTATCTCTCCATCTCTTCCTAAGTCAGTATGCGTCTACCTTAAGTGAAAAGTGACAGCACAAACCCACTGCATACTTTCCTTTACAGGCAGCTGGGATTCTTCAGTTTGATCATTCTGTTTACTTCAGCAGGAGCACTCGAAACCGTCATATACTCTTCTGTTCACTTCTTTTCTCATCCATGCAGTCGTCTTCAGCTGTCCTACGTACAAATATTCATCAACTTGACCTTATTGTTAATTTACACTATTTACGTTTCGATTTGTTGCTCATACTTTATTTTAGGTTCTTTTGACCTAATTTTCAAATCTACTTGCAAAATTACTCTGTTAAGCTCATCCATCAGTTTCTGGATATCTTAGGCTGCTGAATTCATTGGCACAACTTTTACTTCAACATTTATTTTACGTTACTAGCCAGTTTCGAACCCTGGTAATTTTCAAATACAGATGAACGTCGATTACTTGTCACAGTTAGTGCTATGAGGGAACAGTAATTTGTTCCCTCCCATGGCGAGTTTTCTTCTGTATTAAGCATTATCGAAACTGGCTAGTGATTTAAATGCTGTAATAGTGCAAAATAAATGTTGGAGAAATATTTAAAATTTTTCCAGTACATTAAACAGCCTACGGTAGACAAAATTCTTTTAATATCCATAAAATACACCAAATATGAGGAAAATAATTAAACCAGTATGACGCAGGCTTCCGCTCTTGTCATCTTCACAAAACGTTCCGCCCATGTGTCTGCGTCGTCGTGTTTATAAAGCTAACGGAGGGAGGGTAATGTTCTGAAACACCATTATTTGTTCACCTGACCATTAATTGATATTGGCGCTAATTTGAAGGTTTCTTGATGATTCCTTCATATTGTCGTGCTTTCCTAATCTAGCAGTGTATAATATAACTTGAGTAACAATACACTTTCTGTGTTGAGATTAGTTTACTATTTGTTTCTTTTGTTTTAAAAATTTTAGTTATTGACGCAGAGCTATGGAACGCAAGTATGGAAGGTGAATACTCGACTTCGGTTTATTTCCTAGGAAAGTGTAGCTCATTCATAAAGAAGACTGCACACAGAACACCAGTGCGACCTATGCTTGAGTATACTGCTGGGAAGTCTGGGATTCCCACCAGGTCAAATTAAAGAAAGACATAGAATCATTACCGGGCCCTGCTGCTAGTTTTGTTGCCGGTAGGGTCATTCAACACGCAAGTATTGAGGAAAGGCACCGTGGACTCAAATGTGAACCCCTGGAGGGGAGAAGACGTTCTTCCTGCAAGACACAGCATTTGCGGCTGGCTGCAGAGCGATTATACTGACACCAGCATAAATTTCGCGTAAGGCTCAAATGGTTCGGAGCACTATGGGACTTAACATCTGAGGTCATCGGTCCCCTAGACTTAGAACTACTTAAACCTAACTAACCTAAGGACGTCACACACATCCACGCCCCAGGCAGGATTCGAACCTGCGACTGTAGCAGCAGCGCGGTTCCGGAATGAAGCGTCTAGAACCGCTCGGCCACCGCGGCCGGCTTACGAGTGGAATAGGAAAGGGGAAAACTAGTAGTTATACAAGGCACTCTCCGCCATGCGCCGTGCATATGCTTCCGAAATGCATGTGGATAGAGATGTAGATGATGTTCAAGCACGGATTAATCGTGTAGTGATGTCAGAAGTAGGTATAGTTATCTTCAAAGTACACAGTTTTCAACCTGCGTTGAGTGGTATGAAGAGAAAGCACTGATGAATGTAGGAATATAATACAGCCCTCTGCACGTCTTTCCGAAAGCATCACGAAAAGGAGGCTATACTGATAATACACTCTTTGGAAATGGAAAAAAGAACACATTGACACCGGTGTGTCAGACCCACCATACTTGCTCCGGACACTGCGAGAGGGCTGTACAAGCAATGATCACACGCACGGCACAGCGGACACACCAGGAACCGCGGTGTTGGCCGTCGAATGGCGCTAGCTGCGCAGCATTTGTGCACCGCCGCCGTCAGTGTCAGCCAGTTTGCCGTGGCATACGGAGCTCCATCGCAGTCTTTAACACTGGTAGCATGCCGCGACAGCGTGGACGTGAACCGTATGTGCAGTTGACGGACTTTGAGCGAGGGCGTCTAGTGGGCATGCGGGAGGCCGGGTGGACGTACCGCCGAATTGCTCAACACGTGGGGCATGAGGTCTCCACAGTGCATCGATGTTGTCGCCAGTGGTCGGCGGAAGGTGCACGTGCCCGTCGACCTGGGACCGGACCGTAGCGGCGCACGGATGCACGCCAAAACCGTAGGATCCTACGCAGTGCCGTAGGGGACCGCACCGCCACTTCCCAGCAAATTAGGGACACTGTTGCTCCTGGGGTATCGGCGAGGACCATTCGCAACCGTCTCCATGAAGCTGGGCTACGGTCCCGCACACCGTTAGGCCGTCTTCCGCTCACGCCCCAACATCGTGCAGCCCGCCTCCAGTGGTATCGCGACAGGCGTGAATGGAGGGACGAATGGAGACGTGTCGTCCTCAGCGATGAGAGTCGCTTCTGCCTTGGTGCCAATGATGGTCGTATGCGTGTTTGGCGCCGTGCAGGTGAGCGCCACAATCAGGACTGCATACGACCGAGGCACACAGGGCCAACACCCGGCATCATGGTGTGGGGAGCGATCTCCTACACTGGCCGTACACCACTGGTGATCGTCGAGGGGACACTGAATAGTGCACGGTACATCCAAACCGTCATCGAACCCATCGATCTACCATTCCTAGACCGGCAAGGGGACTTGCTGTTCCAACAGGACAATGCACGTCCGCATGTATCCCGTGCCACCCAACGTGCTCTAGAAGGTGTAAGTCAACTACCCTGGCCAGCAAGATCTCCGGATCTGTCCCCCATTGAGCGTGTTTGGGACTGGATGAAGCGTCGTCTCACGCGGTCTGCACGTCCAGCACGAACGCTGGTCCAACTGAGGCGCCAGGTGGAAATGGCATGGCAAGCCGTTCCACAGAACTACATCCAGCATCTCTACGATCGTCTCCATGGGAGAATAGCAGCCTGCATTGCTGCGAAAGGTGGATATACACTGTACTAGTGCCGACATTGTGCATGCTCTGTTGCCTGTGTCTATGTGCCTGTGGTTCTGTCAGTGTGATCATGTGATGTATCTGACCCCAGGAATGTGTCAATAAATTATCCCCTTCCTGGGACAATGAATTCACGGTGTTCTTATTTCAATTTCCAGGAGTGTAGCATGGACAAATATAATAGAAATGACTTCAAAAATGCTTGTTGGTTGCTGAGAAAATCGAGTAGCTGTTTTTGGAGATTTTTTTTTATTTCCACATTCGCAACATGTTTTGGGCCCAGCTCATCGTCTGTTTTTTCCCCCTTTATTGAGTTTCGATTCCCTCCGAAGGGGATGGGCTCGCAGCAGCCTTGTACGCCGCTCTTCAGCCAACAGAATTTTTAAAACATAAGAAGAAGATAATAAACAGTAAAAGCAGGCCATAAAAACGGTGACTTAATTTGTAAAATGGCGGAAAATTGTGGAAGTTAAAACATAAAACAAACGGTTGGCGAAGCTAAAAAAATACACAGGAAGCAGACAGGTAAAATACTAGACAGGCAATTAAAAAACATGGCGACAGTCTGGTTTCTGTTCGCAAGAGATATAAAAATCACACCCACCGACAGTATGATTTCCGTTCACAACGCTTCGAAAAAGATGCACAACACTTAACACTCACTTGAAACACTGCATTAACAAGTTGGTATGAAGATGACAGACCACAGTCAAAGGCAGATGGGAGGGTGGGGGGTACCTGCTCAGATGAAGGGAAAAAAAGGGGGAGGAGATGATAAACGAAGTGGGGGGGGAGGGAGAACCGACGGAGGGAGAGGACTCATAATGGGGGCAGAGCAAACGCGAGAGGGAGTGGGGAAAGGCAGAGGAGGGAAATGCAAAAGGACTTGGGGGAGAGAAGTGAGGCAGGAAGAGGGTAGGTGGGGAAAAAGCAGGATGGAAGGGGGGAGAGGGAACCCAGGAAAAGGACAGAGGAAGGGAGGGGTAGGGGAGGGTCAGAGCTGATAGGAGGGATAAGTGGAGGGAGAGAGGGCATTATCTCCGAGGGGAGTCGACAGCAGCCACCTTGGGAAAGGAGATGAAGGGTGTAGAGGTGGAGTGGAGGGGGGACACAATAGTGAAGGTGTGGCAGAGGGTAGGAGTTGGAGAGGAGAGGAGAGGAGCAACCAGGGGATGAGGGGGATCAAGGTGGTGGGAGGTTTAGAGGATGCAGATATGTTCGAGGAATAGGAGCAGATGGGGGAAAGGAATCAGGTCGTAGAGGATCTGCGTGGGTGATGGGAGACGTATACAGAAGGTGAGGCAGTGTGCATGGTGCTTGAGAATCTGGAGGGACTCTCAGAATTTGGGGAGTGGGTGTTGGCCAGATATCCAGGCGGGGCTGGCATAACAGAGGATGTGACGGATTAAGGATTTGTATGTGTGGAGGATGGTGGAGGGGTTCAACCCCCACGTCCAGCCAGAGAGGAGTTTGAGGAGTCGGAGGCAGTTGTGGGCTTTGGATTGGATAGAGTGGAGATGAGGGATCCAGGTGAGGTGATGGTCAATGGTGAGGCCAAGGTAGGTGAGGGTGGGGGAGAGGCGAACAGGACATGCACAGATGGTAAGGGAGAAATCTAGGACCCGGAAGGAGTGAGTGGTACAACCTACGATAATTGCCTGGATCTTGGAAGGATTGATTTTGAGGCACCACGTATGAATATAATAAAAATTTGGAGATGTCAAAACAGGCAAAAAGGTCAAGGTGATCCTGAGGAAGGTGTTGGGACTGTTGAAGGGGAGGAGTGAGGGCAAGGAAGGCGATGTCATTGGCATACTGCAGAAGGTGTACTGGAGGAGGGTATGGGGCATATCTGCCGTGTACAGGAGTTAGAGGAGAGAGGAGAGGACAGAGTCCTGGGGCACACCTGCGGAGGGGTAGAAGGTGTGGGAATCGGCGTTATGGGTGAAACTTCCTGGCAGATTAAAACTGTGTGCCGGACCAAGACTCTAACTCGGGTCTCGGTCCGGCACACAGTTTTAATCTGCCAGGAAGTTTCATATCAGCGCACTCTCCGTTGCAGAGTGAAAATCTCATTCTGGCGGTATGGATGGTTAACATAGGAGGGGCGGCGGGAGAGGAAGGAGGCAATCAGACGGATATAGTTGACAGGAAGGGCGTAGGTGTGGACCCATCGTCTGGTGACCTGTCAGTATTCAAAATTTGACATTACAAACTCTTCTCACGATACAAATGAAAGTGTATTCAATTGCAAGGTTCAGAAACGTATAAAAATAATAAAAATTTGGAGATGTCAAAACAGGCAAAAAAGGTACATATTATACGCAATTACATATGCCCAAGAGGCAGCTGTAAATGCCGTACATCAAGAAACGCATATTGCATATCAGGTACAATAACGTTTCACTCGCACAGACAGAAATCAGAAGTACCAGCGCCAAAGCGGCAGTTACCACGCACCGTGACCTGAGTTAATATAATACCATGTGGCGGAACCGCAAGTATCAAAAGGAAATTTAATAAAATTTGTATATCAAGATTACTAAGAACGATAAAATTAAAGCTCAAAGACAAACTCATACAAGATATGACAGCAACTATTACATATGTGACAAATACGGCATATTAAAAAATAAATTTGCTACAAACATCACCGAACATTTCGGGTTATAAACAGTGGCCGCAAAGTACTTTCGATTTTTGCTTCCAGTTGCAATTGGAGACATTATCAAAAATATCAGAACACCAGTCTCTTATTCCACTGGTATGCTCATTAAGCAATCGGTCATGGGAACACCGTCTATGTACGAAAATTTCTAGGTATTCCAAAATATCCAGTTAATTGCCTTTATTCTCGTAATGAAGAATCTGTAATTTGTTTTAGATGTCACGAAGCTGATGATTGCACTGACGTAAATGAGCTAAGTTCACCTACCACAACTAGGGTAACTGTGTTCCATATATCGCGTTCTGAACTCACTCCCAGTCTATCCCATATAAAATGTCTCACGAGGTACATGCTTAATCTTATAACCAACCATTGCAAAACTTATTGACTGGCTGCCCTATACTATGTCTGAGGCACTTGTCCAGTTTGTTTATAGTATTACAACCGACCACAACATTATGCTTTTTAAACTCATTACTAATCTTCAGAGCGGGTGGGCCAACATACGTCATAGTAGTGTATCTAGCTTCTTCGTTCTGCACTCCGGTTTCTTTGTCAGTCTGTGACATAATTTTTTCACCCACTTTCCTAATATCACTCTCTTTCAAATCATTTGCAATTCCTATCTGTTCAATTGAGGCTATTTCCACCTAGGTGGCCTCATAACCAAACGCAAATTTTAATTTGCGGAACATGGAACTAAAAAATGATTTCTTCTGTGATGGAGGATGATTGGAACTCGCAGCAATAATGACATCTGTTGTTGTCGGCTTATCAAACATCTCGTATTCTGAACACCGGCCATTCCTACTTATCCATTAATCCAAAAAGTTAAGAGAACTCTTAACTTCAAACTCCATAGTGAAATGTAAATTATGGTGTAAAGTGTTACAAATTTCTTGCAGCCTTAACGTCTCGTCCTTCCTGTCGTTATAAACAACAAAATATCGTCAACATAACGTTTGTACAGAATAATATTATGAACTAGCTCAGCGAGAACAGTGACATTTAAACAGTCGTTCTTGTCAAAATCCATACGTAATCGGAACGTGAGTATCCCTAACATCTTCATCATGACTGAGTCCGTTGCTACGAAGTTTTTTTTAAATTATTTTTGATTCCTCCAGCTGACATTTTCTTTATTTGATGTATGATTGTATAGTTTCACCCTTAGGCCATTTTCAAGTATGTAAAGCGTAAGCATTACACATTGAATACATCACTATCTCTTGTGAATATAACACAAGAAAAAGTCATATCCCAATGTTACCTACGAAAATTAAAACTTACTTTTTAGAAGAATCGGTGATCGTGCATTAATGCCATATACGTCTTCGCTACTGTGTTGTAATTTTGACTGCACGTAATTGTCATAAAATAAACTGAAAATAGGTTTTCGTTACTATGCGAACACGTTACTTTTGAGCAGTTGCTGCAAAGCCTGTACATATAAAGTCGTTTATTAAAGTACGTATACTAAGAAGATTGTAACTTATTTTGCAGAGAATTAGTTGATTTGGCATTATGCAATATAAGTCCTTGCTCTAATGGATATTTACTTATAGTTCATTGTTGTTGTACATAGGACTGCATGTAATTTCGATCAAATAATTTGGAAATATTTGTTGTATTATTATGGGAGACGACAGTTTTGAACAATTGTTACGAAGATCTCGTGCATAAAGTGTATGTATTCACGCGTATAGATGATGGCTAAGGCATGCTTTTTTATGTAGATGTAAAGTATCAAGACTTCAGTTATAAAGCTAGAGTTTAGAATTTACATTTCGAACATATACATGGTTGTAGCGGTGCTTTCACAGCCGAGTGATGAAGCAGTAATGAAAAACATGAAACTCTAATAAACTTCAATGACCTACTATATCACTATATGATCTTTCACACTGCGCTTACATTTTTAACGAATGTAGTGATGACTAAGCGTTCTATAGTTCTATAATGCTTCGTAGTAGAAACGATCAAAAGTTATCTACAGATTTCCCATTTCGCAGGTCTACTCATTTATTTAAACACACAGGCATATCGGTCATGAAGCGAAGGCTGAATTCAGTTTTAACGGAACTCCGAACAATAATTGCTGTATCTGCATATTTAATAGAGAAAACTGCAACCGCGGAGACTACGTCTGCACCTGAGGAGCAATGTGTTGAAATAGAAGGGTCGTTAACTTAAGTCTCCAAAGTGCTCGAATATTGTAGTATATCTGCATAACCGGGTTCATCTCTTTCTAACATCTGAAATGGGAAAATAGTGCTGCGAAGTTTAAAAGCAAAGAAAAACAGCAGAAGCATTTTATGAATTCAGTATTTAGCTTCTCTGCTTTGCGCTGCAGAAAAAGACCTTCAAAAGAGTTGGTGGAACAGTGAATTCAACCATGCGTTCTAGCAGAAAGAAAAACTCTCTGCTGCAAAAAACGCAAAGAAAAACAAAGAAGGGAGTGCTCTACTAGAGAGAGATCTCTTCACATCGGACTGTTTGCCCCGCCCTCAGTAGAGAGTCAACCCAGCCGATCACGTAAAATAAATGTTTCTTACACCTTACCGGCTATAATTATGAATTCTCAGGTGTTAAATAATAATAACTTATTATGGGAAGGAAAGTCACGTAAGTAATTCTTATAGGCATCATTTTCAACCGTTTCGGTAAACAATGAAAAAATATTAACACAACGTGGGAATTTGAACAAGGATATTTAAAGCATTTTGATTGTTTCCTGCCACTTTAGTTACCTTGGTACAACAAAGACAGTTGAGAAAGTAATGGCCACTATTTTTTCTCACTAAATGTTTAGTTTTAGAATCTACAGTTTGTTAATAATATAAGTCGAATTTTCTTTTAAGTGTACTATATTTCTACATAGCATTCTTCATGTTCTATAGCCTTATACCAGCGTTGTGTAAGAGCATGTAATCCTTCATGGTAAATGCTTTCACTGCATGAATGAGGCTCTCATTGAAATCCCTAAAGATAGGATGGAGTAAGGCAAGGAAAGGATGTAAGGGGGAACCCAGAATAGAATGGTTATTTATTTAACCACCACATAATAGCCTGAATTAAGGGGATACGGAATCGGATTTTGGGTTAAAAAATCGAATTTTTTTTTATTGGCGTATTATATTCTGCCATGTTTCCTCTTTAAAATGACGTATCATACATAGCTCTACTACAATTATAACTATTTTATTTTTATATATTTGTGAGATCGGGTATTGCGCTTTAGTTATACACGTCTCTCGTGGCTGACCATGAACTTTTTGGCAGTACCTTTAAAGTGACATGAATTCAAATATCCCGGTTTCCAGCGACTATCTATACACTAGTTGCCCGAAAATGTTTCTCTCTGGTTTCCTCAAGTTACTCTTTGACTTTGTGGCGGGACTGTTTTGTAAACAGTGTGATATAAGAAAGTAGTTGTTGTTGAGTTATTTCGTATTTAGTGCTTCATTTTTTGCAGTGAAAATGCCTAGAGCTAAAGCAAAAGTATTTAAAAAGCGTGTGAACTGGCAAAAGAAAAGAAATAATGATTCATTAGCAAAGCAAAGCAGGTCATCATCATCACTGTTGGAAAATGTGAATCCACTTATTACTGATTTGCCGAACGAACTTACACCAAATGAAAACAGTGCTTCTCATAAAAAACTAAGAGATTTGGAAGAGAAATATAATTTACTTGATAGAGGGAATGAAGTTTTTGAACTCATTGATACGAATATATTGTGTGAAGCTCTTGAAAACAGTTTGTGCTGCAAAAAATGTCATGGAAACGTTTCTCTGAAAGTAGAATCCCATGTTGGCCTGGCTGCCCAGTTTAATTTAATATGCAGTGTTTGTAAATACAGCTGTAAGTTTCCAAGTTCGGTTTCAGTAACTGTAAATAATGGATACAAGAAAACTGAACTTTATAGTGTAAATATTAGGTTAGTTTATGGATTGCGAGCAATTGGTAAGGGCAAAGCAGCTGGTGATATGCTATGTGGTGTTCTAAATCTTCCAAGTGCACCTTCAAAGTTTGAAGCTTACAATTATGTACTAGGATCTGCAGTTGAAGATGTAGCACAGAAGTCAATGCAGGTTGCTGTGGAAGAAGCAGTGGAAGAAAATGACGGCAGTCGTGACCTCACAGTGGCGTTTGATGGCACGTGGCAGAAAAGGGGCCACACCTCCAACAATGGTGTTGTAACAGCAACTAGTGTTGATACTGGCAAGGTTATTGATGTTGCAATAATGTCTAAATACTGTAGGTGCACAGGCAGGCTGAAAAATGAACACAGTGATGACTGTATTGCTAATTATTATGGTAGTAGTGGTGGCATGGAGGTTGCTGGGGTGAAGAAAATTTTTCATCGCTCTTCACAGTGGTATAATGTTCGCTATGTCAAATATCTGGGAGATGGTGACTCTAAAGCATTCAAAGAAGTTTTGGAAAGCAAACCATATGGGAACAGTGTAAATATAAGCAAACTTGAATGTATAGGACATGTGCAGAAGAGAATGGGTGCCAGGCTGAGAAGGTTAAAATCAGTTATGAAAGGGAAAAAACTAGATGATGGGAAAACCTTGGATGGCAGAGGAAGATTGACTGATTCCATAATAGACCACATTCAGAACTGCTATGGCCTTGCAATCAGGCAAAATACAGGCAATCTTGAAGAAATGAGGAGAGCTATATGGGCTTTGTATTTCCACACCGCATCCACGGATGAGCATCCACAACATGGTTTGTGCCCCAAAGGTGAAAACAGCTGGTGTAAATACAATAGGGGACTAACAACAGGAGAGAAATACATTCACCACCACAGTCTACCATCAGCCATCATGGCAGAAATAAAGCCCATTTTCAGAGATCTGGCTGACAGAAGTCTTCTGATGAAATGTCTTCACGGAAAAACGCAGAACCCCAACGAGTGCTTGAATAGTGTGATATGGCATCGTCTCCCAAAAACAGTGTTTGTCGGAATTAATACACTACATTTTGGTGTGTATGATGCTGTGGCAACCTTCAATCTTGGAAATATAACTAAATGCCAGGTCCTTCAAAAGTTGGGTATGTGTGTTGGTTCCCGTACGGTACGTGCTATGTTCTTTTTAGATCAGCACAGACTAAGGCATGCTGATAATATAATCAAGACATTAGTGAAAAAAGCAAGACAGGTGCAGAGGGGTGCCAAAAGAAGACTTGAAGATGATTATGAAGACTGTGAAGGGGGTATTAGCTACGGATCAGGAATGTTTTAATCTTCTTTCTCCGTTTCCCGTAAGTTTACTTTTTACTTCATCTAGGAACATTATCTCAGGTACTGGTCAACCTAGAAGTCTGAAATTTTTATGACGTAGTGACATAGGTCCCTATTACATACTGAACAACGATTTTTTAATTACTTGATTTACAAAAGACTTAGGGGTGATAGTCTAGTAAAAAGCGATGGAAAAAATTTACTTAAAAATAAATGTACAATATCTCTGTAAGAAAATACTTTGACAATAAACTGTTGTTTCAGTATTGTTGTAACATATGAATGCACATACAGTAAAATTTTTACCTCTCTGTCTCCAGTAGTTTGTGAGAAAATGTTCCCTATAGTAGGCATATATTAACATTGCGGGGATAGGTGATTCCGTATCCCCTTAATACATGCAATAATCACAAATAATTATGAGCGACAGAATAAGGCTAATTAGTTCCACATAGCAATAATCGGCTTTAACAAATGATTTTACCTTAACAAGTCACAAACCACAGTGCCAGAATATATATAAAACAGTAAAAATTTAATTTAAAAAAACCTACGTTCCTTATAAAACAGAACTGCTCACAGGGAAACATCAAAGATATCTTTAAGACAATTTAAGAAAAGGTCACTTAAGTCCGTCAAAGGATTTTGGAAAAACTAATTTTTTTTACTAAACAGGCCCTTAACAAACAAGAGGGAAAGCGCAAATCAGCACAAAATCCACTGACAATTTTATGAAGTACCAAAACAGCAAAATATACTAAGGTTGTCCACATGTGAGGCAAGTAAATTCCCAGTTTAGGCTGAAATTAGTAATTATGGTTAAATTATTAGGAAATATTCACGTAACATAATAATCAAGACAGTACCTTGTGCTTAAGCAAGTTCAGAAACAGCTACGCGAAATTCATAACATTGGCGATACAAACATATTCCAAATGAAGATATATGACTAAGTAAAATTTTAAATAAGGTTTCATAGATCAGAACATTAAGTAATATAGCCACAAAGTCAAAATTTACTGCCGGCCGGGGTGGCCGAGCGGTTCTAGGCGCTACAGACTGGAACCGCGAGACCGCTACGATTGCAGGTTCGAATCCTGCCTCGGGCATGGATGTGTGTGATGTCCTCAGGTTAGTTAGGTTTAAGTAGATATAAGATCTAGGGGACTGATGAACTTAGAAGTTAAGTCCCACTGTGCTCAGAGCCATTTGAACCATTTTTTTAAACTTACTATCAGGCGGTGCGAAACACCGCGCTTAGGTGATCGGGAACGCGCCTCAAAGGCAGCCAATAAACACCGAGGCGCTGCGTAATAGCAACAAGCCCGCTCGCTGAAAAACCGGCCACGGAGCTCAAACGACTAAGTAAGACTTGTAACAAACACCAATTACGTAAAATATAGGCCAAAGAAACAAGTTAAGCAAATCTGAATGGGAACCTTCTGGAGAAATGGTCAGCATAAGATCTCTTAACATGCCACCAAATTTCAAAAAATTATCTTTAACCAAATTTACAAGATACCAAGAATGTGAACTAGTGGCGAAGTAATGTGTCTCAAATCATTTAGCTGAATAAAATTTGATAAAAGAAAACGTAATAAAAGCCCAGAGAATAAGATTAACCTTGTGTGAACCAAACAGTATGTAAGGAAAATGACAAACTTGCCTCTATGGGGCGGTAATTAATAATTAGATCTTACAAACAATTCTTCATTCCGTGATATTTATACATGGAAATCTACAAACACTTTCAAAAATGGTTAAAATGGCTCTGAGCACTAAGGGACTTCATCTGAGGTCATCAGTCCCCTAGAACTTAGAACTACTTAAACCTAAGTCACCTAAGGACATCACACACATCGATGCCCGAGACAGGATTCGAACCTGCGCCCGTAGCGGTCGCACGGTTCCAGACTGAACCGCTCGGCAACACCGGCCGGCAACACACTTTCAACATATTCACTAAATACAGGAAATTTCTGTCAAAGCAAAGCAAACCAAACCAAACTTTAAAAAAAGATTACGTACAAAACCCTTAAAAACGCTTAAAATCATAATTGAACTAGCAACATTTCTGACATGGCTTATTGCCAAAACATTTTCACAGAACACGACAGCACAAGAAAGCCGATATCAATGGGAAATTTAGGATTAAGCTCAAACACTGAATTTAGTCTTTCACATTGCGTACAGCCAACACAAATACATTAAAGTGAAGCTCTCCGTAACACAGAGAAAACCGCAATACTGGCACAATTACGTATACAGCCAAATATTTGACTGATCATAAATATAAATAAAATGAATGAAAAGCGCCTTATCTCAGATAATTACGCTCAAACAAATATTTCTGTAAGCGACCAAACGCAGGCAATAGAAGTGAGTGTATCTTAGTGTGAGAAATACTGACCATAAATGCACGATGTGGCAGGTGTTTGATAATCCTGGTAATATCCAGTGTGGCTCCCAGCACCCAGTCCTGCACAGGGTGGAATATCAAATCAGGGGGCGTAGACAGAAGGACGCCATACTCAGCTCAGTGTTTATAGCTCAGCAGTTACACCAAGTCTCGACATAAACAGAGCTAACGGCGGCCGACTGACCCACTATGTCCGGAGCTCCGCCCGTGGTGCCCTCCAGTCCTTTAGGACTCGCTCCGCCAGAGATAATCAGCGCCAAGCTACAATTGAATCTCGCTGCATGCGAATATTGCCGGAAAGCAAGCCACACGTTGACGACTGTAAGCCCCCTACTGTTCATTCATCATGTTCAAAATGTGATGTACGTAGAGAATACTTAAACTACCCAAACAGATTTCAGTCCGAGAGACTTACTCTTTGCTGTAGGGAGAATGAGCCATTGATGTCCAACATGATTTGGAGATACATTCCTGGGTTCTGTGATTTGCGTACGTGCGTGCGTTGTTGTGCTGGTGTAAGGATTTTTTTTTCAATTCTTATTAGACCGAATATGTCAAATAGTTTATCAGCTTGGAGTTTATTACATATGCTTCTGGCTTAGTGGTTGATCCCTTTGGCAACACTGCCAAAAGAATGACATCATGAATTTACCAAAGGAATGTTATCACGACAGTTGGATTCCCAGCCCGGTCGCAGATTTTCCCCGCTCGAGGACAGAGTGTTGGGTTGTCTTCATCATCATTTCTTCCTTATCAACACGGAAGTCGCTGAAGTGGCGCCAACTAAAAGACTTGCACCAGGTGACCGGTCTACCCGATGGGAGGCCCTTGCCACTCGTACATTTTACTAAGGACACTTGCCTTAAAAAAGGATTGTTAATTTCCTTAAGGGTACAGGGAAAAGTCTGTCGTTTTTGACTGTACTGCCTATGATTAAATTTCAAGAATAATGTGAATTGATAATATAAATATGTCTAATTATTTTTACGCTTATTTTTTAAAACTTTTCTGTGGAAGAATTGTGGCTGCTTCCGATTTTGCTTCTGAAGATATGTATTTATGTGCTTTCTCCATAAAATTGACAACACAATATAAATATGTGTTTTAGATGGGTATTGTGCGGAATTAGTATTTAATTTAGGAGCGATTAGGCCCTTTAACAAGAACATCATACAACAGGATTAGCGTTGCCACAACATAACAAATAGCACCTTGTCCCCTAACGTTACATCAATGCCCGTTCCCAACTGGACATGGTTGATTGGCTAATGTAGATGGGTGCCTTCAATAACAGCTGACACAATTTTACTGATTTACGTAATTTATTAATAATAGTTCACTGAAAAACAAGTCTTAAAACACTTCATAGAAAGGCTGGCTAAATAATTGTTCCTTTGATTAATCGAATAATAAATTGTGAACCAATAACAGTAGCAAACAACATGACTTCCAAATAAAAACTTACAAAGTCGTAATGGTAGAAAGGTACCTTACAGACTTCAAAATTCACTTTCATTTAACACGCAGATTTAAAAACACATCCAAAACTCACAGTTAGCATATTTGTCAAACTCCAGTATTTATAACCCGCTGAACTACAGCGCAAAAATGACAATTTCAAATCTGTCCAATGAATAATCCTGATAACAGAAAATTATGTTTACAAATAAGAAATATTGTCACGTAGAGGAAGGTGTAAGTAGATGAATGACGATCACTAACTTCACTTAACGAAGGTTTATTCAGCACTTGCACATAAAAAAGCGCGGAGCGAACTGCCTCCGGCCAGAATACATACGGTATATGTACAGCTACAGAACATTCCAGTACAATGCTGCTTGCCATTTTTGGATACTTCTAGAATGTACTCGAACCGAATATAGAAATTAAAATTTTTCAGTTCACCCTTCATGCAACAATCTAGTATTAAAATCACTAGACTACGGCGATTATGCTACTCTGCTTCTTCTGCGACAATATAATAACTTTATGACAACGCCCAACCGGCATTGGCCACACTTTTACACAATCATAAATTCCGTTGAAAAGTGACTTTTACTGCTCAATCTCCACACAGTTAAGTAAGTTAACACCACAAAAGTCACTGAAGCTTAATACACGTACCGTATTCCACTGCTTTCTTCTCCAATATCATCACATTCTGGGCGAACATGCTACAGCACAGCGTGTTCAGGTTGGGCCCACGCTGTCTTGTTTATCTGCCGTGGCTGTTGTGGACTGGCAAGACAGCCAATCCACTATAACAGGTAGCCGAAAGGCACGCGTTTAAGCTCACGCAGGCTGGTGTGAGGTCTGGAAAATGACAAGGTCTTTATAGTAGCAAAAATAGTACGTAGCTTCTGGAATACTTAACTTTAATCCATAACTGGTGAACATTGGTCTGACGGTACATGCATCACAAGATAAATAGCAATTGATAATGGCGCCTTGCTAGGTCGTAGCAAATGACGTAGTCTGAAGGCACAGTCTGGTTCACTGAGAGGACCTGATTTACTATAGACAAGTTAAACAACTGAAATAAATCGAAACCAAACAAGTTCACTGCAGAAGAAGAACGAAGGACGTAAAATGACACAAGTTTTGTTTGTCCCTTGTATGTTGCAAGAAGGCTGCACTGTCCTAACACAGGGATTGCTTGTCCTGAATAACTACTTAACTTAACATTTGCGGCACGCAATGGAGGGGTGCCCAGCTGTTTGTACGTGTCATGATTGATCAGTGAAACTGCAGCTCTGGTATCGAGCTGGAATGGTATCACTTTGCCGTGAATGTCCAAGTCGACAAAAAGTTTATTGTCCAGCTGACGACAAGAGCGACTGTCTCGAGCAACGTGAACTGACACTGGTACAAAATCACTTGCGACTTGACGGGATTTCCGGCGATGTCGACGCACACTATTTGTGGTACGAACACAGTCACTGTTAGAGAGAGTGGCACTGGGCGGAGTGGAATGAACTACATGAATTTCCATGGGCGAAGGTTCACGAGCTGGAGTATCCTTGGTTCGATTCCGATTCCGGCGCAAAGCAAAGGGCCTGGAATGGTTGTGAGCGTCCGATCTGAGCTTTTTTGGCAAACATTTTGAACATGTCCTTTTTTATTACAGAAAAAGCAAATAGCCTGGCGTGACGGGCAATTCTCACGTGAATGTCTAGTAGCACACCGCGGGCATGATTTTATGACTGCATTTGCTCGCTTGCGCGGCACACGTGGCTGAGAGCTTGGCGGCAGCTGCGCAGACAGGCGCGGGGGCTGTTTACTGTTCCGTGCAGCGCGCCCGGTGGGCCGGTTAATTCCTGAGCAAAGTCGATCCAATATGTCCATCACTTGTTGAAGAGAGGGGTTGACTAGTTTCAAAATCTGTTCTCTTATACGAACATCAGAAACGTTCTGTGCAATTGCATCACGTACCATAGTATCTGAATAAGGGAGGCCACATTGACACTCAAAAGCGCAATCCCTAGTAAGGCCTTGCAAGGTTGCAACCCACTCCCTATTAGTCTGACCGGCCATACATTTTGTACGAAAGAAGGTATACCTTTTTGCAACTACATTGACTGATTCTTTGAAATATGCATCCAATGCAGACAAAATTTCGTCATAGGACAGAGTGCTATGCACGCGTGGGTTCGTATCCCATCCTCGTTGCCAACTGTTGTGGACTGGCAAGACAGCCAATCCACTATGACAGGTAGCCAAAAGGCACGCGTTTAAGCTCACGCAGGCTGGCGTGAGGTCTGGAAAATGACAAGGTCTTTATAGTAGCAAAAATAGTACGTAGCTTCTGGAATACTTAACTTTAATCCATAATTGGTGAACATCGGTCTGACGGTACATGCATCACAAGATAAATAGCAATTGATAATGGCGCCTTGCTAGGTCGTAGAAAATGACGTAGCTGAAGGCTATGCTAACTATCGTCTCGGCAAATGAGAGCGTAATTTGTCAGTGAACCATCGCTAGCAAAGTCGGCTGCACAACTGGGGCGAGTGCTAGGAAGTCTCTCTAGACCTGCCGTGTGGCGGCGCTCGGTCTGCAATCACTGATAGTGGCGACACGCGGATCCGACGTATACTACCGGACCGCGGCCGATTTAAAGGCTACCACCTAGCAAGTGTGGTGTCTGGCGGTGACACCACAGTGGCAAAACACCCACAAACGACATCGGCCACAGCTCGCCGTAGATTGCGTCCATACAATTGCAGAGCCCACGGCTCTTCGTTCCACAGCAGCGTTGAATTCCCAAGCGTCTCGGTTTCACCGTCAGTTCATTCCCACAGAGTGCCAAAATTATTAATGCACAATTCCGACCATCCGCAACCCAACACTGCCGTCCCGTCCTTTTCGCTCGGTACTCTCCAACGCTCCTCTCCTCGTCGCCAGAGGGCCGCTCGCCGCCAGCTCGGCGCACCAGTATCTCTGGTGAGGTCAATATCGACCTTAACACTCACGGCCGGAACACAATCGTGCCGAAAATCGGCACAGTATGTAAAACATAGATTCTGGGAGGACAAATAAAAAACATTCACCCCATCCCACCGCGCCTCGCCAATGTCCGTGGATGCTGTGAGGAGCGGCTTGTCCGTTATTTGCATCTAATGTTGTTGTTGTTGCATATGTTGTTTGTTGTTACCTGTGTGTGTGTACGTGTGTGTGTTCCAGAGGGGCGCCGCGCCGTGACGGCCTCAGTGCGCACCTCGCCTGACATGTGACGATCACACTCACGTTCACAGGTCAGTAGACTGCTTTAGTACCACCACGAGGGCTCATTCTCAAATCATGCTGCATAAACTGTTTTTATAAACTTCAACTGCGTCTCCCGCTGTACGCTACCGGAGTGATCATGAACAGAATCTCTCTGAAGAAGTGTTTATATTTTATGTTTGCAAAGTGTGCTACAGTATAGATACGTGCAAAGATATGTTTAAATGTGACACGTGTGACAGAAATATGTGAAGTCTGCACGATCTGTCAGCCGAGTAGAGTCGTCGTCTCGTAGCAACGTTTCGATGGAATGCGTCTCCTTCATCTTCAGGCGAAGTTCGCCTCAAGATGATGGAGACGTATTCCATCGAAAAGTTGCTACGAGACGACGACGCTACTCGGCTGACAACCCTTGAAGACTTCATATATGAAATTCGCCGAGAAAGCCTGCACTCACATATAACATGTGACAGAAATCTATACTATGTGCGTGTAGTACATATATAACGACACCTTGTAACACTTATATCGATTAGGAGTACCTTTATTTAAGTAACTGTGTACCTGCAATTTATCAAGTGTGCAGTCTGTGTTGTCTGAAATCCTTGATGTATGGCAAGAAAATTAGAGTTTTGTGATATATATACAGTGGCGGTCAAAATAATAGAGCCACCTGGCAAAGGTTTGGAATAAAGTGCACATTTATTACTAGACATGTTTGAACTATGATGGAAACCATTACAACCGAGTCACATTGTACTATAGTCAGTTATATCGATAACACAACACAAAATAATCAGTAATAATCAATAATATTCAAAAGAATACCAGACCACAGGGTCAAAAAAATAGAGCCAATTGAAACAAATATACTGTACTTGATCTCAGTCTTATGAAACGTACAGGAACAGTCTTTTTTGCATAGGACTGCATTAGTACTTCGTGGGGTAACTCTTATTTTTGAGGATTGCCCTGCACCTCTTACCCATAGAGTCTACTAAACGCCTGCATTCGTCACTACTGATCGCATACCAGGCTCTCTGGATTTCTTCCCACAGTTTTTCTGAAGATGTAGCTTTTGAGCGGTCAATTCTCTTGTCTAAGATCTCCCATAAGTTCTCAATGGGTGATGCGTCAGGGGACTGAGGTGGCCACTCTAATACTTCGATATTGTGCTCTTGAACAAACTGCCTTATGATCCTTGCAGTATGCTTTGGATCGTTATCGTGCTGAAATTTCCATTTCAGCGGCATTTCCTCTTCAGCATAAGGCAGCATCACATTTGCCAAGATGTCTTTGTACATTTCTGCGTTCATTATGCCGTTGATACGGTGTATTGGACCAATGCCGTACCACGAAAAACATCCCCATACCATAACACTTCCGCCACCGTATTTCACAGTTTTTAAAGTGTACTTGGGATTAAATTCCTGGTTTGGTGGGCGGCGCACATAGACTTTTCCGTCTGAAGCAAACCTATTAAACTTGGATTCATCGGACCAAAGGATGTTCCTCCACCAAGTATTAGGTTTTTGTTCATTTCTCCGGGCAAAGGCTAACCTTTTCCGAACATTAGCTTGTGAAACATGTGGCTTCTTTCTTGCAATGCGCCCATTCAATTTTGCAGATCTCAGTCGTCTTTGAATCGTTGAGGTTGATGGTTGAACATCATGTTCGTCGCTAAACAAAATGGCTTTCAGTCGTGGTGTTGACAAAAATGGGTCTTTCTTCACTTCCCTAGTGATGAGTCTGTCTACGCGAGGAGTAGTTACACGAGGTCGCCCCCTGTTCTCCACCTGCGGCTTTGTTTGTTTTGACCGTCTCATGGCGTTCTGGACTCGTTTTCGCGAAACGTGCAAGACATTGGCTATTTTATTCATGGACATCCCACTTTTGAACATCCGGAACATTACTATACGCTCATCTTCACTGGTATGCTTTGCTCTGCCCATCTAGACGAATGTAAACAAAACCACACGTCAATTTACATACAAAACAACTGCATAAAAATCAATTTAAAGGCACATGTGTAAAGCGGCTCTATTATTTTGACCCATAAGATTCTTACCTTTATGCCTCTTTTCACACGTCTAGCTCAAACGCTTCCTTTCGGACGACTAAAGATAGCAGCAACGTCTTCCCTGATGTTGTCTACAAGGGACTGACAACACGGCACTCGTGGCGATTTCGCGAACTAATAGACATCCTAGTTCTTAATCTCGTCAATAGAGGTGGCTCTATTATTTCGACCGCCACTGTATATATATATATATATATATATATATATATATATATATATATATATATGAAAAAAAAGCAAAAGAAGATGTTGAAATTTTAAATTATTGTAATATGAATATGTTTATGAAAGAAGTGTGTTTGTTACAAGCTGGTTCATGCTTAGGGCGCTCGTATTTGTAACAAGAAAACGCTGCAGAGAAGTCCCTTCGCAACGAAAGTGACATGGCGAGATGTAAAAGGTGGGTTTGGCGGTCGAACTGAGCGGTTCCTTTGTGTGAACGGCACGCAGTGTGTGGCTAGCCTTAGCATGGTACACCTCGATGGTGCTAAGAGAGGCAATTGGAAGCTGCATTAGAAGAGATTTGTCTCGGATGTGGATCTGGCTATTATTTAGTATTCACGGAATAATGGAGTGGCTCTAATATGTAAAAAATCCGACGCCAAGAAGAGATTTTATAGAGCATTTGCACATCAAGAGTCTTGAGTACAGCTAGCCGTCATTTCGCCTGCCACTAATCTTCACCACTGCTTCACAGACTTCATATACTCAGTTACGTAATGTATATTGGCATTGGACCAATTAATTTTTGTGTCGTTTCAATAATAACCACATAAAACGTCAATTCGTGTTCGAAACCATCCTGGTCACGAGCCTTCGCTGGGTCCTCACCTAAGTGCTACTATAACTGTGTATCCTGATTTAAATGAAAAATTCTGGCATTCATGTGTTTAAAAGTGATTTTTTTTCTTCTAAAGTATAAGGAGTAGCAAAAGTTAAAGTTAGAGTAAAGTGAAATTGTTACGGTAGGAAGTTTAAGTACAAAAATTTAAAGATTAATCAATGGAAAAGTGAAAACCTCAATTGTTTAAAAACTAAAACCATAAAAGTGAAGTTGGATAGGCTTTCGCTAAAGTATCCTCAGTTTATATATAAGGCTCGCCGGCCATTTGACCATCTTCTTCTTCTGCGCGGATGAACAAACAGCGCCTAAACTCCTACGGGAATCGGCAAAAATCCGCGAGTAATGAGTATAATTAGCAGGGGCACTATGAATACATTGCAGGACAATAAGTTGGGAATGTGGATCATTAGATTGTTTCCTTCTCCTGTTTTGGCCAGTGCTGAAGAGAGTTCTCCATTAAGCGTACAAACTTACTGTCGTAGCATAAAATTTCGACTTTCGATTTCTACACATAACACGGCTGCTGCCACACTTACAGCATTTAGCCAATACAGTACGCTAAATCCAAATCATATTTGCTGCAAGGATGCCAGAAATGTATCCCTTTCGTACTTGGCGAAAGAGGAATTTCTCTGTAAGTAAGAAGTTGTTTCTACAAGTGCCTCTCACAGGCCAAAGTTCTTTTCAATATATGTGTAGTTCTCTTCTTGGATATTCCAAACTTGTTTTCTTCTGCATACAGTTTGACCATCAGCACCACATTTCATCTCCTTTATAACCGGTTGTAAACTGTTTCCTAACACTAAATTTTGTTGTGCTTGGATAATTCTCTGACGTATATTACGGGACCACTGAAATGTTACTGACGTTTTTATGGACTTTCAAATTCTGTATGTGTATTCCAATATATTTAACATTTTTTTGGGATTCCTATTTAACAGGAAACATTTGAAGTAATCGTTACACACAATTCGAGACGAACTGTCAGTAGTTAACATGCAATAAAAGTAACTCAATGAACGGAACGCCGCATCAGACTTTTCATCCACATTGCTTGAATGGTATGAAAACTAACTTCGACCTACACCACATGGCCAATACAGTATGGTGGGCGGAAAAGCCTGCCAATTGTGTAAATAATGGGTCGTAATTGTACGCGAAAATTGCTAACGAGCAACTGTTATGGTTTTAGTTTGTTGGTAATAAGTGTCATACCTATCGTGGAAATTATAGTATGAAAGGTTATAGACAAGTATCGTGGAGTATTCCAACTTCTCATAAAGACTGTGGTTATGTGTGTGGAAAGGAAAGGACAGGACACGTTGGCTACCCAGTGAATTCGACAAGAACCCGGAAGTCGTTTGTTAAGAGCAGCTAAGTTACATGGTGTATTAGAAAATGTGTGCCGCATGCAGTCTGTGATATGCAGAATTACGACGTACGTGTATAGGTTCAAAAATGGCTCTGAGCACTATAGGACTTAACATCTATGGTCATCAGTCCCCTAGAACTTAGAACTACTTAAACCTAACCAACCTAAGGACATCACACAACACCCAGTCATCACGAGACAGAGAAAATCCCTGACCCCGCCGGGAATCGAACCCGGGAACCCGGGCGCGGGATAACTAAACTAAGGGCATCACACAACACCCAGTCATCACGAGACAGAGAAAATCCCTGACCCCGCCGGGAATCGAACCCGGGAACCCGGGCGCGGGATAAGTGTATAGGAAATTATGTCTGTTTCAAAAGTGACACACGCATCATCGACGCAACTGTAAATAATCTAACAACTACAATACATGTGTAAAGATGTTATATACGTGGCTTGTCTATTTACTTGTTGGTATAATTATTAGAGGCATTTTAAAATAGCCACCGGCCGAAACTGGTCATAATGGAATGCCGGCACGGTAGCTCAGTGTGTTCGACCAGAGATGCGCTAGCCCTCTGTAATAAAAAAAGGAGTAAAGGAAACAACGATCAACTTGAACAGATATCCTGTGACGTCCGCCAGTTGAAACGCAACGAACGATACCGAACAAAAAGAAAAGAAAAAGAACAGAATAAAAGATGGATAGAGCGTCTGCCTTGTAAGCACGTGATCCAGGGTTCGAGGCCCGGTCTGGGCACACATTTTCAACTGTCCCCGTTGACTTATATCAACGCCTGAATGCTGCTACGGGTATTCATTTCATTGTAATTTTATCCTCAGTTTATTATAAAATGTAATTTTGTAGGATTACAGTACAAGATTGTGTAAATATTATTGCAAGAATACCTGCTTCACAGGTGATTAAAGTACAAGTACATATAAATCATAAATGAAACTATTTGCGGTAGTACTATGAGAAGTGAAGTTATGCACATTTTCAAAGATAGTGCAGTTTTGGTGCCCATCATGAATGGTTCCTTCTGGAGTTAATTAAGACCAGGGTTGCATTCTATTACCTTGCAAAGTAATTTAAATGAATGATTATCTTTTAGATATAGGTTTTACTTATGGGTCCCCATCATATTGTCCTCCTATTAAGAAAAAAATGAACTATTACTGCTACTAAGGAAAATTGCTACATGCAAAGGAGCTTAAACAGTGTATTTAAGATATTATTTTTCTTGATTTGTGTTATTTATGTCAGTTAAAATAGAAGCACCTAATGCCCAAAATTAGTTCAGCACTTCATGCAGTGATGTTCCAGTATTTTGATTAAGTATACTATTGATTGTGGCCATCATTAGTATGAGTTCGGTGCAGTTTCGCTCCCCATAATTGACTGGTGTGTGTGTGTGTGTGTGTGTGTGTGTGTGTGTGTGTGTGTGTGTGTGTGTGTGTGTGTGTGTCATTGGTAACTGCTGCCACATACAGTACATGTGCACTGTGTCAGTCTGTATCCTGTTTGCTATTCATAGGGAAATCTTAACACAAGTATCTGCAATAACTAATATCCAATTTTCTCAAATGTATATTTCCAAATGAATGTGCCTAATTCGGCTGGTGACTGTCCATTATTTTTCATTCACTTATAATTGTACCACTTCCGTTAATTCCCAAGGTTAAGGCCTGTTTGGTTTTACTGTCAACTTCACAAAATTCGAAATTGTAGTCCGATACCCCTTTACATTAGACACACGCACGCTCTAACTTTGAAATCCTCTCAGACGGTAACATTAGCGTGTTTCACGGCACGATAGTGTTATACGTGACTTTTCCAGTGACCGAACTAAAGGATCAGTTACTAGGGATTAATGTTATAGCCCCTGCATGCATGAAAAGGACCAAAAATGAATGTAAAAATACACAACCATACAGTTTCAAATAGAAATAGATTTAAATGAGATATCAATAATCACAACAAATCTATTAATATATGATAATTAGATAATTTTCTTCGTGCTAATAACTACTGAAGATTCCTGTCACGAATAGGTTGCGACACACAACCGAGACAATGTTTTCAAATATCAACAATATTGTTATCAATGTAACATTATTTGTTAAATCTGTTCATGAAATTATAAAATTTGTTAAATCTCTGTATGAAAAAATGTTTCAAGAAAGTAGTTTCACGAACAGGGGAGGCGTGGGGAGGTGGGGAGGCGGGACGCAGATGGGAGGAAAAATGATGGTGGACGCTTAGCTTCGCCAGCTGTAGCGGGGTCAAGCGAAATCAATGACTTTAAAAAGTTAAACGAAGCGAAAATAAGCTTAAGGAGAGCAACACGACAACTGTTCATTCAATTCTAAAGTGAAGTTTTGCCCAACTATCATACCGAAAATCCTGTAAGGGTAATAAGCGAATTGAAATGTTTTACTCAGTCGCTCACTGAATACACTGGCATCGAAACTAAACAAACAGAGAGGGCTCAATTACTGAATTTGGTCTTTAAATATTATTTCATTGCGGAAAGTCGTAATGCGGTTCGCTCCTTCAGTCATAGCACAAACGATGCAGTTGTATTGTCGCAAATATTGAGATAAATGGTCACGGAATACAAATTCAATTAAAACTGCATAAGAGTGGAAAGGCATCGGGACCGGACGAGATTCTTGTAGGGGTTCGCTGAGATTTTGCCAAAGACCTTGCCTCCCTATAGCCGTAGTTTTTCAGCCGCTGGAGTAACGAAGGATGGAAAAAACGCATATCATTCTCTTTTAGACAAGGGTTGTCGATAGATGCATATAGTGGTGCGTCTATACCATTGTTCACGTTGGTGTCTAGAATCTACGAGTTGCGATATAGCATCCGATTTTTGGAAAAACGTCATCCACACAGTTCCTAAGATCGCAAGACATGACAAGTGCGAGAATTACCACACCATCACCTTAACAGCCAATGCATCCAAGATGCTGACAAAAGAAATATACAGAAGAATGGAAAAGAAAACTGAGGATTTGTTAGATGATGATAAGTCTCGCTTTAGGAAAGATAAAGGCACCAGGGAGGCAGTTCCGACTTTATGGTTGATAATGGAAGCAAGACTGAAGAAAAATAAGACACGCTCATATGATTTGTGGCCCTGGAAAAAGCGTTCGACAACGTAAAATGGTGCAAGCTGTCCGAAATCCTCAGAAAATTAAGCCTAAGCTATAAGAAAAGGCGAGTAGTATACAATACGCACAAGAACCAAGGTAAAGTACGAAGTGCACGGATAAAAAAAGGCATTGACAGAAATAAAATAAAGGTTCAAGAGTGAGATTACAGTTCAAGATGAAAGGATATCAATAATAAGATTCGCTGACGGCATTGCTATCCTCAATGAAAGTAAAGAAGAATATCAGAATCTTCTGAATAAAATTCAAAGTCTGACGAGTACAGAATATGGATTAGAGTAAATAAAAAAAAGACGAAAGTAATGACAAGTAACAGAAATGAGATCAGCGAGAAACTTAACATCAGGATTGGTGATCGCGAAATGGATGAAGTTAAGGATTTCTCCTGCCTATGCACCAAAAAATCTATGACGGATTGGGCAAGGTCTTCATTTGAGGAAAAAATATCTGAAAATTCACGTTTGGCGCACAGCATTGTGTGGTAGTGAAACATGTACTATGAGAAAACCGGAACATAAGAGAATCGAAGCATTTGAGATGTGATGGTGCAGAACAATGATGACAATTAGGTGGATTGATAAGGTAAGGAATGAGGTCCTCCGCGAAATTGGCGAGTAGAGGAATACATGGAAAACACTGACTCTCCCGGTAGAGAACCAATTAAGACGTCAGAGAATGACTTCCACGGTGCTCGAGGGAACCGGAGAGGGTAAAAACTAAAAACTGTAGAGGAAGTTAGAGACTGGGATACATCCATCAAATAATCGCAACTGCTACTCTGATACAAAAAGGATGTAAAAGGATGGCACAGGAGAGGACTAGACAGACAGAGATAGAGTGATTGGTTCGCCTCCATGTTCGAGTGCTCATCGCGGCTGACTGCCGTGTTCAGGACTTCCTTCCAGATAGAACCCAAAACATCCTTAAGGAACAAATTCCATAAATATGAGGGTAACATCAAGAGTGTCCTAAGCAGGTGTAATAGTGCGTATACTGTTCACAGTACATATTAAAGATCCACCGTGAAACTATTCACCGGTGATACACCGTCTTATATGCGACATGATCACCCGTGAATATTCTCATCCATAAGGGATGTGAGATGTAGCCTTCGTACGTTACAGGCGAGTTCCTGAATGTAGCACTTCTCGCCCAAAAGAAATGCCAGGTGCAAAATACACAGTGGATTGAGCGCTGATGTTGCTCTCACTGGATCGGCGCCCATTTCTCCTATCACAACTGGAAACAATTTGCTTATCATTTGTTTCGTAAAGGTGACACGTTTTTGCCTCCTTTCGGCTTCTTCTCCGCCGACCGCTGGCTCTAATATGCATGCAATAAACATTGAATACAGGAATGGCACGTTATTACCGTGAGAATTGTGAAATATTAGCATGAAACCTGATTTTCTTTCTATTTATAACATCACAAAATCAGAAAAACGATTTCTAGAACCAGTTTAACATTAATGTAAGCAACGATGTTCCCGGTCAATAATCATTTCTCGATCACCATAAAAAGTTATAGAAAATTTTAAAAAATACGAGTTCGCATACGTACGTTTTCCGAGGCAACTTACAACAAATAGTTCCTTTTTCACTCGAAATCACACTTCACACGCGGACTAACGTATTGCCTATTGGGAAACCGGTCGTAGACTCCTTGTGAACTATCTTTACTGTTTACTCCGGCAGCTCTTGTGATTGGTTGATTCTGTTCACCAATGATATCAACATTAACTGAAAGTTGAAGATTTTTTTTATGAATTTAGAGATTTTGAAATTATTGTTAAAATATTGCCAAATCAAATAACATCAGCAGCACTGTTGGGGACTTCATGATTGTTTAAACAGCAAATCTTGGCGCGAAGCCTCGTAGGCAAATCACCGCTGTATCTATTGCCTACAACTCGCCCCATCATTCTCACGCTCTGAGACCGCCTGTCGCGTAGTGGTATGGTTAAGTCTTAGGATCCTAACTTCTTGGCAGCGTACAGAGACTGAATCTTCCTATACTCCACAGTGAAGCGTAGTAACAAAACGCAGGAAAATGCCACAAAGGTAGAAACGCAAGAAGACTGTACCAAAATGCAGGAAGTCCTGCAGAGAATCGGCGATTGATGTTGGGACCAAGATTGGCGTCTGAACATAAATAAATATAATTATTGCAAATAAACAGGCAAACAGGCAGTGAAAATCGGATGACACTACCGGGTGATCAAAAAGTCAGTATAAATTTGAAAACTTAATAAACCACGGAATAATGTAGATAGAGAGGTAAAAATTGACACACATACTTGGAATGACATGGGGTTTTATTAGAACAAAAAAAAAACACAAAGTTCACAAAATGTCCGACGGATGGCGCTGGACAGGAAAACGTCAGTAACTGCTACCGTGACGGGTGAGAGGTACGCCGATATGTTACAGAATCGCATCATCCCCAGCCTGGCTGATAAGCACCTGCTGGAACGTACAATGTTTATGCAGGATGGCGCCCCACCTCATATTGCTAGACGTGTGAAAGATCTCTTGCGCGCGTCGTTCGGTGATGGTCGTGTGCTCAGCCGCCACTTTCGTCATGCTTGGCCTCCCAGGTCCCCAGACCTCAGTCCGTGCGATTATTGGTTTTGGGGTTACCTGAAGTCGCAAGTGTATCGTGATCGACCGACATCTCTAGGGATGCTCAAGGACAACATCCGACGCCAATGCCTCACCATAACTCCGGACATGCTTTACAGTGCTGTTCACAACACTATTCCTCGACTACAGCTATTGTTAAGGAATGATCGTGGACATATTGAGCATTTCGTGTAAATAACATCATCTTTGCTTTGTCTTGCTTTGTTATGCCAATTATTGCTATTATGATCAGGTGAAGCGCCATCTGTCGGACATTTCTGAACTTTTGTATTTTTTTTTTTTTGTTCTAATAAAACCCCATGTCATTCCAAGATTGTGTGTCAACTAGTACCTCTCTATCTACATTATTCGGTGATTTATTCAGTTTTAAATTTATACTGACTTTTTGATCACCCGCTACATCTACCTATGTACTCCACAAACTGCTGTAGTGTGCGTCATTTCCACTCGCAAGTAGCGGGGGGCAAAAACCACCATCTATATGCCTCCGTATGAGCCCTAATTTCTCATAATCCTATCCACGTGATCCTTACGCGCAATGCACGTTGGCGACAGCAGAATTGTTCGGCAGTCAGCTTCAAATGCCAGTTCTCTAAATTTTCTCAGTAGTGTTTCTCGAAAAGAACGTCGCTTTCCTTCCAGGGATTCCCATTTGAGTCCCCGAAGCATTTCAGTAACACCTGCGTGTTATTCAAACCAATCACTTACAAACCTAGCAGACCGCTTCTGAATTGCCTCGATGTCGTCCTTCAATACGATCTATTACAGATTCCAAACACTCGAGCAGTACTCAAGAATAGGTCGCACCAACGTCCTGTACGCGGTTCCCTAACAGGTGAACCACTCTTCCCTAAAATTCTACAATATATCGAAGTCGCTCATTCGGCTTTCCTAATACAGTTTTAAAATGCTCGTTCCATTTCATATCGCTCTGCAACGTTATGCCCAGATATTTAATCGACTTGACTGTATCAGGCAGAGCGCTATTGGTAGTGGAGTCTGTACATTACAGGTTTGATTTTCCTACTCATCAGCATTAACTGAAGTTTTTCCACATTTAAAGCTAGCTGCCATTCATCACGCCAACTAGAGATTTTATCTAAGTCGTCTCGTATCTTCCTAAAGTAACTTAACTTCTACACCTTACCGTACACCACAGCATCACCAGCAAACAATCGTAGATTGCTACCCACCCTGTACGCCTAATTATTATGTATATAGGGAACAACAGCAGTCCTACCACACTTCCCTGCACCACTCCTGACGATACGCTTGTCTCTGACGAACACTCGCCGTCGAGGACAACATACTGGCCTCTATTACTTAAGAAATCTTCGAGACAGTCACAAATCTGTGAACTTATTCCATATGCTCGTACTTTCGTCAAGTCTGCAATGACGTATCGTGTCAAATGATTTCCGGAAACCTAAAAATATGGAATGTGCCTTTTGCCCTTCATTCAGTGTTCGCAGTATATCATCTAAGAAAAGGGCAAGATAAGTTTCTCACGAGCACTGCTTTCTAAGACCATGCTGATTCGTGGACATAAGCTTCTCAATCTCAAGAAAGTTTAATATATTCGAACCGAGAATATGTTCAAGGATTCTGTAGCGACCTGAAGTTAGGGATATTGGTCTGTAATTTTACGGGTCTGATCTTTTAACCTTCTTATATACTGGAGCCAACTGCGCTTTCTTCCAGTCACTTGAGACTTCGTGTTGGGCGAGAGATTCACGATAAATGTGGTCTAGCTAAGAGGCCAATGCCCTAGGGTACTCTTTGTAAAACGGAATTTGGATTTCATATGCACGTGGTAATTTTTTTTCTTTCAAATACTTCAGTTGTTTCTCTAGCCCAGCGATGCTTATTACTATGTCGCCCATACGGGAGTCTGTCCGAAGATCAATTGACGGTATCTTTGCACGATACTCCTGTGTGAACTATTTCTTAAATGTTAAATTTAAAACTTCGCCTTTTGTTTCGCTGTCTTCCGCCGGCGCAACAGTCTGGTCAATAAGGGGCTGAATGGAAGCTTTATACTCGATTAGAGATTTTACATAAGACCAGAATTTTCTCGGGTTATCTGCCAGATCTTTTGCTATTAGCTACAAATCACAAGAAACAGTGACTATCTAAAATATCTGCCAGCAGCCATCTGAGCATGAACGACCCCTTTAAAGTTGTGAATGTTAGGAAAACTATTTTACATTCACTGGGAGAATCTTAAGGTAATCTAATTCATCCATGGGATAAGTGGCACACATTAAACCTGTTTGACCAATTGTGCTACCAAGCCGGCCGGAGTGGCCGTGTGGTTCTAGGCGCTACAGTCTGGAACCGAGCGACCGCTACGGTCGCAGTTTCGAATCCTGCCTCGGGCATGGATGTGTGTGATGTCCTTAGGGTAGTTAGGTTTAATTAGTTCTAAGTTCTAGGTGACTGATGACCTCAGAAGTTAAGTCGCATAGTGCTCAGAGCCACTTGAACCATTTTTTGTGCTACCAAGGGTCGTGTGCCAGAGATATCAAAGGTACCTCAAGTAGTACTTTTTCTTCATGTGGATACTTTCTTATGTTCTGGAAGTACAGGATCTGCCACTAATCGTTGTCTCGACTGTAAATGGTGATTTAATGATAGGTCTAGGTGCCCTGTAGAGAGGGACAGGAACCAGGGAAAACTCACAGTGTAACACCCATCAACGGCCATCACCCTAAACACGAATTTCGAAGTGTTGCCATCCACTGAAAATCAAACGGAGGCACGAAGATGCACTGCACCTCTTCAGAAACATTCTGTATCTGTATTGACTCGTTCCATGACCATGGAGACTTCTCCTTAATTTGGTTCCACCGAACAATAAATAAATAAAATAAATCACGTGTCGAAGGAAAGTGCACCCAAAACAGCAGGGGTCTATTAATCATCGGTAGTTAAAATTGCGGCCAATAATGCTGACTCTTAGGGAAAATGCTGCGAAAGACATAACGCAACACGATGTGCACTTAGTGTATATCTCTGTGGACTTCATTCAACATATTGAAGACGAAATGTTGGCTGCGAAAGAGAAACTATACAAATGTGACGGGGTTGAAAAATCAGCCAACCAGTTGCAAAACAAAGATTTATTAGCCCTTGACCGAGGTTTCGATTTTTATTTAATATATTCTTCAAGAGGAGTGGACCTTGTTACACCAAATTCGCTTCATCTAATCTATTGTATCATCATGAGATGTAACAAGGCTCACTCCTTTTGAAGAAGATATTTTTTTAAAAAATATCGAAACCCAGGTCAAGGGCTCATAAACGTTTGTTTTGCTAGTGGTTGGTTGATTTTTCAACCTCTTCATACTGAAGACGTTCTTCTGGCAGCCAGTAATACAACAGGGTGCAGCCAACCCCAGGTAAAAACGTAGTACTGCCTGAAGTATCAACCACCACACAAAGTAAGGACCGCTGTGTATTATTGATATAGATATAGGCAATACAATAATGGGCATTCGGGACGACCATGCCGATTTGCGATCCATGGTGCACCCCACTCCATTCATCCCCGAGGAACCACTAGAAATTGATCAAGGTCAACCAGAGGAACCATCACAAGCCTTAGGCAATTGTGCGAGCTGTGTTCAAGAAGTAACTCTGTAGTCGTCAAGTGACATAAAATTGGCGGGAAACCCCTCTCAGCCAATGGGAGCACAATTAAATGGTGGGAAACACCTTCCCCGTGGGCCAATGAGGATAAAGCATCCCCTCCAACCCCTCCGCATCTTTTTCTTCTATAACTGGGACGCTTTGATGGGCGAAGTTCCTTCAGGAGCTGGCAGTGTAGGGAGAGGATAATGATGTGTGTACTCGTTAAGCCGCAGGGATTAGCCGAGCGGTCTGGGGCGCTGCAGTCATGGACTGTGCGGCTGGTCCCGGAGGAGGTTCAAGTCCTCCCTCGGGCATGGGTGTGTGTGTTTGTCCTTGGGGTAATTTAGGTTAAGTAGTGTGTAACCTTAGCAGTTAAGTCCCAAAATATCTCACACACATTTGAACATTTTTCTACTCGTTAATAACAAATTACGGTAAGTCATAGCTATTCTCCCATAATATCTGAGATGAACACCTTCAGTGTCTAAATTTCCACTTTTATTTTATTTATGCTGAAAATTGAGACGCCTGAAGGTGTTTTGGTATGACACTTACATTCAACAGTCGACGTCAGCAACTATCTTCTACAAAGATGAACTTACAGAGGTCCCCCATGATGCTCAGACCTCGAATGAGGGGGACCTGCGCAGCTGGAGTCATAATGTAAGAAAGTGAGAGGAGGAGAGAGCTCAGTTCCAATTGATTAATTGGTTTCCCGCCACTTTATTGCTCTCCAATTGACTGAGATAGATGGGTAGGGAGTTCCTCGACAATTTTATATCGCATGGCCACTATAGAATTACGTCATGACCTTGAATATAATTTGAGCAATTGTCTAAGACTTTGGTAGTTCCCCTTGATGACCTTGATCAATTTCTAGTGGTTCTCTGGGGAACAGGACTGGGGAGCACGAAGAACATACTTAATAGTGTAACGTGACATTCAATGTCGAGGTCGTCCCTTGTACCCATTCTTAACCCCCGATGGAAATGTAGGTGAATAGGGTCCCATAGGTATTGCACTGCTCCGCTTCACTGACCATATTGCTATTTTAATTGGTGGTGTGTCATCCAAGCTGAATTATTCGTGAGGAATATCTTAACGTGAGATAAGTGCAAGCATATGAGAGACAATAACGTCTCTTTGTCAATAATACTGTACCACAATGGAGAGCTTGTTTGTGGCGGATGCTTACGAGGAAGAACTGCTGTGCCACGAGTAGGAACATTGTTTCCTGAAAGTCTCTACCCGCATATATTTCGTGTGTGAGAGAAAAGGCCCCTCACCAAGTCCTTTCCTCTCAGCTACTCAACAAGCAGCATCTCCTGGTAGTAAGCATAAAGGATGTAATTTTCTCTTGTCACTGAAGGTGTAGATAGTAATCGGAGCAAAGACAGATATCTCTTGTGTTGCTGCAGGCACCCTCAGACGGACAAAGGATGACACAAAATTTCCATTCTCGTCCAGCGGCGGGCGGAAATTACAGCCGGTACCACCTCGTCTGCATACCTGGGGGGACAGACGGCCCACCTTTAATGCAGTCCGCCTGTGTTTGCTTTGGAGCGGTTAACGAGGTGGAAGACGCATTCGGTGTGTGCGCGTGCGTGAGGAGGCGTGTTTGTGCGTACTCCGCCGCAGCGGGCGCTCAAAGCCGGGTAACAGCGTTTGTGGCCTCTTCCTGCGAGGACAGCTTCGACCGTCACAGACACAGCACGTATTGCTGCAAGCGTCGTCAGAACAGTTGTGGGGTAGGCTGTCCGCTGGACGACCACAGCTGTCGCTGCAACAACGATTCTACTGTTATCACGTTAAATACGTCGTTTGTCATTTCGTAGGCTGTCGTACATGTTGTTAATACTGGTCAAATAATGGAATATACTGAGCGAAGTACTTGGTTTAGAAAGGACGAAAGGCACCTGCTAATGGACCTGCGTGTCGTAGGTGCAGTATTGTGATTAAAATTCGTGGTGAAACGATATCAGCGATTCGCTGACGACAGACACTGATGCAGTGTTAGGATCTGGAAATGAGGGCGGGGGTTGAGGGGGTGCCGCGGCGCGGTTCTTTCCGTCTCTTTAAGACGAACCTGCACCTACCTGTGAACATTGTCTCAGCATATCATCAGTAGGGAAGCCGTGGGAAACCTACTGTACTTCGACGTGAATCAGGTTGGCAATTAAAGTCACTAATCTACGTTTCGGGAGAAAGTTTTTACACCAAATGAAAGGTTGGAAATTTTGTCCTTAATTAATAAATTCTGAAACTTAGGTGAACAAGTATTACTG
The DNA here is from genome assembly GCF_021461385.2 of Schistocerca piceifrons. NCBI lineage: Eukaryota > Metazoa > Arthropoda > Insecta > Orthoptera > Acrididae > Schistocerca > Schistocerca piceifrons. Next base: position 1,163,491,930 of record NC_060138.1, read on the forward strand.
CCAAGCCCGTGGTAGTCTTAACGCAGTCACTCACTATCACTTTCACTCACGTTAGCAAGTTTATGGTGTCGCACTTCCCGAAAACGTAATAGCTACAAAAAGACGTATTGTTTTCAGTTGAGAATGCTCGCCTAGTATTAAGTCTGTCGGTACCAATTGCAGTCACAGTTTTTAGCCACCGACCTGCTCAATACGGCACGCGGAATATATGTCTTTTCTCGTCACAAAATTCACTTAAAAATTCCGAAATTTCTACACACATATCGGAATAATTATGCCGTCACTTTACCACACTTTTGGTGTATGAAACACTGCTAGATCCGGCAACTTATCATTTCCATCGGGACTACTACTACTACTACTACACACGTTCGAACTGTTTCATGGCTAGGCTCCGACTCCTCTCTAGAATACTCTAAGTCTTGTCTACCAGCAGAGAAAAGCGCGCGAAGAATATTGCTTTACCATTGGTCAGTTTACTCAACAGCCAATAGCAAAACAACATTCTCCCGCCGTCAGTCCGCGCTTTACATCAATAACCAATCGCAAAATAGTAAACCTAACGACTGCACTATTTACCGACGTAATTATCTAACATGCTGAAGTTTTAGTTATGCATAAAGTTATTTACTATTTTTATTTATACCTGAATTAACTTCCCCTTTACCATAAACTTACTTTAAAAAATCTATTCTACAAAAATACCCTTTGTCCACATCCATACTTCTTCGAAATGTACCCACACTAAATCCCACTACATAACTCGTTAAACAATTATCTTCATATTAACCTTAAACCACACTCACCCATCATTCATACTGCTAAAACACATTTATAACATTTTACCTACACAAAAAGACATAATAACACTTTATCAAAATACTAGAACAGTTTATGAAAAACATTCTATTACTTTAGTGCACTCTAGTGGCCACAATAGAAACTAAATCAGTCCCCTATCCAATATTGTCCTCTATCGGCTGATACATAAACTACGTGCGCGTCCAGTCTCGCGTCACCATCTGTCACTATCCAGCTCTGAGACACATCTCCCACTGAACCGCCTCCAAGGCAGGATCGGTATGCGGCGCTACGCCTCAGGGTTGTGGGTGGGGGGGGGGGGGGGGGGGGGGGAGTTGGTGTTACAGTATATTCGATTCTCTGACGCACCATTCCTCCACCTCCTCATAAAATCTAACACGTTGTCACGAATACTGTCATAATTCCCCGCCTAGGAAATGAAGAGCATTCGCTGGGCAGCATTACAGCATTCGAGGGGAAAGAGTGGTTGCTGTCGAATTTAGAGGAAGTTGAAAGCTTTTGCGCTCCAAGAGACGAATGCGTCAGCGTTAAATGAGAAGACGGAAGCATCCAAGGAACATTTCTGGGCCCGCTTCAGCGATGTCCTTCTTGAGAATCAGCTACCAACTTACTTCACTTAGCGGCGTTAGGTCTCAAGTATTGTACAGTAGACATTAGCATCGTTTGGGGCTGTGTTATGTGCGGTAGATGATAGGATATATTTGTTTGGTGAAGGCAGCTGCCTTCAGTTTACCACTGAACCTATGCGTCAACATGAGCTGTTCAGGAGGACTTTTATATCTGGCAATCCATCTTTGCCGCTGGCTTTTTACTTTCGACGGTGCCTAGCGGCCTAGAAACGTTGAGTATTATTCTGTAGAACAATATAGAGTTTTACATGGTTGTCAGTGTGTGTATTGTTTCAACGTATTGATTTATTTCCTTGCTTCGTAGCACTTGATAGTGGGATAATATAGTCCCGAAACATGTTGTGGTAAATGTATCACACATTTGAAAACCGGTGCTTAACGTTCTCAGTACTGGTGTACAACATTTCTGTAAATTTAGAGCTTGTTACGAAAAGTTCATAAGTAAGCTAGAATGTTGACGATTTTTACCTTATATGTTGATAAGAATGTAATCAAAAATACATTCTAGGGTTCTTTAAGCAACTCAGTACAGTCACTTTCGCACACTGTGTTATTGCGAGCTTAGGAAGACACAAATAACACATTGCACATAAGAGTGCCTGAAGAATAATACATGGGGCTCACCATCAACCATCTTGTATACAACGGTTTAAGAAGTTAAGTATTTTAACTGTGGCATCAGAGTACATTTGTCGTAGATCACTAGAGTTTATCAGGAACTATGACCTCCATCATACCTTCATTAATCTTCATTAAAATGACCTTATCACAGAAAGGAGTGAATAATACTGCTACCAAAATCTTTGATTACTTACTCGGTGACAATAAATTCCTGAAAGCCAAGGTAAATTTGAAAATAAGATGCTACTGGACGACTTCTTCTGTAGTATAGCAGAATTTGTATTTAGATACATGTGTTATTTCATAACTTATTTTATTAAACCAAATATTAACTTCTGTTTCCTTAACTTGTCTGTGAATGGTCAGCATGCAGACATATTTATGTCAAGATTCTGTAAACTGACTTCCAACGTTTCATTGATATATGTCGTGCAAACTGGACCACAGGACATACATGTAATTAACTTACTCTGTTAGTTGCTCATACTCTGCTTCAGTAAGCATATTAAGCATATCACAATATGTTCATAAAACAGAGTTTCTGTGCTGGTGATGACAACATACTACCCCAAAAAGATCATTTTCTTATTTTAGCTCAGAATTTACTGTTGGTCACATCACTGGACTCTAAAACTCTATACTACAAATAACGACCTTAAAGAAAATCAAAAGATGCAGATCATATCAGTGGAAGGAAACTTACTGACTTCTGTGTGTTCAATAGTATCAGACAGATATCGGTCTTCACTTGAGGAAAAAATTTCTGTGTAAGTTCGTTTGTAGCACGGCATTGTATGGAAGTGATTAGATTAGATTAGTTTTTCGAACCATAGATCCGTGCTGAAGAGATGCTCGTGGATGCAGAACACGTATTTTTTGAAAGCTGTAATAACAATACTAATAGTATGAGTATATACAACACATCATTTTAAAGCTGAAATGTATGAGTATATACAATACATCATTTGTTTCTATTAAATAATTCGTCAATGGAGTAGACGGAGTTGGCCACTAGTAAGTCTTTCAGACTCCTTTTGAACTGATCTTTATTAGTAACTAAATTTTTTGTGTGTGCTGGCAAATTATTGAAGATAAGTGTTCCTGAGTAGTGGACCCCTTTTTCAACTAAAGTAAATGCTTTTAAGTCCTTGTGCAGATCATTTTTGTTCCTGGTATCGAATGTATGAACTGAGCTGTTTGTTGGAAAAAGAGATATATTATTTAAGACAAATTTCATTGAGGAGTAAATATACTGAGAGGCAGTAGTTAGAATACCCAGTTCTTTGAAGAGGTTTCTACAGGACGTCCGTGAATTTACTCCACAAATAATATGTATTACATGCTTTTGGACTCTGAAAACTTTTGGTTGACTTGTAGAGTTACCCTAAAATATTGCACCATATGACATTATGGAATGAAAGTAGGCCAAGTATGCAAGCTTTTTCATTTTTATGTCGCCTATGTCTGCTAACACTCGAATTGCAAATGCAGATTTGTTAAGGCGTTTCTGCAGTTCTGTGGTGTGCTCCTCCCAACTCAATTTATTATCAAGTTGTAATCCCAGGAATTTAAGACTGTCAACCTCTTCTATCTGCTCTTCTTCATACTTTATGCATATGCTGGGTGGAAACCTCTTACAGCTTCTGAATTGCATATAGTGAGTCTTTTCGAAGTTTAATGTCAGTGAGTTGGCTTTAAACCATCTATTAATATCCATGAAAATATCATTACCAAATCTTTCTAGAACTACACTCGACATACTATTTATTGCAATACTTGTGTCATCCGCAAACAAAACGAACTGTGCTTTTGGCAGTGTAACTGATGAGGGATAATTAATGTACACAAGAAAAAGCAATGGCCCTAAGATGGATCCTTGTGGGACACCACATGTAATTTCTTCCCATTCTCATGATGACTGATGATTTAATTCACTAGTCATGTAGACTGTGGGAAAACAGGAAAAGAACAGAATCAGAGCATCTGAGTTGCGGTGCTACAGAAAAATGTTGAAAATTAGGTTGACTGATAAGATAAGGAATGATGAGATTCTCCGCAGACTACGTGAGGAAAGGAATATATTTAAGAGACTGGCAATAAGAACGGACAGGACGATAGGACATCTGCTACAACATCGGGGAATAGCTTCCATGATACTGTGGGTATCTGTATAGGGTACAGACTATAGAGGAAGACAGAGATTGAAATACGTCAAACGAATTATTGAGAATTCAGGTTGCAAGCCCTACTCTGGATGAAGACGTTGGCACAAGAGGAATTCATAGCTGCATCAGACAAGACAAGGCAAGAAGACTGATGAGTCCAAAACAAATCGTCATTGTATGGAAAAGATATCTGTCGAGCAGAGTAAGGGACTTGAAAGTGTAACATAGAAAAATCTGAGACAAAGAAACAGGAAGTATTTGATATTTGAAGCTATTGAAGTATATTAAAACCTGTACTGACGGATCAAGTTCGTAATGTACCAATAAAGGTAATAAAAATTTCTGCACGGAAAAAAATCGGGAGAAGCTCTTGCCAGAAGTAGAGACAGGTTGCTGGAGCCTGTACTGTCGCATCGTACATAAGTAGACTTGAAGGAATCAGTAAATAGAAAAACTGTGGGAACATAAAAAGAGTCCAATATGAAGAAAGTAGTCCCATTTCGGAAAAAAAAGTAGATAGTGCGAGGTCGCATTTGCTCCCACATTATAAATACAACCTCTCGGTTTGAGACAGCTGAGTCGCTAAAAGCGATGGTTTGATATTTTCGGGCTGGGGCAAGCGTTGTTCAACAACGTGTTATGCAGTATAACTGGGGCAAGCGTTGTTCAACAACGTGTTATGCAGTATAACACATTTTATTACCACAAAACTTACTCCTCATTAAATTCAATAGACGTGCATGAGTTACGTATTTCGGAAAAATCTGAATGAGTACGGAGTAAAGCATACCAACAACGAATGTGGGAAGATCTACAGAAGTATGAAAAAATAATCGAGAGAAAATTAATAATTGCTTTAGTGTACATATATACTTTACATTTTTGTGAAATGTTTATTTACGTGTGTTATTAAAGCCATGTGTTAGTGTCTCATTACCAGCAGAAATATTTTCCCATGTAGCTTAATTATACTGAAGGAGAGCATTGTCTCTTGCCGGCATTACGGACGGTCCATGAGCTCAAGCGATCAAAGGTGGGATTAGGTAAAGGCCACTGCCTCTACACAACATTCCCCGACGTGGCACAAACGTTGATCGGGATGGACGCACTGGGAATGGAACCTCCATGGTTTGGATGAATGTCCATAGCCTTACATTAATTGCGGACTGGAGTACCATTGCTGATTGCTGATCATGTGTCCAGCTGCTTAATCCCTGCACATCTCTGATGAGTCGCGAGGTGGAATTGCTCACCGATTAATCATTTGGTTAAACTGTGGCTAATGACTTAACAAAAAAGCATCAGCCAATTTGTTCAGAGAGCTACACGTTTCCTTGCCAGCGTAAGCAATCAGAACTTGGCATTGCAATGCGCATAACAAGCCTAATTTTCAAACCAAAAGTGGCGGAGCTCTTAGACGACCCGTTTAATGTATATTTTACTGACGAAGCATGTAGATTTAGGACTATTGCCCATTAACCCTTCGGTGGGAGCGCCTGCGGCAGATAGCCGGAAGATTTAGTTTTCTGTTAGTATCACAGATAGCTTTACATTTGCGTCCACGTCCAGATAGGTATTTGTTGTTCTCAACGGATGTCACCACTTACTACATTTGCGCTATTCATGCTTTCAGCAGTTTGGTCGCTATTGTTGTTTGAAATGTGAGTGTTGCGTTTGCGCTGTGTTTGCCCCTACGCGCCTTGTGATGTAAGTATTTTCTGTACTTGTGTTTTTCTTTCGCCTCAAGGCATTCTTTCTTTTATATTAGTGTATAATGAACATTCGAATCGAATCAAAGATCCAATATGCAATTTTCATTACTTTTTACAGTTGATTTGCTACAATACATTACTTTTACAAAATCATGTGTTTCATTAGGTCTCATAAAAGCGTTGAAATGGAGAAAACGAAGGCATTTGACAGGCACCGTCGAACTGTACGTCCTGAAGACTATGAGAAAGTACTGCGAGAACTGTCAGAAGAAGTATTACAAGAATTGTCAGATTCGTGTGAATCTGAGTCGGAAGAGGAAGTTATTGAAGAAGAAAACCACAGCAGTGACTCCGAACAATCAACAGTGGAAACAGATGACCACCTGGTTGAAGAGGGGAGACAACAAACAGAGGATTACCAATTTTACGTAGGAAAAGATAAATAAATTGTTTGGATAAGTGAACCACTTCCTTCTTCTGCTAAAACCAAGGCCAAGAACATCCTAAAAGTTTTGCCAGGTCCAAAAGCAAGTGCTGAAATTACGGAAAAGAAATTGATTCATTTTACCTATTTATTACTGATGCGATGATTATTTTTCCATAGGTTAAAAACTAATTGCGGTGAAAAAGCCGCAACTTGCCCACCGAAGGGTTAAATTTACTACTCCAGTTAGCAGAGCACAGTAATATAGGCTAGTTTTACCTATGATGCGTATAGAGTGAGGAACACATTTCAGACTTTCGTCTCTAGCCAGCCCTGTAATAGAAATTTTACACATTTCCTTATCCCTCTTTTAAATGATGGCATCCACTTTTTGTACCTGTGCCGTGCACGCAAGTTTTCTGGCAAGGCGCCGGCGATCGGTAGATCGTATGCCGTTTCCTGATTTTAGCCTGGAGATTCGCCGAGTTGAGAAGGCCGTCAGCTGCCGAAAAGGCGGTTATAAAGGCTCGAGCAGAGGGTAGGTGGAGACAGTGTGGAGGCTCCTCGTCGTGTGTTGGACAGTGCGCGCTGCTCCTAACATCGGCCGAGCGAGGTCGTGAGGAGGCGGCAAATACTAAATACTGGAATAGGCGGTTGTCATGCCGTGGCAGTCAGGCTGGAAAGCCGTTTGAAATTCCACAGACGGCGGCTGAGTGTCAATTTGCCGATTATGTTACAGACTGGACCTTATGGTGAGTATCCCAGCGTCTGGTCATTAAGTATATTTACGTGGGACTTCATATAACAATACTACATACGCGCGAGGCTGCTTTTACCTTATACTACAACACTCAGGCTCCGCCATCGCTCCACCACGACCGGCCCAGCCAACACGATACACCAGACTGCTCGCTAGCAACTACTTACTCCAACTACTACACAGTTCCTACTGCAGTCAACACTGCTCTTTGGTCTCAGATTCTCTTATAGCTTACATATCGCATCGAAATTACATCTGCTCGAGTGCGCTAGCAACAAATTCCTTAATCATGGACCTCTTACATAACCCTCCACTGGGGGGGGGGGGGGGGGGGGGCAAAAATTTGGCAGCGATGGTGAGTCAATTGGACTTGCCATGAGCAACAAATTTTTCTATAAACTATTTAATTTACTAAGTCTAAAGTCACAGAGTATATACAGTATTGATAAGTGCAGAACATATTAAGAAATGAAATAGAGTGCACATGCACTGAGTTCAGAACATATTAAGAAATGACAAAATGTATACGCAATGAATACAAAATATGTTAACAAATTACATAAAGTGCACACGCACTGTAAAACTCTTTAGCATTTTTACAAGAACTGGATACATTAAGAAATGAAATAAAGTGCACACACATTACAAAAGTCTTTAGCATATTTGGGACAACTAATCATATTAACAAATGAAATGAAGTGTACACGCACTGTAAAAGTCTTTAACATTTTGCAAAAACTGAATACATTAAGAAAAGAAAAAAAGTGCACACGCACTGTATAGGTCTCTAACATTTTACAAGAACTAGGAAAGCAATGGGAAGGACAGCATCATGGTTGTAGCGCAGTAAGTTGCACGTAGCTGCACTGAAAGTCCATATCTTTCTACAGAAGCACAACACCAAGTGAGCCACTCTGAAGTTCTCTTCCCTGAAGTATTTATCAGTGTAGCCAAGACACTGAAATGATGTATTAATATTCAATGTTATCATTTTGGTAGTACATTAGGTACGCCAAACAGTAAGACCATAATAACACCTCCATCGTTCAAGGTGGTGGACAGCTTGATGTCAACACCACATTCTTGTAGAATCCATACTCTTACATCAACGTAGAATTAGTGCAAAAACCAAATATAGTGCTCCATGATCATGAGAATGGGCAGGACATACGGATACAGCATTAATTGGTGGTAATTAGGTCAGAATGTGAAGGACATTAAGTCTTATGCTAGTCATCATTTATAATTACATTAGTGTATCAACCGATTTGAATAATTATTGGCACTCATTGGCTAGTTACTAAAGACGTAGTAAGTATTGAGTATTACAAAACACTATTCATAACTCATCTCATTGCAGTAATTATTGGCATAGCATTTATGCATAAGTCATCTCATTACAGTTATTATTGGCATTCATTTATGCAGTGTTACGAAACATCATTCATAAGTCATCTCATTACAGTAATCACTGGCATTCATTTATGCATAAGTCATCTCATTACTGTAATTATTAGCACAGTATTTATGCATACATCATCTAATTACAGTAATCATTGGCGTCATAAGTCATCTCATTACAGTAATTATTGGCACTCATTGGCCAGCTACAAAGCATTTTTTATGCAGTATTCAGAAGTCATCATTCTAAACAAGAGTTAATTATTGACATAGCATTTATGAATAAGTCATCATATTACAGTAATCATTGGCATACCATTTATGCAGTGTTACAAAACATCATTCATAACTCATCTCATTACAGTAATTATTGGCATCATGTCATCTCATTACAGTAATCATTGGCTTCATAAGACATCTCATTACAGTAATCACTGGCATTTATTGGCCAGTTACTAAACATGTAGCAAGTACTGAGTATTACAAAACACTATTCATAACTCATCTGATTGCAATAATTATTGGCACTCATTGGCCAGTTACAAAGTATTCATATAGTTTTACAAAACAGTATTCAGTATTATTCACAAGTCATCATTCAAAACAGGAGTTACTGAGTGTAGCATCAAGCTACTGGTGTTTATACATATATGATATCATGTAAGTGACATAAGACATATTTAATATTTAAGACATCATAACTATTACTCAAGGTCGGTAGTCGACTAATACATAGACATAATGGAATCAATACATCAGAAAAATTTGCATTATATTTAGGACTAGAAATATATCTTAAACTGGTAGCATTATTTAGTTGTATACTGATAATAGTTGTGACTGATAATAAAAAATGGTTTGTACTAGCAATGCATTGCGTTGGGATCGATAGTCAATTGCCGGGGCATGAAAATATTTGCTTTTGACTTATTGCTGGAAATAAGGATTAATAACATCATTCGTCATGAGTCAGCTGTAGCAAGGTTAAGAAACAAGTACAGTATATCTCATCACATTCATAAATGATAGACACAACTGGGAAAATAAAATGCAAGTATTAGAACAGGTTTCATAATAAGTCTTGTAGCATATTAATATCATGAAAAGCTTCTCCTGGAAAAAATACAAAATGGGTTATTGACCTGAGAGAAAAAAATGTATATTATAGTGAAAAGTAAAACTTCGAATTAACAGGTAATGAAATGTGTACTCAATATGTATGTACTCTAGCTGTCTTTCTCAAAACATTCAGTCATTATACAATGCAACATAAGACGTACTGTCAAAACGACCTGCAACAAATACTTAAATAACTACATAGCATTTCTTAACTAATAGAAAATATATAAACTTCATCATTATCATCATCTGCAAAGAAAAACTTCATTATTCATATTACCATATGCTTCATATAACTATTCATCACCATTTATTATCATATGCAAAAAATAGACACTTCATTATTCATATTCATATTACCATTTACTTCATACAACTATTCATAGTATAGAGTTCCTTACTTCTAGCATATTTCATCACTAAAATTAACATGTGTAGTTCTGTCTGACAGCCTGCATAAATCGCCTCGTATTCTGAAAGAAAAATAATTAGTCAAGACTGCTATCATACAGTGTGTATAGTATATTCTTGTTAATGCTTGTTAATTCTGATCCAGTTACTCTTCATGACAAGGTATTGCACTTTCTTTCTTTCATTCCAGTTGTGAAATTTCCATTTCATAGGAAACCACTATGGTTGTATAATTTATTTCCTTTACATGGTATTGCTTTCTGAAAATGATGAATATGGATTAATATTTTGCATTTAATTCATACAGCCATTAAATAAAAACTTGTTTCTCGTGATATAACTAAGCATACAGCATACCATGACAGAAAACGTATTATGTCAAAAACATAGACAGTTTTCAAGTGCAAAAAATGTACACACAGTATCATAATGTAGTAGCAAAAAATGTAGAATAGTCAAGGTATTGAGATATCATAAGGAAAAACGTCAAAGTCAACTGGTGTTTGTTACATCTTAAAGATTTCATAGCGCATGCAGAGAAAAATTCTGCTTTCGGTAGGAAAACAATCATACATACACAAAACACCTGCTAACCTTACCTTGCCGAGCACTTGCCAAGAAAAACAAATACGATCATTATCAGCAAGTAGTCACATAAATATAATTGCATAAGTGGATATATATATATATATATATATATATATATATATATATATATATATATATATATATATATATATCAGGAAATGGCATTACAGTGTGACAAATCATAAAGTACGTTCATTCAATAAAGGGTTTAATATTGGAGACATGGTGATTGCCTTTGCTTTTTCTGGTTCTCAAAGTTTCGACATGTACTACATTGGGATGAGGAATGCTACGAATTCTATATGGACCTTCGTATAGAAGCTCAAATTTACTGCATCTACTCTTTCCTCTGTTGGATAAATAGTGTGCGTACTAATATTTTCTGTCCAATGTGAAAGTCACAGCGTGTACAAAACTGTTTTTGCTGTCTCGTCCGGCGCTCTGCGTCACGTTTGATGCTGTTCAGTGCAATGTCAATTATTTCATGGTGGCGTAGTCGACCAGATGTAGGAAAGGATATTAATTCTTTAATTTTGTTAGGTGGTTCACCATTTTTCAATATAACAGTCGGAGATAGCATAGTAGATTCATTTGGTATGGAGTTAATTACATCCTGGAATGAGAGTATGTGCGTATCCCAATCAATATGTTTTTTATGGCAGTATATTCTACATAGTTGACCAATTTCTTTCATCAGTCGCTCAGAAGGGTTCGAAGAAGCGTGATACTTGGATATGTAGATCGGAGAAATGTTTCTAGCTAGTAACATACGTGTCCATATCGCAGATCGAAATTGTGGTCCATTGTCGGAAATTACTTTCAATACATGCCCTACATGAAATAAAAAATGTTTTACAAATGCATTCGAAATAGATTTAGCCGTAGCTTTGCGTAACGGAGCGAAGGTTACAAATTTCGAAGTGAGTTCAACAGTGACAAAGATGCAGCAAAAACCTCTATTAGATCTGGGAATCTGGCCAAAAATGTCTACAGCGGCCATGTGTCTCAATTTAACGGGTACAATGGGATGTAACGGAGGAATATGTGAAGTCGTGTCTGATTTAGCTTTCTGGCAGATTTTACATGACGCTAAAACTCGTCGAATACGTTTCTCCATGTTAGCAAAATAACAGTTCTGTCTCAGTATAAGAAAACATTTTCTGACTCCATAATGTGCGTAACTTAAATGAGTATACCAAATTAATTTGTTAACAAGTTCGTCAAGAACGCATAATAACCAGTTGTTGCTGTCAGGCTGAGAGCGGCGAAACAGAATGTTATTGCGTACAGTGTAATGGTTTCTAATGGTAACGTTATGCTTATCTTGCTAAAGGTGTTTAATTTCTTTCCAAACGTTGTCTTTGCACTGCTCCTGTGCTATGTCTCGTAATGACGACGAAATGAAATTTTCAAATGCAACTTGTTGGATATACATGACGCTAAAATTTGCTTGGCAGAAGTTGGTTGCGATGTCTTGCTGATTGTTGCTGAGAGAACGGGATAGTGCGTCTGCTACAACATTTTGTGTACCGGGAATGTGAACAATTGTAAAATTAAATTCCTGTAAGTAAAGTTTCCATCTGCTTAATCTGTCATGTGTAAATTTAGCGGAAAGTAAAAACTGTATAGCTCTATGGTCTGCGTAAACGGTAGTATGTCTTCCATAAAGAAAATGCCTAAATCTGGTAAATGCCCGTACAACACATAATGTTTCAAGTTCTGTAGCAGAATAATTGCGTTCAGCAGGCGACAGAATGCGACTTGCAAAGGCGATGTTTTTAATTACTGTATTACCGTCTTCTTCAATTTCCTGAAAAATGTGTACACCTAAAGCTGTGTTAGAACTGTCGGTGGCAATGGAAAAATTTCTGGTAGGATCAGGGTGTGATAAAAGTGGTGCGTTCAACAAAGCTTGTTTTAGATTGACAAATTCAGTCTGTGCTTGGCTATCCCACGACCAAATAGCGTTTTTACCCGTCAACTGGCATAATCTAGGGGTGTCTAAAGCAGAGTAATGAATACATTTACGGAAAAAGTTAATTAAACCCAAAAAGCTGCGTAGTTGTTTCTTCGTCGTAGGAACGGTAATGTCACGTAAAGCTTGAAGTTTTTCCGGGTCAGGCGCAATGCCTTCTGCTGAAATTACATGTCCAAGAAATTTTATGGAAGTTTTGCCAAAGTGTGATTTGCTAAGATTAACTGTGAGTCCTTGTGCACGAAAAGTTTGCAACAGTTGTTCAAGAATCAGATTTTGTTCAGACCAGTTAGCTTCTGCGATAAGAATGTCGTCTACATACGTTGTGATTCTGTCTTTAAGTTCTGTCGGAAGTATAGTATTTAAACCGCGAATAAATGCTGCTGAAGAAATTGTTAAACCGAACGGTAGTTTGCAAAATTGATAACAATCACCAAAACAGAGAAATGCTGTGTACTTTCTGCAGTTCGGATGGAGCTGAATTTGCCAAAATCCCGATTTCAAATCTAATGTAGAATATACAGCAGTACCATGAAATTTCTGTAAAAGTTCTTCTAGTGTCTGTGGGCGATCTGTTTCATTAATAATAATGTCGTTGACATGACGCGAATCAAGCACGAGTCGAAGTGAACCATCCTTTTTCTTAACAATATGGAGCGGATTTATGTACGGACTAGCTGCCGGTTCAATAATTCCTTGGTCTAGCGTAGCTTGTAATTCTTTCTTAACTTGTTCTCTGTGGATATAAGGAATGGGATAATGTTCAGCTTTAAATGTGTCGTGCTGTTTAACTTGAAATTCATACATATAACTGGACATAGTACCAGGGATGTTGTAAAAAACTGGAGCTTGCTGTAAAAGAATATTGCGTAGTTGAGTACGTTCGACGTCTGTATTTGCACTGCTTTGTTTTACTTTATCACAAATCATCTGCATAACGTCGTAGTCAGCTTCGTCTGGTGTATTATAATTGTGCACGTACGTATCTGAACAATGTGGAATGACAGTCTGTGTTACGCGATGTAGAAAAAGACCTGCGTTCGGTTAATTGCCTGTTCATCTGCAGATAAAGCGTGCTGAAATTCTAATGCCAGTTGTACGTTCTCATCCTTTAACATTAAACAGGAATTTTGAAAGTCAATAATTGCGTCATGTTGTACCAGAAAATTCGTACCTAAAATAACGTCTGTTGTCAATAAGGGAACAATCCAAAAATTTGAGTGGAACGTATGACCTGCAATACAAAACAATGAGTGTGTCTGTAATTTTACATCTACTCCTTTACCAGATACTGCTCCTTTTACTTTAGTTTTGCCTAATGATAACGTAGGATAAATATTCTCTTTGTTACATTCGTTGAAGGTTTCTTCATTTATAACTGACATAGGTGATCCAGAATCGATTACTGCTGAAAATGTGGATGATCCAATCTTTACTTCAGTGACAGTGTGGGAAATGGTTTTTTGAATAACTGGTTTTTCATGCAAAAGAGTGTCTCGGATGTCGTCAAAAGTAATAACATTTTCGTGAACAAGAGTCTGTGTGTCAAAAGTATTGCTTACGTTGCTGGAGGTTGCAACCTGTACTGTATCTAGTCAAATTCTATCCGACGTGCTATTATTTGCGGGAGGATGCTGTGGCATTTCGACTATTTATACTGTTCTGTTATTTCGTCCTGATGTATTACGTTCGGGATGATATCTACTGTCTGGTTCATTCATGATAATCTGTTATTGTGGATGATTCTGCTGCTGGTAAGACCGACTGTTACGCTGAAAACTGCTCATTACTTTTACGTCTGTCATTATAATCATTGCTATACGGCGCGTTGCGATACAAGTTGAAATGATGTGTCTTCTGTACGTAGTGATTTCCTTGTTGCTGTGCGTTACTGTTTGGTGTGGCCGACACTATACGTGTAGGCGGCGAAACATTAACGCTTGGTTGACCTTGTAAACCACATTGTTGGTTAGGTATGCTAACCGGCTGGTTTTGTTGCTGTTGTGGGGGAAAGCCTCTATTGTTACCAAAATGCGTTTGCTGTTGCTGATAATTTTGACGGTACTGATAATCAAAATTTTGTCTGCTATTAAAATTCTAATGGTTGTCATTCCTAGATCGTCTATCACCTTTGCTATTAAAATAGCGTGGCTGGTAGTAATTACTGTATGCTTGTTGGCCTTGGTTATGATGTGAAAAATTTTTGTTTATGAAAGAATAGTCTGATTGCTGAACTTCCAAAAGCTTTAGCAGATCTCTAATATTTTCTTTCTGCTGTCCTGTTAAAAGTGATACTCTTAACGATCGCGGTAATTTCGAAATACATAACTGGATAAGTACTGATTCACTGTATGGCTCACTTAAGTATTGGTTTTGTTGGACCATGTGTTCAAAAAATTGCGTGACAGTGGGAAAATTTGAGTTCTCGTAATTCGGTAAGCTAATTAATTGATCCTTGATTCCGCGCTGTGTCGTCTTCGACCAACACGCTGACAGAAAAGCATTCTGAAATTCTTCTACCGAGTAACATTGTCTCGCGATCGGTCTCATACGAGTTGCCGGTTCGCCTTCCAAGAAACTGCAAATAAATTCAAGTTTGTGTGTTACGGGCCAAGTTGGTGGAAAAGCAAAGCTAAATTGTTGTATCCAAGCCAAGGGGTGAATCTGCGTTCTGTCATTCTTAAATACCTTAAATTTACTCACGAATAGAAAGTGCTTATAATCAAAATTATCGTCTCTGTATGACTGAGCGGGTTCGAGATTGTATGATAATCTGTTTGTCTGTGACTGTTCGGAATCTAAGTCACGTACACTCTGTAAATTTCCTAAATTACACTGGCTGTGTGAATGTGACAAATCTTCACAGTGTGGCGTATGCTGTGACGTGTTAGAGGCTGAAACATTCTTCATTTCTGTCACTTCTTGCTGTAAAGACGACACTTTTCTACGCATTGTATTATTGGACGAACGTATCTCACTGATTGTCTGCTGTAAATTTTGGAATTCGGGTGTTTGATTGAAAGAAATTGATGACGTATCGTCTGATTTGGTGTCATTGTTATTTTCGATAACGTCAATACGACTGGACAATTCATAAAATTTTTCAGTCAGTGCTTTTACGTGGTCGTCGTTTTTAGTGTCACAAGCATTAATTTGTTTTTGTATTTTACGTGTGGTTTTGTTCAATTTCTTAACGTCTGCTTTGATGGCATCAGGATCCTGTATTAATTCTAATTGTTCAAGTCTGTTGGTCACTATCTGAAAGGCTACTGTGTGTGTGTCTGTTTTTGTTTTAAGATCGGAGATTTCGTCATGCAATTCGGTGTTCAGCTGTTTGATTTCGTCTGATACTGTAGCAATATTGTTGTCTACGTATGTTTTTGCCTTCGTAAACATTTTACGCTTATCTTCCTGTCTCTGTGTAGTAGTTTTTTCCATGACTTGTTTCTTTACTTTGTTCTGTTCCTGTATGAATTTACGGTAACGCGTTTCACTGTTTTGCAAGTGGTGATTAAAACGTTCGTCAATTAGGCTGTTTTGTTGTTCAAATTTCTTGTCGACTTTCGCGTCCAGCGTGTGTGAAAGTTCTGCTGACATTAATTTAAACTCGTCGCGTAACTGTGTTGCGTTTTCAGAACGTTGTTTAGCGACTGCACTAATTTCATCTCTTAAGTAATTTCATTGTGGCTGCATGTGTATTGCGTATCTCTTCACTATTATTCCTGGCACAGGCCTTAATTTCCTCACGTAATTGTCTTTAAGTTTCACTACATTGCTCCGCAACGGCTGTAATCTGTTCAGTAAGCTGTTCAATAGAGGTGTCAAGTTTTTCATTAATTTGTTTGAACGACATGTCGTGTTTTTCATTCGACTGTTTGAAACTTTCATTAAGTTGTTTGAAATTGTTGTCTTGTTTTTCATTCGACTGTTTAAGATTTTCATTAAGTTGTTGTTTGAGATTTTCATTAATTTGTTGTTTGAGATTTTCATTAAGTTGAAGCAATAGTGCCATAACTCGATCCATGCCAAAATTAGCTGCTGTATTCTCTGTGCTGTGTGATGGTGTATCTGCAAGTGTCTCGTTTTGTGTACCGGTAACCATTTGGTCATTGTCTGATTCACAAAAAGGTTTGCTAATAGTATGTGCACTGTTGGTCACTATATCGGAATCAAATAAATTTGACGTGTTTTGTATATATTGTTCACCTTCGTTAGAAGTATTTGTCTGTTCACTGTGTAAATTTTGCAAATCAGGTGTGTTAAACTGGGCAGCGTTCATTGTAACGGAAAGTGCCGCGTCATCAATTGTTGTTAAATTTACAGTGGACGCCATTGAATTTGTTTGCTCATCATTTAGATTAGAATCATTACTAGTGATCGGCATGCACTGATTATCTGTAATTAGAGGATAATCACTATTACACCGAGTGTCGCTAGTATTGTCGGTCAAATTATTCGAGTCGGCTTTTTCACTCATTGCACATCGCGATGTACTGTTAGTAGTTTTTCGCGGCATTTTTCACAACTCAAAGTTAAGCAGAAAATCAAACAAAGACAAAGCAAAATGGAACAAATACAATTACAACAAAGAGCAATAAATTGCCGATGATCTGTGAAAGAAAGAATGACAAGTTAGTAAATGCGTTGCGCCAGATGCAAACTAGTGTAAATAAGAGCAGATATATGACTGACTACTTCTCATAAATTCACAAAAATACGATCCTGGCTGGTGGTCGCCAAGTGTAACCTCCCCATAGTAAAACACTATAAATAATATTCTAATTTAGTGTAACCTCCCAGTAAATAAATTGCGCAACCTATCAATAATAAAATGCGACTAATCTCCCAATAAAATTGCGACTCACTTATAACCTTTCAGTTATTGACTGTGAATTTAAACTGGTAAATTTTGGACGTCAGCAATGCTGCGTCATGGCCCTGAAAATTCATTCTGAATAAATAGAAAAATCTTACCTTAATTAGGTCGCCGGATAACGCGTATATATCTGCTCCTATAAGAAATTTTTCTGGCGCAGTGCAATGCTGGCCGATAGATTTGTCATGTATAAAAAGAAACAACTGATTTTTCTTTTCAATAATCAGGATGACCAAGGATTGGAGAATATAGTAAATTCTTTAAATTGAAATGAATGATTGTCAAAAGTTACTTTTTATGAGAAAGATTATTATTAAGAGATTTTTTAAAAAACATTTACATGGGACATGATATAACAATACTACATATGCGCGAGGCTGCTTTTACCCTATACTACAACGCTCAGGCTCCGCCATCGCTCCACCACGACCGGCCCAGCCAACACGATACACCAGACTGCTCTCTAGCAACTACTTTCTCCAACTACTACACAGTTCCTACTGCTGACAACACTGCTCTCTGGTCTGAGATTCTCTTATAGCTTACATATCGCAGGCAGCGCGTGAGCAATCCATCGAAATTACATCTGCTCGAGTGCGCTAGCAACAAATTCCTTAATCATGGACCTCTTACAAGCACTTAGAATAAGTGTAATAAGAATATTGGGAAGCGTAAACTGACTTCTATATTTAAATTTGGTTCTGTCAGTTTGTATGTGATGTTACATTATTCTCCCAGGAGTCTTCCCATTCTAAGTTTTTTTTTATAAGTTTATGATCCTTAATGCCCTCTTCCTTATTTACATGTCCCTGAATACACAATTCAAACTTAACGAAACCGGTAGTACTATTAAACGATCATACAGCCGCTGTCTGCGATTTATTTTTCAAGCATCCAAATATATGAGTTGACATATATGACGATACTGTAATATTGGCACAGACAAGGTATCTGAAACCTTTATGGTCAAAAGTGTACAAGCGAAAGAGATCCTATACTGAGAACTTAGATACAAACGTTTAATGGTTGATAACGAATATTTAGTTTTCATATTAAGGCTATAAGCTTTTCAGGGCAATAGTTTAGGTATCGCTGAGTTTACGCATTTGTTGATTACTGATAGAATGTTCAAGTCACGTACGGGTTAATCTGCCAAGTAATATTACAGTTAAAACAGTGCACTGTTTTCATCTCTGCGTAATTACCATTACAAACACATTACTACGGACAGCTGTTCAGTTTCATATAGGACACGATGTTATTGAAATCCCTACTGCCGTTTGATACTTCTACGACTGAGCTACGTTACTGCGTAGGGCAATGAGCCTATTTTTCTACATTTGTTGTTGATATCAAGTCTTCGCTTCCTCTCCGTGTCTTCCGTTCCGGAGACCCATGTCTGTAGCACTTTGAAGGGCTGCACAATCGTTTACATCTTTAGAGTCTGCCGTAGGCGTTAGACTGTATTAGAAAACTACATTCACACGTACCAAACGGTCTCCAACATCAGCAAGTCTGTTAGCGGAATGTCGGAACGCGTACTTCACCGAAATAAAATGGGACGTTTTTGTAATTATATCTAGATTTTCCCAATGAATGCAGAATCCAGACCGTCATTACGAATTCAAGGCTGTTAGAGCTACTTTTCTTATGCAAATGTCTGCCATTTTACGCAATATCTGTGATCCAGTATCTCGTAACCGTTATCGTAGCGAACTATCGAAAAATTGTTAGGAGTGACCACTAGAAAGTTCTGGAATGTGTGGAAACTTCAGGAGAGCTATCATTACCAGACTGCAATCACCATCTTGATAGGGATGCAACACTTAGTGCAATGACATTTGGCGCCATTGGATACAAGTCAGCATCACCTTCCGTTCGCATAGCAGATAATTTGGTAGTTGGAGGCGACTTTAACCTACCGAATATGCAATGAGACATCTGTGGATTCATTGCAGGGACTACAGACAGACAGACAGTCTTGCGAAGTTCTTTTTGATACGCTTTCCGGAAACTGTCTGGAGTGTGTAGTTCATTAGCCCAGAAGCATTGAAAAAAATTTAGATCTCGTAGCTACAAATTGGCCCGACGTAATCGACGGAGTCAGTATAGAGACAAGTGATAGCGACAATGATGTCATCATAGTGGCTCAGGTTATTTAAGTTAGTAAATCAGTCAAGAAGCCTCGGAGGCCTCGGAGAGTTTTTCTGCTAACAAGAGCAGACAGTTGTTAGCATCCCACTTAGACAATGAACAGACATCATTTAGTTCCTTTACGACGGGTGTAGAGGAATTATGGGCAAAACTGAAACGGATTGCAAATAATGCTCTGTAAAAGTATGTGCCGAGCAACTGGATTAAGGACGGAAACACCCACCGTGGTTTCACAACAAAACTCGAAAATGCTGATGAAGCAGAGGTTGTTGCACTCTAGGTTCAAAAGAGAACGCTAAACGGCTGTAACACCTATTTTTGACCTGTTTTGCATCTGTATCGATAGTTCTATGTCTATTTGTAATATTGCTTATTTATACTGTTGTATCTTCATGGAAATTCTTTGAATAAGTATACATGTTTCAGTGATGTGAAACTTTTGAACGATGTTGTTTTAATTATGCTTATGGATTTAAATAACTAATTGAATGATTGTTATGTACTGTAAATGACGTGGTCCATAGTTAGGGTACATAGGGTTGAATGTAAAAGACGTGGGAAAGCCCCGCAACTACGGAAGTAGCCTGGCAGTGTGGAAAAGGTGTGATTGGTGCGCAAATGGCAAATCGTCCTTTGTGAAGGGTAAGGAGTCTGGGCTGAGCAGTGCTGTGGTTAACATTTCGTTAGAAGTAGCGGATAGCTATGGCTCATAATCCTGGAGTTTTGAGGCCAGAAGACCTTAAGGGCAATATTTATGGGCCTCGGATGCTGCATTTGATGATACCATTATCATGGCATGCTTTTTGGCCCTATAAAAATATAATTCGGCAGCGAAGAAGGTATGTAACAGGGCAAGGCCAACAGTATTGCTATGAGTGCATCGCCGCCAGGTTAACACACACTGCAAGTTGCGCAACCAGTGCCATCAGCCTTGCGCTAAATTGTTTATATTTGGCACTCTGTAAATGGACCAAGTATTTATTAAATTTGGTTGATTTTATAATAACAGTCATGGTGTTATTAAAAACTCTATCTTACACCCGTGATTATCCCAAATCACAAACCTGGACAGGAATGCTCTTCTAGTGAATTTAATTCCGAGTGTCCTAATTTATTGTGAGAAAATAGTTGAACTTTAATTTGATGTTGTGTTGTCATTTGCAAAGACAATTATACTTTTTAGTAGGTCAAAAAGACTGCTTATGAAAGCACTTTTGTTATTTAAATAGTTAAAGTTTGTTGTGCTTTACTTAATTAATAATTAATTATAAGAATACTTACTATTTCTCTAACATACTGGTGTAGTTTTCTTAATGAATATGGTTCTTCAAACCATGAACTAGGCTAGTTAGTTATTGAAGTAATGGAAAGGCTCCTTCAGAGCCAGTGTAGTTAGATTTGCCTTATGTCTGGTTGCATCAAACAGAGTTTAAGGAAGAACTATTTACTGTGTTATCTATTCTAACGCACCTTGGTTAATGCACAGGCATAGATACCGTGTAATAAGCAATGAAGCTATAGATTATGGTGATTAGCAGACCCCTTGAGTTAAATTCAGAATCATTTCAAGTTTTTCCCTGTTCAGTATTGTTACTACTTTCATGTGTGTCGGTAATCGGTTTTATAAACTGTTGCACCTTGTTCAATTACGGTACGTGTTGTCGAGAGGCGTATGTTACCGATCACTATTTCATTGGACATTTGTTTGTTAGTAAAGCTTTTATCTGCAAGGTTAGGTTACCGTGTTGTAGTATGAACAGATTTAAGGAAAGAGTTTAGTGTGTGTGTATCAAGGAAAGTTAGGCAAGCCTTAACACTGCCTTCTGCTTTATCATTTTGCTTGACACAAGAATGCCTAATTATGCTGGCGACCGGTTTTAATATGTCACGTTACAACTTGCTTTTGTGGTGGGAGAACGACTGTTCCAGGCCCACCGTTTACTATTGTTTATGCTCTGCTGGAGTGCTTCGGAAGTGAATCCCAGTTTTATTCTTCTGTTTCCATTAGGTTATCTCACCGTCACATCTCAAAAATTCCTCGCAGAGGTATAACGCTAGCATCGATTGCCATTTAAGGTCGTCAGTGGTACCGTTACACGGCGAGAGGCAAAAGTCAATACAAGTTCATGCATCTGTATAAAGATCTAAGCACGAAGCTTACAACAAATACCGCGGTCATACCTTAGCAACAGATCTCGCCGAGAAACCGAGAAAATTCCGGTCGTACGTAAAATCGCTATGTGGGTCTAAGGCTTGTATCCAGTCACTCGTTGACCAGTCTGGTGTGGCAGTAGAAAATAACAAAACGAAAGCCGAAGTTTTAAATGTCGCATGCCGAAAATCGTTTGACCGCAACTGGAAGACTTGGAAACAAGTAAGTCGCCAGGTGCGGATGGAATCCCAATTCGGTTTTATAAAGAGAACTCTATGGCACTGGGCCCTTACTTAGCTTGCATTTATCGCGAATCTCTCGCCAAGCGCTAAGTCCCAAGCATCTGGAAAAAAATTTATGTGACTCCTGTACATCAGAAGGGTAAAAAAAATGAACCCGCAAAATTACAAAAAATGGTTCAAATGGCTCTGAGCACTATGGGACTTAACTTCTGTGGACATCAGTCCCCTAGAACTTAGAACTACTTAAACCTAACTAAACTAAGGACATCACACACATCCATGCCCGAGACAGGATTCAAACCTGCGACCGTAGCAGTCGCGCGGTTCCGGACTGAGCGCCTTAACCGCGAGACCACCGCGGCCGGCGCAAAATTACAGACCAGTATCATTGCCATCGGTCTGCTGCAGACTCCTCGAATATATCCTCAGTTCGAATATAATAAATTTCCTGTCTGCATATTAGCACAGTGTTAGAAAGAATCCCTCTTGCTGAACTCAGGTTGACCTTATCTCATATGAGATCCTGTTTGGCATGGATGAGGGGCAAAAGGCGGATTCCATAGTCCTAGATTTTCGTAAAACATTTGACAGGCGCCCAAAGTGAATAATGTTAAGGAAGGTAAATGCAGACGAAATGGGTTACCAGGTGTTTGAGTGGCTCTAAGACTTCTTAAGTAACAGAGCCCAGTATTTTGTTCTCGAGGGCGAGTGTTCATCAGAGACACGGGTATCGTCAGGAGTGCCCCTGGGAACTTTGATAAGACCGCTGTTGCATTCTGTATACATAAATGATCTGGCGGCCAGGGTAAGCAGCAGACTGCGTCTGTTTGGTGATGATGCTATATTGTATGGGAAAGTGGCACCGTTGAGTGACTGCGGGAGGATATAAAATGACTTAGTCAAACTTTGTAGTTGATGTGATGAATGGCAGCTACACTATGTGATCAAAAGTATCCGGACACCTGGTTAGAAATGACTTACAAGTTCGTGGCACCCTCCATCGGTAATGCTGGAATTTAATATGGTGTTGGCCCATCCTTAGCCTTGATGACAGCTTCCACTATCGCAGAAATACGTTCAATCAGGTGGTGGAAGGTTTCTTGGGGAATGGCAGCTGATCCTTCATGGAGTGCTGCAATGAGGAGAGGTATCAATGTCGGTCGGTGAGGCCTGACACGAAGTCGGCGTTCCACAGCATCCCAAAGGTGTTCTATAGGACGCAGGTCAGGACCCTGTGTAGGCCAGTCCGTTACAGGGACGTTGTTGTCGTGTAACCGGTCCGCCACAGGCTGTGCATTGTGAACAGGTGCTCGATCGTGTTGAAAAAATACAATAAGTGCGGTGGTGCGGTCTGACCTATCTCGTCGTATTCTACGGCCTTCCGTGAACCATTCTCCACACGCCCGTTGCACTAACGAAACACTTGGTCCCAAACGAGCAGCAGTTTCCCGGATGGATGCATCACATTCTGTCATGTCAGTAATGCATCCTCTTTCAGACTCATTGCTTTGGCGGTACGTTCCAGGCATACGTCTACGAGACATCCTGCACTTCTGCTCAAGTCACACTGATCCATTACCTTCGGTTATAGCGACAACGAGAGGAGCACGCACATTTTGCGGGCAGGTGTTGTTGTACCGCGATATCGATGTTTGCTTTGAATCCGAGTGTCGACGTGGTTGAAATGCTAATCGTTTCTGCAGAACATACTAATGTACGTGTCCTGTGAATATGAACGTCCTATATCTAGTCGTTCAAGGTGTTTTGTTTATTTCTGAACATGAATGTATATGTCGCATTAAAAACCGGATACCTGCTAGTCGCTCGCAGTGATCAAGCAGCTGAGTTATCCGAGCAAGCCTCACGTTCTAAGATTTTCCACTCCCCCTTGTCACTGTAGGTTTCAGGGATGGAACTAAGTCTCAGTGTGCGACATATAGTCAACACTACGTAAAATGAGTAAAAAAGTGGAATAACTCCATCTACGTGACAATCCCGAGGCTGTGTCTAAGCCTGTCTCCTATATTACACAATGCTTTCATAGGTACTGCTGTCACGGTCGAGGGGCGGGAGGGGAGGGGATGGGGATGGCTAATTAATGATTTGCGTTGATCTGTGATGCGTATTCAAATGGCACATTCAGTTGTGCACTGGGCACGAAACGAATGCTTCTAGATTCTAATAGCTGACCACCGCACAATTTATCTCGTCATTTACCGGGGTTTCAAGAGCAGTGGTAAATATTTTAGGGTGTGGTAGTATAAACTAATTCAAAAATACTTCAAATGGCTCTGAGCACTATGGGACTTAACTTCTGAGGTCATCAGTCCCCTAGAACTTAGAACTACTTAAACCTAACTAAGGACATCACACACACCCATGCCCGAGGCAGGATTCGAACCTGCGCCCGTAGCGGTCGCGCGGTTCCAGACCGTAGTGCCTAGAACCGCTCGGCCACCCGGCCGGCTAAACTAATTCAAAAAAATTACATGTAACGTGTCCAGTTGTTATTAGTTACAGAGATACAACTGTCAGAATGTAACCCAAACAGTCACAGAATGTGTTAAACAACGGCAAATGATTTTCAAAGTTGAATTTCATTAATTCCGCCGAGTTCAATAAACTTTCGAATCCTCTTGACAAAACCACGTGCAGTTCTTCTGAAGTCATCTTGTAGTCCCTTCGTGAAGGCGCTACTGTTCATAAGCCGAACGATCAATTCGTCTCTGGCGTTTACTTTTTCTTTGTAGATGTCGCCTCTCAAACACGCCCAAAGGGAAAATTCTAAAGGGATAAGGTCGGGGGTCGTTGGTAACCAGAAAGCGTGACAGTTTCTGTCGATCCATGTCCCGGAAAATGTTAGGCTTAATTAGGTGTTACCTGACGACTACAATGTGCTGGCACCCTGTCATAATCGAAGAACACGTCCATGCTTCTAGACAAAGAAACATCTTTCGATCATGCTCGAAGCTCGTTTTCAAGAAAGTCTAAGTAGCGGAGCCCTACAAGACGATGCGGTAACACAACAGGTCTAACCGACTTATTCTGTGTGATACCACACCACACGTTTACAGAGAAACGTTCTTGAAAATATGTCTCCATAAAGGCATTCGGGCTTCCGACGGACCATCGATGTGTCTTACGAGTGTTATTGAATGAAGCCGCCATGAATGGACGTGGTTTCAACAGTAAACAGTATTTATGGATTTAGCCATCCCTTTGCAACTAGCCAATAACAAATTTCCGGTCGTTTACCTAACGTCTTTCTCGAAGATGCTGGATGTGGTGTAAATTACAAGGATAGCGGCTGCGTATACTTAATGTTAGCCAAACCCCTGTGCATGTCATGCCAATACATTTAGAAATTTTGCATGTGCTCCTTGAACTACGTTCTGCCAACTAGCTAATATTTTCCATTGCATCCGTACTCCGCTCATTTACACGCTCTGATGAGATATGACTGCTGAGCACGCATCTCAGCGAAAACAGGAGTGAGCATTCGGAAATCTGGTACTCTGTGATTAGGAAATCGTCTACAGAGTTCTCTACAAGCTGGAACAACAGCCTTTGTATTACAAAGCCCGTCCGCCAATTCCATGTTGGACGTGCAGCATGCTTAGACGAGACGATAGAACTAGCCAACAAGTCACAATCATAGTTGAAAAATTCGGTTTTGTAAACTCAAGCACAACTTAACAATTTAAACTTCAAAATAGAAAAGACAACCGCTAAATGTACCCATAAGAGACTAACAGGCGAAATTAAACCGTCGTAACTTGACATGTCTCCGTAATTAATATAAATTATACTTATTTTATACGTATCCTGGAGATCCAAGTTCTAAACCTAGGCAGGGATGGGGACTTTTCTCTAGCCAGTCCATCGAGGGTGGTCTCAGCTCCGCTCAGTTTGGAGTCAGAATGAGTACTGGCGACTTTTCCGGGAGAGGGGGTGAGGGGGGAGGGGAGGGAGAGGAGGAAGGCCACCACTCCACCCCCTCATAGTGCCTCAACGAATGGAAAGGCTGATCCTGGCGTTAGACGGATAGTACTGTTACAGGATCGTGCCACAGACTTATCTAACATTACCGAATTCTTAAATATGCACTCTTCATTATGGAACACCCTGTGTAAGCAACACAATAGGAAATTCCAATTTATTGGAAGCCTCCGTTTCAATTGAAACATCTTCACTACTATATAAATTGCACCATCAGAACTACCAGTCACATTTTTACTAAGCTATTGTGCAGTTCAGATCCCGATCGTTACCATAGACAACCTTTCCGTGAATTATAGCTTCTTTTTCTTTAATTTCCTTAGTACCATCTGCACGAAACAATTAGGTTATTCAAATGAACTGCTGGAGTTTTACTCCAAGGAACGCGGACCCGTTTAACGGACGTGTGAGTGTTAAAATATTCGCAGAACACGTGATTCAGAGCACCTCATTAATGTGGAATGGGAAGATAAAGAGGACAGTGGGGCGTGACTTTGCATGCAGGGACGGCTCCCATGGCGGGCGGTTAAGGAACACTTCACTGCGTGGTGGTGATCTTGTTCGATAAAGCGCATTGCTCCGTATGATGAATTTTAGTGCAACATACATAGACCGACGAGATTCGATGCTCGTTTGTCTTAACCACCCATACCGGCCAACAATGTGTAACTGTTTTATTCGTATCCGTAACTTTTTGCCAACGTAAATGTTTAACAGTGAAGGTGTTGCAATGTGTGGTTAGAACCAGCAACATATCAGTCTCAAATTTATTTACAAGTATCCCATTTTTTTCTCCTGTGTGAGCTATATAATTAAAACAATGAATTAAATACGCAACTGAATACTTCATCTTTCAGCCGTGCAATCGGCATATAAATATGGGACCGATGACCATGCAGTTCGGTCCCATTAAACTTGAAACCCACCACCACCATATAAATATTTCTTTTCCGATATTTCGGCTGCCAACCTACAACCATTTTCAAGATGTATCGGCGAGTGAATTAAAACCACACTATGGCTTCAATTCAGTCGGAGACTCACATTGCAGATGTTTGTACGATTATCAGAAAAAATATCGGAAGCTGAAATATTGCTGCTCGGGAAGCACACCCGAAAGATGATGCAATATTCACTTCGCTGCGAAAACTTACAGAAACACAGAGCTGAAGTTATTGAATCTGGTACAAAGACCGTCTGGATTTTAGTAACCGTTCATTTGTGCTTTCCCATAATACACTTCCAGGTAAAAATCACTGAAGCATACAGAGGACATGATCAGATGTCGATGTAAATTTGTTCATGGACACACTATCAACAGGTATGTAAATGATTATAGAGATGCAATTTTCTGTGACGAGCAGGGCGTCCACCAGAGTGCAATAGTGTTGTCCCTGTTTACTGTTTTTGCCAGACCAGGCCAGGCCGGATAGGCTACCTGTCAGCGTTTGAAAGGGGTCTCATTGTGGATCTCCTTCCGGCCAGTTGGTCGAATAATGCATTACCCAGATTTGTCGGGCATTTGGATGTTACATTCGCCCAGTGGTGGATTGCATAGGAATCTGAAGCAGGCATACTTGTCAAGTTTCTGGTCGACCTAGTCTCACCACCACACGGGACGACCACCGGTATTGCGCACCAAGGACATTGAAATCCCCTTTATATATGCTTCTCTTGTCAGAAAACAAATAAAGGAGCCTCTGCTTTATTAAACGTCATCTTACACCATTGGTCGCTGACTAACCGGAGCTGGTTTAGGGAATTACTGTTCCATGTCTAAGCTGCAATCAACACCATAAACAAGCGGCCTTATTTACGGTGGTGCCGCATTCTGTTCAGCGATGATTGGCGATTCTGCACTACCCTGGATGTTCATCGTCAGCGAGTATAGCGGCAGTCTGGGGAGAGGTTCGATTCTTCTAATGTTTCCGAGAGGCAGAACAGTGCTACTCCTGGCGTCGTAATGTGGGGAACCATCGCATATGACTACAGGTAGATGCAGAAAAAGAATCATTTCTAGACTGTGATGGAGAAAGTTGGAAATGGCATCCCAATAATATATTTATCCTCGGCTCCTTTTGCAGTATGATATATGGCTGTCATACGTGCAATCACAACGCAAGAGTATCTGTGAAAAGAAAATAGACTTTAGTTCCTCAATAGGGGCATCTGTGTTATAAGTAGCTGTAGTGAAAACAATGATCGACTGTTCTGGTTTCGTAAAGTTAACCTACATAACCTAGCTGAGCTGCTACTGCAAACGGTTGAAAGCAAGGAGGAAGTTAAGCCACCATTCTTCTCAGGGGCATACAGCTGTACTGCGTTGTTAAATATGATGGCATTCTCTTGGGTAAAATATTCCAGAGGTGAAACAGATCCATTCGGATCACCAGTTGGCG
Source organism: Schistocerca piceifrons (assembly GCF_021461385.2). NCBI lineage: Eukaryota > Metazoa > Arthropoda > Insecta > Orthoptera > Acrididae > Schistocerca > Schistocerca piceifrons. The sequence goes on from NC_060138.1 coordinate 1,163,520,379, forward strand.
TTGTCGTTATGAGTATAAACGAAACTGTCATTCTATGGGTCGGAGAGTGGAATGTTGGATGTCTAAGTGACTGGATGGGCTAGACAATTTATAGGCGAAATGGATGTGTTGAACTTAAATATAGTGAGTATTAATGAAGTTCGGTGGCAGGGTTTCTGGTCAGATGAGGAGGGAGTCTCGTCCGGCACACAGTTTTAATCTGCCAGGAAGTTTCAGTATTTACTTCATTCGCAGACAATTAATTATATCTATTATGAGTAGTATGTGTTTATATCGATTATTACCTTCAGATATGCAACGCACAAACAAGCCATTAATTTTTACTTTACCCTGGGGAACAGGTCAGGTATTGAAAGATGGGCCTATGCACGCAAAACGGTTTGTCTGCACCGACAGCTCCCAGGGCGAGATGTGGATTCTCACCAGATTTGTTGGTTATGAACTCAAGATTAAAACTAAAGAAACTGCAAAAATGTAGGAAATTAAAGTGACGGGATCTGGATAAACTGATGGAGCCAGAAGGTGCTGAGAGTTTCAAATCGAACGTTAGGCAACATTTGACTGAAATTGGGAGAAGGAATACAACAGAAGACGAATGGGTAGCTTTTAGACACGAAATACTGAAGGCAGCGTAGGTAAAATACGTGAAAAGATAAGTTCTAATAGGTATCCCCGAATGGCACAGCAGATATTGATGTAAAAGGCGAAAGAAGAAAATATACAAATGCATCAAATGAAGGGCGAAACGGAATACAGACCCCTAAAATACGATATTGGCAGAAAATGCAAACTGGCTGAGCAGGAATCTCAAAGAGACAGCTGCGATGCTGTGGAACCAAGCTTGACTAGAGGAAAGATAAATGATGCCTACAGTAAAATTAGAAAGAAAGTATATTGAGCAACGATAAGCAGTTTTGTGATAATGAGGTGCTCAAATGGAAAACCAATACTAAACGAATGCGAAAGGTGGAAGGAGTAAATAGAGGAGCTATACAAGTAAATTAAATTGAAGATTACATTGTAGAAAGGGAAGAGTGAGAAAATGAAGATGCAATGAAAGATATGGTACTGTGACAGGAGTTTGACAGTGCACTGAAAGTGAAAGAAAGATTCTGGAATAGATGACATTCCCTCAGAACTAAAATCGCCTGGAAAGCCAACCATGAAAAAACTATTCCACCTGCTGTGCAAGAAACTTGAGACAGACTAAATACCATCAGACGTCAACAACATTGTAATAATTTCTAATCCAAAGAAGGCAGCTACTGACGGGTATGAATCCTACCGAACCATCAATTTGAGAAGTCAGAGTTTAAAATACTGACACGATTTACTTAAATAAGAATGGAAACACTGGTTGAAGTCGATTTTCTGGAAGATCACTTTGTGTTAAAGAGAAGATAAACTGAAGAAAGAGAAACCTATATTCTTAATATTTGTAGGTTTACAGAATGCTGTTGACAGTGTTGACTGGCATACATTCTTTGAAATTCTGAAGGTATCAGGGATCCTTAATAAAGAGCAAAAAGTTGTCAACAATTTGTACAGAAACCAGATGGTTTGAAGGATATGAAAAGGGAGGATTAATTTAGAAGATAGTGAGCATTATAGGCCCTCCCCGGTGTTATTTAATCCGTACTTTGAGCAAACAGTAAAGGAAACCACGAGGAAAACTGGAAAGGGACATGGAGCTGAGGAAAAAAATAACTTTTAAGTTTGTCAAAGTAATTAGAGAGGAGAAAGGATATGGAAGAACAGTTGAACGAAATGGATATTTACTTGAAAGGAGATTATAAGATGAATATCAATAAAAGTAAAATAAGGGCAATGAAATGTAGCTGAATTAAATCAGACGATGCTGAGGGAATGAGATTAGGAAAACGGGCACTAAGAGATAGAGACAAGTTTTGCTGTTTGGCGTAACTAAATAGCTGACGCTGCTACAAATAAAGAGACTGCAAAATAACCATTGGCAGTAGGCAGAATAAACTTTTTCACACTTACAACAAATTTAAATTTTAAAAAAATTTTCTCGAAGTACTTTTCTGAAAGACTTACAGGGACTGAAATATGGACGGTTACGGTGTTTTTTTTTTTTTTTTTTTTTTTTTTTTTTAACTATGGGACTTAACTTCTGAGGTCATCAGTCCCTTAGAACTTAGAATGACTTAAACCTAACTAACCTAAGGACATCACACACATCCATACCCGAGGCAGGATTCGAACCTGCGAGTGTAGCGGTCGCGCGGTTCCAGACTGTAGCGCTTAGAACCGCTCGGCCACTCCGGCCGGCTAGGTTACGGTATATTCATAATTTTTACATATGGATCGTCTGACAGCGACTGAATAAAATACGATTCTAGTGCCATACGCGTTTCGCCTTTATTTTCTGCACGGCGTCATCAGTGGCCTGGAATATGTACATATGTTTGTTATTCAATTTACATTTTGGTGACTGTACCTATAGGTTATAAACAGTTCTGGTGGTTGGTAATGTTTTGAACTGTACTTACAGGTTGCGTGGACGATTTCCTACATATTACGCTCCTGTTGCATTTTTGGTGTTGTTCTTCTTATAAATGCCAATTTGCGGTTTTTTCCCACGTTCCACAGCACTATGAACTAAACACTTGTTTCGATGCAATGTTTTGGTTTCTGTTGCCGACTGTCAGATGTTTTTTCCAAAGATATAATGTTATTCCCAAACTTTCGAGTGCAATTATTGAAGTATCTGCGATCGTATGTTAGTGTATGCATTCGTCTGAGGTCATCAGTCCCTTAGAACTTAGAATGACTTAAACCTAACTAACCTAAGGACATCACACACATCCATACCCGAGGCAGGATTCGAACCTGCGAGTGTAGCGGTCGCGCGGTTCCAGACTGTAGCGCTTAGAACCGCTCGGCCACTCCGCGCGCGCGCGTGTGTGTGTGTGTGTGTGTGTGTGTGTGTGTGTGTGTGTGTGTGTGTGTGTGTGTTTAGAAGGCGAAGGGGGAAGAGTGCTTCTTTTCCTGGTTGTGTAAGAGGAACGTTTGGTTTCTTTTTTTAATATCATTTCTTTTATTAAGTGTATTAGGAGTCTGCGCTGATGTGTGTTTGTTCATTCATCACATGTTTGTTTTCAGCGATGGCTTTCTGAATGTGGAAGTTTTCTTGCATTTGTATAAGATGTTTGTCATGGTTGCTTATTTTCATTATTTTCATTTCTTGTTCCATGTTTGTAGGATGGTGGCTATGGTGTTTTAAATGTTCTGCAAATGTGGTTTGTTTCGTACTTCCAACACCTGATATGTTCTTTGTATCGTGTTTTAAAATTCCTATGTATACTACATCACAACTTTGACATTCACGTTTCTATATTCCTGATTGTTGGAATTTGTCCCTCTTGGTAGCTGGTGTTTCGCTGTGGTGTTGTCATTGTGTGTGTTTGTTGAGTGTGTTTGTAAGTTTTCAGCTTGTGAATTCTCCTGTGTTCTGGATATGTTGTGTTTGTTTTATATTAGTGTTTTTATTTTTTGATTGAGCTTGAGTACTACATATGGGTCATACCCATTGTTCCTAGCTATTTGTATGATTGTACACATTTCTTTTTCATAGTGTCTCTTGTTGAGTGGGATTCTGTTTAATCTATGTAACATATGTGATAGTGCTGTAAGTTTGTAGCTATGGGGATGGTTTGAGGTGGAATGTATTAGTGTGTCTGTGCCTGCAGATTTTGTAAACATATTAAATGTGTGATTGCCATTTTCCTTTTTATTGTAAAACCAAGAAAATTTATTTGATTTTCTTTTTCAAGTATGAATTTTCTGTTCTGATCAGCGTCTTTGGTTTCCGAATGGAGTTTATCTATTTTTTCACTTGGCTCGTCTACCAGACAAATAATGTCATCCACATATCTGTACCAATATATAATTTTGAAACTTTCATCAGTGGTTATCTTTTCAAATATCTGATTTTCTAAATGACTGTTGAAAATGTTTGCTAATGTTCCTGATATTGGGGATCCCATGGGCAGTCCATCACTTTGTAGAAAATATTCTTTCTCAAACTGTAAGTAGTTTTGTTCAGTTGCCAGTCTGAGCACATCGGTTATTTCTTTTATTGCGTCTGTGGTGAGGTTGCTGTGGGATGAGAGATTTTGTTCTATGATTTCTATCGTTCTGTGATAGGGATGGAGGTATACACATTTTCTATGTCAAATGAAATCAGTAATGCTGTGTGTGGTACCTGTATGTTCTGTATGTTTTCTATTAGGTTTCCTGTGTTTATCACTGTTCTGTTGTTTTCTACTTTATAGTGTTTTGTAACTATTGGAGGTGTTTGGCTATGTGGTATGTTGATTCTTTCTTGAAGTTGATAAAAGCTCTCATTGGCATTCCGCTTCATGTACTTTTGGTTGACTGCAGAGTGTTGGTGCTTGTGGGTTTTTCTGTGTTATGTAGTATTTCTGTTTGTTTGTGAGTGTGTGTTCAATGTTTTTCAGTGTTCGTTTCACGTTTGCCTGGAATCGTGTAGTTGGGTCTAACTTCAGTTTTTGTATGTGTTTGGTTTTTATGTATTCCTTGGTTTTGTGATGTATTGCTCTTTATCCTTGAGTACTGTTACATTTCCCTTGTCTGCTCTCGTCATTAATAGGTTATTGTCGGGTAACTTGTATTAAAGACAAGGTGTACCGCAATGACCCCAAAACCAGTGCTGAGCTGAAAACAACCTTTCATCGTGTAACCCCTTTACTATTATTGTAATTTAGTATGCTTTTACCTAAATACCAGAACACCTGTCTCTATGTTGCCATTACCTAAATCCGAATATCTGTAGTGAAGTTCACTTGTTGAATAAAGTGTGTTTATAACTAATTTACGTTTTTTTCGTATAGTTCAATAACTGTCACCCTGTAAGTCATAGGGTCAGTATTGCCTTGCATATTCCTACATTTCTACAGAATCCAAACTGACCTTCCCCTACGTCGGCTTCTATAAGTTTTTCCATTCGTCATCTATTAGAAACTAGAGAGCAAATACTAGAAGAAACAAAGACAAAACACACTCATGCTGCTGCTCCGACTACTGCGTTCCGTAGGCTTATTTGTATAACTGAGCACCAGATGGCAGCGCCAATCAGATAAGACTAGCTCTCACTGTCGAAAACATATTGACGTGAGTCACTTTACCTTCTGCGCCAAATTCCCCCACTCTTCCCTAAAGGCACTAGAGAGGCAGTTCTGACGTTGCAGTTGATAATGGAAGCAAGGCTAAAGCAAAATCAAGGCAGGTACGGTTTGTCGACATAGAAAATCGGTCGACAACGTAGGATCGTGCAAGGCGTTCGAAATTCTGAGAAAAATAGGGGTAAACTATTGGGAAAAGTGCGTAATATACAATATGTACATGAACCAAGAGAGAATATTGAGAGTGGAAGACCGAGTACGAAGTGCTTGTATTGAAAAGCGTGTACGACAGGAACGTAGTCTTTCACCCCTGCTGTTCAATCTCCACATCGATGAAGTAATGACGGAGATAAAAGGAAGGTTGAAGCGTGGAATGAAAATTCAAGATGAAAGGATATCAATCATGAGATTCGCTGACATTGCCAGCCTAAATTAAAGTGAAGAAGAATTATAGGATTTCATGAGTGGAATCAACAGTATAATGAGTAAAGAATATGGACTGAGAGTAAATAGAAGAGAGAGAAAAGTAACGAGAAGTAGTAGAAATTAGATCAGCGAGAAACTTAACATCAGAACAGGTGAAGGAATTGTGCTGCCTAGTCAGCAAAATAACCCATGACGGACGGAGCAAAGAGGGCATAAAAAGCAGATTAGCACTAGAAAAAACAATCATTCCTGTCCAAGAGAAACTAGTATCAAAAATAGACCTTAATTTGAGTAATAAATTTCGGAGAATGTACGTTAGGAGCACAACATTGTATGGTAGTGAAACATGGACTGAGGAAAAACCGGAAAAGAAGAGTCAAAGAGTTTGAGATATGGTGCTACAGAAGAACGTTGAAAATTAGGTGGACTGATATGGAATGAGGAGGTTCTCCGAATAATTTGTGAGGAAAGGAATGTATGGAAAAGGCAGGAAGAAGGAACAGGATGATAGGACATCAGTTAAAACATCAGGGAATGACTTCCATCTCACTAGACGGAGCTGTAGAGGGTAAAAATTGTAGAGGAAGACAAAGATTGGAATGCATCCACCAAATAACTGACGACATACGTTGCGAGTGCTGTTCCAAGATGAACAGGTTAAAAATTACGCCTATTTGTTGACTCGCCATCCGAACTTAGAATAATATACAAAGGCTATTCCGAAATTAAGGAACGATAGGTCGCGAAATGGAAACCACAGTGAAAATCAAAACTGTTTTATTTGCAACAGTTAGCTACAACTTCCATCTACTTATCTCCATAGTCGCTGATCCGACTTAGACGTTTGTCGTAGCGTTGTACCAACTTTCTAATACCCTCGCTATAGAAGGCACCCGCCAGTGCTTTCTACCAATCCTCTACGCTGCCCTACAGCTCGTTGTCTGTGCCAAAATGTTGTCTTCATAGCCAGCGGTTCATGTGAGCAGAGATGAAACTCAGAGGGAGACAGTTACGGGATGTATTGTGGGTAATCAAACGTTTCGAATTGAAAACGATGCAGTAGCATCTTCATTGCCCCTGCAAAATGCGCCTGAGAATTGTCCTGAAGAAGAAACCGCACGACAGTTATGTAATGTTTGCTGCATAGCTTCAGGCGAAATTTCCCACCAGGCCCTCGTACTTGGCGGGAGACACTATTGATCAAGATATCTTTATGTGCTCCCTGTGAGCTCAGAACTAAAAAGAACAACGTAACGTGATCGACGCGCATACTAGAGGCACTGCCCAACACGCCTGTGCAAAACTTCATCGGATTTTCACTGTGGTTTCCATTTCGCGAACGATCGTTGCTTACTTTCCAAATAACCCACGTAAATTTAATTGCAGATGACATGCTACAAATATACGGTAACCAGTGGAAATGGTCTCCTATCGGAGCACAAAAAATGCGAATAGGGTCCTGTTTATTTGAATGACTGATTGAAAAGTGGGGCACCAGTAGCCTTATTCTACCTTGTTCAACATCAACAATATTTCCCCAGTAATCTGGTCATGCGAACATGTTGACGCTCTTTTTAACATTCAGCTCACCTCTCACTCGCTCAAGCTTCCATATATGTAACTCGCTCACACCCTCAAGTCCATCGCTTTAAATTGCTCATACCCGTCCGCTCCCTGTTGCCCTTTCTCACTCACTCACTGAACCCAATTCATTATCATTATCTCTCTGTGGATCTCACTGTCATTGTCTCATGTGTCACAGCCACAGTCTCCTTCATTCTGCCCTACTACTACAGACTCCTCTCATTCTCACGATCTCTGTCACTCACTTTTGCTCTCTCTTACTCCTAACATCTCATTCCTTCCTCCCTATTGCTGCTGCCTCTTCTCACTGTCACAATCTCTCTTTCTCTTTGATACTATCATATACTCTGTCTCCCGTTATCACTGGCAATCAACCGTTACCACTTTCTCTCCCCCCCCCTCCCCACAGCCCCTAGTATTGTCTTGTCCCTCTTTTCCTACCAGTGCTCTATCACTGTCAACTATGTTCCACTGCCACGATATTCCTCTCTTTCTTTCATACTTACGTTCTCAGTTTACTCTTTCTATAACACAGCTTCTGTATATTATCGTCCAGTATATGTTACTTTTCCGTCTCTTTTGCCACGGCCACTGTCGTCTTCTCTATCATCATGAGAAATTGGGAATACGTACGCAGGACAAAATTGTAAGAAAACTTTTAAATAAATAGAAACACATTAATATTTTTTGTGCTCCGATTGGAGCAGTTTTACCCTCGTTTCCTTCTTTTTCCTGCTGCAGTATGGCACTTGAATCATATAGAAAGAAATAAACTGGTCAGTAAAATTTAGGTAGTTTACTTATGCAAAACTGAAATAACGCAAAACTAATTTTGCATCTCAGACCGTATTTTACGAGCAAAAAAGTGTTTCATGTGCTTCAATAATACACTACTGGCCATTAAAATTGCTACACCAAGAAGAAATGCAGATGATAAACTGGTATTCATTCGACAAATATATTATACTAGAACTGACAGGTGATTACATTTTCACGCAATTTCGGTGCATAGATCCTGAGCAATCAGTACTCATAACAATCACCTCTGGTCGTAATAACGGCCTTGATACACCTGGGCATTGAGTCAAACAGAGCTTGGATGGTGTGTACAGGTACAGCTGTCCATGTAACTTCAACACCATACCACAGTTCATCAAGAGTAGTGACTGGTGTATTGTGACGAGAAAGTTGCTCGGCCACTATTGACCAGATGTTTTCAATTGCTGAGAGGTCTGGAGAATGTGCTGGCCAGGGCAGGAGTCGAACATTTTCTTTATCCAGAAAGGCCCGTACAGGACCTGCAACATGTGGTCGTGCATTGTCCTGCTGAAATGTAGGCTTTCGCAGGAATCGAATGAAGGGTAGAGCCACGGGTCGAAACACATCTGAAATGTAACGTCCACTGTTAAAAGTGTCGTCAATGCGAACTAGAGGTGACCGAGACGTGTAACCAATGACACCCCATACCATCACGCCTGGTGATACGCCAGTGTGGCGATGACGAATACACGCTTCCAATGTGCGTTCACCGCGATGTCGCCAAACAGGGATGCGACCATCATGATGCTGTAAACAGAACCTGGATTCATCCGAAAAAATTACGTTTTGCCATTCGTGCACCCAGGTTCGTCGTTGAGTGCACCATCGCAGGCGCTCCTGTCTGTGAGGCAGCTCAAGGGTAACCGCAGCCATGGTCTCCGAGCTGATAGTCCATGCTGCTGCAAACGTCGTCGAACTGTTCGTGCAGATGGTTGTTATCTTGCAAACGTCCCCATCTGTTGACTCAGTCATCGAGACGTGGCTGCACGATACGTTACAGCCATGCGTATAAGATGCCTGTCATCTCGACTGCTAGTGATACGAGGCCGTTGGGATCCAGCACGGCGTTCCATATTACCCTCCTGAACCCACTGATTCCATATTCTGCTAACAGTCATTGGATCTCGACCAAAGCGAGCAGCAATGTAGCGATACGACAAACCGCAATCGCGACAGGCTACAATCCGACCTTTATCAAAGTCGGAAACGTGATGGTACTCATTTCTCCTCCTTACACGAGGCATCACAACGACGTTTCACCAGGCAACGCCGGTCAACTGCTGTTTGTGTATGAGAAATCGGTTGGAAACTTTTCTCATGTCAGCACGTTGTAGGTGTCGCCACCGGCGCCAACCTTGTGTGAATGCTCTGAAAAGCTAATCATTTGCATATCACAGCATCTTCTTCCTCTCGGTTAAATTTCGCGTCTATAGCACGTCATCTTCGTGGTGTAGCAAATTTAATGGCCAGTAGTGTACAAAATGTGATTCCCAGATGATGAGACACTTTACGGCGTATTTCTCCATGTCACGTTACTTTAAAAACTGCGTTTTCGCCTGCTACCGGTCTTTGCGTGCGTATTTTTTGTCTGTATGTAGGGTAACTTTGAACCTCTACACATCGGAAATGGATAAGCGTATTAAGAAAAGTTACAGGGGTATTCCAAATCGGGATCTTAGGAATACATCGTAAAAATTACAGCTATTTGCTGTTCTTGGCCGTCTCAGAAAACGCGGCTGGGTTTCGATACCCAAGCAACACGCTCCTCGGTAATGGACAAAGATTTTTGAAAACTGGATCAGTTTGCAGCGGTTGTTTATTATTTAGATTTCACTTCATACCGGATTTTACGTGTAGAAATAGGTTTACATCGAACGTCTGTATTTTAGAAACGGATAAAGATACCAAGGAAGTTTTCAAGGTTTTGAGAGATCTGGTTCTTAGGAATATATTGTAAAGATTTAAGTCATATGCTGTGCTTAGCCGTCATGTAACCCTCGGCTGGCACGCTGCTCACGAGGAAAATACACTCCTGGAAATTGAAATAAGAACACCGTGAATTCATTGTCCCAGGAAGGGGAAACTTTATTGACACATTCCTGGAGTCAGATACATCACATGATCACACTGACAGAACCACAGGCACATAGACACAGGCAACAGAGCATGCACAATGTCGGAACTAGTACAGTGTATATCTACCTTTCGCAGCAATGCAGGCTGCTATTCTCCCATGGAGACGATCGTAGAGATGCTGGATGTAGTCCTGTGGAACGGCTTGCCATGCCATTTCCACCTGGCGCCTCAGTTGGACCAGCGTTCGTGCTGGACGTGCAGACCGCGTGAGACGACGCTTCATCCAGTCCCAAACATGCTCAATGGGGGACAGATCCGGAGATCTTGCTGGCCAGGGTAGTTGACTTAGACCTTCTAGAGCACGTTGGGTGGCACGGGATACATGCGGACGTGCATTGTCCTGTTGGAACAGCAAGTTCCCTTGCCGGTCTAGGAATGGTAGAACGATGGGTTCGATGACGGTTTGGATGTACCGTGCACTATTCAGTGTCCCCTCGACGATCACCAGTGGTGTACGGCCAGTGTAGGAGATCGCTCCCCACACCATGACGCCGGGTGTTGGCCCTGTGTGCCTCGGTCGTATGCAGTCCTGATTGTGGCGCTCACCTGCACGGCGCCAAACACGCATACGACCATTATTGGCACCAAGGCAGAAGCGACTCTCATCGCTGAAGACGACACGTCTCCATTCGTCCCTCCATTCACGCCTGTCGCGACACCACTGGAGGCGGGCTGCACGATGTTGGGGCGTGAGCGGAAGACGGCCTAACGGTGTGCGGGAGCGTAGCCCAGCTTCATGGAGACGGTTGCGAATGGTCCTCGCCGATATCCCAGGAGCGACAGTGTCCCTAATTTGTTGGGAAGTGGCGGTGCGGTCCCCTACGGCACTGCGTAGGATCCTACGGTCTTGGCATGCATCCGTGCGTCGCTGCGGTCCGGTCCCAGGTCGACGGGCACGTGCACCTTCCGCCGACCACTGGCGACAACACCGATGTACTGTGGAGACTTCACGCCCCACGTGTTGAGCAATTCGGCGGTACGTCCACCCGGCCTCCCGCATGCCCACTAGACGCCCTCGCTCAAAGTCCGTCAACTGCACATACGGTTCACGTCCACGCTGTCGCGGCATGCTACCAGTGTTAAAGACTGCGATGGAGCTCCGTATGCCACGGCAAACTGGCTGACACTGACGGCGGCGGTGCACAAATGCTGCGCAGCTAGCGCCATTCGACGGCCAACACCGCGGTTCCTGGTGTGTCCGCTGTGCCGTGCGTGTGATCATTGCTTGTACAGCCCTCTCGCAGTGTCCGGAGCAAGTATGGTGGGTTCTTTTTTCCATTTCCAGGAGTATACATTAAAAACCCTTTTTTTGTAGTTTTTCGAGGAAGCGCTCTTGAACTAATGATGTCTCCATTAGTCTCATAAAGCCCAGAGTATACCACATGTGATGCAAAAAGAACCAACCGATTTGCTTCTTTTGCCTAAGCAAGAGTAATGTGCATAGTATTCATAATTTGACCACCTACTGTAGGATACTGATACTAAGACGACCCTTCTGTTGCATATACAAACGGCCCTGAGCTCTAGAGTTATACAAATCCCTTGTCGCTACATTTTCATCACCAATAGAAGCGGAAGTATGGGCAACGAAAAATCCCGCTTTTTTCCGTGGCATCTTGGAACAGGTTACGTACGTTTGCTTTCGGATACATACAATGAACAGAGAGGCCTACATAAATTAACAGCGTAAAAAAAATGATAATGACAACACAAAAAACTGTTTTGGTCCTAATTCTTTTTTAAAATGGTTATTAATGAAAACATGTACCAACAATGACACAAATCTGGTGATCAAGTTTGGATTCATATAAACCTGGACATTAATCCAGTAAATTTGTTTGCAAACACGGCTACTGCAGGAGTTTCAAAACCAAATGACAAATAAACCACGGCTTTGCTTAGAATCGTCACGATTAACCTAGTTAACATTTACGGAAAATTCCATCGATAATTTGAGGACCATAGACGTTAATTTTCCACGATGATACTTAATTTATATTTTGGTGTGAACTGGCTTCCGGGATTCTAAGTCATCGTCACATGTCCTCATCGAGAGCTTCTAGCTGTATAAGACTGTTATTTGCAAAGATATGTAACATTGAAGGACTTTGAATCTGCACGAAAATTATTCTTCCCTTCCGGGATATGGAGAATCCGACGTAACGAATTGTGTTGGTACCCGTTAGTCGCTATCTGTATGCCGCAAAATGCTGTTTACTTGTAAATGCACACATTAAACAATGGACGACGGGAACCACACGTCCGTCTCAAAGCATGCTACACTGTACGTGTTAGTCATCGGTGACATAATAGAGTGTGACCACCTATCCGGAATTCCGCAATGGCCAGCGAGTTGGGCTGGAAAGTGGGGTGGGAGGGAGGGGAGCTTGCGAAAGCTAATGCTGAACCCACTACAGGAGGACTGTTTCTTGTCCGTACATTACAGGAGAGATTGTAACAGTAGTACGATATAGGAAAGGGTTAGTATACTACTTCACAAACTTTGCTAGTGTATCATCATTCAACTGCAACTTAGTTCTGTGCCAGTGCTGTGTACGAACTGTAATGACCGATCCTGGATAATGGCCATGCATTGTCATGTACCCTAACAGTCTTAAATAAAACATTCAACATAGATAATTACAATTGGTTTTTAGCGCGTTTAACAGCTAGCTTTACACTATATGTTTTTCTGTGGGAAGAACAATAATTATAAATATCAGTCAAGCTATTTACTCTTTTCTAGTGCTCTGGTAGATGGTTTCGAGGTGTCTACAGTGTTTATTTAAGGCGGGTTTAACGAATTTCCGAACACGATATACAGGGTGCGTCAGAACTGAAGTCATTATTTTTATGTGGCCAACAATATCTTTATCGATCTATACACCTACAAATTCTTTTCTTAATTAGTAGGGGTATTGACTGTTCCGTTAACGGAATGTAGCCCACTAGCAAGACACATTTCAGAATGCTATCAATTTAAATTAAAAAAATTATAACTATATCAGAGTTATTGGTCCCAATCGTACAGATGATTAATTCGGTTTAAAGGTTGGCAAGTATACTTGAAAGTTTGGAAACCAGACTGAACAGCTGTAAATCGCCATAGAAAACCTAGCAGTGAAGGGTGTACAAAGAGGAAAAGGAGCAACTGCACATCTTCTCTGTGATAAACAGTACATCTCCTCTGTTTACTGTTGCCGAGGATATACAACACCAAGCGACAGTAGAGAGCCGTCAAGGTGCACCGAAGCGAGGTCAGGCAGCATTGACCCGCCATCCGACAGCACCTCGCACCGAATAACCTGTGTAACGATCGGCGTTATAAAATTCCCGATTAACTCGTGTCGGCGACCGTGAAAATCCTGTTAGGCGCGAGTGGCCGGCCGGTTATCGCTTTATCGCTCATTACGGCCTGACCTGGCGCGAAGTGCCCGCGGGCGACGCAGCGAATTAGTGGCCTCGCGTGACGCCTCGTTACAAAGTAGAGTACGTCGCCGCCTCTCCGAAACCCCGTCTCCAGTGGCAGGGCGAAGAAATGTCAGGCGATGTTATCGGTCGCTTAATGTAACGATACTGTGCAGAAGAAGGGAAAAGAAAATGAGGGTGTATCAGATGTGTATAAGTTTGTGTTTAAGTAAGTTAAGAGCACGAGGGAGGCTGTTCTGATGCACTTCGTAATGGACGCAAAGTTGTGGGTGAAAGGATGTCAGTAATCAGATTCGTTGATGACACTGCTACCTTCATCAAAACTGAAGAAACCAGACTGAAATTATCACTCTGCAGTGGAATGTGCGCCGATTTGAAACTTCCTGGCAGATGAAAACTGTGTGCCGGACCGAGACTCGAAATCGGGACCTTTGTCTTTCGCGGGCAAGTGCTCTACCATCTGAGCTACCCAAGCACGACACACACCCCGTCCTCACAGCTTTACTTCTGCCAGTATCACGTCTCCTACCTTCCAAACTGCAAGTGCTCTGTTAACTGGGCTACCCAAGTACCACTCACGCCCCGTCCTCACAATTCTACTTCCGCCAGTAGAGCACTTCCCCGAGAAAAAAAAAGGTCCCGAGTTCGAGTCTTGGTCCGGCACACAGTTTTAATCTGCCAGGAAGTTTCAAATCAGCGTACACTCCGCTGTAGAGTGAAAATTTCATTCTGGAAACATCCCCCAGCTATGTCTCCGCAATATCCTTTCTTCCAGTAGTGCTAGTCCTGCAGGTTTCGCAGGAGAACTTCTGTGAAGTTTGAAAGGTAGGAGACGATGTTCTGGCGGAAGTAAAATTGTGAGGACGGGGCGTGAGTCGTGCTTGAGTAGCTTGGTTAGTAGAGCACTTGCCCACGAAAGACAAAAAACCCGAAGTCGAGTCTTGGTCCGACACACAGTTTTAATCTGCCAGGAAGTTAGTTTTAAAATTTAAGATGAATTACAGAATCTGCTGAGTGGAATGAACAGTCTAATGAGTACAGAATGTGGATCGTGAGTATAACGAATAAAGGCGAAAGTAACAGAAAGTACAATAAATGAGATTAGCGATAAATCAAGACAAGAATTCCATACACTATAAAATATATGCATTCATGCACTATCAAACTACAATTCATGCCTGCTCAAGTGAAGAATGCATAAAAATTTGCGCTATCATTTTTGTTCTAAATTAATTTTTTTCACTCCCCTCTTTGCACAGTTAACAACTAACAGCACATCTAAATTAGTTTCTGTGAGGTTGCCGAGCTCACCAGTTAAAATATTTTTGTAGGTAGTCAATGACCTCTCCATAACACAAGATGTTATAGGCGATAATTTGAACGAACTTATTTGTGACAGTATCCTGCGAAGTTCTTTATTCACGCTTCCACCACAAAATGCCTTCTTCACTGAATAAAAGAATCCTTACTTTTTGTTCTTTCTTACGACATAGCCCAATTTGTTCTTTACATCTACTCCCACTTTCCCTTGGACATGACTGAGGCATCTCTGGAATTCAACAACTGACATTAAGTGGCAGACACGTGGCTTCTGATTTTGTCATTGTAAAGAAAAATTTAGAGAAGTTTCTCTTAATGTTAATTAAATCCTGCTAAACATTTTTGCATTTAAATGCTCCTTGTGTATCTCTGATACATACGGCGTCATCTGCCGAGAAACTGTTCACCACCTAAAATGAAAGAAGTGTTTACTTGAAAAATAAGTATTGAAGTATTAATTTTGTTACAATTAACTACGTGTCAGTTTTACTTCATACGAATTTAATGGCATCTAAAACTGTCAGAGCAAAATATTGCAGTTTCCAACCAGGACCCCTGTGTAGTAAGGATGGGCTCAGGGTGTAACGGTAATTCAAGTAGGCCCTTTTTGTAAACAGCTACACGTGGAGGGGCTTTTGAAAACGCCTGTACAGAACAAAATAACATCTATTTTTATAGCTTTCAGACCATTAACACTGATATATCCCTAAACTTCACACATACCTTTTTAGTTGAGTATATCAAATTATTGACATCTGCATCTAAATCTGCATCTCTACTCTGCAGACCACCGTGAGATCCCTGGCAGATAGTACGTCCCATTCTACCAGTTACTAGGGTTCCTTCCTGTACAATTCCCGTATGGTGGCAGGGAAAAATGGTTGTCCAAATGCAGCTGTGTATGCGGTGATTAGAATAATCTTATATTCGCGATCCCTATGTGAGCGATACGTAGGGGGTTGTGGTATATTACTAGAGTCGTCCTCTGAAACCAGTTCTTGAAACTTTGTTAATAGACTCATGATAGTTCGCGTCTATCTTCTAGAGTCTTCCAGTTCAGTTCCTTCAGTACCTCTGTGACGGTTCAAACAAACCTGTGACCATTCATGCTGCGCTTCACTCTATATTTCAGTATTCCTTGGTAGTCCTATTTGGTACGGTTCCCTATGTTATGTTCTTTATATTATTGTTTTAATAAAAGCATTAACAACTGTAAACTAATAAGATTGTAACAATGAGAAGTCTTTTCTGTTAGATTCAGAAGCATCCGACCGACCTTACATTTCAAGGCGGTGGGTTACCCTGTACTGTTAATGAAATAAATAAAATAAATAAATGTTCGGTCATGCAGAAGGAATCTGGAGTAGAAATCAATTTGTCACGGAGAGGGGGGGGGGAGAATGAATGGAGTAAAATTAGAAGAAAATCTGAAGAAAAGAAGAAAAACGAGAAGAGTTAGTGTTGAAGAAAGCTATAACGGCATTCACAATGAGACAGATATTCGATCGACGACCAACAACAGGAAGACTGTTGGGATATGCAAAAGTTGGCCAGATGATAAGAGGGAAGACGCAAATCTCATTTTGAATGCAAGGTAGTGTTGGGGCACAGGGTAGCTACTCATATGGGTATACGGGAGAAAGATTTAACGTTAACCGTAAGTGCACATTTTCTATGCAGTTATGGTATGATGACAAATATTTTAATTGGGTGGTGAAGTACTGAACACAAACGACTAAGAAACCGATGAAGAAAAAGGAGCATGAGAAAACCTCGTCACCTTTTCGGTCGAGTACACCAAACCAGAGCTTAAGGAGCGACGCACTGAAACTAATGAATGTTGCACACATATCATACGCAAGTAGTCGTGGATAGACCAAATTACTTGGGACTTCCATTATTTGTACCGTTTTGAAAAACGTCACTATCTAAAGTACACGGACGCCCTCATGTGACGCGGAATTGTTCACTAGGAGCCACGAAAGGTCAAAAACGAGCAACGAAATCGGACAGTGGATGATTTCGAGCGATGAATCACGCTGCACGCTGTTGTAATCCGATGGAAGGGTTCAGGATTGGCGAATCCTGGAGAACATAAAGTGCCTTCATGTGCAATGCCAGCAGCGAAGTATGGAGGTAGAGGTTTTCGTGATTGGGATGCCTTCCGCTTATTGAGCTTAAGAAAACACGAAATGAGGAAGTGTATGAACACGTCTTACAGCCTTGAGTACTGCGTACCGTAGAGGAACAGTTCCGAGACGATTATTGTTTGTATCATCATGAAAACGTACCCTGTCATATAGCAGCATCCGTGAGGCAACGGTTTGTAGACAATAATATTTGAGAAATAGACTGCCCCGCCTGGCTGCCAACCTGAACCCAACGGAACACCTTTGGAATGGGTCAGAACGTCGACGTGGCCTCAGGGCCCGGCCTCCAACGTCATTCCATCTCTGGTTTCGGCTCTTGACGAAAAATGGGCTGCCGTTCTTCCAAAAACATTCAAACACCTTATTGGAACGTCAGCGAGATTTCAAGTCGTCGTTATGGCGAAGGGTGAACACTCCCCATATTTGTATATATATATTTCATCATATAGCGTATATTCTGCTGCACTAACGACGTTATTAGTTTTCATTTTCCTTCCAGCTAATAATTATTTCTGAAAACATTACTGGAGAAATCAATGATCACAACATAATCCTTGAAATTAATTATAACAGACTAGATCGCAGGGCACATATGTTAAAAGTGACACGTTTCGAATATCACATGATCTTCCTCAAAATAAGGATGGAAAAACAGAGCAGTTAGAACTAATTTTAGTTCTGAACAATCGGTACTTTTCGGTATTTGTTTCGTATAGGTTCTAATAGATTTTTTAATTCTTTATTAATAAATAAGTAAAAATCCGAAATATAAATTTTGCGTTGTTAAGTTAATTTTTTTTTAAAGAATGAGTAACTTTTATTCGTAATGTGTGCATTGGTTTGAAATATTACATTATTATAAAAAACGTGAAAAGTTATCAGTGGTAGTTTAACAACACTGCGGAGAAACACGAGCAACAAACATTGGGATAAGACCAGGTACAGCATTGTTGAGACAATAATGTCCCTGTTTTGTGATTAGGTACCTGTGTGAATGCAGTGTGCAAGACATCTCACCATCTAGTCTATACAGTATGCAGTAGTTTCTCGCTCTGGTCACCGAACATTCATTATATTGCAGAATGGTGCCAACTTTATTGTCGAAATAATTTTATGAAGTGAACGTAGCAATGAAGTACAATGTTTTACTTGCTATAAAAGATTAAAGATTTGTCTGCCATTTCTATTTCTATTAAATAATACGGGGGAAATTATGGTAACCGTAATGAATTAATAACTTGATAACAATTCATTCATAGCATATAATAAAGACAGAAAGCAGGAGATCTGGTGCCTGTGTGACACAATAAGCCTTAATCTGCTTGCAGCCCTTGAAAAAGACAGAGTTCCTCAACCTTAGTTTTCACCGTTTAGCACTGACTGTTCGTAACGCTCAGACGGTGGTATGATCCCACATTTACATGATTTTTTAATAGCGTTTCAAAAAATTAGTAACAGAATACTGGTGATTTTTTTTTTTGTAGCATCCACCCGCAATTGACGAATGGTGGGCGGGCAAAATTTTCTTTTATTTGCCTGTTTAATGTAATATTTTGATTTTATGTATGAGAGTGTAAAAAATTATGAATCTTTGTTCTAGTTATACGTTTATTAAGGAAATAATACGAATAAAAAACCGAAAATCGTTTATTTCAGAAATCGGTTATTCTGAACGGGCGAAAGTCAGGTGAAATTGGCGTGAGAAGAAAACAAATAAACCTAAAACCGATTGTTTCATAGATAAATGCCATAGTTCTGAAGATGATCTTGGGGTGATTGAAACCGGTCACCTTCCAGTAAACCTGCCTTGCGATCTAGACTTTTATAATTAATCTCAAAGATAAACCAAATAAACTGACTGAAATAAAAATTTCACACTTGGAACGCTTTCACTGAATGCTATACAGCTAACACTCCAGTACTTCCACGCCTGAGCAATACGATAACTATAATTTTATCCTTATGCGAGTTTATGTTAATCGCAGAAAAAAGTCATTCCTACAGCTGAAGAATAGTGTGAGCACGTGAATGCTATTGGGGTTCCTAAAGTTACCGGAAATTTTCACGTGGAGATCACACGACAGTACGTTCAGAGGACATGCATGTAAGGCTAACCAGAATGTTGCGGATTAGAGAAAGATCGAATCATTAGCATATGGTATTGGCATTCGCTATAGCCATAGTACGATGACTGGAGGCGATGACATGGATTCTCTGTAGAACAGACAAATGAGTTAGTGGAGTTGAAATCTCGTGTACCAATACGTGGTTTGCCTCTCACATCGTACCAAGAAGAAAAAAGTAATAAAAAAAGAGGAAGATTCGGAAGATGTAAAAGCAAAGTGAAATGGGACACTGCATGGAATTCGGGGGCTTCTGTTTCTGGCAGCGAGAAACCCATACCTGCGTACGGGTAGACGACCTATTGGAAAGGTGACAATAGGCCACATTTCTTGGTTCAAATGGCTCTGAGCACTATGGGACTTAACATCGGTGGTCCTCAGTCCCCTAGAACTTAGAACCACTTAAACCTAACTAACGTAAGGACATCACACACATCCATGCCCGAGGCAGGATTCGAACCTGCGACCGTAGCGGTCACGCGGTTCCAGACTGAAGCGCCTAGAACCGCACGGCCACACCGGCCGGCCACATTTCTTGAACACGTACCTTTCCAGCTCTGGTAACCATCGTGTGGAGAGTTATGATATATATAAACAGGAATGGTTTGGTACTCGATGAGGCTGAATGATTGCCAATATGTGACGAGAATGATCCAATATGTGACGAGAATGATGAATCTTTCTTTACCAGGTTCCCAAGAGAATAATGTAAGACCCCAAAATTCAGTCCCACTACCAGCTATGTGCTGTGTCGAAGGGCACAGCCTTTCTCCCCAACGCCAGCGGTCGTGATCTTGGGAGTGCGGCACTGGTGCTGCATGAGAGCGGCGGATGTGGGAAACGTGATGCACTCGGGAGCCGTCGTCTTGCAGCTCGGACAGTGCACGGACTGCGGTTGTCATTTCGAGTGGGATGAGGAGGAACTGACAGGACAGAGCTGTCGTTGCAATGAAAGCGGCTAACAATCACCTGGCGCGGCGTCTGGGGCCGGGCATTGTCGCAATGACTGACGTCCGATAGGGAGACCGAACCTGGAGGTGTTGGAGTCTGCTGTACAGAGAGGAATCGGCAACGTCGACTTGAGCCGCGTTAGAGGTCGCTGCAGGTAGTGGCTGACAAGTTGTGAGCCAGTGCTGGGGCGTTGTATGGCGCTCTGGCCACACTTGTTTCTCTTTGGCGTTTCTGATCTAAGTAGTTGCCTCAGAGGATCTGTTTCTGATCATGCACAAGGCTGGTCTGTGATGTTGAAAGCCCACGGGGCTTTCTTGTTGTGGGGCCTTGCAAGATGGACTATGGTCAGCACATACAGCGGCCATGCAGTTAGCAGAAAGAGCAGGTGCTGTCTTCTTTAGTCACACACACGACGCCGCAGTGAAAATGAGTAATGGCTTCGACAGATTACAAGGAGCACAGTCAGAGTGTTTTTGCAGTTATTGTTGGTATTTTTGATGAAGTTGGGATCGAGGCATGGTATTGGCTTTGAGCACTATGGGACTCAACAGCTTAGGTCATAAATCCCCTAGAACCTAGAACTACTTAAACCTAACTAACCTAAGGACATCACACACACCCATGCCCGAGGCAGGATTCGAACCTGCGACCGTAGCAGTCCCGCTGTTCCGGACTGCAGCGTCAGAACCGCACGGCCACCGCGGCCGGCGAGGCATTGTATTATGTACAACTAAGTGAAGTTGGATTACATGCTGCCAACTGTATTTCATTGTGCTACAGGGCATGCGATAGTGAATCTAATGTCAGTAAGCAAGGCTTTCAAGTCAGTATTCACTGAGTGCGTGACTACTGACTGAATGAGAGTTTAAATAGCTTTGTTCTGCGGAAGGTGATTTTGGGACAGTGCTGTAATTTGGTTGTGATTGAATTGAGCGTACCGATACTTGTTGTAATGGCTTGTGTGACCGATTTATGGTATGTGTGACTATTTCATTTGGACACAAGCTTGGGTATTTGTGTAGTATTGTTGGCCACTGGTGTCTTTGCTTGGATGTAATTAGTAGTTAGAGAGCAAGCGGTAGTTAGTGGATATGTTACTGTCCGAGATAACTGAATGTTTTCTGGTACGAGTACTCGCTACTGTCGCTACCATTGAGAGAGGAGGGCCATACACTGTTACTTGTTGTGTTGTGTTAATTATCTGTTATAGACGCAGATTTTTATTACATATTTGAGCCGTGCGTGGCTCATGTTCCCGCCATCATATATTTTACACCCTGTTTTTAAAGTACTTCCACCTCACTACGTTAAATTACTGGTGTCACTAAGTTGCTGCTTTGCCTGAACGTGAGCAGCGGTAGCACCGCGTATCAATATGTCCCCTCTCGTAGTATCTTTGCTCAACTGCTATTACTTCCCGGTCGCTGTCTGTCGTAAGCGAGTTCGGGTCGCGAATTCGGGTCTGTCAATCTGTTGGAACGTGTCTGGAGCGCAGTCCGGACCTTCCAGTCGAGGAGTTGTAATGCGGCACTAGTACAGTCGGGTTGGTGCCGTGAGGTCTGCGTCGACATGGCTCGCCCGACCATTGCCGCCACGCATCACTTGAGCCGGGCCACGGTCTCGGTGGATCGGCGGTCGGTCGTCCTACCGGATCTCGCGTTTTGGCTCGCTGATCGTTCATGAGTCGGCTGTGTGCGTGTGCATAGACTCCCGATTTGTCTTCGTGCGTGCTTAATTACTGTTGGGTATCGTTCAGGTCTTCGTGCAAGTGTTCGTCAGGTTGTGTGTGTACTTGGCGTTATTTCCACTGACGAATATTTTAGATGTTTGTAACACTGCGCTATTGGCACACGATACTCTTTAAAGCCTGTACTATGGTAAGTTCACGGGCTTCACCTTAAGAGAAAGGATTTTTGTATAGATTTTGACCGCGTGTACCTGAATGGAGGCAAAATCAGACTTACACCCACTCAGTAATAACAACGATACATCAAGCAAGTCCGAAGTGCAACTACACGTTAGGACGGACAAGAAACAACACAGCAGATGCTACCAATTTGTTAATAATACGGTCGCCAGCCTAATTAGGCATTAACTGAGTTTCTTTCCTGTACAAGTTGGTGTACGTGCATGCAAAACAACACGTAATAACACTGCATAATATGGTAAATTTTAGAACCAGAAAATCTACTGAACTGATAATTTCACTTTCTGTACTAATACGGATGAACCATAAATACATAACATTACACTATAAAGTTCACTACAAAACTTCGTACTGTCCATTGATCTGATTGAAATCGGGCATAGGCTACCCTAGAAATAGCACTTTCGAAACACACACACAATGTCAATTTTGATAAATGTAAAACACTGATAAATTTTGGTTTTATATTGACTTTAACTTTGCTGGTCAAATCAGTTCAGTACACTTCAGAATTCAAATGAATAAGAAAGAGGGCGGGGGGGAGGGGGGGGGGTGACCCTGGAACTGTTATGATCACTGTATTGAAAATTCTGATTATTGAAATCATTAAGCACTCAAGATTACCAATATATGAATTACTACTCTTTTTATCTTATTTCCTGCTCATTTAAAATACCATTATATCTGCCTCAAAATAATTAAACTTCACTACTAAACCAATTTCAAAATTATCTTCCAACTTTGTCAGACCTTTGTTAATTACCTATAGATTCATTAACAACAAAGTTCTTTAAACATCATTCTAACATAGCTAGGTCTGCAGGTAATTATTATTAATTAAAACTTTAAATCTTCATCTCGGGACACTCGGATTGCACAACATGTGGAAAGGAACCTGTCTAGGTTAGTTGTGAGGATAATTAAACGATAGGACAGTTCTGGTAAAATTTAAGTTGTTATTGAACAGCATGGAACAAAAGTAACACTGGTCCACACGAAAACAGTACTAAAAGTTTCAACCTGTTCGTATCGATGTGGCGGTTGGCGGGCGGCGAGATGGCGAGGCACCGAGCACACATACAATCACAGCAATGGCTCTTGATGTATCGGCACTTTGCTTCTTCATAGCGTCGCAATACTTTTCCATTTAGTGCCTATGGAATTTTGCCATGCTGTATAGGCGTCGGGACGGCACATCCGAGGCTCAATGAAACTGCGTCTTCCAGGAGAGCCTCTTCGATTCAAAACGTGTTTTTCAGACCAATGCCCAACTCCGACTACTACTGCTGAGCCCGTTATGCCGTGCAGCGCCCGTGTGCATTTTCCCGCGCTCGCCTGCCATCCACCTTTCACCGCTCCCCTACAGACAGGGTATTCACACGAGGTTTTGCATTCTACATATCCTAATACATTGCCTACGTATGGACCAGACGCACAGTTACAACTTTGACATCTTACAATAGTTTCAACGTTTCTTACATTTCAATTCTGTTACAATATTGCTTGAAATTTGACATAAACACTAATATTCACATCGAAATTTGTTTACAGTTTCCTTAACATAATGGCGTGAAACAAAAAAGAAATGAAATCAGAACATCGATTACACTAATTTATCGAAAGTCAGAAGAAAAAATTATTACGTGTACAATAGTACAGCGTTGTTGTTGTTACATGTTGTCGCCATTCTGAGGGGAGTCGGTCGTTTGGTGCGGACCAGGGAAGTTATCTCCACACGGTGCAGTCGGCTGGGTCCGCTGCTGGTCCCTGCGCAGTGTCGGAGCGTGCGTGGAGCTGTCCGATCGCTACGAGCTTCGTGGCTCACCGACCCAGGACGTCAAAGTTGGGTTAGTGGTTCCAACTACCCAAGCCACCTCCGTTCATGTTGTGTCGTTCTTTCTGGTGGTTAGCTGTTTGCGAGGTTTTCCTGTGAGCAACACCGAGTGTTTGTATTGCTGAAATTTAGCCGCCATGCGGTGGAATTAAC
The DNA here is from genome assembly GCF_021461385.2 of Schistocerca piceifrons. Taxonomy (NCBI): domain Eukaryota; kingdom Metazoa; phylum Arthropoda; class Insecta; order Orthoptera; family Acrididae; genus Schistocerca; species Schistocerca piceifrons. The sequence continues at coordinate 1,163,544,399 of NC_060138.1, forward strand.
TATATTGGTTGATTTCAAATTCAAGTGTACCAGCAGAGTTTTCTGCCTTGTGGCCGTTAGTATACCACTAACGTAATATCAGGCAGTGTCCTTTCCTCACTTGTTGTCACTGTCCAACACGGTGTGTAGTTTGGACAGCTTAATACATATTTCATTGTGGATAATCACGTCCGTAACAGTTTGGCCCTTGAGTTCTCATTTACCGATTGGTGGCAACAATGTCCTTTTGTCAGTCGGTCCGTGGCTGTCCCTTGGTTGCGTTACCGACGGATCAAGTGTAGTTGGGCTCACCACCTGTCTCACCTAAGTGAACGAGTGCAGACCGACCCCCTGGAGGCTTCTGAGTGCTGTTGTCTTTACTTTCTCACCAGTGCTTAATTGTATGTTTATAATCTATCATAGCCAATGATTAAAAAATTCTTGGTTTTACTGTGTTTTATACAAGTAAGTTTGAATCCCGGCAAGTGGATATTTGCTGAAAGGTTATTGTCGTTGTGTTGTCTTTTTAGTCCGGTTTCAGCTACTTAAAACTTAAGGCTTATGGTTATATTTTTTTTTTATTTTGGAAAATTAATTGTGGGCCTTCAGCCTTGGAACCTTATTCTTAAAATTACCTTTCAAGCTTAAGCATTGCGGCTTGGAATCATATTCTGAAAATTACCTTTCAAGCTTGAACATTGCGGCCTTCTGCATTTGAAAGGTTATGGTAATTTATTTTAAAATCTTGAAAATTTTATTGTGGGACTTTGTAGTAGTAGTAGTAGTAGTAGTAGTAGTAGTAGTAGCTTTATTCAACCGTGGATATCTTTTTACAAGGATGTAGGATATGTCAAAGTATTTACAAATTTAGGTCAATTTAAAATAAGCTAATTCGTATTCACATATATTTACAGACGTCTAGTTAGAGACAATCATTAGACTTACTCCTGGTACACAATACTTTTTACAAATAACTTATTATTTAATGTAACGCCACATTGTTCACTCATATCTCACTACCAGTCACTGCACACACGTTGTTTCATAACACTTCACTCACCACACACACACACACACACACACACACACACACACACACACACACACACACTGGTGATCTCTGGTCCATTTTCTGTATGTATTGCATCTTGTTTATGTCTCTCTATCCATCCGTGCCTTGAGGCTTTCAGACTAGCTGTGATATATACTTAATTAAATTATTTTATTTGTAATTGTAACTGCGTGTTTTCAGTCACTTGAAATTTACCTTCTTGGTTTTTAAGATTTCTTGTTTGGAGGCCTTCAGCCGTGAAAGATTTGGAGTTTGAAACTCGTAGTTGTAAAAGTTCGGCTCAGTGCCGCTTGGTTGTAAATATGTTATTAAATTACAATACGTTACAACTTTAAGGTGAAACTGATCCCAACCTTACTTGGCCCTTTCCACAATCCTAATCACCTGTTCTGCCCAGCGGGTTTAGCGGGCGTTTCAATATCGGATATTGTTATTTTAAAGATGATATTTTGTGTAGTAATTCGAGCACTACTGATGTTTTGTGTAAAGTTCTTAACTAAACATTTTTTGTTATGTTAGCTCTTGAAGTTATAATTAATTTGAAATTTTAACTTAACATTTTGTTGATTGTCTTTTTGGTTCTTGAATTTTCACTGCTGTACTGTGTTCACTGCAGGAACTTTTTGTTTAATGGTATAATACTGAACACAGTCCTAGAAATTTAATTAAGTTTGCTTAGTGATTGTTATCTTTTTTGTGGCTAACATTTTCTTGTGCTTAAGGAGTATAATTCATTATAATTTAGCATATTGTGTTATTATTAAACCAATATTATTTTACAGATTACTCAGTCGATGCCACACTTTTATTTTTCAAAATTCAGATGGCTCTGAGCACTATGGGACTTAACTTCTGAGGTCATCAGTCCCCTAGACGTAGAACTACTTAAACCTAAATAACCTAAGGACATCACACACATCCATTCCCGAGGCAGGATTCTAACCTGCGTCCGTAGCAGCAGCGCGGTTGCGAATTGAAGCGCCCCTCGGCCACCGCGGCCGGCTTTTGCCTATGAGACTTCTTGCACATCACAGTTTATTTGGGCTACAAATAATTTCATTGCTTTGCCACTGTACTTTCTATTTTATGCATTGGTACTGTGCTTGTTTCATAAATTGTTATTAAAATTGAGTCCGGCATATGCACAATCACCAGACACAACCCCACTCCTCCTAAATCCCACACACCAGCGAGTTGAGGGATATTTGGATCCTTGACGTACCTTCTGTGTGCTCTGATACGTCTGGGTTGCGATGGAAAGACGTATACCTTAATGCCTGCTTCCAGCTAACAGTGTCCATAAACTGGCACAGCATGTTTCCAGAATGGAATTTTCACTTCCTGGCAGATTAAAACTGTGTGCCGGACCGAGACTCGAACTCGGGACCTTTGCCTTTCACAGGCAAGTTCTCTGCCGACTGAGCTTTACAAGCATGACTCGCGATCTTTCCTCACAGCTTAATTCCTTTCAGACAGTCAAGAAATTCCTTAAGATGACATTCATGCGCTATTTGCTTTTGTACCACCCTAAATACGCATTGTGTGGTGCATGTGGATGATAGACATTATTTTCGAAAGGAATGATAGTTTAATCATCAACTACCTGTAATGTGGTGAGCATAGATGTATAGTTTGATAAACAGCGTGTTGGTGTTTCATGATGTAATAATTTTCATTTCTCTTAGTGTAACATTGTAAGAACAGCTAAATTATGCTACTAACGAAGAGTTATTCTATGGAATGAAAAAGCAGCTAGGAAAAGAAAAGAATTTTCGAAAACAAAAGCTTTTTATTACTACAGCCCATATGGGACTACCTTCTAACGGCATAATTTTTATACAAGCCCACAGTCACTGCGTCATGGCCGACATTCGCCTACTGCCTTCTTCGTCCGCCAGGAGATGGCGCTCACAGTGCAGACGTCTTCCCCGAAACCTATCTGATGGCGCATCGGTTTGTTCGATTGTAGCGCAGGTTCGCGTGTAGAAGCTAGAGCAACCAATTCTGACTGCCGAATCTGATCGGTATACTGAGAAGCCGTCAGGGAGTTCGATTCACATTTTAAATAGCTATCTACGCCGCTTAACCGAATTTCTGTGGCGCAATTGTGTCAGATTTCTTGCTAGAAAGTTTCATATCACACTTCTGGGAACAATAACTGAAACTGAGTAGACATTATGGAAATGAAAACTGTCTTAGATATATTTCTTTATTTTGTTACAGATTGTTTTTGAATGCTTCCGTAGGCTGTTTTAAATTTTACTTATTTTGAACGCAAGGTCGTTGTATACTTCACTGTTATTATGTCATACTTCATCAAAATGTAGAAGCTCCATTGTGTACCTTAAAGTCGCACACTGACGCGAAACATTTAATTATGTAAGGACGGTAGACCTGACTTCTTCTTGACATAGATGTTTTTTACATACAGACTATTGGCTGACAAGAGACGACTTCAACTGGAACTTCGGCTTATGAAGTGTGTAAAGAGCGTTATGCAGGGAATTCACAACGGATAGATAGGTGTTTTTGTTGGTAAATTGATATTACCGAGGGGAACAAAATGTATAATGACACTTTAGTCTACTGCCGATAGTTTACCTAATAAATTACGTAATTTATTTTGCTATGGCGCTGTGTCATCAGCATTAAAGTCCAGACGAGATGCCACTCTAGCAGATACAACGAGTTGGGCGTACAAACGTGCTTTCAGTTCGCTTTACAACCAGCTACAAGATTCACTTGACGATCAGCTGTAAGACAAGTGGAAACGAATTCACGAACATTGTCTTTGTGTCGCACAGGGTAAGACGATAAATGTACAGTGTGCCCCGAAGGTCTTACATAGTACAGGGGAAATCGCGAAGGACATGGCAGGACCATTGTCCCACGAAGAGAAGCAGATCGGAGAATTTACGCAATATACTGGAGACGTAAAGGTCGATATATTTCACAGGAAAAGTGACGAAGGAGTTAAAATGGTGGTGTCGAAGAAGGGAGTGGTATTCAAAAAGAAAGTTACAAGTTATTTTGACACGCCAGGCCACTTTTATTCAATGCCTATAAAGCGACATCCTCCTCTAGCATTACTTTTCCTCAACATTAGTAGTCGATTCCAGAAATATTTTTCGAATTTTGGCCAGATCAATATTATCTCAGCCGTTTTTCTGAAAAATTTCATATAATTTTATACACAATGTTACATTTCAAGTTAAAATTTATGAAAAGGTATCACTTTATTTTCGTTGTAACACTCTATGTGTGTACTAGCTCCGAATGTACCGAATGTACACTTAATTTTTTTTCTTACATTCATTCGAAATTACAAAATATTTGGCACACTTAAAATTTCTATTATTAATTATCAATCTAGTACTTTGTATTATGTTTATTTCTGGGTTTATTTCTAAAACAAGACTCTACTGGCCATTAAAATTGCTACACCAAGAAGATATGCAGATGGTGAACGGGTATTCATTGGACAAATATATTATACTGGAACTGACATGTGATTACATTTTCACGCAGTTTGGGTGCATTGATCCTGAGAAACCAGTACCTCGAACAACCACCTCTGGCCGTAATAACGGCCTTGATATGCCTGGGCATTGAGTCAAACAGAGCTCGGATCGCGTGTACAGGTACAGCTGCCCATGCACCTTCAACACGATACCACAGTTCATCCAGAGTAGTTACCGGCATATTGTGACGAGCCAGTTGCTCGGCCACTATTGACCAGACGTTTTCAATTGGAGAGAGATCTGGAGAATGTGCTGGCCAGGGCAGCAGTAAAACATTTTCTGTATCCAGAAAGGCCCGTCCAGGACCTGCAACATGCGGTCGTGCATTATCCTGCTGAAATGTAGGATTTCACAGGGATCGAATGAAGGGTAGAGCCACGGGTCGTAACACATCTGAAATTTAACGTCCACTGTTCAAAGTGCCGTCAATGCGAACTAGACGTGACCGAGACGTGTAACCAATGGCAACCCATACCATCACGCCGGGTGATACGGCAGTATGGCGATGACGAATACACGCTTCCAATGTGCGTTCACCGCGATGTTGCCAAACACGGATGCGACCATCGTGGTGCTGTAAACAGAACCTGGATTCATCCGAAAAAATGACGTTTTGCCATTCGTGCACCCAGGTTTGTCGCTGAGTACACCATCGCAAGCGATCCTGTCTGTGATGCAGCGTCAAGTGTAACCGCAGCCATGGTCTCCGAGCTGATAGTCCTTGCTGCTGCAAACGTCGTCGAACTGTTCGTGCAGATCGTTGTTGTCTTGCAAACGTCCCCATCTGTTGACTCAGGGATCGAGACGTGGCTGCACGATTCTTTACAGCCATGCGGATAAGATGCCTGTCATCTCCACTGGTAGTGATGCGAGGCCGTTGAAATCGAGCAAGGCGTTCCGTATTACCCTTCTGAACCCACCGATTCTATATTCAGCTAACAGTCATTGGATCTCGACCAACGCGAGCAGTAATGTCGTGATACGATAAAAGCGTAATCGCGATAAGCTACAATCCAACCTTTATCAAAGTCGGAAACGTGATGATACGCATTTCTCCTCCTTACACGAGGCATCACAACAACGTTTCACCAGGCAACGCCGGTCAACTGCTGTTTGTGTAAGTTGGAAACTTTCCTCATGTCAGCACGTTGTAGGTGTCGCCACCGGCGCCAACCTTGTGTGAATGCTCTGAAAAGCTAATCATTTGCATATCACAGCATCTTCTTCATGTCGGTTAAATTTCGCGTCTGTAGCACGTCATCTTCGTGTTGTATCAATTGTAATAGCCAGTAGTGTAATCTAAACCCAAAGAAATACATTTTTTAAGAAAAATTGTAAACCCTTTGGAATATCGTTGTTACCGCAGAGTGAAGTAGTAGTAAGCATGCCTGTGATGTGATGGGACGTGTTTTTGTGTTTAGGACGAATAATGTAATTTCGGATTTGTTAATGTGAAAAGTCAAAAGAGAGTGTCATAGAGTAAAATGTGAGACAAAAATTATCGTGAAATCAAATATTCTGCGAAGACATTCTTCAAAATTATTTAGATGAACCGAACTACGAAATTCTAAAATGTGAGAATTTCAGCTTCAAGCATCAGACCCCTAGACGTGAAGTGGAGCAAATTGTGCGAGAAAAGATAAGTAAAAGGTTTATTGCAAATCTTACTTCTCTCGAATCTTCTAAAAAAGAATTCACCATCGTGAACAGTAGCAACAACAAGAAAGGGAGGGTAGATTACATGCTGCACTAACTTTTAAAGTCACACACACATACGCGCGCGCTGTGTGAACTTCGTCATTGGATAATTTGTTAGCCCCTAGATGTTCTTTCGGTTCGCCGAAAAGATTGAAATCCCGTGGTGGTATATCTGGACTGTATGGCGGATAGTTCCAAACCTCCCATCGCAAACGTTGTGCAAAGGTATGTCTCAATTCCGTGTACGCTTTCTTTGTTGCAGGTTTGAAAAGATGGACCCATGTCTCATCGCTCGTAATGATACCATTTAGGACATCACTTCCTTCCAAGGAGTAAAGCTCAAAAAAAGTCCAAAGACGCCATAAACCGTCGCGACTTTGTGTGCAGCTGACAGCAACCGTGCAACCCAGCGTGAGCACTATTTCCGGTACTTTTTTTCACTTGCTGCTGTTTTCTTTATGACCTACCTGCTGATTGCTTATGGCGGACCGCCATTGTCTTATAGCCCTTCCGCCGTTGCGATGGGTCGTAGTGCCTGAGATGATAGGTACAGATCGTGCCAGGTCCCAACTCCTATGCACCGTTGCCAGTGTCCGCATCGTGGAAGCGGGATTTTGAATGTCTTTTTGTTTTCTTTATCTTTTTTATTTTTTTCTTTATTTTAATTTTGCTTGTTGATTATCTTTCGTTGTTTGTGTCTGCAGCAGAGAGAAACATTAATGAAATTAAGAAAATTTTGAAAAAATCGAAATATAAACCACAACCAAATTTTTTGGAAGAATAAAAACAGAAGATAGGGAATTTGATAGTGAAAGTATGTCCCTTCACCAAGTGTGTATGACGGTGAGTGTCCTTGTATTGCCCATAACAGTTGTCTTTACAATATGTTTTCAGTACGTTCTTTTTCTTCTTGGATACAGAGTTGTTGAAATTATTGTCATTTTTCAGCTATTGTGTTGTCTGTTTACAGTGGGTCTTTATTTTCGTTAATGGTCGTGTCGGGATCAGTATCATCACCTGATTCCATGTCGGTTTCAGTGCTGTTTTCCACCCTCGGGTTTCCTTCCTGTCTATGCATATAAGCTCTTTGTCTCACTCGGACTTACTCTCTATAGGTCGCTTTGGATATATTGTCAGCGAGCGTGTTTAACATGGTTCATTGGTCTTCGTCTCTGAGAATGGTAAATATGGTCTCTTGAATGTTGTTGAAGTTTAAATGTAATATTCATCAATTTGCTTTGCTGCTCCTTGTGTTGGCCGTGTTTGCAGTTAAAATTGTTGGATGTGAGGTCTGCCAGTTATGCAAAACACCGTTTTTTCTCAGTACCCAAACATGTTTCGGCACAACTGTGCCATCATCCATGGGTTTGCGTTTCTATTTCTTCTGTAATGTGAACATTTTTCTTAAATGACTATAAAACTGTGTGGATGTTTAGTTCAAACAATTCATGCACACCAAATGTAAAGGTATTTACAAAAATAAACGATTTATTGTTTGAACTAAACATTCACATAATTTTATCCTGTTAATAATTGGACCATACCGTGGCTGGGATCGATATGTCTTTTAAGCTCTCCCGTACATCGGGAAAGAACTGGTGTAGCCTGCGGCCCTTATCACCTGCAGACGATGTCGGATGATGGAATGAGCACTGCCTAGTCAGATGCGCACGGGCCGAGGAATGTCTGCGATAGTCAGTCTGAAATTCCTGCGAATCGGTTCCTGCCTGAACATTGTCGTCTGCAGTCACTGTCTTCCTTCCCAATCATCAAGAGCCACGTCTGTGAGAACTTTGCCAAATTGTTGGCGCCTTTTCACTACAGCAGGACGCGACATTCCGTTTGGTCCACATAGCGCCAGAATTTCGCGCCGAATCAGTGTGCAATTTAGGCACTATTCCGCCCATTTCAGCTCTCCAGTACGTTCCCAGCTGCCGCGCCATTTACTCAAGGTGCACTTGTTATCCGTACTGAAGAAGAACCGTTTCTGCAGGAAAGTAGGTGCATGCACTGTCTTCCGACAATGTGCCTCTCTTGTTGCTGGGTGGTCTTAGCATGGGACACGTGTGACTTATTTTGTTGCATCTCTACATAGGATCACATGTATTCGGCTTCACACACGGAAATAGACTCTAAAAATAGCACTCACCACAAACGGGAAGCCGGCCGGAGTGGCCGTGCGGTTCTAGGCGCTACAGTCTGGAACCGAGCGACCGTTACGGTCGCAGGTTCGAATCCTGCCTCAGGCATGGATGTGTGTGATCTCCTTAGGTTAGTTAGGTTTAATTAGTTCTAAGTTCTAGGCGACTGATGACCTCAGAAGTTAAGTCGCATAGTGCTCAGAGCCATTTGACCCAAAAAACGGGAAAGGAATAACATGCCACGGTACCTTGGGATGTAACACTCTTTTCTTTGTGCACTGTTCAAAAAATGTTCAAATGTGTGTGAAATCTTATGGGACTTAACTGGTAAGGTCATCAGTCCATAAGCTTACACACTACTTAACCTAAATTATCATAAGGATAAACACGCACACCCATGCCCGAGGACTCGAACCTCCGCCGGGAGCAGCCGCACAGTCCATGACTGCAGCGCCCCACACCGCTGGGCTAATCCCGGGCGGCACACTCTTCCGAAGAAGCTATTTGATAATATAAACAGGTTGCTTGGATTAATAAAGTAAACAGCCAGTCTGTTGCCGGAAACTTATTTATTTAACGCTGATCTATGTTTCAATAATACTATGGGCATCTTCTTCAGAAGTACACGATGTTACTTGATCAAATTATTTTAAGCATGCTGCATGTATCACGTCTTATTAAGTAACGTAAACAAGTAACATGTGCTTGTATTTCTGAAGAAGGTACTCATAGTAGTACCGAAACCTAGATCAATATTAAATAGATAAGCTTCCGGTGACTGACTGGCTGTTTACTTTGTTAATCGAAGCTTACATACAGTTACTGCTAACAGCCATGTTCAAAACTGAAAAAAGCTTGTACTGTACACTTTTCCATTTCTCAACACCAGTCACTGCACACACTTTAAAAACCATACAAACTGATATGCTTGCCAGAAAAACTGAGTCGGCGTTCCTCAGCAATAAGAGAGATGGTGGGCTCACAAAGAGGATAAATTCATTGTCTAAAAGGCAGTAAGTTGTCACAGGAGAAGTCAACGATCCTGTTTTATTATTGTATAAACACAACAATCTAGGTCGCATTTCACTAACTGTTATGACAGGTTTCGACCAGGCCGTTTTTTGATTAATGTTAGAACAACATTAGTTATTTCTTGTCATCTAAACGATTTGTAGTAAGGTACAAGAAAACTAGTGGGGGTAGACACTGAAGCAGATTTGCCACTCAGTGCCTTGATAGTGGAATATTTACCGCAGAATGAGGAACTGAACAACGTGCAATTTCGTGTGCGTTGTAGCGTCTCATGTACGCAGGAGGTTGACAGGAATTGGGAAGTGCCTATAAGCTGGGATCATTAAGGTTCATAGTCCCTACCTGTATTGGTAGCGTCTTACCTAGTACTGGATCTCGGATTCGATTCCAGCCACTGTTACAATTTCGAATAATCAGCAGTGGCAGCGGAAGACTAACGTTTAAGTTGGCTTTCTGATTGACAGATTGATCGATTGCTTTTGAGGAGGGGACCAAACAGCGAGGTCATAAGTCCCATCGGAAAGGCGAAGGATCGGGAAGGAAGTCGGCCGTGCCCTTTCAAAGGAACCATCCTGACATTTTCCTGAAGCGATTTAGGGAAACACGGAAAACCTAAACCCGGATGGCCGGACGCAGGTTTGGACCGTCGTCCTCCTGAACGCGAGCCCAATGTGATGACCACTGCGCCACCTCGCTCGGTGGAAAGAAATTTGGAAATTTGTGGTAAGGTCTTATGGGACCAAACTTCTGAGGTCATCGGCCACTAAGCTTACACACTACTTAAACAATCTTTAACTTACGCTAAGGACAACACACACACCCGAGGAGCACTCAAACCTCCGACGGGGGGGAGGAGCCGAGCGAACCGTGACAAGACGCTCAAGACCAAGCGGCTACTACGTGCGGTAATTGTCTTTCTGCCAATGCCCTTGTGAGAGAGGGAAAAAGAGCAGGCAGAAGCTTGGGACACCCTCTTGTCCTTCGAGTGGGAACATGCTCCTGAAAGATGGAGGAATCTGTGGCATGAGGTTGCAGAAGGCAATGGAAACCAATGCTTTAAAGACACACAATTTGTATCGACAAGGCGGACAGCCTGTGTTTGACAAAGTGTCACGATGATCTCTCCATTGCTAAAACATTCTGGATTAGTTCCACATTCGGAATTATGAGTGAAGACTGCCAAAGAGGATGTGGCCATGGGGAAACGATTGGATAACCAGCAAACGGGTAAAATTCTACGAGTCGGAGAGTGCTTGTGAAAGCTAGAAAATTTAAAAAGGGAAGTGCAAAAGCTCAGTCTCCTCTGTAGTAACAAAACTAGTCACGGGAAAGCGGCCTAAGAGCAGTTAAAATCCTCAAGCCGAAAACCCCATCAGCCATCACTTTTTTCGCGACATAAAATTACAGGCATCGAAAAAGTATAATGTACAACTACATTTCCAACTGCTTCACGAGAAACTAGTCATCAATTCTAATATTGTAGTAAGGAAAGCAAATCTTTTCATGCAGCCACATACGTCATTTTCGAAATTATTACTGTTATTGATCATGCATTTTGTGATTTTGCCCTAGGTGTTACGTTCTCCTTTTAACATACTTACAGGAAGAAAAAATGTGATGCACAACTGTGCTGTGACGAAATTGGGTTATCATATATCTCTCAAAACAGAGAATGTTGGGCATCTTTCAGCAACGGAGAATTTTTAAAATAACGCTTTGTGACTGCCTCAGGAATTTTAAGCCCAGTAGAAATTCCTCTCTTCGAAATACATCCTCTTTCAACGTACGTAAAAGACATGACATTATTCAGGGACGCGAGAAGATACTCATTGTCAGTAAAAGAGTTTGACGCTTCTCAGTGGATGCTGGATCTCGCTTTTCTAACTGATCTGCCATGCAGAGGCAACAATAATCGTCTATATATGTGGTGTATATTTTTTCGTACATGTCCAAAAGCCAGACAACACACACACATTATACATTTGTGGTAAGGTGAGGACGCCCAATGATCTCTCCAGCGCAAATGCACACCTGCCCCGAACTTTTCAGGCCACGAGCGATGAGGATACTGGGCAAGGGGCACTACATTAGTAGCGTGTGGACAAGTTGAGAATTTGGGTTTGACCGGAGGCGTAGTAGGCTAAGCCGTGCAGCTGTGTTGACCACTGTGTGCGGATGGCACAGTTGTTACCGCAACTGCCTAGTAAGCGGTAGATCTGGCTTCGAATCGCGATCCAGCATAGACTTTCACTTACCCTCATTCATTTCATTCAGTGCCCACTCACAACCAATATCTCTAATTCCTGTGCGTCTTGACAGTAATTTTCTCTTGGAACCACCTGGTGTCGAGCACTCCGATAATTAATTCATGTTTGCATGTAAATATTTGCTGTTCAAAAATGGTTCAAATGGCTCTGAGCACTATGGGACTCAACTGCTGTGGTCATAAGTCCCCTAGAACTTAGAACTACTTAAACCTAACTAACCTAAGGATAGCACACAACACCCAGCCATCACGAGGCAGAGAAAATCCCTGACCCCGCCGGGAATCGAACCCGGAAACCCGGGCGTGGGAAGCGAGAACGCTACCGCACGACCACGAGATGCGGGCTAAATATTTGCTGTCGACAACGTGTTTTTCAGGAAGTGCATGTACGCACTTTGCAATCGACGGACTAAATATAAGTGGGAAAACGTCTGCTAAAGGAGTCACTGACCGAATATTTCGACATACTTTAGTCCTACTGTACTGTACGTTCTGAGTGAAAACTTAGACGTGGATTTAGTGACCCAAATCAGTTATAATTTGATATTAATGTTTCCACAATACCTTCAGCACTGGAAATTGGAAAGGCCTCTGCTGAAATACTGTTTCAGCTCATTGAACTTTATTGCAGTTGTATGGAGAATGGAGAGCTTTCGCATTGCAGAAAATTTGATAATATTCTGCGAGAATATCCTCGTGATTGTTTTCCTCAGCGGTTTAAAATAGTCAGCAGTGTGTTCAGAACGAAATAAATGTTGACAACGTCCTCTCAGTAATAAAATTAATGAACTTTTCTCACTTAAGTTCATGTGACTGGAGTAATCTGTATGGTGATCAGTAAATTCAGTCCAAGCATCGAGATGTAAACAAAGAAAGTTGAGTACGTAAAAAAAGTTTTCTCGTTTCCTTGTCAAAAAATTTAACTTCAGATTGTTAGTGTTTGCCGAAACATGTTTCTTGTTTTATCTATCACACAAGATTCTTCCAGTATTTGACACATAGGTGCTCAGTCAGCAGAGTTTGTGCCTTTTTGAAGTCCATACGACATGTATTTTGCAATTCTTTCTTGAATTATGAGCTACCTCCTTCCATTCCTCAACCACTAGTGTTCAGTTATTACAGCCCATCAGTATCACGGTACAAACATGTGCGTTTAGGAGCCTTTACCTGACTTGTAGATTATGGCTTTTGAGATTATTAATTGTCTCTATTTATTGAAGACACATTTTACTGTGCAATTCTAATTGCACTTCTTCTTTATTCTCCATTTCTCGTTGCGTCCCAAGTAAGAAAATGTGCGAACTTCGAGTGTACTGCCATTTACGTGTACCGGAGCGTTGACTTGCCCGCCCTCGTTTTGGACTCGTTTACTTCCCCATGGAATTCTTTTCGAGCTCCATACATTCTTTTTAAGATTGCATCTTCACTGTCAGTTAAGACAGCTGTGTTATGGGCTTATCTGTTCTTTCGCCATGTATTACTGCAGCTACTCCTAAATGTTCTCTGGTTTTCTTAAGTGTTTTCCCGTAGTATATATTAACCAGCAATCTGTGGGGCGGCTGGTTCAGTAGTAAAACAATGCTTCACTGTTTTTAGAAGAGCCTGAAAATTATTTCTGCGGTCAGCCAGAAACCGACGAAGGACATACTGACCATACCCTCCAGTCTGCAAATCCACATTCTTCTTGTGCTCACTTAAAGAAAATGTTCCTACTAGCTATTTACTCAGCAGGATCAGAACTATGATTATAAACAAAAGTTTTCAGTTATAACTGATTAATATATTCAATAAAAGTTGACAACCACCCACATAATAAAATTTCTGATAATAATGATAATAATGTCCCTATCATAAACGGGACTATTAGCAGTTAAAAGGAGACCTCTACGGTAATTTCTCATTAAAATGATCTATCGCACTGACTTCTAATCATCAGAGTTAATTGCTCGCCACAGAAGCGGAAAATAAACTCATCACTTGCCACACGCTTTTGTCAACATTACGGGCGGCACACAAACAGTTGCTTCCGTGAAATCTAAGCGATCCAGGACGGTGTACAGTCCTCGCGAGTTCACGTCCTACTTTTCCCGTAATCGCGCTTGGTGGCTACCTGGCTGTGACGTCATCTGAGGCAGAGCGTACGCCGGCGTTTGACTGACACGGACAGATTGATAGTTCAGTGCGAAGTGTCTCCTCACTGCCTCTCTGGCTGTATTTATCTACGGGCGCAGCAGACCGCCGAATGGAACATCTGTTGTCAACCGCTCGAGGTGCAGTCAGCAGCATCTAAATGGCTGCTCCCTAGGACACGTATTATTTAACGACTCTCTTGTGTATGAGTTTACAGTCTTCATTATTTTTATAGGGATGAAGTTAATTTGTCTTCAGTTGCTGAAAAAGTTTCAGTTCGTCTGCATTTAAATTTTGCCAGCTACAATTTTTAGAACGGAACCGACAGTAGAACATGATCTTGGACTGCTTGTTACGAGGGTCACTCCAAAGGAACTGCACACTATTTTTTTAATCCATCTTTTATTCTCCATGTTTGAAAGTTTTACGGTGTGTACATTCATCCTTTAGGAACAATATTTTCATTTCTCCACATAATTTCCATCCCTCTGAACTGCCTTACGCCATATTGGAACCAGCGGCTGTATATCCGCATTTTAAAATTCTGGCCACTGTTTGGCAGCTTGCACAAGGCAGTCATCATCTTCAAACCTTGTTCACGAAGAGAGTCTTTCAGTTTCCCAAATTGATAATAGTCACATGGAGCCAGGTCAGGACTGTAAGGCAGGTGTTTCACTGTTGTCCATTCGAGTTTTGTGATCGCTTCCATGGTTTTTTGACTGACATGTGGCCGTGCATTGTCGAGAAACAGCAAAACATCCTGCTTTTGCCGATGTGGTCGAACACGACTCAGTTGAACTTAAAGTTTCTTCAGCGTCGTCACATATGCATCAGAATTTATGGTGGTTTCACTTGGCATGATGTCTACAAGAAAGAGTCCTCCCGAATCGAAAAACACCGCAGCCATAACTTTTCCAGCAGAAGGTGTGGTTTTGAATTTTTTTTTTCTTGGGTGAATTTGCATGATGCCACTCCATTTATTGCCTCTTCATCTCTGATGAAAAATGATGGAGCCACGTTTATCTCCTGTAACAATTCCTCCAAGAAATTCGTCTCCACTATTCTCATACTGTTCCAAAAGTTTGCTGCATACCGTTTTTCTTGTTTCTTTGTGAGCTACTGTCAACATCCTGGAAACCCACCTAGCACAAACCTTTTTTATCGCCAACACTTTCAGTATTCTGCAAACACTTCCTTCCCCTATCCCAACGTAGCGTGACAATTCGTTCACTGTGATACGTCTGTCAGCAGTCACCGATTCGTTAACTCTCTGCACATCGTCTGGAGTGTGTGCAGTACGAGGCTTGCCGCTGCGACAATCCTCAATATTGCCGTGCCCGCTTTCATCACGTAACCTGCTTGCCCAACGACTAACTGTACTGCGGTCGACAGCAGCATCTCCGCACACCTTTTTCAATCTCTTGTGGATGTTTCCCACTGTCTCGTTTTCACACCACAGGAATTCTATGACAGCACGTTGCCTCTGATGAACGTCAAGTGTAGCAGCCATCTGCAAGACATGCTGTGACGGCGCCACACACGGGAACAGGTTGAACTAAGTTTGACAACAAGCGGGAAGGATGTATCTACACACTGTACAACTTTCACACATGCAGAATGAAAACTGCATTTTTACAAAAATAGTGTGCATTTCTTTTGGAGTGACCCTTGTATATTGATTGTTATTTACACGTAAGTCTTGAAACTTGGTTCAAATGTATTATTTCCTTAATGTAACCGAGTGCTGTAATTATAACCTTCTATCATAAATTCAAACGATACTTAATCTGTTATGGATAAAGACATTTCTGTTTCAAGTTTAGTTTTTAGTAAATTACTTGGCAACTATTGGGTTTAGCTTAATGGAGTCACATACTTAATGATTTTTTTATGAAACTGAAGCTACATAAGGATATTCATCTTTCTTTTCTAATATTTAGTGTCTTCAATTTTTCTTAAAAATACCGATTTTGACCAAAATATTGCTCCGGTCAAGTTGAGGCTCGTAACTTTTGACTGTGAGATACATTTGCACATTATGTTTAATTTTAGTCTTTCTAGTTTCGTTATTTAGCTCCATTTTTTTTCTTTAGGTAATATTTTTAGTGAAACATATTCATCTTACCCTCCTGATATTTAGTAATTTTAACATTAATCAACTGAAGCATACAATGACAAAGTTTGGAAAAGCTATTTTAATTTTTAATTTCGTTCATAGACTATGGCGCAAGGCTTTGTATGTTACGCACAGGCGCGTTATAATGACGTGGTGCTAGTAGCAGGAACTGGGTTAAGCCCCGGGACACACGCCCGCCACTGTATGTCTCATATGATACAGTCCTTGTTATGCGACATATCCGTCTGAACTAGAGAGTAAAAGAGATATTCACGTCACTGGAAGAAAAAATGATCAGCATTATCTTTTAATGAATCTAACGTTGGCTAAAAATGCGTGAAATATGCAGCTGTGAAACTCTTAGCCAATCTCCCCACGGGAGTAAAATATCCAATAGAAAGGAGAAGTGGTTTCAGATGTAGATTACAGTTGTTTCTTCTTACTTACGAACTTCTTCTGAATAGTACCACAGAGTTCTTAAATAGAAATAATTAGTTATATATACAAATACGCACACACAGAAGTACCCAGAAGTTGAAGAGGAAACGAAATTTCATGGATTGAGAGAGCATGTGATGTTATTCCAATTATTGCAAAATCAAGCCAAAGTTATTAAGAATTGCAAAATCAAGCCAAAGTTATTCAGAACTTGACAGTATATGCTCATCAGTATGATGTTGCACTCCCTCTGGACTGGATGCGTGCATTGTTTTGCTTAGGTAGGGTGCCGTAATGCCATTGTATTCTTTCCTCAGGCAAGATGGGCCACAACTGTTGTAAATGGTACTTTTAGTATCCTCAATACCAGCAGTGGGACGGGGTTGACATCCAACCTGATCCCACATAGGGGAAAGTCGGGAAAGAGTAGGCATATGGGGTAACGGGCGAGTTGTAGCGCCTTGAAAATATACTAAGTTCGGATTTGGCGTGGCCGCACGGGACGCTCGGCAAACCGGGGCTCGTCAGCGACCGCGTGGTGCTGAACATTAGCTGGAACTAGAGGGATAGCCCCAGCACGTGGTTCAGGCCATCTGCGTGGCTGGGAATTCCATGCTGACACTGTGTCGAGGACTGTGCTTTGTGCCGACGAAGGATATTTGTATGCCGGGGTGCCAAAGATGGCGGACTTTGTGAAACCATAATGGCAGACGTTTCACAGTTCATGTAGAAATTAATAATAGCCAGAGGAATCATGATACCTTAAAAAGAAAAATATTCATTACCATTATTTGCACAACGATTCTGATGGTGTAATCAGATTTTCAATATCTTTATTAGTTTAAAGTTTAGTATCTGACTGTAAATTATACAAGTAACATCCAGCAACGAATTTCCAAAATCTAAACGGTTCATCCGATTTTGTCGATCGACGTGTCTTTAGAAAACTATTAGTGTAAACCTAAATTGGTATGAATTACAGGCATGTAACTTGAATAGTACATGCGTTATTGGAGGTCAAAGTGTGGCCAATTATTCTTGATTGCGTCAGGCCATAAGTACTCCACAGTTACACAAAAAAACGGTAGCAGCATGCTTATAAATACATTTATTCATTTATGCCTTTGTTTATATCCTGAATATACTATTCATGAAGAAATTGGTCAAATATTTACTGTGTTTTAAAAAGCACAGAGGCATTAGGCTACTGGCCTACTTTTGTTTCTGTTCCTTTGATATATGTTTATTTAATCTGTTTATGTGTTTAATAATGTGTGTTAGAGCGCGTTTTCGGTCCAGCCGTAGGAATATTTATTTATTTTCAAGTTATTTAAATGTAAATCCAGTATTTTGTATGTGTTTCAATATGTTTGTGAGTGTGCATTGGCTTGAAGACATGGCGGGAGCGCTCTAGCCAATCACAGTTACCGAAGTCAATGGAGAGTCTGTATGGAAGTGGGGGAGGAGCATCGGGTGGCACAGGACGCGGGGGAGTGCTGGACAGGAAAGCGCGACGGACGGTCGCAGGAAATACTTGGATACTTGGAGAGTGCTGAGCAGTTTTCGCTTGGTCGCGGGAGATAAAAATATTTCGTAGTGCCGGCACTTGTGAGATTTCCGTGGCTTCTGCAGTGATGACATAGTATGCGTTCAGAAGTGAATATCTCGCGAGCTATGTAACTAATTATGTGAAGTAGGGATCTATGGTTTCCCTGTTATTCAACCTATATTTTATTTAATTGCTGGACCGTCGACACCAATAAGTGTTTCGCAGAAATATACCGCATTCTCAAAAGTGGTTCAAATGGTTCAAATGGCTCTGAGCACTATGGGACTTAACATCTGAGGTCATCAGTCCCCTAGAACTTAGAACTACTTAAACCTAACTAACCTAAGGACATCACACACATCCATGCCCGAGGCGGGATTCGAACCTACGATCGTACCAGTCGCGCGGTTCCAGATTGAAGCGCCTAGAACCGCATGGCCACCGCGGCCGGCGTTCTCAACAGTACTTCTGCTATTTTGCTCATCATTTAAAGTTGTTTAGATAGTACCTGCAGATTTTATTTAATTGCAATTGTTCATTAATAAATTTCTATCTTACATTCAAAACTGAGTTATAGGAACCTTCGACCAGTCGATTCATGTACATTCGTATTGTATACTGTAGACTCAGCAGTATTTGGCTTGTAATGCGGCAACTACGTATCCCAGGCCCTAGACAACGAAACCAGCCTAAACTTTTAATATTTCAACTCTGTGTGTGGGGGTACATAGCTGAGGCTCACATTTTTTATTCGAAAGCCCACACGCACTTAGTATTTAACCGCTCATATCTAGTAGATAATGAGGTTAAAACAACTTTTCTTATAACGAATTACTGCTGGTTGATTCAGGAACAACATATGTGCATTCTCCATGCCTCCTTTGGGAGCAATTATCAAACTTCATCGAGTCTTCCGTGGTATGCTCCTTGTACGGTTCACTACGCCCTGGGCTATTCAGAATATCAGACCCTCCTTGGATTTGGACCTGGTTGTTCAGTGAAGTCCACATTAGCCACAGAGATTCTACGTTGTTCGTTACTGGTTTTTGTCTATTCATGGTTTCGTTTTAGCTTCTTTTCACAACAATATATTTTTATGCGGAGATCCAGAAAGAATCTCGTAATTTGTTGCCATTTTTTTCTTTGCTGTGGGTCGATCATATTTTAGCAGTGGATAAACACTAGACAGGTCTACATCTGTAAGTACATCAGCACTCTGAGCTTCATTTGTGTCATGTTCTTAGTTTTTTTCCTGCTGACTGCACAGACAAATCACCTCTCACTGAGGAGCAGCATTTGTCCGTGGGCTTCTGTTGAACTCCTTTGCCTTCTTCCGTTGTTGGAAATTCGGCCCTCTAAGTGATTTCTGATGGAGCAAAGTCTTCTGCTGTGAAGACATCAGGAGTGGACGGGAATTTTCTCGATGACTCAAAGGATTTTCCAGCTGTTGGGACTGCGGCTACTCTACAATATGCACCTCGAATCAGACACTCACATCTGCATGCCTGTTGCGTCTTCCAGGATTAGTAACTGATAGAAACAAAGAGGGAGGGAGGGGGGTGGTGGGGAGACGTCAATAGTTCATGCGTAGTCTTAACCGCAATCTTACAGCGTACTCTTAATCAACGCGCCACGCAGTTCAAAAAAACGTAACAAATCGCAGTCACTGCTTGGTTCCTCTGTTTGCCGTGCCTTGGTTTCTTCCCCAGAGAACGGTGATTCTCTTAGCAAATAATTTTATTTTCTAGTGCTTACCTAGATAGACGAATGAGAAAATTGGTAGAAGCCGACCTCGGGGAAGATCAGTTTGGATTCCGTAGAAATGTTGGAACACGTGAGGCAATACTGACCCTAAGACTTATCTTAGAAAATAGATTAAGGACAGGCAAACCTACGTTTCTAGCATTTGTAGACTTAGAGAAAGCTTTCGAAAATGTTGACTGGAATACTCTCTTTCAAATTCTGAAGGTGGCAGGGGTAAAATACAGGGAGCGAAAGGCTATTTACAATTTGTATAGAAACGAGATGGCAGTTATAAGAGTCGAGGGGCATGAAAGGGAAGCAGTGGTTGGGAAGGAAGTGAGACAGAAGGGAGTGAGACAGGGTTGTAGCCTATACCTGATGTTATTCAATCTGTATATTGAGCAAGCAGTAAAGAAAACAAAAGAAAAATTCGGAGTAGGAATTAAAGTTCATGGAGGAGAAATAAAAGCTTTAAGGTTCGCCGATGACATTGTAATTCTGTCAGAGACAGCAAAGGACCTGGAAGAGCAGCTGAACGGAATGGAGAGTGTCTTGAAAGGAAGATATAAGATGAACATCAACAAAAGCAAAACGAGGATAATGGAATTCAGTCGAATTAAGTCGGGTGTTGCTGAGGGAATTAGATTAGGAAATGAGACACTTAAAGTAGTAAAGGAGTTTCGCTATTTGGGGAGTAAAATAACTGATGATGGTCGAAGTAGAGCGGATATAAAATGTAGACTGGCAATGCCAAGGAAAGCATTTCTGAAGAAATTTGTTAGCATATAGTACAGATTTAAGTGCGAGGAAGCCGTTTCTGGAAGTATTTGTATGGAGTGTTGCCATGTATGGAAGTGAAACATGGACGATAAATAGTTTAGACAAGAAGAGAATAGAAGCTTTCGAAATGTGGTGCTACAGAAGAATGATTAGATGGGTAGATCACATAATTAATGAGGAGAATTGGAGAGAAGAGAAATTTGTAGCACAACTTGACTAGAAGAAGGGATCGGTTGGTAGGGCATATTCTGAGGCATCAAGGGATCACCAATTTAGTATTGGAGGGCAGCGTGGAGGGTAAAAATCGTAGAGGGAGACCAAGAGATGAATACAGTAAACAGATTCAGAAGGATGTAGGTTGCAGTCGGTACTGGGAGACGAAGAAGCTTGCACAGGATAGAGTAGCATGGAGAGCTACATCAAACCATTCTCTGGACTGAAGACCACAACAAAAACAACTTAGGTAGTGTTTACTGTTTATGATATACAACTTAAAAGGTTACATAATTCGAAACAAAAACTTATATTTACTTGCTAGAACAAACAAATCTGGCAGAGCTCTTCAAGATTACATGCGATAGCATCGCTATAGAAGCAACAACTGAATGTAGTTTTTCGTTGTCTTCACTGTTGCCTATGTAGAGAAAATGTCACTGCGAATTGTTACCAGATGCGTAGTCTTTCCCGACCTTACCCTATGGTCTATAGGGAACAGATCTGGGTATCTTTTTGATCACGAGAGTACCTCGACTTCACGCAGACCGTTGTTGGAGACATCTACCATTTGTGGTAAGAGAAGTAACACTGAATACGCAGGATTTTCGTTGCGCCACCAGAGTACCCTCAGTCACTAGCTGCCGTTGTAATGTTCTTAAAAAAGTTCTTCTTTGTATTTTATTACATGAATGCCTTAACTGGCTGGAGTTACCGTGTAGCGTGTTGTAACTGCAAGCAGTGTACTTTGTGTTACTGTTAGAAAAAACCTTAAACAAACTGATTGGGCAATGCAATTCCCAATACCAATAAAGAAATACAGTCACTGCAAAATACATTCAGGCCCTTAGGCACTGAATCGTCTGGCGTTGTTCAAAACTGGTAACTTTGGTCCCTGTGCTCATAACAGGTAAATAAAGTTGTGTTACCTCTAAAGCACCAACGGTGGATCGCGATATATTCTGGTCTCTCATGAAGAAGGAAAAATATACTAGCTACAGGCTCAGCGGTGTGCAATGCTGGCAGTATTACTTTGAAATGTACATGAAATTCCTTTGGCTGATAAATGAAAACATTTAAGAAAAATTGAATGTCTTTGAAAAATATACGACCTGGACAGGGGAGTGTTAATGAATTAGGTGAATTACTAACACTGGCCTTTTCAACAGTGAAATTGTATTCGAAGTTGAGCTTGGCCTTCCAAAACATCTGACATTTGAAATTACATTACCCAGAAAAATTACATCGTTTTTACTAACTGAGTCATAAACAATGAGATTTATACAAGTATTATCTAACGTCCCTAAAAAAGCATAAAGACGAATCTTCAGATTGCGTAGATCCATGTTAACAAATCTTAGAAACATCACAAAAGGGAAATATCTAAGTAGCCTTTCATTAAATCTGTTTACGTGGATTCTGAGATTACTCAACATTTGCCAATTATCAGCCAACTCTTGTACACTAACGCGCTGGCAAAACGAGAGTACCTTGCTTGGGAGAAGACTTCTGCTTCCACATTTGTATTTTCAGTAACATACATCCTCGGAATTCCTCCATTATAATCCAACATTTGGTGGTTTCACAGAGCACACCACAAAAACTACATACTGCATCCTCTTTCGCTCACAGACAGCTACCCTCCACTGTGCACCAAGCACTCTCGTACTCCTAAAGCGCAATCTCAGATCAGAAGCAGTATCTTTGGCTCTGCGGTCATGCACAGTCAGCGATCCGCTTTATAGAGCCCGTCAAGGACTTACATCATTAATAATATGTTTAATTTTAGTTTACATTAGTATCATAGTTTACATTAGTATCATTACAATATTCGAGTGTCACATAAAAGTGTACTCCAAAGACTCATTTCACCGTGACCTGAAGTCATACCTTACGACTCCGTTCACCAGGTGACGCCTGAAGTAACACCGCTGTGCGTCCAAAAACATTGGCAGTCTGGGACTTCTCCCCAGGTGGCCGCCGTTTCCTGACGATGGTCGTCCGGGGTAGGGCAGAACCGCGATTCGTAGCTGAGCAGATCGACGCCACCCCAAACGCAGCCGTTTGTGTTGGGGTCTTAACGGCAGCCTACACATGTTACTGTAATTTTTTATTCCGTCTGCTGAGAGTGTAAAAACATAGAATATTGCTGGAAATCGGTTGCTTACTACTGGATGGCAAGGGCAGGTGTGATGGGATTACGAAGTGCCTGATACACAATATGACGGTCCCCTCTCGTGTTGGTCAGACGTGGTCCACCGGAACTTTGACGACGAGATGACTGCCCTCATGTTCCCGTACTGTCTAAAATAGGTCAACTTATCGTATATTTAAAAAATGCAACACCTGAAAGTAACAGAAACCTGAACGAAAACGTCTCCTAGAAAGTATTCGGAATACAAAGGAGAGAAGTCTTTCAAAAACATTCTTCAGATTTTTTCTTAAGCTTAAAATTTTTACTTCCTACTCCATTCCCTTAACTAGCAAAAGAAGAAACTTGATTCATGTGTGCATTTCTTAAGCACTTGACACGTTCAACATCACAACTGTTACCGTGATATTGATCAATCGAACAAGTAACTAACTAACGAATTAACTAACTACAGTCTCGTGAAATCGGAAGAATGTTTTTGAAACCCTTCTCGTGACTTCAAGAAGGGGACTGGTTTTGGCGTTGGCCAGAAATGTCAAGGAAGCTCATGGGGTATCATGTGCGCTGCAGTTACGAGCCGCCCGTTGCGGCAGTGTCCGGAATCGCCAATATGGAAAGGGCGGCGTGGCCGGCTGCGCAATCAAAGGCGGAGGCCGCTTACCCCATGAGGGAGTTCAGTACAGATAGTGGTCCAGGAAGAACATTTGTGTTCGTCAAGCCTGGTGTCTGGACTTACAGTATTCGCTCTGGCTCTGCTCGTGTTCATACACTACTGGTCATTTAAATTGCTACAGAGGCAAAATTTAACCGACAGGAAGAAGATGCTGTGATATGCAAATGATTAGCTTTTCAGAGCATTCACACAAGGTTGGCACCTACAAAGTTCTGACACGAGGAAAGTTTCCAAGCGATATCTCATGCACAAACAGCAGTTGACCGGCGTTGCCTGGTGAAAAGTTGTTGTGATGCCTCGTGTAAGGACGAGAAATGCGTACCATCATGTTTCCGACTTTGATAAAGGTCGGATTGTAGCATATCGCGATTGCGGTTTATCGTATCGCGACATTGCTGCTCGCGTTGGACGAGATCCAATGACTGTTAGTAGAATATGGAATCGGTGGGTTCAGGAGGGTAACACGGAACGCCGTGCTGGATCCCAACGGCCTCGTATCACTAGCAGTCGAGATGACAGGCATCTTATCCGCATGGCTGTAACGGATAGTGCAGCCACGTCTCGACCCCTGAGTCAACAGATGGGGACGTTTGCAAGACAACAACCATCTGCACGAACAGTTCGACGACGTTTAGAGCAGCATGGACTATCAGCTCGGAGACCACGGCTGCGGTTACCCTTGACGCTGCATCTCTGACAGGAGCGCCTGCGATGGTGTACTCAACGACGAACTTGGGTGCACGAATGGCCAACGTGATTTTTTCTGATGAATCCAGGTTCTGTTTAATGCATCGTGATGGTCGGACCCGTGTTTGGCGACATCGCGGTGAACGCACATTGGAAACGTGTTTTCGTCATCGCCATACTGGTGTATCACCCGGCGTGAAGTTATGGTGTGCCATTGGTTACACGTCCCGATCACCTCTTGTTCGCATTGACGGCACTTTTAAGTGGACGTTACATTTCAGATCTGTTACGACCCGTGGCTCTACCCTTCATTCGATCCCTGCGAAACCCTACATTTCAGCAGGATAACGCACGACCGCATGTTGCAGGTCCTGTACGGGTCTTTTGGATACAGAAAATGTTTTACTGCTGCCCTGGCCATCACATTCTAGAAATCTCTCACCAATTGAAAACATCTGGTCAATGGTGGCCGAGCAACTGGCTCGTCACAATACGCCAGTCACTACTGTTGATGAACTGTGGTATCGTGTTGAAGCTGCATGGGCAGCTGTACCTGTACACGTCATCCAAACTCTGACTCAATGCCCAGGCGTATCAAGGCCGTTATTACCGCCAGGGGTGGTCGTTATGGGTACTGATTTCTCAGGATCTATGCATCCGAATTGCGTGAAAATGTAATTATATGTTAGTTCTAGTATAATTTGTCCAATGAATACCCGTTTATCATCTGCATTTCTTCTTGGTGTAACAATTGAGCTGTGAACCTCCCTCCATGGGATTTTGCAAATCAGGAGCAGTTTCACTCATTCAAGTCATTATCTAATTCTTGCTCTGATGAGCAATTAAAGAGTGTAGTCATTCACGCCTTGCTTTGTTCCATTGTTTCCCGACCGAGTTCCATAAGTCTTTCAAACTTCCAATTAGCTATCTCCACGTTGGCTGACTGGACAGAAGTTCTCCAGTCTGGAGTGTCATGGAGCATCCACACCGCTTGCTGAACGCGACGCACTATCACATGCGAATTCCCGACACATCTGCATACTGCGTGATTCGATCAGCCGGCCAAAAGGAGACTCACAGTGAGGCCTCTTCCAAATTTTTTCAGTTGCTTACAGTGTTGTCTCACACGACTCCGTGCCGCATCCTTCATACCGATTATTCAACACCTCACACACTTCACCCCCTTGTACGAGGTCTACTCAAAAATTCCGGAACATTCGTAATGTCGCGCCAGTGGTGCGTTGGAGCGAAATGCGATTGGCATCCCTGCACACGCCTGCGTTTAATGATTAACTGCCTGTAGTTTCATTGCAGCATGTCTGTTAGTTATGCTCAGAGCAACGAGTCTGCATTAAATTTTGCATGAAGGTCAACAAAACCCTTACAGAGACACACCAAATGATGCAGGAAGCCTACGGTGACGAGTGCTTAAGATCTACTCGGTGTTATGGCAGAAGTTAGAGATGGCCTTCGTTCAGGACCCCCTTCGACGTCTGCCGGCAACGCTTATGTCAGGAACGTCAACGAAATTGTGTGTGTCAGCTACAGACTGCTTGTCGCAGAGATTGAAGAAGAATGTTCATATCAGTTCGATCATTTAATGAAATCATGAAAAGCACTTTGGAATGCATCGTGTTGCCGCCAAGTTCGTCCCACGACTCATGAGTGAAGACCAGAAAGACCTTCGCGTCATAATCAGTCAAGAGCTTTTGGATCTCGCAAGCGAGAATGAGATGTTGCAGAAGAGAATCATATATGATGATGAAGACGTGGGTCTACGGTTATGATGTTGAGACCAAGTTCAGTCTTCACAATTGGTCGGGGAAGGCTCTCCAGGATCAAAAGTAAACTCGTCACGTCAGCTCAAATATCAGGGCCATGGTGATAGTTTCCTTTGCCACAGGGACAAACTGTTAATCGATGGTTGCGACGCCTGCGAGAAAATGTGAGAAGGAAACGGCCTGAAATGTGGCGAGACAATCCATGGTTCTCACATCACGATAATGCAACCGTGTAGGCGTAGGTATAAATGAAAAAAGCAGGTAAGTCGACATGCAGTGTTTCAGACAAATCCGATATGTGACGAAACCGAACTGCGGACCCATTGGACATATTTCACTGTGCCACTTACATGCAGTTACCATTGTTATCAAAGTGGTTATCGCCAAGAGTAAACGTCTATCGTTTTCATTTCAGTTCTTGCTCTAAGGAGGAGAGGCAGGCTGCTATCTTATTGATGTACAGAAAATCTAATATATATCAATACTTAAATACACAGCTCTAAAAATAAAAAAAATAAAAAAATGGCTCAAATGGCTCTGAGCACTATGGGACTTAACTTCTGAGGTCATCAGTTCCCTAGAACTTAGAACTACTTAAACATAACTAACCTAAGGACATCACACACATCCATGCCCGAGGCATGATTCGAACCCGCGACCGTAGCGGTCTCGCGGTTCTAGACTGTAGTGCGTAGAACCGCTCGGCCACCCCGGCCGGCCAGCTCTAAAACTGGTAGTATATTTACAATGTGCAGCCGATATTTTTATAGGCCGGTACGCCGCTACTACTTCTCTCGGTATATCGAAAATTATTTTCGATTTATTTTATCGGTAATGATATTTTCTAAAATATCGATATATCCAATTCATGAAATTTTTAAAAAAATATCAACAGTCCTATTATACTCACATCCGACAATACTTTGTGG
This sequence comes from Schistocerca piceifrons, assembly GCF_021461385.2. Taxonomy (NCBI): domain Eukaryota; kingdom Metazoa; phylum Arthropoda; class Insecta; order Orthoptera; family Acrididae; genus Schistocerca; species Schistocerca piceifrons. Next base: position 1,163,571,299 of record NC_060138.1, read on the forward strand.
TTGATTCACTTTCTCTGTCTGGTTGTGTATTTAGTGGTAGTGCACATGCCTGCTGAATTCTTTTCCGAATATGTGCTCTTTGTGTTCATCGCTCACTAATAACATCCGCCACATTTTCGTAAAAGTTCCATGCTAGTTGTCGATCGCTTTAGTTTATTTCTGCTTTCTTCAGTACATCAAACATTTTCCCCTTCCACATTATCAAAGTCTTCCAGTACTTCTTTGAAAGTTACGTACGAGGTGTGTTCAAAACGTATCGGGAGTTTTCATTTTATTTATTCGTCTACATTAATGTTATCTCCTTAAACTTTAAATATTATACTCCGATGCCAACGCTTCTTCCAATCCCCAAAACACTTCTGGGACTCGAGTGTTTAGCTCTTTCAGAAATTCGCTTTTAATCTCATCCATGTTTCTAAAACGAAGAACTTTGTGTTTGGAGACAGCAAACATTCAAGAACAGGCGATAAAGTGTGGTATGGTCATGGAAGAACCGCGATTTGCTTAGCCACAAATCTGGGCGTCTTTCTTCGGACTGCTTCCCACAAACGGCGTTAAACTTGTAGGTAGCATCCCTTGCTGATCTTTTAACCTTCTCCGCAAGTTATAATGATTCACCGTGCCGTTAAAATCGAAGAAAACATTGAGCAAAATCTTCACAGTCGACAGCACTTGCCGAGCTTTTTTCGGCTTTGGCGATCCTGGATACTCCCACTGGGGCGACTGAGTCTTAATTTCGACACCCATGTTCCGTCACTTGTTATGATACGTCTCACTAGTTTTGCATCGTTGTTGGCTCAGTTAGCGACTCCTGAGCAACTTCCGTTTGCCGCTCTTTTTGCACGAAATTCAACACCTTTGGCATAAATTCTTCTGTCACACGTTTCATATCCAAAGCACCCAAAAAGATTTTATGGCATGAACCAGTTGATATGTCAACATCATCAACAACGTCTCTGATTGTGATCATTCATAATCATTTCTTTTGCTTGTTCCCACGTTTACATCGGTTACTGACGTGCTGGGGTGTCCAGAAGACATCCTTGAGCGTCCAATATGCCCACATGAAACTATTTTAGGTATAAATACAAGAATTTCGAGAACATCTACCTGTAACCTTCGTGTCTCACGTGAGTGTATGTTGTTGTTAGAGTTGAAACATTGCTTTAAAACGTACAGCAAAATTTTTCGAATATGAGCTATGCTATAATGAATTTTGTTTGATCAGAACAGGTTCAGATACACATAACAGTACTGTAGAATGGTTTGTAACTACGGTCCTATATTAATGTGTATCGTTACTCTTCCATATCCATTTGAGGATTTATTTTGTATTTAGATTTGAATGTATATTACGCTCTAAATTTAAAGCATGCCATAAGAAAACACTGGAAATTTGGTTTATAAGTTAGTGTAACGACAGTTTAAAACTCGTATAGTTGAGACGCACATGTAAATGGCTTTTGAACGCAAAATAAAAGCGACAGGGCCTCAGCGGCAACGTGTCCCTATCAATGTAATTTAAATTACGAGCCCTCTAACTAAATCGCTTTAGGGGTACGAATTCCAATAATTGCGCTTCAGTTATTTACGGCCTGAAAACGATCCCCTGGGCCTAAGGGCATCACCCAACTTTCTGGGTCGGCAGCTGTGCACATCGAATCTAAACCGGTACGTAATCACTTCCCACATCAGTAAATCGGTCATTAATGTCAAAAGCCGTAAAATTTTTCACAGCAACACACAGTTTTCAAGTGAGACCATGAGCCATTTAACTTGTTTTAAGATCTCAGAAAAAAATGAAGTATTTCCACTGCTATAAAAAGCAATCATCAACAATCTTGTTCGACTGAATTAATATTCGTCATAATGCACAAGAAAGCTTCATTCCTTTGTTAAGACGATCCTCAGTTAGTATGTCAACAAATAAACATTCGAACATGACTTTGCACACGGTTTTCAGGTAGGGGGACGGGGTGGAGGTGCTGTAAAGTGATTCTCGTGTACCACCTCAAATGTTGACGTACGCTTTATTCTTCTGTTCATCTTCTTATCATCATTATACTCTGCCACTAATCTGTTATGCGATTTCCACTCGTCAGGTCTTCCGATCTGAGTTTCCGTTAATTTAAATAGTAGCAGTACGAAAAGAAAGAACTGTTCTACTACGTAATCCCATTACTTTTTCTTTTGTTACGTTCTGTAACGTATCAGTCTAGAAACTGGAACGTCCGTTTCCAAGAAAGCCAGCTTGCGTGATTCTGTGGTAATTCTGATCAACAGAAGTGGTCCAGATATTATTCGAGACAGTCGTCAATTAACAGATGTTCTCCATTCTACAGCTTTCTCTATGTGGCTACCATCGTATAACACTTTAACAGAAAGATGGCATATGTAAAGTAACAGAAATTTGTAATACCCTGTTAACACCATTCCACCGTTATTAAAATAACTGTTTTCGTATTTCAGTGGAATCGAGATTACTTCGGTAGAACAGTATAGTAATACCATTGCAATTAAATGTAGTGTTCGTAGATATACAAATAACGTTCAAGTGTTCTTGCCAGAATGAGAATAACTTTCTTAACTTGTTAGTAGAACGCTGTACGGTTCATGACAAATTTCGATCTACACTATGTGATAAAAAGTATCCGGACACCCAAAAAACATACGTTTTTCATATTAGGTGCATTGTGCTGCCACCTACTGCCAAATACTCCATATCAGCGACCTCAGTAGTCATATACATGGTGAGAGAGCAGAATGGGGCGCTCCGCGGAACTCGAGGACTTCGAACGTGGTCAGGTGACTGGTGTCACTTGTGTCATACGTTTCTACGCGAGATTTCCACACTCCTAAAAATCCATGGGTCCACTGTTTCCCATGTTATAATGAAGTGGAAACGTGAATGGACACATACAACACAAAAGCGTACAGGTCGACTTCGTCTGTTGACTGACAGAGACCACCGACAGTTGAAGAGGGTCGTAATGTGTAATAGGCAGACATCTATCCAGACCATCACACAGGAATTCCAAACTACATCAGGATCCACTGCAAGTACTATGACAGTTAGGCGAGAGGTGAGAAAACTTGGATCTCATGTTCGAGCGGCTGCTCATATGCCACACATCACTCGAGTAAATGCCGAACGATCCCTGACTTGGTGTAAGGGGGTAAACATTGGACGGTTGAACAGTGGAAATAACTTTGTGTAGAGTTACGAATCACGGTACACAATGTGGCGATCCGATGAGAGAGTGTGGGTGTGACGAATGCCCGGTGAACGTCATCTGCCAGCGTGTATAGTGCCAACAGTAAAATTCGGACGCGGTGGTGCTATGGTGTGCTTGCAACCCTTGCTGTTTTGCGTGGCACTATCGCAGCACACTCTGACGTTTTAAGCACTTAGAGCTTCCCACTGTTGAAGAGCAATTCCAGGATGGCCATTACATCTTTCAATACGATCGAGAACGTGTTCATAATGCACGGCCTATGGCGGAGTGGTTACACGATAATAACATCGCTGTAATGGACTAGCCTGCACAGAGTGCTGACCTACTATAGAGCATCTTTGGGATGTTTTTGAACGCCAACTTTGTACCAGGCGTCACCGATCGGCATCGATACCTCTCCACATTGCAGCACTCCGTGAAGAATGGGCTGCCATTCCCCAAGAAACCTTTCAGTACCTGATAGAATATATGATTGCGAGAGTGGAACCTGTTATCAAGTCTATGGGTGGGCTAATACCATACTGAATTCCAACATTACCAATGGAGGGCGCCAAAACTTGTAAGTCATTTTCAGCCAGGGGTCTGGATACTTTTGATCACATAGTGTATGTATAAGCGGCAGAGCACTGAAAAAGAGATGAATGGAAAAATATAAGTTAATTGTTTAGTATTTCGAAATTAATCGCCATAATTGTTAATATTTTTATCCCATTGTGAGATAAGACGGTCAATGACTTCATGGAAAAATGTTTGCAGTTGACTTCGGAAGCATGATTGTACCCAGCGTTCGCCTCTTCTTCTGAAGCAAATCGGCGGTCACGAATGTCTTTCTCCAGGGCTCCGAAATTACGGCAGTCTCTTGGGGAGATAACGGGACTGTATGGGGACTGAGTCAGGGTTTCCCAACGAAACTACTGTAGCGTAGTCGTAACAAGCTGCCAAAAAAATGACCGCCCGCCATGGTGCCAAAGTTGTTTCAACTTTCTGCAGAAGTTTCACTGGGAAGCTCTTAAAATACACCCCCATCCCACTCCTCCTCTCCACAGTCCCAATCTTTCCACATGCGACTGCCATACTCTTAGGTCCTTGAATAAGGACATTGAGAGCCATCGCTTTGCTTCGTACGAAGAGGTGCAAGCCTGGGTACAATCATGGTTCCGTAGGCAACCGTAGACATTTTTCCATGAAGGTACCGACCATCTTGTTTCACAGTGGGATAGATGTGTTAAAAGTTGTAAGTATTGCGTTTGAAATAATAAACAGTTCAGTTACTTTTTTCCACCACTCTCATTTTCTTTCGACTGTCCCCTATACACTGAGGATACCGATACTTGGGATACCGATATGCTCATACACAAATGTCGGTAGTATCACGTAGAAAAGGTGTAAAATGGTGGTGCGTTGGTGGAGCTACCATTTCCATTAAGGTGATGCATGCAAAAACTTCAAGACACGGTTGTGTCAGCACGAAGGGAATTAACATACTTCTAACGCGGAATAGTAGCTGGAGGTTGACGTATGGGACATTCCATTTGGGACATCGTTAGGAAATTCAGTATTCCGAGATCCATATTATCCAGCGTGTGCCGTGAATGCCATATTTCAGGCACTATCTCTCACCCACGGACAACGCAGCTTCCGACGGCCTTCACTTAACCGAGAGCAGGAGGGCTTGCGTAGAGTTGTCAGTGCTGACAGACAAGCAACACTGCGTGCAATAACTGCAGTAATCAATGTTGGACGTACCAGGAACTTATCTGTTAGGACAGTGCGGCGAAATATGGCGTTAGTGGATTAAGGCCTTTGCTAACAGCACGACATCCCCTGCGGGGCCCTTCCTGTTATGTCGGTTGGACCCTAGACGACTGAAGAACCGTAGCCTGGTCAGATGAGTCTCGATTTCAGTTGGTAAGAGCTGATGGTAGGGTAGGAGAGAGAGAGAGAGAGAGAGAGAGAGAGAGAGAGAGAGAGAGAGAGAGGGAGAGAGGAGGAAGTGGATGTAAGACACTGTGCAACAACCTAGTGGTGGCTCCATAATGGCATGGGCTGTGTGTGCATGGAATAGATTGGATCCTGTGGTCCAACTGTACCGATCATTGGCTGGAAATAGTTATGCTCTGCTAACTGGAACCAATTTGCATTCATAGATGCTCTTCGTGTAACAGAGGGGCTGCAGTTGTTCGCAATTGGTTTAATGAACATTCTGGACAATTTGAGCGAATGGTTTGGCCATCCAGATCTTCAGAAATGCATCCCATCGAACATTTACAGGACACAGTCGGGAGGTCACTCCGTGCACAAAATACTGCACCGGCAATACTTGCGCAGTTTCGGACAGCTGTAGATATAGTACGTCTGAATATTCCTACAAGGGGCCATTTGTTGGGTCCGTGCCAAGTTGAGTTGCTCCAAGATACCAGGCAAAAAGAAGTCCGACGCCGTATGAGCAAATATCCCATGGCTTTTGTCACCTCAGTGTACAAGAAAATAAGCTCCAGTTCCAAGGAGATAAAAATAGTGGATAATTTGGTTTAGTGCTAATTTGTAGTTAAATTGAAATACCGAATTTTAGAGGTCTAACATATTACTGTTTGGTTCTCCAAGCGGTTTCTGCTAACGTAAGAGAATCGAGAACAAGCTGTGATTTTCCGGCCTCTGTGGCCGAGCGGTTCTAGGCGCTTTAGTCTGGCACCGCGCGACCGCTACGGTCGCAGGTTCGCATCCTGCCTCGGGCGTGGATGTGTGTGATGTCCTTAGGTTAGTTAGGTTTAAGTAGTTCCAAGTTCTAGGGAACTGATGACCTCAGATGTTAAATTCCATAGTGTACAGAGTCATTTAAACCAAGCTGTCACTTGATTGATGTCACATACGTAGGTAAACAGTTCTACAAATCTTACATCTTCCAAATAAAAATTCTCATTTGTCATTTTATTTGACGTGGATCTTAATTTCGTGTTTCATGTCTATAGGCAACTTGACTGTATTAATGATGTAAGAATTAGGTTGAAGGGACGACACGGCTGTTACAGACAGAAGGAAACGGACGATACACTTTTTAAAGAAATCCTCTCAGATATTCCTTAAGTGATTTACGCTAAGTCACCCACGGAAAAGTTTATATTGGTGGTTGAACGAGGAATTGAAATGCAGTCCTCGTGATTTCTTGTCCAGTGTGGAAACCTTCTGAAGCCACTGATACGTGATTAGACCCCATAAAAGCTACAAAATTTCGGGGGAGTTGATACCTACATTTCACCTAGTGTTCAAAATAATCTCAGATTTTTTCTGTGGGATTAAGTGCCAGTGAATAGTCAGTCCAATTGAGGTGCGATAGGATGCTTGTGTGATTTCAACCAACCTTTGCTACACATACTACTTATTGTCTGGAAAGATGTAATGCGTTTGTAAGAACCACTTAGCTCCCATAGAAGGGGGGAGGGGGGGGAGGTGATAACGGTAACACCTGACTTCTCGGCTGATCTGCAAGAGTAACATGTTGTGCAGGTGGTGTCACAATGAGTTTCATGTGGCACATGACTCGACAGGCATAACTGAACAGTGAGAGGGTGTTAGGAGAAGGTAGATAGAAAGAGTGGGGAGGAGGAGATCGACAGAGGGGGAAGGAGAAAATGGACAGTAAAAGGGGAGCGGGAGTAATCAGGGAGATGGAGAGAAAGAGAGAGAGAGAGAGAGAGAGAGAGAGAGAGGAGGAAGTGGATAGATGGAGGAAGAAGGAGGAGATGGACTAATAAAAGATTGGAATAAATAAGTAACCCACCACCTACTAGTTTATCAGCTAGTACTGAGATAAACATTCTGGTAACCTGAATGAGTAGTCCCTAAGCTGGTCGGTGTGACCGAGCGGTCCTAGGCACTATCGTCTGGAACACCGAGACCGCTAGGGTGGCAGGTCCGAATCCTGCCTCGGGCATGGATGTTTGTGATGTCCTTAGGTTAGTTAGGTTTAACTAGTTCAAAATTCTAGGGGACTGATGACCTCAGACGTTAAATCCCATAGTGCTCAGAGCCAGTAGTCCTCAGTCGTGCTACGAAAAACACCCCCAAAACATCACCGAATCATCTCCAACCTGAGGTACACCCCTCACACACTACGCGTTCAATGTCACATTTGGCTGTCGGTGCACTTGACACCAGTACCACTAAAAAAAAGGGTGGGGAGGGGGGGGGGGGAAATGATGACTGGAAAGATTACAATCCACGCCTCTAGTGCTCAGTTTCGGAGTTGTTAGGCAACTGAAGACATGCAGCATTATAGGCAGCTTTGAGTAATGGAGTTTTTCGAGGTTCCCATCTCCAAATGTACGTTGCAGGCATTTATTTCACAATCTTTACTCGAAAGGCGATTATAGCAGCATTTCCTATTCGGAATGAAGTCGATTTTCATACATGAGTCCTGCCTTTTGGAACCGAAACCCGCAGCTTAGGAGCTTCTTACGAGCACTTCTCTTAAGCCGCGTTAGATGAATATGAAACGTTCCGTGATAGGTTTTTTCTCATCAAACCAACACAACAGAAACTGTTAAGGTATACGTGCCAACGACACAAGCAGAAGATGTGACAGAGAATGTATACATGTATACGAAAACACTGAACAGATAATTCGGTAAGTAAAGGAAAATGATAATCAAACAATCGTGAGGGGTTGAACGTGGTGGTACGAGAAAGAATAGAAGACAGGCTTACAGCAGGATGTGGGCTCGGAACTAGCAATGAGAGAGGAGAGACACTGAGTACTACAGTAAATTGCAGCAAGTAATAGCGAATAGGCTACGTTGTTAAAAAATCATAAGTGGAGGAAGTAAACTTGGAGAAAGCCCCAACGTAGGAAGATCCCAGCTGCAGTATATCATGATGAGACAGACATTCCGAAATCAGATACTGGATTTTAAGGAAACCCAGAGTCACAAATTAGCAATGTTGAAGAGTAGACGGATGTTTAAGAAAATCGTCCGGAAGAATCAGTCAAGAAACACTTGAGATACTGAAGTATTGGACAGTTACGAAATGCATCTGAAATTACATAAGGCTGTAGGTACTGCAATAATGAATGCTACAGCAGAAATATCAGTTGATGAGGAATGGACGTCTCTAAAAATGGAAATCATAGGAGTTGGGCGGGTAAACGTATGTACCTGGAAGGTAATCTAGAAGCAAGTTTGGGCAATAGAAGAAATGCTTCAATTTATTGGCGCAGCTGGGAAGTACGTTAAGGGAAATTCAGGAGTACAGCAATATAAGTCATTTAGCGATGAAATAAATATTAAAGGCAGGGAACCCAGATGTAATAGTTCCAGGAAAAATGTGAAGAAATCGAAAAATAAATGGTCATCGGAAGGAGAGATTCAACGTGTAGAAAAGTCAAAACAACTTCGGTGAAATTAAAATCAAGGGCATCAAAATTAAAAATGAATTTGTAATTTCATTCTTAGAGAGGAAATGGTTGGGAAGAGTGCAATGAAGACCTCTAAGAGGTCTAATGACGTATTGAGAAAAAAATAAACGTCAATATGGAAGACATATGTGATCTAGTATTAGGGTCAGAGTATAATACGGCTTTGGAAGACTTGCAAACAGATAAGGAGCAGGGGTATAGGACTATAACACCCCCTTGGTTTTTCTGAACTCATTAGCACAAGTGGCAACGAAATGATTGTTCAGATTGGTGCGTACATGCGGCCGCGACTGTTTTACTGAATGTTCACATTTTCTGAAAAATATCCACATAATGCCGAAGATAGCAAGGACGTATCCATGAGAAAACTATCGGACAATTAGCCTAACAACTTAGGTATCAATGTGACTCACAAGAATTACTTACAGAATGATAGAAAAAAATATCTCTATATATTAGATGATGATTAGTTAAAGCCACCAGAGAGGGATTTATAAAGTTTTGTTTGGGAAGCAAAGCAAGACAGAAGAGAAATCAAGACACTTTCGTAGGATCTGCCGCTTTAGAAAGAGCGTTAGACAATATAAACTGCTACAAGATGTTCGAAATTCTGAGAAAAAGAGGGCGTAAGACAGGGAAGTAGACACAAATAAAATAAAGTTTCCAGAGTTTGATTAAGAATCATTTTTAAAGTATATCAATGACAAGATGCGTTGACGACTTTGCTGTCCTCAGTGAAGGTGAAGAACAATTACAGGACCTGTTCAATTGGATGAGTAGTCTAATGAGGACAGAAAGCCAAGAAAGACAAAATAATGAATAAAACTAGAAATGCGATTAGTGATAAACTTAGCACAAAAATAGAGGACCACCAACTAGACGAATTTAAGGAATCCAGTTACCTTGAAAGCGAAGTGACAAACGACGGACGAAGCAAGGAGGACATAAAAACGTTAGTAAATAGTTTTGTACGTCGAACACTCCGCTAAGCTTAGATATTTTGAAAGTGGCGTTGATAGCCTTCATTACATTAACAGTAAACAATTTTTAACATCAAAAACTATTTCTCAACATTTTCTGAAACTTTCTTCAGGAAAATGGCGATCTCAGGTATATCGACAAAATTTGCTAAAAACAGTCTTGATTTCATAAGTATTATTTAAATTGGGGACCGGTTTCTATCTATTGTACTCAGATCATCTTCGACTTTGTACAACACAATGGTGATTAAATCTCTCTAGAGCAGCCTGCTCAACCAGTCCATCTCCTGTCACAATCATGGAGTACAAGGTATGAAGATAATTCATGTACAATACATCGAAACCGGTCACCAGTTTAAATAAAATATTTAAGCGATCAAGACTGTTTTTAGCAAATTTTATTTTGCACGCAAATTTCTAACTCACAACCTAGTCAGTTTGTTAGTTATTTGTTCAGTTGATTATATTCACGATAAGTGTTGTGATGTGTAATGTGTCAGCAAAATAAACAAAGAACACACACAGATCACAGATGCTCTCCCTCTCTCTCTCTCTCTCCCTCCCTCCCTCCCTCCCTCCCTCCCTCCCTCCCTCCCTCTCTCTCTCTCTCTCTCTCTCTTTGTCTGTCTGTACACACACAAATTGCTTATATGACTACATGCTGCCGATTTACAGATTTTCCTGTAAGAATTACTAATTATTTCTACTCAAGTATTTGTCTGTTATAGAAGTTGGTATGAAGACACATCCTTAACTAATATTTGAAAAGTCTTCTGCCATATATTCCCGGGATCCTACAGATCATTCTTTTCTTCTAGCGCTGTACTCGTACTTGTGAATATTTGTTAGTCTTAGATGGGCTGTTGATAATAAATTCCATAAGTGAATAAATGAACTAGAATTAATATTTCCAGGTGCCTCCAAGAAATACGTCCGTGAACCCCACACATTATTCCAATTACTTTCTTTTGTGTAGTGAATACTTTTGCTTAAGTGCAGAGCTACCCCAAAATACTGTCTCACAATACGTTAAGTTACAGACTTCCGTATCCTCATTGTTAGCAATTATGTTTACAGCAAAAGTTGCCGAACGTTTTAGTAGTCTACTATCCAATTACTCCAGATTAACTTTTCATCAATATGCACACCTACGAAGTTAAAACTATATAACCTGTTTAATGTTGGTTTGGTGTACTAGGTTAAGAGGAGGTGAGATATTTTTGCTCTACAAATTTAGCATACGTAAAACCAACTCTGAGTATGGGGAAGAGACTACTTCAAATTTTATCTCTCGTACTTTCCGCATCGTCAATTCCGAAGGAATAGTGTGTTTTTCAAGGCGATCTACCTTAGTATCTATTACGTCGATTATGATTGGTTTTTCTACTGTGAGCTTAAGACGGAAAAACCAATGATAACTGACAGAGCCACTTCGCATAATAGTCAGTCATTGGCGATTTGTTTCTGAAGATGTCTCCCGCGCATGGGAACGACATAGTTACTTATTTATTTAGTTAGTATTCCTTGGATCATTTGCACGATAAATTGTAATGACGTGGAACGAGTCATTTTATATACACATCAGAAATTAATTTGTAAATGTGATCACATCCTCAACAGCCGTAATTTCTATTGTTTTTGTTTTCTGTAATTATTATTTATATCAAATATAAATATGTGAGTTAGTAATTTCTCCCCACTACCTTTTACACATTACTATAACAGAAATTGCTCTACAGAATATAAGCGGTTGCCAAGGAGATATTTTTCTAGAATGTTTTCAAATTTTTCTTTGCTGTGTATCAGACATTTTATATCATTGCATAAGTGATCAAAAAATTTTGTTGCAGCATTCTGCCCACCTTCTTGTGCTGAAGACAACCTTAATGTGGAGCAGTGTATGTCATTTTTGCTCCTGTTATTGTAATTATGCACATCATTGTTCCTTTTGAACTGCAGCGAATTATTTGCAACGAACTTCATGAGCGAATAAACAGACTTTGATGCAGAAGTTGATATGCCCACCTCCTAAACAGGTGTCTTCAAAATTAACGTAGGTGAAAACTACATATTATTCTTACAGCCGGCTGGTACCGGCGGAGGTTCGAGTCCTCCCTCCAGCATGGGTGTGTGTGTTTGTCCTTAGGATAATTTAGGTTAAGTAGTGTGTAAGCTTAGAGACTGATGACCTTAGCAGTCAAGTCCCATAAGATTTCACACACATTTTGAATATTCTTACAGCACGTTTCTAAGCAAGGAAGAAATCAAATGGCTCTAAACACTATGGGACTTAACATCGGAGGTCATCAGTTCCCTAGGTTTAGAACTACTTAAAACTGACTAACCAAAGGACATCACACACATGCATGCCCGAGGCAGGATTCGAACCTACGATCGTAGCAGTAGCGCGGTTGCGGACTAAAGCTCCTAGAACCGCTCCGCCAAAGCAATGAAGACTTTCTGTCATTATTGCATGTGACATTATTGAATGAAAATGTGCAACATATGTCAGCTTACTGATTTGTCTTTGCCGAAGTCCAAATGTGATTGGAGGAGGAGATTAGTGTTTAACGTCCCGTCGACAACGAGGTCATTAGAGACGGAGCGCAAGTTCGGGTGAGGGAAGGATGGGGAAGGAAATCGGCCGTGCCCTTTCAAAGGAACCATCCCGGCATTTGCCTGAAGCGATTTAGGGAAATCAAGGAAAACCTAAATCAGGATGGCCGGAGACGGGATTGAACCGTCGTCCTCCCGAATGCGAGCCCAGTGTGCTAACCACTGCGCCACCTCGCTCGGTAAATGTGATTGAACTAAATTGTTGTAGATGTTCCAAAATGTGCCTTTTGCTGTTTAAATTCTCATCAGTATGGACATCTAAGAATCCTGAAGTTACCACCCTATTTACTATTTCTACACCGTGCGTTACACTTATTATTGGTGTAGTACCTGTAGACGTGCGAAACAGAATATGTTGCCTTTTTAAAATTGAGAGAGAGACCATTCGCAGAAGACCAGTCAATGACACTGTTGAGAAGATTGCTTACAACTTCTTCTGTTGCTGGATATACGCTTGGGATTGGTTAGAGTACTAGTATCATGTGCTAAAGGAACTAATTCTGATTGTTGTATATTAGACGGAAGGTCGTTTACATATATGACAAACAATTGCGGACCTAGGATTGAGCCTTAGGGAGCTCCACACGGGATTTCTCCCCAGTCAGAAAAATCTCCCCTGCAGACGCGTCAGGCCACTCCATTGACGTACAAAATCCCAGAAAGAACAAACGCCGTTAGCGTGTAACGGCGCACCGTCTGCAGAGAGCTGCAAGTGCTGCGTACGCCCGCACAGTTCGCGTCCGTTCGTGGGCCACCCGTTGCGTGGACTGGCGGCGACTGTTACGGTGGAGCCGCAGCTGGGCCCCTTACGTAAGGGCCGCATCGACCTCACCCCATCCCACCCCACCAAGCAACCCCTTGTATATTTGATGCGCCGCGTCGGCCCCACGCCCTACGTGCGGTCCCTCCACCCGTTCCTCACCTGCCCGCAGATCAATCACAAATTCACTTTATTGTCACGGAAGGAGCCCGGCCTTGCGACGGGGGAAGACTCATTTATTGATGGCGACCTTGCCAGGAACGACCAGCAGGGAGGCCAGACCTATTTCCTACAGCGGGTCAGGGATCGGTTCGACACTGTGCACTGCTTACGGTTCATTAACATCTGAATCAGAGAATGACACCATTCAGAGCAATCAGTATCTATCGAAAAACGAATTTGTGGATATTAAATTATTGACTTTTATAATGTCGATTTTTCGTTCTTTTTTTACGAAATAATCATTCTCGCAGTTACGAATATGAAATATGTGCTCTAGCACTGAATACTGTCACTTCAGTACATGTTTATTATTACAGGGAAGAACGACAATAAGTAAAGTTCATAAAAGAATTGTAATTTCAGTAATATTTTGTACTAATCCCTATAGTAGTTCCAATTTCGAGGCTTATTGTCTTCATTGTATAGGAATGATACAGAAGTCCTGGATTTTATATTTTGTAGTAAAGAAGCTTTTTTAGAATGAAACAATTCTACAATTTATTTCACATTTCTGTTTATTGTTAGAACACCAAAATTTCACAGTGATAACTCTTTTTATACTAGAGAGAATTTCTCTACAGCTACGGATTTGTCACTATAAACACAATTCACAGTTCACGCATGTCGAGACATGAAGCAATATTTGCACATATATGTTGCCAACTACTGAGTGAGACAAAGAATACGTGCTTACTGTATAAATTACAAAGTAGATGTCATCTCAGGAGAGACTGTGAACCATCTAACACACTTTAGCACGCAATGCGTTCATGGGATTCTGGTATGTTCTAAAAACGGCAATGGTTCAAATTACTATAAGTAATGATTTCCTGTTTTTAAGAGCGAATAACTAAAACAAAATTATATCTTTTGAATTTTATGAAAAAATGAGGATAAATGTCTAAAAGTAGTCTCGAAAAGATTTGAAATAACGCTATTGGCCTTAAAATTGCTACACCAAGAAGAAATGCAGATGATAAACCCGTATTTATTACACAAATATAATATACTAGAACTGACATGTGATTACTTTTCACGCAATTTGGGTTCATAGATCCTGAGAAATCAGTACCCAGAACAACCACCTCGGGCCGTAATAACGGCCTTGATACGCCTGGGCATTGAGTCAAACAGAGCTTGGATGGCGTGTACAGGTACAGCTGCCCATGCAGCTTCAACACGATACCACAGTTCATCAAGAGTAGTGACTGGCGTATTGTGACGAGCCAGTTGCACGGCCACCATTTCTTTTTTTTTTTTTTCAATTGGTGAGAGATGTGGAGAATGCGCTGGCCAGGGCAGCAGTGGAACATTTTCTGTATCCAGACAGGCCCGTACAGGACATGCAACATGCGGTCGTGCATTATCCTGCTGAAATGTAGGGTTTCGCAGGGATCGAATGAAGGGTAGAGCGACGGGTCGTAACACACCTGAAATGTAACGTGCACTGTTCAAGGGGCGTCAATGCGAACAAGAGGTGACAGAGACGTGTAACCAATGGCACCCCACACCATCACGCCGGGTGATACGCCAGTATGGCGATGACGAATACACGCTTCCAATGTCCGTTCACCGCGATGTCGCCAAACACGGATCCGACCATCATCATGCTGTAAACAGAACCTGGATTCATCGGAAAAAATGACGTTTTGCCATCGCAGGCGTTCCTGTCTGTCATGCAGCGTCAAGGGTAACCCAGCCATGGTCTCCGAGCTGATAGTCGATGCTGCTGCAAACGTCGTCGAACTGTTCGTGCAGATGGTTGTTGTCTTGCAAACGTTCCCATATGTTGACTCAGGGATCGAGACGTGGCTGCGCAATCCGTTACAGCCATCCGCCTGAGATGCCTGTCATCTCGACTGCTAGTGATACGGAGCCGTTGGGATCCAGCACGGCGTTCCGTATTACCCTCCTGAAGACACCGATTTCATATTCTGCTAACAGTCAACGCGAGTAGCAATGTCGTGATACGATAAACCGCAATCGTGATGGGCTACAATCCAACCTTTATCAAAGTCGGAAACGTGATGGTACGCATTTCTCCTCCTTACACGAAGCACCACAACAACGTTTCACCAGGCAACGCCGGTTAACTGCTGTATGTGCATGAGAAATAGGTTGGAAACTTTCCTCATGTCAGCACGTTGTAGGTGTCGCCACCGGCGCCAACCTTGTGTGAATGCTCTGAAAAGCTAATCATTTGCATATCACAGCATCATCTTCCTGTCGGTTAAATTTCGCGTCTGTAACACGTCATCAACGTGGTGTACGAATTTTAATGGCCAGTAGTGTATGTGTAAATTTCTTTGAAAGTAACTTAGTGCACTCATCATAAATTGCTTGAAGAATGTACACTGACGGAAAAAATTGCAGCACCAAAAAATAATTAATGTAGAGTAACGCAATTTCAGGAAGACCTTTGTCTAGGTGACATATTTAAGTGATTAACAACGCAAGATCACAGCTTAATGTAAGCGAGCGACGAGCCAGGGCAAATGTTAAATGGTGTACATTAATAATAATAGCTATAATCACCAAAATAATAAATACAAGCACACAAACGGGTGTGTATTGTGTTGTGAGGATGCTAGTTGTCAGTTTTTGAGATGGAGTGCCTGTTGCACGTGGACGGGCGATATGCGGACAGTTAATGCTAATTGTGGATAACGCTGGAGTTGTTGTCCAATGATGGCCCCTATAGACTCATTTGGAGACGGCCAGCAAGTCTACACTCAATAGAGCATGTTGTGTTACAACAGCGGTATGTGGGCGATCGTTACCCTGTTGGAAAACACCCACCGGAATGATGATCATGAACGGCAGCACAACAGGTAGAATCACGAGATTCACGAACTGATTTGTACTCAGACTGCGTGGGATAACCACTAGATTGTTCCTGCTGCCACACGAAACCGCAGCCGAACCATTACTCTATGTGTAGCTGCAGTCTGTCTAGCACGCAGACAGGTAGGTTGGAGGCCCTCAACTGTCTTCCTCCTAACCAATACACGGCCATCACTGGTACTGAGATAGAATCAGGTTACATCAGAAAACGCAACATTACCTCTACCCTATTCTGTCAGAGACAGCAAACGACTTGGAAGAACAGTTGAACGGAATGGTCAGTGTCTTGACAGTGGGGTATAAGATGAACGTCAACAAAAGCGATACGAGGATAATGGAATGCAGTCGAATTAAGTCGGGTGATGCTGAGGGATTTAGATTAGGAAATGAGACAGAGTAGTAAAGGATTTTTGCTATTTGGGGAGCAAAATAACTGATGATGGTCGAAGTAGGGAGGATATGAAATGTAGATTGGCAATGGCAAGGAAAGCGTTTCTGAAGAAGAGAAATTTGTTAACATCGAGTATAGGTTTAAGTGTCAGGAAGTCGTTTCTGAAAGTATTTGTATGGAGTGTAGCCATGTATGGAAGTGAAACATGGACGATAAATAGTTTGGACAAGAAGAGAATAGAAGCTTTCGAAATGTGGTGCTAGAGAAGAATGCTGAAGATTAGATGGGTAGATCACATAACTAATGAGGAGGTATTGAATAGAATTGGGGAGAAGAGGAGCTTGTGGCACAACTTGACTAGAAGAAGGGATCTGTTGGTAGGACATGTTCTGAGGCATCGAGGGATCACCAATTTAGTACTGGAGGGCTGTGTGGAGGGTAAAAATAGTAGAGGGCGACCAAGAGATGAATACACTAAGCAGATTCAGAAGGATGTAGGTTGCAGTAGGTACTGGGAGATGAAGAAGCTTGCACAGGATAGAGTAGCATGGAGAGCTGCATCAAACCAGTCTCAGGACTGAAGACCATAACAACAACAACCTCTACCCTGCCCTTCAATGTGCTCTCGCTTGGCACCACTTATTTAAGCCACAAATGGCGGTGGTTTTGGGTCTATCGAATGCGTGCGTCAGGGCGGCAGGCTCGGAACTTTGAAGTAACTGAGTTGTAGTTCTTCGTAGTGTCACTGTGATACCAAATGCTACTCAAATTGCTGCTCCCGATGCAGGGTGCTAACTGCTGCTCAGATGCAATACGATGCGCCAGAACCATACGCCGAACACGACAATCTTCCCTCTCGGTAGTGCCAGTTGCCGTCTGGAGCCCCGTCTTCTTGCGATCGTACATTCTCGTGACAACTGCCTCCAAGTCTTTTTGCAGTGTGGCAGAAGGAGCATCCAGCTTCCCGTAGCCGTATTACACGACCTCGTTCAAACTCAGTGGGATGCTGTAATGCCGTCTTTGTCGCCTTAAAGGCGTTCTTGACCAACATAAACTCACCACATTCGAACTGAAAGGTAACTAACTCTCACGATCGTTACAACATATGTTTAAACCAAGCATAGTTTGCATCCTCGTGGTGGCACCATTATAACCACTGTTACGCGACTGGCGGGAAGTTTGAATATACATCATGTTTCAGATGTAGGACACACCTACCAGCTTTCGTTTATGTTGCACAACTTCTTTCTGGGGTTGCGATCTTTTTCCGTCTGTGTAAAGTGGCTATTTTCGTGTCATCGGCTACGCTCCTTTTTCACCCCAACCCCAAACCTTCTGAGAAGTAGGTGGTTCTTATCCCCACAGTGGTTCCTTCTGGACCGTAAGTAATACCTGTACCAAGTTTTATTGAAATCGTTCCATTGCTTTAGGAGGAGATGTGGAGTATACATGCATACATCCACTTTTATAATACGTATGGATTCCATAGGTACGTGGTTGCTGTCTAGTCCGGGCGTGAAGATTACTTTAGAGGAATACATGTTCGTTTAATGTGAATCACAAGTACCACTAAAGATTTTCCTAATGGTATCTTGTTATATACCCAAACTGATTAGGTTCTTCTCCTTAGAATCCTTAGCATTTTTCGATCCAACAGAAGCTGCTGTATTTTAGAACACGTTTTGAGTGGAAGGGGTACGTTATATTCGAAAGACGAATATTGTAAGGAACCTCAATTCTAGATTACTCTAAGTTTACTTTGTCTAGTGTTATTGGTTTCTTGTAAAGCATCAGCACTTGAAGTTAGGAGTTCATACCATTGCAATAAAATGCCTCTTACGAAACGTCCCCTTAGAAAAATTTATGAATGACTGTGCTGATAAACCTCTTACATTATTTGCTTTTCAAACAGCTGAGCGAAACTGAACGTACTCAGACATTACTCTCTTTACTTATTCTGATCAACACTAAACTGACACACAATATTTTTAGCGCAACGCAATCTGACTTTCAAAAATCCCTACAAAAGAATGGCCCTGACTAACAGTAACCTATACCTTTCATGAATCAACCGCACAAAAATCTTCGTTACTCGAACTACTGCAATGCAGCGAGGGCTACAATAGCGACTATTGCAACATTGCCCATCAGCCTCAGACTTCACACAGCACAGCCAGTGATTTTCAACAGAGCGCTACGTGGCGTTACCAACATTAAAACCTAAACAGCCTACTTACACACTCTACGTATAGAGCCACAACCATAAACGAAATTCTCTTAATACACGCCTGCCGCATACTGAAATACTACAGTCATACTGTGGAACATGCTGACATACGTCCTCCCGCTACTAGAGAAATATTTTTTCAGTATCGTGGGCGGGATGACAGATTTAATTTTTGTTTTCCACTTTGTACGTCTGCTTGCTTTCAAGGTGCAACCTCCTTATTAGCAATTATTCTCAGTATGTTTCATATCAAAGAATCTCTTCGACGTCGCTAAAAATAAGCGAAAACTGCTCTTTGCATCTACAAGGTCTTAATTAAGAATTGTGCTTTCATCGTTAGCAATACGTCACGTGGCGCAGCTGTTGGTCATTAAACAGTTCTCCAACGTACAGAAAGTCTCATTAAACGTAATTCTCTGTACGCCTCTTTAATTATAAACTTCTCTCTGCCCGCCGTGCTTTTTAATTGTCATTTGAAACGTAATTATTTACCCTCCGCGAGCGAGAAAGCTCATTTAGAAACGCACGGACGAGTAAAATTTCTGACAACGTGTAATACGGTTACGTCAAGCATATACGGCTGATAAAATCGTCACGGGAAAATAACTTTCGCGGTTTCTCCGTAGATAACAAAGTGTATTAATTTCGTGTATTGATATCTAATATTTAATTAACACATCTGGAGTGACGTAGGTCATTACTAGCGCCTAGATTTTAATGACAAGTCATATATTTTTCCTGAACTTCAGGGCGAATTTTACAAAAATTTATGCACGATATAGCTGATGGTTGTTCATATTCGCATCTTCGAATACATTTCATAATGGCTATAGTCGCCGCAGTGCATGCATGTCTTACGGAATGTTGCATCGTAATTGAGAGTAACATAAGACACTGCAGTGTCGTATTAATGCACGAATCCGGCTATTGTAAAATAGAAAAATATGATTTTACTCTGCATATAAAGTCCCACTTTCACCTTTATTAGTAACAGGTCATATAGCGGCTAACGTCCGCCTTTATAATTCTCTTTTCGTCAACGTTTGCCAAAATCCATACGTTTGTCGTATCTTTAAGGACATGAGAATAGTAACATGAAAATGTAACTGGAATGGTAATGTTTCAAGTGACACTCTCACAAGTAAACACAGCAATTACTAGAAAGCTTTGTTTATCAGCACTGTAGTAGACAAGCAGAGTAAAACAGAAGTCGGTTCCTTGACATAAGACATTGTTTTTTGTACGAGGTTGAGAAAACGCTCTCGAAGCCAACAAAGGCAGTTTCCGACATAATAAACTTCGCGCACATGGTCACATTATTCAATCTGAATGCAAACTCGGTTTAGTTCAACACACCGAAAGTGCTCCAACAGCATGAAGTGACGTTTTGTTCCTGATTTAGAGAAAAGTTCTTCAGCACCGACGGGCAAATATTATTTTGTAAACTATGTGATGCCAAAGTTAGTGGCGAAAAGCGTTTTAACGTGCATCAACAATCTAATACCTCCAAAGTCAGCAGTTGTGTGAAGCGGCTGAAAATGACAGCAGACAAACGCTGTTACTTGGACAGGTCCAGCTTCAACCGCGCTATCATTCTTGAAGAACTTACGTGAGACGATGAGATCTTGCAATATCCCATTGGAGAAGCCGAAGAATCCGTGTTTCT
The DNA here is from genome assembly GCF_021461385.2 of Schistocerca piceifrons. Taxonomy (NCBI): domain Eukaryota; kingdom Metazoa; phylum Arthropoda; class Insecta; order Orthoptera; family Acrididae; genus Schistocerca; species Schistocerca piceifrons. The sequence goes on from NC_060138.1 coordinate 1,163,591,654, forward strand.
TCGAGAAGTACACAACACATCCAGTTCCAAATGAATCTACACTGGGAAAGAACGGTTTATTCTTGTGCTATGGGGTGGTGCTCAGAAACATATGAATTTGTGCTGCTGACCAGGTGGTCAGTGTGTCCGTGGGTGAAACCATCGATGTGTGTGGGGGTTATGCTGCAAATGATGTTGTTGGTATTGTCAAAGTTGACAGGTCGGGATAAATGATTCTCCTAACGAGTGAAGCTCTCGAGAGACTAAAAACAACTTGACAATTGCCATTTTGTTTGACAACCCCAGGAACTGCAGTGGCCGGAGGGTGTGAAGAGAGAGAACATATTTCTGCTAGTAACACATGGTGCTTCATACACGGCTAAAGCAGCCAAGGGGTTTCAGAATCTCTACCACAATATGTTGCGGGTAGTTTGAATTACACGTGGGTTACACATATTTATAGAAGGGATTGGATCAGATTACCCTCATGTGGACGAATTAATTTCTAGTGACAAGAAAATCTATTTGAAAGCTGCTCTGTAAGTGCAAAAGTTCAAGCAAGAAGCACCTTCAGTGCCTTTCCCACCTAAGGATGGGTTTCTTGGCTTAATGCTCCTGAATATTACTGCACCAGCTGCACCAAAATGAAGACAATCTATTGCGAGCTTGTTATAGATGAAGTGCTATCAAAGCTTTGAAGACGTCTTTACTGATACCGTGTCTGGACATGTCGCATACATCAACTTTTCAGTGGTATCAGTAGCCATCATACGACTGGAGGCTGCTGTGACGCCCTGGATACTTGCAACATGTGCGGAATGGGTGGGGTAGAGCTCATGGTCATGTGCCTGACAAAGTGAGCAACAAAATTCAAAGTGTTCTCCAGCGCACTACTGGATATTACACAGTCTCCAAAGTTACTGACACTTTCTGGGAATGCCACAACATGTGAAGATAATGAACCAAAACTGGCCTGCAGTGGTCCCACTGCCTTCAAACCCGTTCTGTGAAGTCTTACGATGTGGAGAGGAGCTTTTCCGGTTGCAAAACTATCCTCAGCGCCAACCGTAGATTTTTAAAACGGAAAACGTGACGATGCACCTTGCGATCCAGTGTAACTTGCAGAAACTGGTGACTGACAGTACGTGTTAAGTAATTTGGAAGTTGAATGGAGTTAAGTAGGCTTTAATTACAGGAAAAGTTTTAGCTATCCTGCATTGAAACTTTGCCGTCTAGAATTTATAGAACGTAACTGACATTAGAATAAGACCCCTGAACTACAACTTTAAGAGACCTTGTATTGATTGTTATTTACATCAAAGTCTTAAAACTTGTTATAGCTCCAATAATTAATGGATTTCATCAGGTACTCTAATCAAAACCTGCTATCATTACTATAAGTGATACTTAATCTACTACAAATAAGGACGTTTTTGTTCCAAATTTAGTTTTCAGTAAATTACTCGAAAACTATCAGTCTAATTTTGTTCCGATCAAATTGAAACTTGTAACAGTTAATTCCGACATACGTTTGCACATTCTGACTAATTTTTGGCTTTGTAGCTTTATTATTTAGCACCACTTACTTTTTTCTTAAAACAATGTATGTAGGGGAAAAAATGGTTCAAATGACTCTGAGTACTATGAGACTTAACTTCTGAGGTCATCAGTCGCCAAGAACTTAGAACTAATTAAACCTAACTAACCTAAGGACATCACACACATCCACGCCAGAGGCAGGATTCGAACTTGCGACCATAGCTGTCGCTCGGCTCGGCCCCAGACTGTAGCGCCTAGAACCGCACGGCCACTCCGGCCGGCTACGTAGGGAAAGATATTCACCAGATCACTCTGAGATTTGACAGTTTCCACATTAATATACTGAAGCATGTGTTGATAAAGTTTGGAAAAGCAATTTTTGTTTTTCCTTTCTTTTTTAAATTATGGCGGAATACTTGTATGTCATACACAGGCGCGTTATAACGACGTGGCACTAGTAGCAGTTGCACTGGGGTACGTCCCGGCACACTCTTTCGCCTCTGTATCTCTGAAATGATACAGCGCTTATTTCGCCACAATCGGACGACAATAAATCGATACACAAAAATTTTAGAATTGTCGTTTTATGGAACTAAATAGTACGGACGGTGCCAAATGAAATTTTCCTTAAAGAATTTCTTCGTTACCATAGTGGAGGAACAATTAGTAGAACAAAAAAAAAGAAGAAATGATACAAAAATAATCCGTAATATGCCTTTGGTCCACGGCTTGGTAGAAGAAATTTAAGGGCCGCGTGGGATTAGCCGAAAGGTCTAGGGCGCTGCAGTCATGGACTGTGCGGCTGGTCCCGGCGGAGGTTCGAGTCCTCCCTCGGGCATCGGTGTGTGTGTTTGTCCTTAGGATAATTTAGGTTAAGTAGTGTGTAAGCTTAGGGACTGATGACCTTATCAGTTAAGTCCCATAAGATTTCACACACATTTGAACACACAACATTTGAACATTTGAAGAAATATGAAGATTCGATATTTCCTTCTGACGTCATCATAAACTAACAAGAAGCTGCGTAAAGCTGTCATGGCTGTAAGCAAGGCAGCTAAAGTCGCTTCTTTAACTTCTTTTTTATTTATTGCTCATTCCGTGGGACCACGCCCGTGAAGTCGGTATATTTTAATCCCATAATCCTCCAGATTCTGTGGCAGCTAAATTTTAATGCCCCGTGTGCACAGAGGCGGCGTCTATGTCGAGTCGTAGCACTGATGGCTTTCAGCCACAAAAAGGAAACCGCTTTAGTGCACATTTAAAGCTCTCGCTGTTTCATCATCCCTCGCAAAAGTACCGCACCGCGGAGCTAATTACGGAGTTTACGGTATCTGGCAGGCATCGCCTGGATGGAGCGCCTCCCCGCTTTTTATGGCTCCCCTGCCTTCGCCATGTCTCCCCTTAGTCATAGTGGAAGACGTTTCAGCATCACTCTGAGGATCTTTAGAGCCAATCTACGGACGTGTCTCGTTAATGAGTTAGCAGGTATCACTACGTATGATTACGACCGCGTTAAGCAGGCGGATCTAACTTTGCCGAACGTGCTGTACCTCTGATGTCAGATTGGGATTGCTCCCAGGAACAAGTTTATCATGTGTTTCATCAGCAAATTAGGCGCGAATACGTAAAACAGTTTCATTCGCAGCGCGCTAGAAACATCAACGTGCTTGTATTATAAGCGATAAGGTGAATAGAAGAAGCAGTAATCATTTGGAGGGTAACATAAATAAATTTGCAATGGAAGCATCCTGTGCTCTTCTGACAACTGTTTACGACCTTTAGAAGTTTGTCATCCATCAACGTGCTATTTGTAACAACTCGTTCCTTTAAGTTTTGTTCAGTGTTAAGTTTTTCACATGCAGCGGCCTGATTCTGAAATCAGTGCACTCGTATGATATGCAGATTTCTTGTATCAAAGATGGGCGTACTTGTCACAGAAAGTTACCCGCAATATTTATTTGTAAAAAAAGGCTTGTTTTCCGTCTTTTGACGCTGTTTCCGGCAGTGTTGCGCGTCTTCAGATCTGTTAAACAATCTAAGCATTATGAAAATGAATTTAACAGAATGATTGTAATTTATTTTGATATTATTTAACAGTATTTAACAGAACTGAAGTTGGGCATCAAGACCTAAAACTGGCCAGTTACATATAATACAGCCGGCTGGAGTGGCCGAGTGGTTCTAGGCGCTACAGTCTGGAACGGCGTGACCGCTTCGCTCGCAGATTCGAATCCTACCTCTGGCATGGCTGTGTGTGATGTCCTTAGCTTCGTTAGGTTTAAGTAGTTCTAAGTTCAAGGAGACTGGCGACCTCAAAAGTTAAGTCCCGTAGTGCTCAGACCCATTTGAACCATTTTAACATGTAATACAAACAACAATCGACACAGGAAACATGTCTATTTTCAATTAAGCTATTGTTTCTGAACGTGATGATTCAAATAATACTGCCAGCTTTGCTTTCGCAAATGACAACTTATTAAGTTATCATGTTTGTTAAAGGAGCCTCAAAATGGTTCAAATGGCTGTGGGCACTATGGGACTTAACTTCTGAGGTCATCAGTCCCCTAGAACTTAGAACTACTCAAACCTAACTAACCTAAGGACATCACACACATCCATGCCCGAGGTAGGATTCGAACCTGCGACCGTATCACTCGCACGGTTCCAGACTGTAGCGTCTAGAACCGCTCGGCCACCCAGACGGCAAAGGAGCCTCCCCTATTAGTAATTTGGAACCAAGTTTCTGACTTACTGTCTATAACTCTTCCTATCTACCGCAACTTCGAGAGGCCCCTTCCCCTTTTGCCTCTTCATGCCCTCTTATTCGCTTCCCCTCCTCCTCATCTCTCCCCTTTCCCTATCTCCCCTTCTCCTCCCTCCTCTCTCTCTCTCTCTCTCTCTCTCTCTCTCTCTCTCTCCCCCCTTCATCTCCCTATTCCAATTTCTGTTTCTCACCCTCTTCCCTCTTCCTGTTCTTTTCAGTTTGTTTGTGTTTCACTTTATTACAAGACTTACATACAGTCCTTACCTATGAATCCATGATTTATATTTGCAGACGCATATTCTTCATGAAATTGAGTAGTGTTGTCGTTTTGGATTTAATTTTTTTCCTCAGTTCTCTGCCGTCTCCTCTGACCATTTTGATGTTTAGTTTGAAGTCATATTTCTTGTTACTGCTCTCCATCATTTCGTATTTCCTTTTATAAGTTTAAGTTTTCATTAGGTTTCCGTCACTTATGTTCTGACTTTTTCTACAATACTTATATCTTCTAAAATTAGCAGTGACAGTAATCAGTAGTCAGTATACAGTCTTGATAATACAGTGGTCTAATTGCAACATTGTGCCATATTCCACTCGGTCATTTGAGTACTATTAGCAACGTGATCTTTCATTTACAGACGAGCGTCGACATACATACACTGAAGCTCGAAAGAAACTAATATAGGCATGAGTATTCAAATACAGAGACATATAACTTGTCAGAAAGCGGCGCTGCGATCGGCAACGCCTCTATAAGACTATAAGTGTCTGGTGCACTTGTTAGATCTTATTGCTGCTACAGTGCCAGGTTATCAAGATTTGAGTGAGTTTGAGCGTGGTGGTATAGTCGGCGCACGAGCGATGAGACACAGTATCTCCGAGATAGTGATAAAGAGGGGATATTCCTGCACGACCATTTCACGTGTGTATCGTGAATATGAGGAATCCGGTAAAGCATCAAATCTCCGGCATCAATGCGACCGGAAAAAGATCCTGCAAGAACGGGACCAACGGCGACTGAAAAGAATCGTTCAACCTGACAGAAGTAAGTCCCTTCAGGAAATCTCTGGGAATTTCAGTGATGGGCCGTCAGAAAGTGTTAGCGTGCGGACCATTCAACGAAACATCATCGGAGCAGAATGCCCACTCGTGTACCCTTGAGGACTGCACGATACAAAGCTTTACGCCTCGCACGGGCCCCCCAACAGCGACATTGTACTGTTGAAGACTGGAAACATGTTGCCTGGTCGGACGAGTCTCGTTTCAAATTGTATCGAGCAGATGGACGTGTACGGGTATGGAGACAACCTTATGAATCCACGGACCCTGCAAGTCAGCAGAGGACTGTTCAAGATGGTGAAGGCGCTGTTATGGTGTGGGGTAAGTGCAGTTGGAGTGATATGGGACCCTTGACACGTCTAGATACGACTCTGGCAGGTGAAACGTACGTAAGCATCCTGTCTGATCACCTGCATCCATTCATGTCCATTGTGCATTCCGACGGACTTGGGCAACTCCAGCAGGACAATGCGACACCCCACACGTCCGGAATTGCTACAGAGTAGCTCCAGGAACACTCTTCTGAGTTTAAACACTTCCGCTGGCCTCCAAACTCCCCAGAGATAAACATTATTGACTATATCTGGGATGCCTTGCAACGTGTTATCCAAAAATGGTTCAAATGGCTCTGAGCACTATGGGACTCAACTGCTGAGGTCATTAGTCCCCTAGAACTTAGAACTAGTTAAACCTAACTAACCTAAGGACATCACAAACATCCATGCCCGAGGCAGGATTCGAACCTGCGACCGTAGCGGTCTTGCGGTTCCAGACTGCAGCGCCTTTAACCGCACGGCCACTTCGGCCGGCCGTGTTATCCAGAAGAGACCCCCACCCCCTTGTACTCCTATGGATTTGTGGACAGCCCGGCAGGATTCATGGTGTTACTTGCCTCCAGCACTAATTCAGACGTTAGTCGAGTCCAAGCCACGTCGTGTTGCAGCTCTTCTGCATGCTCGCGGGGGCCCAACACGATATTATGCAGGTGTACCAGTCTCGTTGGCTCTTCAGTGTATGTCTACCATAAGCCAACGTGACCTCTACACATAGTTGTTGGTGCCTGAATCTCGTATCTACACAGTTTGAAGCCTGAAAGCCTCTTCACCACTTCATGAATACTGCAACCTACTTCCATTTGAACGTGTTTATTGTTATCAAGTCTTCGTTTCCCTCTGTTACTGTTACTCTCTATGATTTCCTTAGCTATCAAATTGACTTTCAGTGATGTTTCCGAGTGTATCCTATAATATAGTCATTTCTGTTATTCTAATTGTGACACAAGCCCCTTCCCATTAAGATTTTTGCTACCATCGTTTCTTTTCTATCTTGTGGCACGGTCTCATATGACGCCTGCGCCCTTTGATGCCCCCCACCGCTCTCAGCAGCTCAGCTCCTCTGGTCAGCAGATGTAACGCACCGCAGCTAAGCCGCTACACGGACCTCCTGCCGCCACCCCTAACCACGGGGTTAGCATTAGTCCCACCACACGTACCACAGCTCTCTCATCCCTTTTGCGCACCACTGTTCCATTATTGAATTCATTTGTCTGACCATACTAACACAAGGGCTCCTGAATGCAAGCACAGGAAACGACTCTCAAGCGCTACGTTGTTAAAGGAGAAGCCATTGTCCAGTTTGCACGCTCTCAAAAATAATTCCCTTTTCGTATTATGAAATTTCTGACAAATGAAAGTTGCCAACTCAGGACTATTGTACAGGTGCTGAAACTGATACGCAACGATACGTCCACCATGCATCATACTATGACTTGCAGAGTTCAGATGATGGTGTAGAAGTAGAACAGACTAGCAAGTCAGGGACAAAAAATCAGAAGGAGAAGCAAAACTTGTTCAGAAAGAAAAGCCACAGATGGAGAACCAGCTACTCTGACCGGTAACAAATGTGATTCTACACACAACGGTTCTTGCTTATTGATGAACTGTATCGTTCCCGTAGTACTGAATGCACACAAATCTGAAGGCTGTAAATTCAGCTGAATACTTAGGGATTGCAATTGCAAATACCCTAAATTGGAACGATGACATAGATAATACTGTGGGTAGAGAAAACCAAAGTCTGCGATTCACTGGCAGAACACTTAGAAGGTGCAACAGGTCTACTAAAGAGACTGCTTACACCACGCTTGCCGGCCCTATTCTGGTGTGTTGCTGTGCGGTGTGGGATCCGCATCAGGTGAGACTAACGGATGACATCGAAAAAGTACAAAGAAGGACAGCTCGTTTTGTATTATCGCGAAATAGGGGAGATAGTGTCACAGACATGATACGTGAATTGGAGTGGCGTTTCTAGTTGCGACGGGATCTTCTCATGAAATTTCAGTTACCAGTTTTCTCCTCCAATTGCAAAAACATTCTGTTGGCACCCACCTACATAGGTGGAAATGATCATCACGATAAAATGAGAGAAATCAGGGCTCGCACAGAAAGAATTAAGTGCTCGTTTTTCCCGTGTACCTTTCAAGAGTGGAACGGTGAAGAGACAGCTTGAAGGTGGTTCACTGAACCCTCTGCCAGGCACTTAAATGTGAATAGCAGAGTAATCACGTAAATGTAGATGTAGATAACTTCTGTGTACACATGTCAACATATCATTTCGCGAATTTTCTGAGAGGAGAATCAACAGCTAAAGACGCTCCCCTTTAAGGGTCCACATACTAACTACAGGAGAAGAGACATAAACTAGAAAGCTGTGGAGGAATAAGCATTGCTGAAATACTGTTTCCTCTGCCTGGGGGACACTTTTATTGGCCATTCGCACGAGTTCCCGTTTCTTTCGACAGTTCTATCCACTAACAGTCAATTCCCTCAATTGAAATAATCCACTGATTATTTGGCGTCGCGTGCAACACGGAAGAACACTCAACGATATTACTCCAGTATTTCCCTTGGAAAGAAATCGATTCTATCCCGTCCCAGAAGCATTTATGCATGTAAATTTACTCACTTACAGTGATTAGGCGAGTTCTGTATCTTAAACATGCACGTACCACGATAATGTAAAACTGAAAACTGCCCTAGCGTTTGCGGAACACGCGGCAACAATTTATTTTAGGCTACAGCATCATACTTTTTCTAAAGAGTTTAGAATGACAAATTCAAACAATGAATCAACGATTTCACTTTGAAAAATAGAGAAAAAATAATTATACGCTCTATAACGTAAAATAAAAAGTGGAAGATAGCGAAAGTTTTCTTAAGCTCTATCCATCTCATATCTGTAAGAGACTTCGAAAATGGTATATAATCAACGAGACGCCATGTAAAATCTAAAACAAAAGCACAGCAGAATATAAGAAAATAGTCGCCTTGGACGTCGCAAGGTATCGCATATGTAGAACAGGGAGTGAAGCCACACAGTGTAGTGAATGCGAGTGAAGTAGGAGTGTAATGTATAGAAAGTGAGATCAGTGGCAAAATTATTCTTGTGGTCTTTATGATCAAGGGGTCCACTTTGTCACCAACACTCACACTTAAAAACGCTGCTCAAATAATTAACAGAAGTGCTGTAACCATACCTAGCGGAGACAGAACACTTCGGTTTGGGTAACTATAAATTTGTTTTATACTTTAATAATCCTAGCTATAATATATCTCTTTCGTGAAATTCAGTTGAAACTCTACAATGCCCCATGATCACTAACAGCAGACAACAGTAGACAACAATAGAATGCAGCCAGCTATCCCCTTTTTTTTTTTTTTTTTTTGCTGTCTCTCAGGGAGATATCCTCAGTTTTTCTGCATACCTTTTATATTACGTAGTTATAAGGTGCTCAAAAGATTTACACAACTACCATTCTTTACATTTTTACTGCACTATCAAACAAAATTGCATGCAAAAATTATAAACGAATGTGACAATTGTATAGCATTTCATTACTGTAATTATCCTTTTTAGTTGTGGAGTTATAGGATACAGGATATGTCATAGCATCCACACGGCGACCCATGAAGTACATGCAGCAAATAAAGATCTAAGTTCATGGAACGTTGTAAACAAAATCGTACATTTCCAAATTATTATTTTTCCTTTTTTGTAGGGATGAAACCTTTTCCTGAAGACAGTCTCCAAATCGTTATTAAACCAAAAATTTCCATACACGTTGCACTTGGAGCTAAACACATTATTTTTGACACATTCTTCTCGGACCTGTCCTGTGAACAATGTTTCACTGATCACGAAATACGGACGGAAAGTAAACATTTCGTGGCGGCATAACATCTCTGACTGGGTAAAAGGAGGATCGCTGCCCTGTGAGGCACGCTCAGTACCCTCATAACGATTACACGAGTTATGTGTATTGTGCTTACCAGTAAATAGTGTGGAAATCGTATCTCTACGTTGTGTCATTATTCTGCTACCACACCGCCGGTACCCCTTTCTCACACATTCTTTCTGACTCAGATCTACCCCATCTCAAGTTCGAACTCCTGAAAAATCACCAACGTATACCAGGTCTCAAAAAGGGTCGAATGTTTTGAGAGAAAAAAATCCAGTAAACATGTGTCCAGAAGCGAATGCCTTCTGAGATATGAGCACTTGTTCATAGTAGGGACCTACAGAAATCTGATAGCGGGTAAGAACACTGTCATTGTGTTGACTCTCGATCAACGGCATTAAAAGAGTGCTTTTACGGCAGTCTAGGTACATATTAATCTGAACATTTGGTGGTCTTCGGTCATTTCCATTGTTCGAGTTATGTAGCATCCTAATTTCATTGGAATTTATGTGTATTATTATTTTGTAAATTCTCGTAAATCTAGATATGTATGATGCTGTCTTACTACCTGCATAAATAATTTCAATTGTTTTCTTATTGTTACAACGATGTGTGTATGCCTTTCATACCCTGTGGCTACAATAGTGCACATTTATTGTGTCTTAGCTGCAACATAAGTATTTATTCCAAATGAAAATCTAAGGTACACATTTGTGAATGTTCAACCTTTCCATCATACGCAAGAGCTGCAAACTGTTGGGCATCACTATTAAAATATCAGCAAGTCAACGAAGCACTGCGCTACAGCTCGTGAAAACTGGAATTTGGGTGTGATTGGTTCGCTACATTGCACTGTATACTTGAATATTGTTGTTATCTTGTATGATAATTATTAAATGATTATTTTACTACTTATTACAATGGCGACTATTTTGTAATTCGATATTTTAGTCCAGAAAATGAAGCCAAGTGTACAAAGTATGATTCGAAAACGGGTACATATTTTTGTATAAATCTTGCATCTAAAATAATTAATAATTAAATCACCACAAATAAAAATTTTCCTTCCTTCATAAAAAAATTCAGATCTGAAAGGGGTATGTAAGAATGGTTCAGTACATTTTTTTTCCTTTCTTAATATTTGCAGCCATTTTCCTCAGTAACTAATAATAAATTCATTTATGTTCTATCATAAAGCTAAGAAATCTTCCGTCCTCTGAAACTGAAATTTATTCTTCAATACTCGATGTGTTTCGCCTCTTCATGTTAGTCATCTATAATGGTCTAAATACATATGCAGTTATTTAATTGTAAATATCTTGGTATGGCTGCGCAGGGAAACAACGAGTTTGCTGTCGTATGCCGCTGTTGGGATGTTGCCTGGCTGCGCGCGGAAAACGCACACTTGCTCTGCGATCTTCTTAATCATTCGCGAAGAACGCTTGGTTTATGCTTAACTATATTCTCGTTTGGGATCGTCAAATTGCTGTAACTCTCATTTGCTGGATATGAGTGCTATATGTGAAGGTCAGTTCTTTATTTCTCTATTTGGCTAGTTCATTTCGAACTCAGTGCATGATCTGCTTGCTATTAATTCATCAGAATGGCAATACATTAAATTTGCTGTCTCTTTGAGTGAATCTTCGTAAATAATTTACGATGTATATTTGACCATACTTGGTCAATTTTCTTGCACTTCGGCCATCTCCAGAGACAGGTAATACTTGTGCCGTTGTGACTCTTTCACTTTGCTGAAATCAATTACATGAGTTTATATTAAAACATTCTTTAAATTCTCCTTGTCATGCATTTTCCTATTTAAGCAAATTAGCCCAGTTTCTATTGAACAGTTAGTACACCGTCACTTGGTCTAAATTCGTGTTACATGACTACCTTCCGTGGTATAACTTCGTGATTTTCCTATTGCAGTTTAAGTTAACAACAGCCGTAATCAATCCGAATATTATTCTTTACATTTCAGTGCATACCTTCAGCTTTCAGCTTGGAACTAATACAGGAAGCAGAGACCCAGTGCATGTACTACAGAAAATGTGATTGTCCAGTTTCTTGTGTTTTGTGTATCACTGCGGCAAACAAGGGCGTACTTACCATTTCAAGGAAAATGCCTATAATACTCGTTCCTTAAATATTTTTATCCTTGTGAGATATCTGGTATGATTGCTCATACCTACTTAGATTCAGCTTCTTTTTGCTTCGACCACCGTAAACCGTTGCATTTGCAAAGTAATTGTTAACTGCCTAGATAAATTTCTATATGTTCTTTGTGGTCAGGCGGAGATCTTAAATTTGAATCATGGATGAAAATTTTTTTATATGACAGGGCATAGTTTCGCAGTCAGGGCATATTCGGATTTACTTTCCAACTTTTATGTCAGCGAGCAGTTATTTTCCGTGCTGCTAGTTCCGTTCGTTTTTTGTTTGTTTCTCCTTTCAGCAGATCCAAGTCTTCCACCCAGACAGAATTTTATGTCGTCTGTGATCCTATGAACATCAGCATTGCACTTTCCCGCAAAGGGCAAAGGTCCCGAGTTCAAGTCTCTGTCTATACACAGTTTTAAGCTGCCTGGAAGTTCCATATCAGCGCACACTCCGCTCTAAAGTGAAAAACTCATTCTGGATAAGCATTGCAGTTTGTAAACTTTGGACTTTTTTTCCTCTTCCGTAATAGGGAACGTATCTTGTAATCAGTACTGTTAAATGATAAATGGTTCAAATGGCTCTGAGCACTATGGGACATAACAGCTGTGGTCATCAGTCCCCTAGAACTTAGAACTACTTAAACCTAACTAAGCTAAGGACATCACACACATCCATGCCCGAGGCAGGATTCGAACCTGCGACCGTAGCAGTCGCGCGGTTCCGGACTGCGCGCCTAGAACCGCGAGACCACCGCGGCCGGCTGTTAAATGATATCAAGTGTCAAATAACCACTAATTTATAGAAAAGTGCAATGTAAGGCGGACGACTTAATACATCCAGGAGAAGAAATACACACGTAAACTGAATTATAAGGAAACACTTGCTTAGGCTGTCGTCGGGTCACAGCTGAATATCGCAATCATAGATAAGGTGACGTGCGACTTATATAGATAGTACTGATACATATGCACGTGATGCTTGAAATGATGAGATACGGAATATTTACAAAAGGAAGTGTTTAGTCTTCATATTATATAAAAATCGCAACATTTAACATAAAACTTAAAACGAATGTAGAATTTGCTATTCTAATCATTTTCAGAACTGTTGCAAAATTTAACAGGGGGGGGGGGAGATAATTATATTGTATTGGGTTTTTTAAAACTAAGCTGCCATTGCGTGCCATATGTTTATTGATCGCAAGTATTTCCGATAGTGTCATTTTTCAGCTATTATCAACAGTATGTAAAACGACATGATACATCGTATGTATGGTTTTCTTTTTGAAAGATATTCTGCAGAGATTGACTATGTCTTTCCTACTCTCAAGTTTCTGCATGTTCCGGTAATCTAAATGCCACAGGTCTGCCTGAACGACCAACATGTATTTCTCCACAATTCTTGGAAGTGAAATTATACACACCGAACTGTGGCAAAAGTTTCATTGTGTCTTCACTATTGTATTATAGTTCAGCTGTGCTGTTGTTACTGTAAAACACCGGTTTATAGTTGCGAGACTTCGATTCCATAAGGCTTTCTAATTTAGCCAACATATGGGATAATGCACAAGTTTGTGTTAACTTTACGAATTTCCTGTTTTCGTAAAATGTCATCAGTCGAGTCACAAATATACCCACCACTGAGAGTTTCGGTTTTAACTCCAGGCTTGTGTAATAGAACTGACGCGCCATCGAATGGAAAGCTGAACTTTCGGTACTTTATGGGTGCTGTAAGGTTTCTTGGATTACGATATAAGTATTTCTTCTTGCAACAAATTTATTAAGATCCTCCCAGTTCCTCTGTGTTGAGAGTTTAAATGTTGTAAGAGTATAATTGGCTAGTGGTGCATGTCCATAAACCCAGAACGTCATTCTTATGCCTTATCCGGTATTCATTAATATTAAAACTCAGTGGTGCTTTCAGTAAGAAAATTTGGTTAAAATTGTGCTAGAAAATTTGAAATAGTTTGTGACAAAGAAAGGAAATCATAGATAGGCCTTCACACTGTCTATAATAACTGCTCTGAAATTGCAAATAATTCTGTTTTACACATATGTGAGTAGCAAAGATTATGTCACGTAATTCTGGAGGATTTATTTCAGATTTGCGCAGAATATCCGTTGAAATATTTACACACTCATCTGAGGAGTCATTTATATTTAATCTAGTGACATGAAGAATTACTAGTGTATAACTAGGTGGGAGCAGATGTCATCCTAATCATAATCATCCTCTTGATATATTAGGATTTGCCTATTACGCCTAGTTAAAAAGAGTAGCGTAAGATATTCAATCCAGTTTCGGGTGTTTCTACATCTCCTCTTCTTGTTCTATTTGTCTAATATTTTTGGTAACTTCATTTCCCTCCTATTTTTTTCATTTGAGACATTCTTAATTCTGCTCTTATTTGCATATTTTGCTTTCTCTCTGGTCTTATTTATCTTGTTATATGTCTGAGAAATCTCACTCTGAGCTCTTAATGTATTCAAGTTGTATTTCCATACATTAAAACTGGGAGTTACCTTGTTTCGAAAAATGTGAAGCGTATCTCTTCCCATACTGCTCTTTACAGAGTTCCTCTAGTATTACTAGCCACTAAGTTAAATTTCTCTATCCGTTTTGAAAATCAGCTTTCACTAATTTGATTCATTGCATCCTAAGTATTTAGAATCTTTCAGTTTCTCTAATATTTCTGAGTCTACTTTTGGACCCAGTTTTGTTTTGACCATAATATTATACCAGCTTTCTCTTGTTATCCGATATCTGCAAGTTGTGTGAAATTTCAGATTGAAAGAGAGGGCGATAGTGGTGGAGCAGTTTAATTTTATTCACACCAGTAAACCTCTGTATCCACCGGAGAATGAGAGTGCAATCCCTCGAAATGAGTTAAGAAAAAAAAAAAGAAGTTGTTTAGTTTGTGCCTCTCGGGATTAGCCGAGCGATCTGAGGCGCTGCAGTCATGGGCAGTGCGGCTGGTCCCGGCGGAGGTTCGAGTCCTCCCTCGGGCATAGGTGTGTATGTTTGTCCTTAGGATAATTTAGGTTAAGTAGTGTGTAAGCTTAGGGACTGATGACCTTAGCAGTTAAGTCCCATAAGATTTCACACACATTTGAACATTTTCGTTTAGTTTGTCTTTCTTATTAAATGGCTCTGAGCACTATGGGACGTAACTTCTGAGGTCATCATGAGGCGGCGAAGTTCCTTCCGTCCCTTTACGATTAACCTGTACCTACCTGTAAACATTGTCTCAGCAGATCATCAGTAGGGAAGCCGAGCGAAACTTATTGTATTTCGACGTCAACCAGGCTGCAATTAAAGTCACTAATCTACGTTTCGGGAGAAAGTTTTCACACGAAATGAAAGGTTCGAAATTTTGTCCTTAATTGATATATTCTGAAACTTAGGTGAACTAGTATCACTGCCAAGCCAGTGCTAGTCTTAACACAGTCACTCACAATCCCTTTCACTCACGTTAGCAAATTTATGGTGTTGCATTTCCGGAAAACGTAATAGCTACAAAAATACGTATTGTTTTTGGTTGAGGATGCTGGCCAAATATTAAGTCTGTCGGTACCTAATGCAGTCACAGTTTTTAGCCAGCGACATCCTCAATACGCCACGCGGAATATATGTCTTTTCTCATCACAAAATTCACTTAAAAATTCCGAAATTTCTACACACCCATCGGGAAAATTATGCCGTCACTTTACTACACTTTTGATGTATGACTAGATCCACTGCTAGATCCGGCAACTTATCATTTCCAACGGAATTACTACTACACACGTCAGAACTGTTTCATGGCTAGGCTCCAACTCTTCCCTAGAATACTTCTTCTCTACCAGCAAAGAAAGGCGCGCAAAGAATATTGCTTTACCATTGGTCAGTTTACTCAACAGCCAATAACAAAACAACATTCTCCCGCGTCAGTCCGCTCTTTTCATCAATAACCAGTCGCAAAGTAGTAAACCTAACGACTGCACTTTTTACCGACGTTATTATCTAATATGCTGAAGTTTTTTTATGCATAAAGTTATTTACTATTGTTATTTATACCTGAATTAACTTTCCTTTTACCATAAACTTACTTTACAAATCTATTCTACAAAAATCCCCTTTCTCCACATCCATACTTCTTCGAAATGTTCCCACACTAAATCCCACTACATAACTCGTTAAACAGTTATCTTCATACTAACCTTAAACCACACATCATTCATACTGCTAAAACACATTTATAACATTTTGCATACACAAAAAGACATAATAACACT
The DNA here is from genome assembly GCF_021461385.2 of Schistocerca piceifrons. Lineage (NCBI taxonomy): Eukaryota > Metazoa > Arthropoda > Insecta > Orthoptera > Acrididae > Schistocerca > Schistocerca piceifrons. The sequence continues at coordinate 1,163,607,663 of NC_060138.1, forward strand.
TTATTAAACTACTAGAACAGTTTATGAAAAACATTTTATTACTTTAGTGCACTCTAGTGGGCACAATCGAAACTAAATCAGTCCTCCATCCAATATTGTCCTCTATCGGCTGATACATAAACTACGTGCGCGTCCAGTCTCGCGTCACCATCTGTCACTATCCAGCTCTGAGACACATCTCCCACTTAACCGCCTCCAAGGCAGGATCGGTAGACGACGCTATGCCTCAATCAGTCCCCTAGAACTTAGAACTATTTAAACCTAATTAACCTAAGGACATCACACACATTCATGCCCGAGGTAGGATTCGAACCTGCGACCGTAGCACTCGCGCCGTTCCGGACTGAAGCGCCTAGAACCGCTAGACCAGCGCGGTCGCCCTCTCTTATTATTTTACTGGCCAAATAACTGGGCAGATGCCTGCCATAAGTAAAAATAAATGAATTTTACCAGACAGGTGAGTGAAGACAGACAGGCAGGCAGGCAGCTAGTTATAGTTCCGTGGTTGGAGATTAGCTTCGTCGTCACCGAGGCACGGGGACCCACCTAGCCGCGGACAGTTATCGCAGAGCTCCAGCGCCCGGCAGGGGAGGGGGGGAGGCGCCTTTGTGGGGGCGAGATTAGCCGCCAGTGCAGGCGCCTCACTGAATGCTGGGACCTCCCTCCCCAGGCTTTGGCAGAGCAGTCGCGCTACGTCCACCTCAGCACGGTAGGGCCCTCACCGCTTAATTGTCACCATACAGGTCCCAACGGGTGTGTGTGTGTGTGTGTGTGTGTGTGTGTGTGTGTTTGTGTGTGTGTGTGTGCGTATGCTCCAAAGCAGCTACAAGCTCCAGCCTACAGTGTAATGTTCTCGGTACTACTGTCTACTTCTGTTTTCTGCAGACCACTATGACATGCATGGAGAGGGTACTTCAAATTATACCATGTGCTAATACTTCCTAACACTCCATCCGAGTATGGAGCGTGGGAAAAATGATTGCACATGTGCCTCTGGGTGCACTTCCGTTAACCCTATAAATGGTATGAAGGGGCTGAGCACACTTTTATATTTCTCATTTAACACTATTTCTTCGAAACTTTGTAAATAGCCTTTGCTGAATTTTTGACGTCAGTCTTCAAGTGTATGCTAGTTACGTTTCTTCAACAACTCAGTGACGCTCTTCCGTAGGTCAAACAAACATGTGATCATCCATGCTGCCCTTGTTTGTATAGCTTCAATATCCCCAGTTAATTCATTTTGGTATGGATCCCACAAGCCTGAGTTAATATTCTAGGGTGCGTCCCACAGGTGTTTTATAAGCATTTCATTAGCCGCATTGCAGGATATTACACCCTGGTAATCGTGTTGACTTGACTGATTCCAGTTGGGAGTCATAGATATTGTAATACCATAACACATTTCTTCGTTTCTCGAAGTGAAAAATTTTACATTACTGAACATTTAAAGAAAGTTTTCAGTCTTTGCACCATCCTGGAGACTTCTGAGATCTGACTGAATGTTAATGCAGCATTGTTTAGAAATACTTCTTTGTATACAGCTGCGTCATTTTCAAAAAGTCTGAGGTTGTTATTGAAATTGTATACCACTACATCAGTATACAACACTAAACACAAGGGTCCCAACACACTTCCCTGAGGTGCACCTGATGTTACTTATACCTCTGTCAATGATTTTTCATCAAAAATAACAAGCCATCCTCAATCCAGTAAGAACTCTTATTTGATACCATATATAATCACACATCTGGATAGGGCGCGGTAGGCCGATGGCATGGCCTGCACGTTCCACAGTCTTCAAACCCACTGCTTTTTTTTTTTCTTCTTGGGCAAGAAGACCCATTTAGTCTGACGCACTTGATAGCGCGCATCGTGGCAGCCTCAGATGCAATTTCCACTTTGCCATGAGTGTTTGAAAGAGGGCGTCAGTCACTCCAGGCCCGTTGCACAGCTTGTATTCAAGCAGGAGGGCATAATTTCGAGCACTTTTTGTGGCTGTTTTCAAATAAAGGTTATAAAACTTGATCCCGTCTTCCCATTTACCTTGATGCCACAAATACATCGAAAATCGTACATTGCAGAGTTGCTGCCATGACAGCTCGAACGGCGTGTTGTGCGCCTGCCCTCTTGGCGATGCACGATGATGTTCTACGAAGCCTAGCGCCGTAGACTGAGGGATGCGGACAAGGGTTGCTATGTGGGATATGCTTTTTACGACCAGCTCTACCAGCCCTCTCATTTTCTACATTCATTTCAGATAAACCCTGCATAGACAGAAGAAAGGATCGGGAACTATGTAATAGACGAAGTCAGCGACTAATGCTACCTTGGTAGGGAAACGGTACACAGTGGACGAAGCAAGGAAGCCTACTACTATATTTGACAATGTGGTTCATAGTTAAAAGCGAAATCTGGTACAGATGGAAGTGTAAAATAAGAGAAGCTGAAATCTTGCACCAAACATCAGTCCAAAACCGCCTATTTGCAGAATAATAGTGAATTTGTAGGTGACAGGGAGTCACACCTAGTGATACGTGGCTGGCGACCACGGGGCCCCGAGCTGAGTCCTGGCATTGCTTCCACTTACTTATGCCAGGCTCCTCGCTCTTATCTTTCCTATCTGGCCACCCTCGGCCAGCTCTTGTTCTTTTCCGACCCTGACGCTATTAGGTTTCGAGGGCTAGGGGTCTTTCATTTTCCAACCTATACTTCTCATGCAGCGTCTGACCCGGAGCGGGCGGCTGCAAAAGGCGTCTGTATCCCATGTTAGGGGCGGCCTCCAGAACTGCGGAAGGCAACGGAATACCACCGCAGATTATCTTCCCTGCATAATGCAGTCTCCATTTTATGCACAAAAAATGGCTTCCTCTCATGTTAAATCAGTGTCCGGAGGTAAAATAGTCCTCCATTCGGATCTCCGGGGGGGACAACTTGAAAGGAGGCAATAAATCAAAACGAGAATTGGTACCTGGAATGTCAGAACTCTGCTACAAGCAGGAAAACTAGAAAACCTTAAAAGAGAGATGGAAAAGAATCATATGGACCTCGTAGGAGTTGCTGAAGTAAGATGGAATGGACATGGAGAGTTGCAGTCAGATGAATATGTATTCTACTACTCAGGAGGAGAAGTAAAAGGAATTAATGGAGTAGGAATGATTATGACAAAGGAATTGGCTAAATGTGTGGAATATGTAGACTATGCAAATGACTGGGTTATTGGTGTAAGGCTGAAAGGAGCACAAAAAGATTTACTGATTGTCCAGGTGTATATGCCAACTTCAGAACATGATGACCAAATTGTAGAGGAAACGTACAATGTAATAGAGAGAATAATGGACGAAAATAAAAAATGCTGCAAAATAGTAATGGGAGACTGGAACGCCATTGTGGGAGAAGGGAAAGAGGGAAACATAGTAGGCAGTCATGGTCTTGGGAAGAGAAATGACAGAGGTGAATGGTTAATTGACTTCTGCAGGGAAAGGCAGCTGATAGTGGCAAACACATGGTTCAAGAACCATAAGAGGAGGCTCTACACTTGGAAATCACCAGGGGATAAATATAGAAACCAAATCGATCTTATACTGGTAGAAGAAAGATACAGGAATGGAATCAAGAAGGTGCACACATTACCAGGTGCAGATATTAATAGTGACCACAACTTACTTATGGCAGAAATAGAAATAAGAATGAAAAAACTGAAAAAGGCGACAATGGTGAAGAAATGGGATCTAGAGAAGATAAGGTCCAACAAAGAACAAATTACAGAAATGCTGTCTCGGGACTTTCTAAACACATTACGAGACAAAGAAGCACCTGATAATGCCAACGAGTACTGGAATATGCTGAAAGAAGGAATCATTAAAGCAGGACAGCAAAATATAGGATATGTAAAAGGGAAAAGATCAAAAAAACCATGGGTCACACAAGAAATGATTTCCAAGATGGAGGAGAGAAGAAAATTGAAAAACAAGAACACTGAAGATGCAAGAAAGATATACCGAAGGTTAAATAACGAACTGCGAAGAGAAACAGAGCAGGCTAGAAAAAAATGGCTAAAAGAGGAATGTGATGAAATTGAAGAACTGGACAGGAAAGGAAGATATGACTTACTATACAACAGAGTAAACACTATGACATGGGAACAAAACAGAGCAGGAAGTGCTACTATGGAAATTTTGAGTAAAGACGAAGAGGTAGTGTATAAAGATCGTGACGATGTCCTCCAGAGATGGGAAGAATATATAAAAGAGCTATATGACACAAATAGCAAACCAGAAACTCTGGAACTTGAATCACACAACAGTGTAGGTGATGAAGAGAAAGGACCGACCATCATAATGGAAGAAGTAAAGTCTGCCATTGCTGCAATGAAAAATGGCAAAGCAGTAGGTACAGATACAATACCGGGAGAAATACTAAAATGCTTGAACCACAATGGAATAAGAGAAATATTGAGGTTATGTAATAAAATATACACTCCTGGAAATGGAAAAAAGAACACATTGACACCGGTGTGTCAGACCCACCATACTTGCTCCGGACACTGCGAGAGGGCTGTACAAGCAATGATCACACGCACGGCACAGCGGACACACCAGGAACCGCGGTGTTGGCCGTCGAATGGCGCTAGCTGCGCAGCATTTGTGCACCGCCGCCGTCAGTGTCAGCCAGTTTGCCGTGGCATACGGAGCTCCATCGCAGTCTTTAACACTGGTAGCATGCCGCGACAGCGTGGCCGTGAACCGTATGTGCAGTTGACGGACTTTGAGCGAGGGCGTATAGTGGGCATGCGGGAGGCCGGGTGGACGTACCGCCGAATTGCTCAACACGTGGGGCGTGAGGTCTCCACAGTACATCGATGTTGTCGCCAGTGGTCGGCGGAAGGTGCACGTGCCCGTCGACCTGGGACCGGACCGCAGCGACGCACGGATGCACGCCAAGACCGTAGGATCCTACGCAGTGCCGTAGGGGACCGCACCGCCACTTCCCAGCAAATTAGGGACACTGTTGCTCCTGGGGTATCGGCGAGGACCATTCGCAACCGTCTCCATGAAGCTGGGCTACGGTCCCGCACACCATTAGGCCGTCTTCCGCTCACGCCCCAACACCTTGCAGCCCGCCTCCAGTGGTGTCGCGACAGGCGTGAACGGAGGGACGAATGGAGACGTGTCGTCTTCAGCGATGAGAGTCGCTTCTGCCTTGGTGCCAATGATGGTCGTATGCGTGTTTGGCGCCGTGCAGGTGAGCGCCACAATCAGGACTGCATACGACCGAGGCACACAGGGCCAACACCCGGCATCATGGTGTGGGGAGCGATCTCCTACACTGGCCGTACACCACTGGTGATCGTCGAGGGGACACTGAATAGTGCACGGAACATCCAAACCGTCATCGAACCCATCGTTCTACCATTCCTAGACCGGCAAGGGAACTTGCTGTTCCAACAGGACAATGCACGTCCGCATGTATCCCGTGCCACCCAACGTGCTCTAGAAGGTGTAAGTCAACTACCCTGGCCAGCAAGATCTCCGGATCTGTTCCCCATTGAGCATGTTTGGGACTGGATGAAGCGTCGTCTCACGCGGTCTGCACGTCCAGCACGAACGCTGGTCCAACTGAGGCGCCAGGTGGAAATGGCATGGCAAGCCGTTCCACAGGACTACATCCAGCATCTCTACGATCGTCTCCATGGGAGAATAGCAGCCTGCATTGCTGCGAAAGGTGGATATACACTGTACTAGTGCCGACATTGTGCATGCTCTGTTGCCCGTGTCTATGTGCCTGTGGTTCTGTCAGTGTGATCATGTGATGTATCTGATCCCAGGAATGTGTCAATAAAGTTTCCCCTTCCTGGGACAATGAATTCACGGTGTTCTTATTTCAATTTCCAGGAGTGTATGACAGTGGTGAATGGCCTGAGGACTTTTTGACAACAGTAATGATTCCATTGCCGAAAAAACAAGGAACCAAGAAATGCAGCGAGCACAGGACAATCAGCCTCATTTCACATGCAGCCAAAGTGATGTTAAGAATAATTAATAAAAGACTTGAAAAAGTAATAGAGGAGAATCTCGGCGAGGAGCAGTTTGGCTTTAGACGGAATACGGGCACCAGAGATGCTATAGGGCTCCTACGAATCTTGGGAGAAAGGTTTATTGAAAAAGGAAGAGACCTATGTATGTGCTTCATCGATTTAGAAAAGGCATTTGACAATGTGGTTTGGGACAAGCTGGCGACTATTATAAGGGAAAAGAGAGTGGACTGGAAAACCAGAAGACTTATAAACTCATTGTACCTTAATCAAAAAGTTTCGGTTAAAGTGAGAGGAGAAAGTACAAACTGGATCAGACTAGGGAAAGGAGTAAGACCAGGATGCTGTTTATCACCTACTCTTTTCAACCTGTACTTGGAAAATATGATTGAGCAATGCTCATTAGATGACAAAGGAGTAGAAATTGGAGGAAGAAGAGTAGGGTGCTTGAGATTTGCTGATGACATGGTCCTTCTAGCCACAGGGGAAAAAGAATTACAGGATTTGGTGGACACCATTGCAACTAACGGAAAAAAATATGGAATGAAAATTAACACAAATAAAACAAAAGTATTGGCAATAGAAGGAAATAAGGAAATAAAAATTGTGCTGAATGGAGAAACACTAGAACAGGTGCAAAATTTTAAGTATCTTGGAAGCAGGATAGACACCGACTGGAAGTGCACCACAGAAATTAAAACAAGGATAGCAATGGCAAAAGAGGCGTTTTATAAGAAAAGGAGAATCTTCTGCAGCGGTATGGACAGGGAACTCAGAAAGAGACTCATAAAATGTCTTGTATGGAGTGTTCTTCTATATGGCGCTGAAACATGGACTATGAGGAAAAAAGACAGAGAAAGGCTGGAGGCTTTTGAGATCTGGACATGGGGGAAGATAGAAGGAATAAGTTGGATGGACAGAGTAAAAAATGAAGAGGTACTGAGAAGAGTGGGAGAGAAAAGGCAGTTACTAGATGTAATAAAGAGAAGAAAAAGAAATTGGATTGGGCATATATTAAGAAAGAATGACGGACTGATAAAAACAGTTTTAGAAGGTTATGTAGAAGGGAAAAGGAAGCGAGGAAGGAAGAGATTCCAGATACTGGATGACATGATGGACGGTACAACATGCAGCAGCCTTAAGAAGGAAGCAATGGATCGCAGAAAATGGAGAGGCAAAGGATCTGCTAATATAGCAGATAACTGATGATGATGATGAGGTGACAGACGCCAATGACTACAGTACGAACTTAACTGAAGCGCCAAAGAAACTGGTATAGGCATGCGTATTCAAATACAGAGATAAGTAATAAACAGTTCGGTTCTGCGGTCGGCAACGCCTATATAAGACAACAAGTGTCTGCCACAGTGGCAGGTTATCAAGATTTAAGTAAGTTTGAACGTGATTTTATAGTCGGCGCACGAGCGATGGGACACAGCATCTCCGTGATAGCGATGATTTGGAGATTTTCCCGTACGACCATTTCACGAGTGTACCGTGAATATCAGGGAATCCGGTAAAACATCAAATCTCCGACATGGCTGCGGCTGGAGAAGTACCCTGCAAGAACGGAACTAACGACGACTGAAGAGAATCATTCAACGTGACAGAAGTGCAACCCTTCCGCTAATTGCTGCGGATTTCAATGCTAGGCCATCAATAAGTCTCAGCGTGTGAACCATTCAACGAAACATCATCGATATGGGCTTTTGGAGCCGAAGGTCCGCTCGTGTACTTTGGATGACCGCACGATACAAGGCTTTACGCTTCGCCTGGGCCCAACACCGACATTGGACTGTTGTTGATTGGAAATATGTTGTCTGGTCGGACGAGTCTCGTTTCAAATTGTATCGAGCTGATGGACGTGTATGGGAATGGAGACAACCTCATCAATCCATGGACCCTGCATGTCACCAGGGAACTGTTCAAGTTGGTGGAGGCTCTGTAAATTGTATGGCGCATGTACAGTTGGAGTGATATGGGACCCCTGATACGTATAGATACTACTCTGACAGGTGACACGTACGTACGCATCCTGTATGATCACCTGCGTACATTCATATACATTGTGGATTCCGACGAACTTCGGTAATTTCAGCAGGACAATGCGACACCCCACACGTCCAGGATTGCTACAGAGTGGCTCCAGGAGCACACTCCTGAAATTTAACACTTCCGCTGGCCACCAAACTCCCGAGACATGAACATTATTGAGCATATATTGGATGCCTTGCAACGTACTGTTCAGAAGAGATCTCCACCCCCCTCGCTCTCTTACGCATTTATGGACAGCCCCGCAGAATTCATGGTGTCAGTTTCCTCCAGCACTACTTCAGACATGCCAAGTCGTGTTGCGGCTTCTGCGTTCTCGCGGGAGTCCTACACGATATTAGGCAGGTGTACCAGTTTCTTTGGCTCTTCAATGTATTACACTGCATAATACAAACGTATTTGAAATGTAAAATTTTCGATTAAATCTCTTTCTAATTTTACACGTTGCCCATTGTTAGGGAAACAGTAGATACACGGTGGAGCAGTGATATATTTTGGGGCTATTGTAAGCCGATAACGGTATCTAATACGTCAATACGGGTGTAAGACATGGATGTAATCTATCCCCCCTACTGTTCAATCTATACATAGAAGAAGCAATGATCGAAATAATAGATAGGCTCAGAAGTGGGATTAAGATTCAAAGTGAAAGATTCGCCGCTGTCACTGATATCCTTAACAAGACAGTGGAGAAACTGCAGGATCTACTGAGTGAACAGTCTAATGAATACAAAATATGGACTGAGAGTAAAACGAAGAAAGTCGAAAGTAATAAGAAGTAGCAGGAATGAGAACAGCGAGGAACTGAATAGCAGGACTGGTGATGACGAAGTAGAAGTAGTTAAGGAATATTGCTACCTAGACAGGACAGAGCAAGGAGTACATCAGAAGAAGACTAGCTTTGGCAAAAAGGGCATTCCTGGCCAAGAGAAGTGTGCTACTATCAAACATAGGCCTTAATTTGAGGAAGAAATTTCTGAGAATGTACGTTTGGAGCATAGCATTATATGCTAGTGAAACATGGACTGTGTCAAAACCAGAACAGAAGACAATCGAAGCATTTGATGTGTGGTGCTACAGAATAATGTTGAAAGTTAGTTGGACTGATAAGGTAAGGAATGAGATGGTTCGCCGGAGAATCGGCGAGGAATGGAATATATGGAAAACATTGAACACTGACAAGAAGAAGATGGTAGGATATCTGTTAACTTCGATGGTACTAGAGGACCTGTACAGGGTAAAAACTGTAAAGGAAGACAGAGATTGGAATACGTCCAGCAAATAACTGAGAACGTAAGTTGCAAGTGCTACTCTGAGATGAAGAGTTTGGCATAGGAGAGGAGTTCGTGGTGGGCCGCATCAAACCATTCAGAAGACTGATGACTCAAAAAAAAAAAAAAAAAAAAAAAAATTAATGGCCTTACCGAGGCAGCATTGATTCATGTGAGGTTTCTTAGAAAACCCTTAAAAAGGGTACCAAGACGGAGCCACGGATTTAGAGATCCCTATGCGCAGAGGGCTGAAATTTTTTACTGTGTTAACCTAGTATCCTCACCTCGCACAATCTTGAAAATTTATTGACATCATTATCCATTGCCGAGATACAAAGATTCAAAGATAGCCTACTTGTACATGTAAAATACGCACGTAAAGTCCGGTGTGAGGCGAAAATGTAGTGTAAAGAGGCTAAAATGTAATAAATGCTGGGCGACAGTAGACAGTAGACAGTGGTTATGGTATAGAAGGAGCGATAGAGAGAACGGCAGTATGAGAGAAATGGAGGGACACAGTAACAGTGAAACCTAGTTGGCAGTAACAAAACAGTGCTAGGAAAAAAGTGGAGGAGCCAGTGGGAGAGGAATAATGAGAAGGAGAAAGTGGAAGTGGATGAGAGGCAATGATAACGAGAGAGAGAGAGAGAGTGTCTATGACAGTGACAAGGAGGAAGGGAAACAGTGACAGTGAGAAGTGACGGCGACAGAGGGAAGGAATGAGTGAGATAGTAGCAGAAAGAGAGAGCTAGAGGGAGATAATGGCACTGAGAGGAGACTGTAGCAGAAGGACAAGACGAAGGAGACTGTGACTGTGAGAGGGGACAGTGGCAGCTGGAGAGACAGTGAGCTGGGCTAAGTGAGTGGATGGATATGAGGCACTTACAATGATGGTCTACTGGGTGTGAGCGCGCTATAGTTAAGGAATGTAAGTTGCATGTTAAAGAGAGCGCAAATATGTTTGCAAGCCATAATTTTTGAAAATATTTTTAAGGGCGCTAAGGAAGCTAGAATGAGGCAGATGGTACGCCACTTCACTGTCAGGGTCTTGTAAACAGGAGCATATTTGCCTATTCCTGCTGGAGCGTTTCTCCGCTGGTCATTAATCATAAAAAGCGAAGTGCAGCGTGTCTGTATTAAGCAGGCGGCAGACAACGGACGTTAAAGCGTGGGCGCAGGTGCGGCATGCTGGACGCACTGCTGTGAAAATTTCTCGAAGAGGCGGTCCAGTAGCAAGCGATCTTGCTAACAGCACATTCCCGCCGTTGGCTGTTGCTGCGACATGACGGAGTGACCGTCTCAGTTTCCTCCCACGGAGGAGTTCGACACACAGCGTACGTCAGTGCATAGCCCAGACATGGCAATGATCCGCTCAGCCAGTCTACGGAGATGTATATGGTCAGAGCGGACTTGATAGTACAGAAGAATAATTCTGCCACTTATTTCGGTGCTCGAACTATCAGTTTAATAAGTCACAGCTGCAAAATACTAACGCGAATTCTTTACAGACGAATGGAAAAACTGGTAGAAGCGGACCTCGGGGAAGATCAGTTTGGATTCCGTAGAAATGTTGGAACACGTGAGGCAATACTAACCTTACGACTTATCTTAGAAGAAAGATTAAGAAAAGGCAAACCTACGTTTCTAGCATTTGTAGACTTAGAGAAAGCTTTTGACAACTTTAACTGGAATACTCTCTTTCAAATTCTGAAGGTGGCAGGGGTAAAATACAGGGAGCGAAAGGCTATTTACAATTTGTACAGAAACCAGATGGCAGTTATAAGAGTCGAGGGGCATGAAAGGGAAGCAGTGGTTGGGAAAGGAGTGAGACAGGGTTGTAGCCTCTCCCCGATGTTATTCAATCTGTATATTGAGCAAGCAGTAAAGGAAACAAAAGAAAAATTCGGAGTAGGTATTAAAATCCATGGAGAAGAAATAAAAATTTTGAGGTTCGCCGATGACATTGTAATTCTGTCAGAGACTGCAAAGGACTTGGAAGAGCAGTTGAACGGAATGGACAGTGTCTTTAAAGGAGGATATAAGATGAACATCAACAAAAGCAAAACGAGGATAGTGGAATATAGTCAAATTAAATCGGGTGATGCTGAGGGGATTAGATTAGAAAATGATACACTTAAAGCAGTAAAGGATTTTTGCTATTTAGGGAGTAAAATAACTGATGATGGTCGAAGTAGAGAGGATATAAAATGTAGACTGGCAATGGCAAGGAAATCGTTTCTGAAGAAGAGAAATTTGTTAACATCGAGTGTAGATTTGTCAGGAAGTCGTTTCTGAAAGTATTTGTATGGAGTGTAGCCATGTATGGAAGTGAAACATGGACGATAACCAGTTTGGACAAGAAGAGAATAGAAGCTTTCGAAATGTGGTGCTACAGAAGAATGCTGAAGATAAGGTGGGTAGATCACGTAACTAATGAGGAGGTATTGAATAGGATTGGGGAGAAGAGAAGTTTGTGGCACAACTTGACTAGAAGAAGGGATCGGTTGGTAGGACATGTTTTGAGGCAACAAGGGATCACAAATTTAGCATTGGAGGGCAGCGTGGAGGGTAAAAATCGTAGAGGGAGACCAAGAGATCAATACACTAAGCAGATTCAGAAGGATGTAGGTTGCAGTAGGTACTGGGAGATGAAGAAGCTTGCACAGGATAGAGCAGCATGGAGAGCTGCATCAAACCAGTCTCAGGACTGAAGACCACAACAACAACAACAACAACTTCGCTGCTGTTTGAATTCCCTGAGGCTGATCACTGCCCGGAGAATAGAGTCACTATTCAGGATGATACATGCTGTGACTCACGCCTGGATACAGCACTGGATATTGTGTTGTTGCAGACGACTCCACATTCACAATTATCTCGCAAACGGCTGCTTTGTGGACGCATATTTACCAGATCGTTTTTCTTCCTGTTACTGCGTACTTTCATCCACGTTTCGGTAAACGAATCTGGATTGTTTGCGTTTTCCTGACGAGTATTCTACCGACTAAGCTGTCTACGCAGGATTCACAATACTGCCTCATAGCTTTACTTCCACCAGTACTTCTTCTCCTACCTTCCAAACCTTAGAGAAGTTATGTTGCTTGCCTTGTGGAACTCCCTGGAGCAAGTTTCAAAACAGTGCACACTCCGGTGCAAAGAGAAAATTAATTCACGATGCATCCTCCGTAACTCGTCAGTAATGTCATTATTTCCGTTATTAATGGTTCATAACTATACCATAATAAGGATGCATCACCTATAAGAAATGTCCACGTTACCACGCCCTTGAGTAACGTCTAGTTTAGTTCTTTTGTCCACTTGCGTAGCCGAGTGGTCAGCGTTGCTGACTGCCGTGCAGCGGACCTGGGGTGCTGCCAAGGATTTTTCGTTGCTGGAAGGAATGGAACGTGGTCTGCTAAGACTCGTGATGCCAGTTGAGAAGCTACTTGAACGAGAAGTAACTGCTCCAAGGTCTGCGAAGATGAGAAAGGTCGGGAGAGCGGTGTACTGACCATATGCAAATCCATACCGCATCCAAATGATGCCACATGGCAGAGGGTGCTCCCCATTGCCCGTCTGTGTCCAGAACGACGGAGGTACACGACTAAGTATTCTTCTTTTAGTGCTAAGTTAGAGCACTGGTTGGCGGCATTCGAGAGGGCATCAGATCGTCAGTCAAAAGGAGCATGGATGCAGTGTGATCTTTGCACATGGCCCGGCCACAGTTGTTTATGAGTTGTGTGATCATTCAAAAGACTTCGATAGGCAGTACTTGTTAAGACGGGATTGTGCAACAGAGGTGCCTGACTGGTGGTGCGGTGTCGGTGTTTCAGGAGGAGCGGCCCACCGTCAGGGAAGCGGTGATGAGCCCCCTCGCCCTGGGCGTGCCCCTCACCGTGGTCAACGTGCTGGGGCTGCTCGTCAACGGCTACATCCTCCTCGTCGTCCTCATCACCAAGCAGGTCAGTCACCGTGTGCTGTGCTGCGAGGAACGAACCGCATGCCCAATTTTTGTGCTTGACGTTTACGTCTGAATCTACACCAGCATGACTACTCTGCAATTCACACTTAACACTCTGCCGTCTGGTGACACCACAGTAGTGTCGTGCGCGAAATAGTGGTCAATGGCCGGCAACACCACAGAGGTGTCGTATGCATAGTATCGCTCACTGGCTGGCGACACCACAGTGATGTCGTGTGCATAGAATCGCTCACTGGCTGGCGACACCACAGTGGTGTCGTGTGCATAGTATCGCTCACTGGCCAGCGACACCATAGTGGTGTCGTGTGCATGGTATCACTCAGTGGCCGGCGATACCACAGTGGTGTCATGTGCATAGTATCGCTCAGTGGCCGGCGTCACCGCAGTGGTGTCGTGTGCATAGTATCGCTCACTGGCCGGCAACACCACAGAGGTGTCGTATGTATAGTATCGCTCACTGGCTGGCGATACCACAGTGGTGTTGTATGCATAGTATCGCTCACTGGCTGGCGACACCACAGTGATGTCGTGTGCATAGAATCGCTCACTGGCTGGCGACACCACAGTGGTGTCGTGTGCATAGTATCGCTCACTGGCCAGCGACACCATAGTGGTGTCGTGTGCATGGTATCACTCAGTGGCCGGCGATACCACAGTGGTGTCGTGTGCATAGTATCGCTCAGTGGCCGGCGTCACTGCAGTGGTGTCGTATGCATAGTATCGCTCACTGGCCGGCGACACCACAGTGGTGTCGTGTGCATAGTATCGCTCACTGGCCGGCGACACCACAGTGGTGTCGTGTGCATAGAATCGCTCACTGGCCGGCGACACCACAGTGGTATCGTGTGCATAGTATCGCTCAGTGGCTGGCGACACCACAGTGGTGTCGTGTGCATACTACTGCTCAGTGACTGGCGACACCATAGTGGTGTCATGTGCATAGTATCGCTCAGTGGCTGGCGACAGTGGTGTTCTGTGCATAGCATCGCTCAGGGGCCGGTGATACCACAGTGGTGTCGTGTGCATAGTATCACTCAGTGGCCAACGACGGCACTTTAGTATCTTTTGCATTCTGTTGGTGTTTTGTTTAGGTAACAATAATTTAGACACGTCATCAAGTTTTTTTTGTTTTCATAAGTACTTGAGCACTTTCATCATAGCAGAGGAAAGAGACGATACGATTATTTACGATGAATGCGGGAGCAAAACTTGGAGGTTGCCCCTACATCGCGTACGTCTCATCATGATCCGGTTGACAGACTTTCCGGTCACATAATGCATCAACAACTAATAGGCCTACGTATTTACGAAACGAAGAAACGTAATGAAGAAACTGCCATGTATGTTCCAAAACAAAACAAAAAAGCAACAAACTTAATGTGCAAGTTTTGTCGGGTTGCATTACATCTTTGTTTTTCTGCATATCATATGAAAGAGAAATACTAAATACCAAAGACAATGCAAATAAACAAATATACGAAACAAACAAATTTTGTGTTTATTTACATATGTATATCTTCGAAATTTCATGAAAGTAGGGGAATATGGTTGAGAACTTATGAGAACTAACGATGAGATTAGTAAAATGTTAACAAATTATAATCTCCACATAACGTCAAGAACGGCCTGCGACAAGCCAAGTAATCCGAATTAGCGCTGCCGGCGCCAAGCGAATAAATTTGTACGAGACGTGCGGACGACAAAGTGTTAAGTGTCTGGCAGAGGGTTCTTCGAACCAGCTGCAGACTATTTCCCTACCTTTCCGCTAGCTGCGTACAAGGAAAAATGGACTCTTGAATCATTCCATACTAGCTCTGATTTCTCACATGTCTTCCTATGTATATTGGCCACAGTAAAATATTTCCTCATACAGAGAAGGAAGGAGGTGATTCTAATTTCTTGAGACGATCCTGCCTTTGTTTTAATAATTGCCACCTCAACTCACTTATTTCCGTGAAATACTCTCCCCTTTTTCGCGACAATACGAAACTAGTTTCCCTGCTTTAAACGTTTTCAATGGCCTCTGTCAGTTCTATTTGATAAAGATCCCATACAGCCAGCAGTAATCTATTTGAGAATGAACAAGCTTAGGCAGTCTCTTTAGCAGACCTTTTTTCTGCCAATGAAACATAGTTTTTGGTTTGCATTTCGCACTACATTATCTATGTGATCGTTTCAAGTTGTTCACCGAGCGAGGTGGCGCCGTGGGTAGCACACTGGACTATCATTCGCAGACGGTTCAAACCCGCGTCCGGCCATCTTGATTTAGGGTTTCAGTGATTTTTCCTAAATCACTGCAGGCAAATACCGGGATGGTTCCTTTGAAAGGGTAGGGCCAACTTCCTTCCCCAACCTTCCCTAATCAGATGGGGCCGATGACCTCGCTGTTTGGTCCCCTCCAAACAGCGAGGTCATAGGTCCCATCTGATCAGCGAAGGATGAGGAATGAAGTGGTTCATGCCCTTTCAAAGGTACAATCCCAAATCAACCAACCATTAAGTATCAATTTTTAAAATTTTTCTTTATTACTATTCGTTTGCAACCAAACTTTAAGACAAACACCTATTTTCAAGTACTGCCGAGAAATTACAAATTTTAGGCCAGTGTTCGAGAGGGGATCGTGACACCTCCCAATCTATTCTCGATGCCATTGTTGAAAGAATTCCATTCGTGGTCCCGTATCCCATTTTTAGCATTGGTTTCTTACATTGTTCTTACATAGTGTATGTTTCCTCTGTTTGCTTATTCCTGTGCGTTGAAAATTGTGTTTTCCAGATATTTTAATGTCTATACCATATTTGCTTGAGAAGTTGGCGAAGTATATCTGAATTGTCTTTTCTGGATCAAATATTGGCGAAAGAGAGAGAAACAAGTCCTGGTAACCACCGTTGCAGTAGGGAAATGTTACCTTTAACGAGGTTTTGGATGACTCTTGGATTGTCAACTGTGGAGAGTGAAATGAAACATCTTGTCGGCAGTAGATTTGTTTAATCAACTTTTTTATTCCAACCCTCGGCCCGTAGTACTTCAGGAATAGCTTGGTGGAGTCGTCCAGTTGCCTCTTATGCGAAACAATAGACGTCTGGCATTGCTGATAGCGGAAATTGTGGAGCCGCGAGTGGAATCCCTCGAAGGCCGCTGTCAGTGACGTCTCTGGCTGCGACCGTGATGACAGCATGGGAGTGCAGCTGTCAACACCGCGGAGGGGGCTGTGACCTCCCTCGAGCAAGTGGGCGACTATATGCTCTGGCGGTGACTGCTCTCTTAACTCAGGGCTGGCTGCCCCATCCCACGGTCAAACAGCAGAGCCCATACAGTATTCCAGGATGTCGCTCCAGGTGTCACAGGCTCATTCTGTGGGCTGTGGTACTGAGATTGGAATAATTTTGTGCACGAATGGCTGAGTGCTTATAAGCTCCAGACTATGTTCGTTTAGGGCATGTACTCTAAACACTTTCGTGATGGCAAGTGAGGAAAGTCTTCTATCCTTCCACTAATATATTACAGCATCAGCCACATACTATACCGCGCCCAGCTGGGTCTGTTCGCAATGCCTGTTGGCCTTGCTTTGCTTTGCAACGCATAACACTCTTGTCTGCCTGCTGATGGCTCTGTCACAATTCACTTTTGCGCTGGGATTTTTTTAACCGAATATGATCGATAAGCCGCAGAGTCAAAACAGCACATGAGATTTCACCAGTACTACGGCAACGACATTTCTTAGCAAAGGGAAGTATTATTTTTTATCTCTTATTCTGTATTTTTTGTCGCTCTAATCCAACTTGTTCACTCCTTACTTATGCTTGTTGTATTCTATGTTCAATTTAGGTTGGGCGGTATAAACACACTTCCTTTCTGCCCTACTCCATAGCTTCACTTGTGAGAGAGGCTCAGTGGTTTCATGATTGGATAATAGTTGTTCTCAGTCCAAGTGACACCCAGAACTTCATTTTATGAATCATACATGTAGGCAGGTATTCCACGGTCTTTTTTCTTCGTCTCCTTGTCTGTAAAAGTGGAGCACTTGTACATCCTGTTGAAAGTTTCATCAGAGAAAACCCCTTGAAGAAACTGCAAAACTAAAATTTGTGCGTCTTTGGTGTCTAAAAATAGAACTCATTCTCAACACAACCTATGATCCAAGACCAGACAGGCTCGTATTATCATCTCCTGGATTCTTTTCCTTTGCAATTAGACATCTCCATATGCCAATCGACAGACTGTTTCTGAGCAGTAGATCGCCGACTGCTTGACCGCAAAATTGACGGATTTACCATATATAAACTGCTTGAGATAGTGATGACTGTATTATCGAACCATTTGTTCATCATTGCTCAGATAGAGTACATGCCAAATTTCAGAAAGTTTTCGGTTTAGTTTGTCGACGATGAATGGGTAAGTCTTGAAAAGATTTTCCCGTTCTTCTGCTAAAATACCTGAGAGCTCCCTGTTGTGGCTGATATCGAGAAACGGCTTGATTTCAAACCATGTACTTTCCCATGCATTGGATGTCCATGCCACCATCCACACATCAACAGAAATGCTCTTTAGAAAGAAGGTAAAAGGAAGAGTTCCAATGGATTTCTTGATGCATTTCAAAGCTGAAAGATACGCTTGTTCCTCTGTGTGGCAGAAGTCTTAGTCTGCTGGACAATGTGTGAGGCAGTTGAATCATCAAACTGCCTCTGAAAACACTCTACCGGGTTTTTCCCTTGGATTTCGCTAACGAGATCATTTCTTTTTATCTTTACAGCATCCGATTTTCCGCACACTTCTGAGTAACTTTCTTTGTTTTCGTTCAACTTCGAATTTAAAAACCATTTCGGTTTTTGGGAAGTTGTGTGGATGCACTACCTTGTCGATAGTACGGCCAAGTTCACAGGGGATTCATCCTTCTCTGCCATACAGTGAATTTCGGTACCTACAGGAACTATTGGTTCTTCGTCATCGATAGTGTCGTCAGTATCTTTTAAATGCAACGACCCGTTCTGGAGGCTATTCCACAATTAATGTGAAACCATTGTTACCATCGACTTCACAGTCAGGATCCCAGAAGTTTGTGGCATTCACGATACTCTCAAGCTCTTTCAAAGGAAGACTCTGTTATCGAGCTATATCTTGTAAAATGCAGTTTACAAAATATTTGCTGAAAATGTAGTGAGTACCAGACGTGATCCCCGAATGGGGTTTCAAGTATTTGTGTCCATTGTGCCCATATAAATTACACTGATATGAAAAAAGTGCTTTTGCAGTAAATAACAACCACCAACAATCAATAAAAAATCGCGACGACAGACATAAACATCGAGCGGCAACGTCTGATCTGCCTTCAAAACTCCTGTTTCGCGATTACGATAGGTGAGCGGAGCAGGAAAATCAGGAAATGGGCTCTGTTTCAAACACGCACGTAGTAATTTAGATTCGCTGCTACACACGACCTCCTGTGTAACAACTGAACGGTCTAGATTTCTCCTAAACATAGTGTTACTAAAACGGTTCAAATGGCTCTGAGCTCTATGGGACTTATCTTCGGAGGTCATCAGTCCCCTAGAACTTAGAACTACTTAAACCTAACTAACTTGAGGACATCACACACATCCATGCCCGAGGCAGGATTCGAACCTGCGACCGTAGCAGTCGCGCGGTTCCGGACTGAAGCGCCTAGAACGACTCGGCCACCGCGGCCGGCATAGTGTTACTAGGAGGACTAAAGTGTGCGATTTCCCAGTGGATAATGATAATGAGCGTATGGCATTGGTGGCCGGGAGACCCCTCGCGGGGCGGTTCGGCCGCCGCTCCACTTAACGCCACTACGGCGACTTACGAGTGAATGAGGATGAAATGATGATGAAAGACACACAACACCCAGTCATCTCGAAGCAGAGAAAATCCCTGACCCCGCCGGGAATCGAACCCACTACCCCGTGTCCTGGAAGCGAGAACGCTATCGCAAGACCACGAGCCGCGGACTTCCCAGTGGAAATTGGGCAGCTAAGGGATTATTTTGTGGAAGTAATTTCTGAGAATGTACGTTTGGAGTAAAACATTGTAAAGAAGTCACTCGTGGGCTGTGGTAAAAATGGAAAAAAAATCGAAACGTTTGGAATGCGGTAGAATAGTAGGATTGTGAAACTTAGTGTATGGACAGGATAAGAAATGAGGGCGGTTCGAAGCAGAAATGGCGAGGAGAGTACGGGAGGCTGTGGCGTGCCACACAAAATTAGTTAGAAAAAAGAGCCCTCTATGGCGACGACACATCCATTTCTTTAGGAATTATCAATCTAAATTGATAATCGGAAATCTCCAGTAGCATCTAGGCAAAATGCATGGAAAATAAAAAACGCATCAGTCTGAAAGCCCAAACCGACAATTCGCCATTGATAGCTGGAACATGGCCTGGTTAAAAAATGTCAGACACATAAGACTGCACGTAGATAAGCTAACACAGTGCATGTACACTGGAAACATGTGTAGTAAAGGCTTATCTCCTGCCTCTACCCAACATTGAACAGCGGTAGTTTCTCGACACATGAGCTACTCGCTGCTCTGAAAAAAAAAAAAAAAAAAAATTATACTTCCAGCCATCTTCTCGGATGGTTAGTACTGAACATCGTATTTGCGCTTGTCTCTTTAAATGATACGATCTATGCAGAGGACATACACATAAGAAACGCCAGGACGGAATGGCGTCCCAGGTTTCGCGAAGGTCGCAAGGCGAGCAAGGCCACGGAAATGGCCGCCAGTGACTGCTGCTGATGTATTGCTCGCGGCAGGGACGGGCCCCTGTGGGTTCCCCGCCAGCTGCCGGCCACGACTCAATAAGTTACGGCCAATAAATGGACGTGCGCTGGTCACGGTCACCCCACTGCCGACACGCACGGATCCACCGCGTCTCACACACACACACACACACACACACACACACACACACAACTCTGGGACAGGAACGCAGGAAACAGCTGTCAGGTCGTACTAGGAAAACTACTCCAGGAATTCCATCAGAAAGTCCAGACTCAGTCGCGGCAAATCCCATTGCTGCGGTGACTAACGTCCTCGCAGGGTCACCACACATCGTCGTGATGGGGAACATCTTTCCATGCATGAGTCTTGTAGTCTCATGTAGATGTCTTTACTGGTAATACCATTTTCGGTCAAGACTGGAACAGCTAAACAGATGAGATTGCACTCTTTTCAGCCTTATATTTACTACAGCGATGGGTAAGCCTAGTAAAGCCCTGCATTTTCAACAGGAGCTTTCTTTGGAATAGCGGAGCCACATGGAGAACATAAGATAAACTATAATGGAAATCAGTTAAGAGATTTTTCTTGCTTCAACCACTTAACGATAACAAATAGGTTTTTCCCTCCTAAATATGTCGATAAATTTACTTGTAGTGCTAGGCGCACTATATCTATAGTAGGCTATGTTATTGCCAATGAGGAAGCTATCCCATTAATAGAATAATAGAATAAATTATTATTTGTGGGGATTGCAATGTATATTTTCTGAAAGAATCCGATTGAAGGATTGACCTTGAAGTATTACTTGGTTCTTCCAATTTGACATCAGTTATTGATTTTCCTACTCGGGTAGTACAGGAAAGCAGCACACTAACATATAATGTTTTCTTAGACTGAGATAAACTTAATCAAATAAAAACTTTTCCCATTAAGAACGGTCTGTCTGATCATGACACACAGCTAGTTACAGTATATAATATTGTTCCATACAGTAATGCAAAGCCCTCCAAAACAATGTGTTCAGTTAACGATTTAACAATTCAAAATTTTAGGGAAAGCCTGCAACAGTTAAATTGGGATGAGGTGTGCAGGGAACATGATGCTAATTTAGAATTTAACCTATTTCATGATACCTTTGTGGGCATATTTGAAACAGTTTCCCTAAGAAAACAGTGAAACATAGTTGTAAGAAACTATGTAAAAAGCCATGGCTTACTAAAGGGATAAAAGTATCTTGTAAACAGAAAGGGGAAATATATCTTATAGCTAGGAGTGGTAATGATCCCAAAATCGTGAAACATTATAAAAACCACTGCACTGTACTAAGAAAAGATATTAAAAAGTCCAGAAGTATATGCATTATGTCTGAGCTTAGCACAAGTGATACTAAAATTAAAACAATTTGGAATATTGATAAAAGGGAAACAGTTCAACCTAGAGCACAGGAAGACTGTATTTCTATCAAACTCAATGAAAAGTTTGTTAACAAAAAGTCAGTATAAAACATTTTCAATAGTCATTTTTTAAATGTTGTAGGGAAAATAGGATCCAGTTATTCATTAGAAAATGCAAGGCAGTATATGGAAGAAGCAGTATCTATGCAATTTGATAAAACTGAAATTCAGCCCACATCTCCTACTGAAATTAGGAAAGTAATAAATTCACTCAAATGTAAAAGCTCGTATGGAACAGATGGCATTTCAAAAAATAAGTAGGATTCTCACCCACATACGTAGTAGCTGACTGAAACAGGGAATTTTTCCAGATAGAATGAAATACGCTATTGTTAAACCATCACATAAAAAGGGGATAGCTGTGATGCTAACAACTACTGCCCAGTCTCAATTCTGACAGCTTTATACCAAATTATTGAAGAAGTAATGTATTCGAGAGTAGCATCACATATTTGTAAAAATGAAGTACTAATGATTTGCCAATTTGGTTTTCAGAAAGGCTTTTCAACGGAAAATGCTATATACACTTTCACGTATCAAGTCAGATAATTAATTCTGACTTGATCAGTGAAAGTGTATATAGCATTTTCCGTTGAAAAGCCTTTCTGAAAACCAAATTGGCAAATCATTAGTACTTCATTTTTACAAATATGTGATGCTACTCTCGAATACATTACTTCTTCAAGAATTTGGTATAAAGTATTAAATGCATTGAATAACTGAACATCACCCATTAGGATATTTTGTGATCTCTCAAAGGCTTTTGATTGTGTGAATCATGAAATTCTTCTAGATAAGCTTAAGCATTGTGGTATGAGTGGGACATTGCACAAATGATTTAATTTATACTTCATTGGAAGAATGCAGAAGGTTGAAATTAACAGTACAGACAATCTACAAAAACCAGCAGAGTCCTCTAACTGGGGAGGTATCAAGAATGGTGTCCCACAAGGTTCAGTCTTGAGTCCCTTATTGTTCTTAATATATATTGACGACTTGCCACTCTATATTCATGAAGATACAAAGTTAGTTCTTTTTGCTGATGATACAAATATAGTAATCACACCCAAGAAGCAAGAATCAGCTGAGTAAATTGCAAATAATGTCATTCAGAAAATTATTAAGTGGTCTCCGCAAATGGACTCTCACTAAATTGAGAGAAAACACAGTTTATACAATTCTGTACAGTAAATGGGTAACAGCATTGATAAATATAGACTATGAACAGAAGTCTGTTGCTAAGGTAGACTAGTCAAAATTTCTGGGTATGTGCATTGATGAGAAATTGAACTGGAAGAAACACATCGATAATCTGCTGAATCGGTTAGGTTCAGCTCCTTAAGCTATTAGGGTTATTGCGAATTTTGTTGATAAACATATCAGTAAGTTAGTCTACTATGCCTATTTTCATTCACTGCTTTCGTATGGCATCATATTTTGGGGCAATTCGTCATTAAGAGAGAAAGTATTCATTGAACAAAAGCATGTAATCAGAATAATTGCTGGAGCCCACCCAAGATTACCTTGCAGATATTTATTTAAGGAACTCAGGATATTCGCAGTACCTTTGCAATACATATATTCACTTATGAAATTTGTCATTAATAACCAATCCAAATTCAAAAATAACAGTGTAGTGCATAGCTACAACACTATAAGAAAGAATGATCATCACTATTCTTGATTAAATCTCACTTTGGCGCAGAAAGGGGTGAATTATGGTGCCACAAAAATATTTGGTCATTTGCCAAATAGTATTAAAAGTCTGACAGATAGTCAACCAACATTTAAAAGAAAATTAAAAGAATTTCTCAATGATAACTACCTCTACTCAATAGGTGAATTCTTAGACATGAAGTAGTTACAGTAAACAAATAAAAAATAAAAATAAATTAATTATTTTGTGTAAAGAAAACTTATGTTAAAGTGACATGTTCCACATCATCACAAAATGTTGTATTCATTATCTATGAAACAATGATTAATGCATATATATATATATATATATATATATATATATGTGTGTGTGTGTGTGTGTGTGTGTGTGTGTGTATGTATGTACATAAAAGTCTGCAGAGGATATGATGTTAGTACTGATTATTTTCTGGTAATATCAAAACTAAGAATTCCATTGTGTAACAATAAAAGCACAACCAAAAAACAAACAGGAGAAGAAGTCTATAGAAAATATTTTCTGCAAGATCTAAGTATTAGATGGTAACAAAGCTTAGATGAAGTACTAAAACATGTGCAAGAAAAAATAGAACATTAATGAAGAGTTGAAAGAAATAATAAGAATAAAACACATAGCTGCTGGTGAAGCTTTAGGGAAAAGCCCAAAATATAAAAACTAAAGGAGATTCCCAATCTGGAACCAAGTTCTGTCAGACATCATAAAATCTAAGAAACATGGCTACCTGAAATATTTACAATCAAAGAAACAAGAAGACTATATCGAGTATAAGTGACACAAGGCAGTGATTCGAAGAAGGACAAGAAAAAAAAAAAAACAAATCTAGGAACACTTTCTGATTGGAAGGGAACCTGATGTACATAGGAAACAAACTAAAGCCTGTAGGATGCTGAAACAACTTAACAAATATGAAAGACATAGAGTCCAAACTAGCCACATTTCAGAAAATGAATAATTGGATTATTTTCAAAATCTATGGGCAGCTGACGTTAGAAAATGTGAAAAGTGCAGTTAGGGACAATAATGTTGATCTTATATCAGTGGCAGAACTAAAAGCTGTGTTAAAACATCTAAAAACGGAAAATCCCCATGGGAAGACAACCTCAATGTGGAATTATTTAAATATAATTCAGAAAAATATTCAGAAAACTATTGAATTTTGGAAATATTTGTTCGAAATACAGCAACTTAGCCAAGGACTAGCAAACAGCAGTTTTATACCTTTATTTAAAAACAGAAATAGCGTAAAATATGACAGTTATTGAGGTATTAATCTTCTTACCTCTAGATATAAGATAACTGCAAAGCTAAAAAAAAGTAGTCTGGGAAAGGTTTCTTACTGAAGAATGGAATGTGTTTCTTCAGTCTGCAAATTATTGAAAAAAAAACAGAAAATACAATCATCACACATACATAGCCTTTGTTGACTACAAGAAAGCTTTCGATAAAGTTAATAGAATTAAATTACGAGAAATTTTGGAAAAGAATAGTATACTCCAGCGTCTAACAAGAGTAGTTCAAATTATGTATATACACAACAAAATCAAAGTACAAAAAGAAGTTCGTTTGTGAGAAATATCTGTCAGGGAGTGAGACAAGGGTGTCCTTTATCACCCACATTATTTAACATATACTTAGACGACGTCACAAAGACATAGCAATATAAAGTAGCACACCACTGTAAGCTTAATAATAATGTTATAAATATATTCCTATTTGCAGACGAACAAATACTCTTAATGGACTCAGAAGATATATCACAGAGAGCAGTTTGGTCCTTGCACAAAGTAGAAAATATAACATTATAACATTTTAAAAGTGAAAATAAGATAATGGCATTCCATGGTAAGGAGTATTTAAAAGCAGAAATAAAAAACTGCTGATAAACCGGCAGAATAAATAAATACTAATAAATACCTGGGATGTAAGGTCGCATATATCACACACAGTGATCAGGAATACAAACTGCAAAAATTTCAGCAGTTGGTAGGTACTTTTAATCGCACCCTCCTCAAAAAAGTTAGAAAAGAACCACTACTAGGATTGTATAGTATGATGGCAGAATCACTTTCAATGTATGGGTCAGAGCTTTGGACTCTAACCACCAGTCGAAGGAGGAGGATTGAGGCACTGGAGATAAGACTCCTAAGACCTCTAGATGATACAAACTCATAGCTCAGATACAAAATAATGAAATAAAGAATGAACTAGATGTCAAAAGAATACTTCAGAAAATAGAGTACTACAGAGAGAAATAGCATAAACACATTCAAAGTATGTCAGAAGAATGAATACCTGAATTAATACATAAACATACACCTCAAGGGAAAAGGAATATTGGGCATCCTAAGAAGGGTTAGAAAGATTAGCTGCATTCTCCTTGAAAGTGGAACAGTCACAAACGCCTAAACCAAAACTAGATATGATGATGATGCTCTCTTTGTAACAAAATTAAATACAATTCTTCAGGTCATGTGACCACGTTGTCAGTGTGTAATATTGCAACGTTTCAGCCACTGTTGCAAATAGCCATACTCAGGGTGTAAGCAAAACATTGTGAAGAAGGTCATTTCAAATAAGTGGCCGAATAGTTGGAGAATTTTGAACATTGGCAATACTGTCACTTACGCTGAAGGATTTTATTAACACTGACAACAGCTACAGACGTCTAAGCTTACAAAAAAGTAAATGCAGTACTTAGCACAGGTCGCGGTTTCCCTGCTACTGGCATGCCGGAAGCCTCGTGTCGCACGCACACACACACACACACACACACACACACACACACACTCACACACACACACACCAACACACAGAAGCTCTCTGGAGCAGGAAACAGCTGTCACATCACACTAGCAAAACTACTTCAGAAACTGCGCTTGCTGAAACTCCTGACTTTGTCACTGCGAATATCCCATTGCTGCTCCAGACAAACGTCCTGTCACATTCCATATGGTGCATGAATGCTTCCTTGCATCACTCTTAATGTAGCTTCCTGCTGTTAATATACTTCATGATTCAAGGTTCACAGTAGGTATAAATGGAAAGAGGTAAGGCTTGTTGAATAACTGGCTAACCAAGAACTCCTTTATGTAGGCAGGTTAGGGGAAAGCGTTGCACCTTGGAACGCTTTCCAGACTTGCATCTCTAGCCAGCCCTATAGTAGAAATTTAACGTATTTTCTTGTTTAATTTTTAAATTGTGGAATTCAATTTTTAAACTATGTAGCAGCATTTTCCTAAAATTACAAAAATTATTACTCAAAATTAAAATTTTTGCAAATGCGAAAACATATTCTAAGGTACATATCGAAATTAAAAAGCATTATAATCGAGAAGAATCTTATCAATTTCATATCTGTTGCATTATTACTACAAATTAATAACCTGTAAGTGAAACGAAATTAAGCAAAGATACCATCAAAAATCTGTTACAACTTAAATACAGTTTGAAATCAATACTGGAAAACAAAAGAAATTTCCATTTTGAAGACAAGTAAAAGTATTAAAGTATTATTAAGTAAGTATAAGATGTTCCATGGCAAAAGGCCTCCTGTTTCGTGGTGCAAAATGGTTCAAGATCGAAGAAGTATGGTTTAACTGTCCTCACGTTAAATGTATAGTTCTAAAAATATGTAGTGTTTTACTCACCATAAAATTGTATACCTGAAAAAATCAATAACATCCTCCAAACAGCTTTAACATACTATGCAACACTTAAGTATGCAAAACACATTATATCTACAAATGTTGCACAAAACACAACTTCATGGCTAACAACAATAAAAATTGCACAAAATGATGGAAACTGCTCGCGGATGTGTCTAGTGCACATTCCCTCACGTGATTCTAAAATCGGTCACTACACAGAAGTACTAAGCAAAAAAATCTTGTGTTCCTAGATACACTATACTCTAGTTGCAACACTTTCCCCTGTCATTCAGTTCCTCTAAGATGTATCAGGGGAAACAGTGGGGAGCGCCCTCTTCTTGTAGATAAAATCTCTCATCCCCAGATGCCTCTGCAACCAAGTTGAAAAGACGGTGGTTGAAGGATATCGAAACACTCCGGACGAAATGCGGTTCTTTGAAAAAAAGAAGACATAAAATTGCAAAGTATCACACTATACTCTTCGGAAAGCCGATATAATCAGAACGAGAGCGTAGTGCTTTGAAGTTCAGTCTTGATTTCCGTATTACGGTAGCTAGCAAAACGTGTCTGCCTGCTGCGAAGATAACGATAAAATAAACGAGTCCTGTACAACAGTAGGATGTGATTTCGTTTGGTCGGAGAGTTTGGAATTATATTTGTAAATACGACACAGGCTCATATACAAATAAAATTATGCTGTTCGCATTATTAAACTATTTTTTGGCGCGTAATAGTGTGCGACTATTTTTGGACCATAAAATGTATTCTTCCGCTGCAACAAATTTTAAACGTCTTCAACATTTGTAGTTCAGTCGTCCTCAGCTGCGTGTAATATTACAATACGTTGATAATTTTTACTTTTGGACCATCTACTGAACGGTCTGTGTACATGACGACTTTTGTGCCCAACGTTACTTTAACTTTCAAATGAAGATCGCAACACAGCAAGCCCAGATAACATGTACTCCATATTTCGGACTTTTAAGAATCCCGAATCATTGCCATTATAGCCCTACCACTACTATTATAATTTAGTATGCTTTTAACTAAATAACAGAATACCCTGTCTCCATGTTTAGTTTCCAAATAAGGTACACTATGGGAGGATAGTGCTGTTAATAGTAAAAGCTAATCAATAGAGTTACCCTTCTTACAGGACTTGACCATGTGTTGTGTCTAATGGATAAGTAAATCAGGCTATTCAATTCTTTTCCTACTATCTTACCCAGCTTTTAGAAAGAATCGCAGTATGAATAGTATTATATTGAAGCTAGGACAACTCAGTTCCGAGTTCATTTAGTGGTTTAAAATATATACTAACGGTCGCCAACCTGTTCAGGCAAAGAACAGTGATTGAAAAAGCAGAAGTATGACTTTTGCCTACTTTCTTTCTACTCCTTAAGTTGCTTCTTAAAATAAATATTACTCCACGTAAACTATGGTGGTTAGACACTTTTTATACTGAACATTCCACTACAAGAAAATCTCTTTCTTACCAAAATTTACTTTCAAAAGCTATTACTCTCATTATTTACACAAAAACAATTTAAATGTTGCCTCTTTGTATTATGTAGACACTTCATAAGCCTGTAAAACAGGATACTCGGATTAATCAAAACCAGGAAGGAACCCTATATAGGTGTACGATTAGGACGAAATAACAGGGTGAACCAGCTTCTTTAAATGTCAAGAATTTAAATTAATGGTTCACGCTGTACAAAAGTAGAATAAAAAAAATCTTATTTGGTGGCTGTAGGCTTGGGTGTGGCAGACAATTTAGCGGCTATACTACCCCAGTACGGCTTGCAGGTATCTTGCTGTATGAGTTCAATTTCTCTTCTTGGAGTCGTTCAGTTGTACGTACAGTACCCAACAACTCGCATCTATGCCGTAAGCCGTTTGCAGTCTGCATCCGAGGCAATTTTGTGCAAATCTGAAGGCAAAGCCTCTCCTGCTCCACAAGGGTGTTGCCTCAACCCCCGCTGCCTACGGACTGTGCGACTTACTTCCCGTGCTTGCTCTAGGTAGCGCGCCAATTCGCCCTTGCCACCTTTTCCACTGCACAGAGCCACTTTCGTTTCAAACAAAAGCACACTGGCTTTTACGTAACACCTATTTCTTACATTTTTCCTAAGCGTGACCATTTCTTACAATTGTCAAACTTAGATCAACAAGAACAGTTTAAACACACAAATATTATTAAATACAAAATGTCATCAGAAAATTATTTAACATAATAAACAATTCACATATTATTTTACATTCATTACTAAAATACAATGCAAAGAACTTCAACCTCCAGTATAGTACACATTACTTTACGTATACGGAAAATACAATACCGGTATGGGAAAATTTTAAAGCAAAAAATAATAAATTTAGATGAACCGTAAACAAATAGTGTCATACCATGATGAACACGAGAATAATACACAAGAGATCGCACTGTCAGTTTGTTGCAGCACAATGACAATTATCTCTGACGAACTGGCGGATGACTTCACCTGAAATCCGGGCGAATTTTACGGCAGAATATCATGATTACTGCGCTTGTATTTTAGGACGCAAACTTGTCTGCAGACCACCTGGTGGAAGGAAGCAGCGATTCCCGTTAGCCATACCTCTCCAGCTCCAGGAATCATGGAATGGTGAGATACTGAATGTTGCAACAGAACTGATTTGTTAACTGTCGAAGGGGAGTTATGCTCTCCAGTATATAACAAGAATGGTGAACTCTGTTGTGAAGGGTACCAAAAGACGTATTCCAGCAGGATAATGCAAGATCCCACCGTGCAGTTCATATCACACGCGTACGGATCCTCGACTGGTCTACCCAGTCTACTACTTTGTCATCGATAGAACATGTCACCCATAGAACATGTCACACCAGTGTCCTGCCAGAAATATTCATCATCTGACACAGCATCTGTTTGAAGCACGGCAAAAAATTCCCCACGAGGTTTCCGCTTCCACGCCACAACGAATGCAAGTGCGCATTCATGTCTACGTGCTGATAACTGACATGGGTTCCGAATGCACGCAATGAACATCTCCAAAATGATAAAAATCAGTCTGTTGCTTTCTATCTCCGTCAGTGGATGTAATGAATCATTTTTAGAAATTCAGAATCTCAGACTTCGTCATACGACTCCACTGAGCACCCCGGATGTTAGTTTAATTTCCGTTGAACTTTACTTGTCCAGTACGTCATTCAAGAATTCATCGTTCCTTCACGTATCTAGGTATCTATGAAGAAGGACCCTAACTCATCTGTATCCACTATTTGTAAAGTCCCAGGTATGAATAATCCAAAGGTAAGGCTACCGTATTTTCTGCATCCATTTTGAATTTTTTGAGAGAAGGTTCTTCTCCCCCAGAAAATCGTAATATTTTAGCGAGGGACGTTCAATAAGTAACACAACATATTTTTTTCTGGCCCAGTTTCGTTTGAAAAATGGGGAATTTGCTGTGGGACATCGTGGAATATTCCTGCTTCAGCCCATAGAGTTTCGTGAAGTTCCGATAGTCTACAAAATGTCGTCGTTTTTGGAGGTGCTTTCCAAGCAGAAAGCTGCCAGTGAATTTCTTTAGGCGGGAAACCAGAGCATCGCTGATACTCATGGGCGCTTGCTTAATGTCTACGGATACCTAGCAGTGAACAAAAGCACGGTGAGTCGTTAGGTGAGGTGTCTGTCATCATCTCGCGCGTTACGAGGCGGATTGTGACAATTTTTTGTCAAACATATTCACAGGCGATGGGTTCATCCTTCCTAACCAGAAAGAAAACGGCAAATGATGGAATGGCATCATACCATCTCTCCTCTGAAGATAAAGTTCAAAGCCGCTCCCTCAGCTGACAAAGTCATGGCGACGGTTTTCTGAGACTCCGAAGGGGTTATTGTGGTTGATGCTCTACCTCATGATGCAACTATCAAGTCTGAAGTGTATTGTACTACCTTCATGAAATTGAACCAATGACTTCAGTGTGTTCGTCACCACAAAATCGTAAACGAACTTTTCCCTCTCCTTGACAACGCAAGGCCTCACGCAACTCTACGCGCCCGAGAAGAGATCGCACAACTTCGCTTGACAGTTTCGACTCAAACACCCTGCAGCCCCGATCTCGCACCTTCCGACTTCCACCTGTTTGGCCGAATGAAGGAGACACTCCGTGGGAAGCAGTCCATGCTGATTGGAAGGTTACTGATGTAGCAAGACGTTGGTTTCGCCGTCGACCAGCGAAGAGGTCCCATGCGGGCATACAGGCCCCCTCAGTAAGGTGGCGTAAGGCCGTCGCATTGAAAGGTAATTATATTGAAAAGAAGAGTGGAGAATGAAAAGGTCATCCACTTTTAGAATAAAAGTATGTTGCATTTTTTATTGAACGCTCCTCGTACTTAAACATGGACAAATGTCAGTAGTATTTATCTACCATTCAGTGCCTCCACCCTTCTTTTACCCTTTTTTTTGTAAAATACAGTGACCCGCACTCTTTTTCATGAGTGTACCTTGATTAATGTATCCTAAAATAGCTGATTACCACAGCAAACTTTTATTTGCTTACAAAATACGAGGATAATTCGACAAATAATTCCCTACAATTTTTTGTCTGAACACACATATTCTTAAGAGCTGTAATTTGCTGAAAATATCAGCCAACATGTCAATTACATGTAGTATTTCTCTTCATAATCTTTACATTCTATGGTATTTCATCAGTCTTATGTCTCTTGGCAAAACCTCTTTTCCTGTGCTCGTAGCCGTGTCTCCGATTAGTATCCCAAACAGATGGAAGTCCGAGGGCGCCAGGGCTGGACTATAGGGTGAATAAGGTAATGACGTCCAACCCAATTTGCAGATGTGTTCCCTGAGATTTCTGCGTGGGCCAGCGTTGCCGTTGACTCTTGTGAGATCGAGCACGTCGCAAATGATTCTAGCCTTTGTTCCTTCCTCACATTTGCCTGTGAATTATTGTTTGCTCCTTTCGGAAACACATCTACTTGAATGACATCACTATCCCAAAACATTGACTTTGCCAGCTTAGGAAGCTGCATGGGATTTCTTCCTTTTCGGCGATTGCGGTTGGTGCCAGTCCAGTGATTGCTTTTGTGTTTCCGACTCAAAGCGAAACACCCAGGTTTTGTCACCTGTAACGATAGATGACAGAAAGACCTCTTCATGGCCTCAAATTGCTCCAACAATTCAGATGCAATGTTTTATCCTCGAATCTGGTGGTGTGTTGTGACTTTCTGGAACTCATCTTGAGGACACCTTCGTGTATCCTAGAGTCTCAATTATTGTATATGCATTTCCAATGATTACCAATACCTACAAAGCCAACTGTTGAGCTGTTAAGCGCTGATCTGCACGTTCAGTGGCTTCCGCGCGATTCATTATGCCGGGAGTAGTGGCTGTGACATGACCTCCGAATATCGCCGGTCGTGAGAGCTTGATTTCTGCTCTTCTTGACGCTCGAAGTATCTATATCCATTGCCCAACAACACTCCTATCACCTACATCATAACACACGCTGCACACAAATGTTTCTGTGTGTTTTTGCCACTGTTTCTTTTCCAGAAGCAAGAATTCAGTTGCAGGACGTAGTAGGCGCCATTCTGACGTTTCACTGTGTTCGTGCCATCTGTTGGAATTGTTCGAAACTTCAGTCACCTGAAGAAGAAACATTAAATTTGACTCACGTATAAGGACTTTCCTTATATATATTAACGGCTGTAATCTTTTTTATGGGGGGGGGGGGGAAGCATTATTTGGTAAACGACCCCAGTAATATACTGTGATACAGTCGTGTGTTCTTGGTGAAACACAGTGAATTGTATTAACTAAACGAAACACATTTTTACCCTTGTTTCACATATTCCATTTGTACGATAGGACCTAGGTATCGGGTTATAAGACCATTTTTCCGGTACAGAACTGATCCCAAAGACGGGAACCAACCTAAGATAAACAAGACCACTTCTTAATATATCGATTCTTGATTTCTTCTATAATAGGTACCTTTGCTAACGACACACATTGACATAAAGATTTACAAAATTCATTAGCACATCCTTCAAAATAACAATGACTATACATAATTTGGAGTACATTTATGCACGGCAATGAAATTTTTGTCATTATCTACACATGAGTAAAAGCACCAAGGTTCTTATCCTGCATAGAAAATGCAGTAAGGTCCAAATAGATGAATAATAGAACTGAGTTTGTTCAGCTAATAACAAATGTGGGGATACGCACATCTGTCTCTTAATTTCTAATATTTCTAACTGAGATGAAATTATAAACCCCAATTCTCATTAAGGCTGGCTGTTTATCTTTTGAAATAAGCATCTGCAAAGAACAGAGAACACAGATTTAAGAAGCCAGATTCTTCCTCTGCTGAACTTTCTTAAAAGAAAACCACAAAAGCTATGTAGATATACAACCCCTACACATAGTTAAAATGTAGAAATTAAGAAACAAGTGTGTGCGTCCCTACATTTATTCATCAATGAACAAACTCAATTCAGCCAGTCACCCTTTTCAGTCAATGCTACGAACTCTGCGTAGGAGAACCTTTGTGCCTTCTTTCATGAGAAGATAATGACAGACAGCCGCTCGGAGTGGCCGCGCGGTTTCAGGCACCGTGTCACGAATTGCACGGCCGCTCCCGCCGGAGTTTCGAGTCCCCCCTCGGGCATGGGTGTGTGTGTTGTTCTTACCGTAAGTTACTTTAAGTAGTGTATAAGTGTAGAGACTGGTGACATCAGCAGTTTGGTCCCTTAAAGATTCATACACATTTGAACAATGACACACATCCCATTCCTGTGCATAGCTCTACTCCAAGTTAATAACTGTCGTGCTGAAGACCTTTGTAAATCCACTTGTAACTGTCAAAATTGATAAGAGAGACAACTTTTGTAGCTTATTTCAAGAATGGATAGATTAAGGTGTTGACATTTTTATCTTTGGTTGGTTCTTGTGTTTGAGATCAGCTGTGTACTAGTTCGGAATGGACTGAAGTGAGACATGGTAAGGGAAATGTTATTCAGAAAGCAGCGACACTTACGCCTCGATGCTTACTTTCGTGTTGCTTTCTGCCCGTCACAGAATTTATTGAGGCACAACTCAGCTGCAGATCTTCCGCTTTCCCGAGTTTTACGTGAACGCCAAATGCTTCCAGTGTTTTTCTGATAGCGCAGTAACATTCCTTGTTCCCCGAATGTGTGCTACTACATCCCCATTCACTCACCGACCACACAAAAGTCACTGTCGCCGTACGCTATGCGCTCACACCGCTTTGCTTCCCAGCGGCTTTTGGTCTCGCATGAATTCTCGAGTCAGCAGCCAGCCCTCCCAGATTACTGTTCGGCAGACGGCAAGCGCTGTCAGAGCGCGGTGCCAGCAGTCATAACCCATTTTCTCGCGTTTCCAGAAGTTACAGCCCTGGAAAGAAAAATGGGCCGTAAAACGCATGTTGCCGTCTGCCTCATTGCTCCTTTCCACTCTCGCAGAGCGCATGCAGAGCACACCCTCTCTCCCCTACGCATGTTCTGCTCCCGAATAACTTTGAAGCTTGTGACGGGGTGCATGAGAAGTGTTTCAAAAACATTCTTCCGATTTTACGAGACAATAGTTAGTTAATTAGATAATTAGTTAGTTACTTGTTCCATTGCTCAATCTCACGGTAATAGTTATGATGCTGAACGTGTCAAGTGCTTAAGAAATGCACACATGAATCAAGTTTTTTTTTCTTTAAGCTTGAAATTTTTACTACCTACCCCATTCCCTTATCTGGAACAAGGCACAAAATGCATTTATTATACCTATAGATTTCTTAATTCCTATTCGAAACTTCATCTGTATTATAGAAGGGGTTGTCAAGGACATATGATATAAATTTATTTTTGAAACTACTACTGCTGTCTGTCATACATTTTATTCCATCTGGTAACTTATTGAAAAGTTTTACCGCAGCATTTTTTATCATTTTCTGTGCCAAAGATAGGTTAAGTAGAGGATAGTGTGATTCTTTCTTTCTTCTGGTATTATAATCATGAATGTCGCTGTTGTTTTTAAACTGGTCCACGTTGTTGAGAGAAAATGTCATTACTCAGTAAATGACTGTGAGGCTGTTGCACGAATTCCTAAATTTCAAGCAGATGGCTACAAGATGTGCGACTGTGAGTCCGACACGTTATTCTAACCACTTTCTTTTGAGCAGTAATACTTTTTGCCTAAGTGTTGAATTACCTCAAAATATTATTCCATGTGACATCAGAGAGTGAATGTATGCAAAGTATGTTAGCTTACTAATTTCCATATCCTAAAAATTGGCAAATTATTCTGATTGCAAAAGTTGCTGAATCCAGTGGATTTAGGAGATCCAAAATATGAATTTTTCCGATTAAGATTCTCATCTCTATGTACACCCAAAAACATAGTATGCTCTACCCTGGCTATTGACTTTGCTAACGTGTTACATTTATTGAAGCCGCCGTACGCCTTACGGCAGAAAATTGGATGTACTGTGTTTTTTTTCAGTACAGAGCAAGTCCATTCGCAGAAAACCAATTAATAACTTTTCCAAAGACATTATATGTATCATTTTCTATTGGAGTTTCTTTTACTGGATTAATAATGATGTTTATATAATCAGCAAACAGTGTCAGTTTAGCTTCTTGTTTCAGATAAGAAGGGAGGTAATGCACATACAGAAAGAACACCTAATGTAATTTCCTCTCACTTAGATAAAGTGGAAAACTTCTTTAAATCGGTTAAACCATATAAAAAAACTTTTTGCTTCCAGTTCTGTAGATTTGAATTAAACCACTCATATGCTGTTCCATTTATACTGCAGAATTGTGATTTCTGTAACATACCAATGATTCACACAGTCAAATGCTTTGGATAAGTCACACGAAATTCCTGGTGGTGACATTCTACTAATTAAAGACTCTATTATGCTGATAGTGAAACTGTATATTGCTGTCTCAGTGGAACAGCATGTCTGAAATCCGAACTGTGACTTACTAAGTATCCCATTACTGATGAGATGGTTAACCACTCTTCAGTACATTATTTTCTCGATGATTTTTGAAAATGCTGTGAGCAAGGATACTGGTCGGTAATTATTGACATCTGTGATGTCACCTTTTTTGTAGAGAGGCATGACAAAGGCATATTTTAACCTGTTTGGGAAAATAAGTTGAGTTTGTGATGTGTTACATACATTACTCGGAACATCAGCTGGAACTGCTCCACATTGTTTTAATATCTTGTTAGAGATGTCATCTATTCGAAGAGAACATTTGTTTTTCAAAGATTCCTGGTTTCACAAGAGGTTATTAGGAGAAAATTAATGTGACTAAGATTTCTCAAAACTGACCCTTCCACGAACTGCTTGGCTTCTTCTTTTGAACTATTCCCACGAATTCTTTCACCTACACTGCAGAAATGGTTGTTGAATACATTAGCTGTTTGTGTGCTGTTGGTTAAGATTGTCTCATTCTGTTTAATAGTAATACCACCCATCCCAGTGGCTACTTTTCCTGTCTCCCTTCTGACAACATTACATATTGATATCATTTCGTTGGCCGACTTGTTAATTTCATCTCTAACATACATATTTCTTGATTTTCTGACAACTTTTCTCAGTATGATACAGTAATTTTATCGTGTAAAACTACTTCTGGGTCTTTTCTAAATCTTCCTATCTCATACAGTTTTCTTTTTCTTTCTGAAGACACTTTAATACCTGCAGTAATCCAAGGTTTCTTTGAAACTGTTTGGTGTTACATTTAGTAATTTTTACGGCAACAATGTTCAAAAACGGACATAAATTTATTAAGAAATATGTGGTATTTATGATTAGCATTTGACTCATTATGTACATCTCCCCAATTAACATTTCTTGAACTTTCTCTGAAGCTACACTTCTACTTATTAGTTTCTGAACTGTACACCCTGCTATGTACTGTAAGTTAATCAATTGTGTATCACGGTCTGATAATTCATTTGTCACAGGGAAGGCATACATTAGCCTTACATCCTCTTGCTGTACAAATATATTATCTATTAGAGTGCTACTGTCTTCAGCTATATGTGAAGGGAATTCATCACTGATTTAAGTTACGTCTCATTAATAACACTTCTAGTTCACTTTTCCTATCAGAATTGCTTAGAAAGTTTACAATGAGATCACCATAGGTTAATAACTTCTTCTTTTCGTCTGACAGACAGCATAATAGAGAGTCAAACTTTTTTATGAATAGCTAACAATCTCCTAATGCGGACCTGTACATTGTTTCTAACATCAACACTACATTATCTAGCTGTAGTTCACATGTGCAAGCCTCACACTGCTGATCGACACAAAATTTGCTTACTTCTACAGTTTTGTATTTATGCTCTTGTTTTGTGTAAATGGCAACTCTATCCTTATCCATGCTAGAACTGCAAGTTTAATATCCTAAATTATACCTATTTACACTGACACTTTCCATCCTCACAGTTTCATGGTGTTCATACAGACAAAGTATTTCAATCTCATTCTTATTTTTGAGATCATCTAAACACACTAATAGCTCATCTACTTTATTTTTTATTCCCCTGATATTTTGACGAAATAAGTTGATACTACACTTACCTTTATCTCCACTGTACTCCTGCAGCTTCTTTTATTCTATTTTTCTTGACAGTTGTCTCTGGACCTTGGCTTTAACCTAAAAAACCTTTGTGATTTCGGTGCTGGTTTTATCACTGACGTGTGGCCGGGCGCTAGCAAAAAAAAAAAAAAAAAGATAGGTTCAAATGGCTCTGAGCACTATGGGACTTAACATCTATGATCATCAGTCCCCTAGAACTTAGAACTACTTAAACCTAACTAACCTAAGGACATCACACAACACCAAGTCATCACGAGGCAGAGAAAATCCCTGACCCCGCCGGGAATCGAACGCGGGAGCCTGGGCGTGGGAAGCGAGAACGCTACCGCACGACCACGAGCTGCGGACTCGTTAGCATGTAACCGTTAAACATCATTTCTTTGACAATATCGTCGAATTCGACAGCTTCGAGCATGAAAATATTTTGCGATTGCCACATACGTGGCATAACTGACGGTGTTTCAGTGCGGCATAATGCTCACAAGCAAGACACCTTCTGCACAGAAAAACGCACTAGCCACCACTTCTCCTGCTGAAGGCGTACTTTTTGAGTTTCATTTTCTTCGGCGACTTTGCATGATGCCATTTCATCGATTGCATTTTCGTCTTTAGTTCAAAGCAATGCAAACTTGTTTCACCTCTATCACAAGTCTTCCAAGGAAGTCATCTCAAGAATTATTGTACTGTTCCAAAGTTCGCTGCACAATGTTCTGAGCAATCCGCAACATAGAGTTTTTTATCGTGAGCCCTAGGTACCAGCAGCTATAACATATTCTAATGTAAACTTTGTTGTAATTTACACCAGGTTTCTACATACTCGTAGAAGATATAGTCTTGCGAAACAGTATGTGTTGTGTAATCTGACTACCCCTGCAAGGTACATCCCTTCCCACATCGCTGTGCGCCGGGTTGCCGGCCACGCCTGCAACGCAGCTAGCAGCGCCAGTCCGACGGCTGCTCAAAAGAGGTCGCCCTCGGTGGAAGAACAACTTTCGCTGCGGCTCATGCAGATGCCAATCCGAGGCTACGATGACATCCGGCCAAGAAAGCCAACCAGCGAAGAGCTCGAGCTCTTCCATTGCAGCGGCCAATCACGCGACTCCACTGCATTCATCCGTGCAGTTCTGTAACTATGGACCGAGAGCTCCAGTGGTAGACTCTTTAGCAGTCTCATCACATAGTCCAATATGGAGTTGTATCATGGAGTCGCAACTAGAAGCTCTTTAGTCATCGTGGATTAATTGAGAAGCTGTCGGGGAATACACTGTGGTAGCGACTAATTCGTTGTTGTAATCAGCACAGGCAAGTGCTGTATCGCTATTTGAACTTGACCTCAGGCGGAAATTATATTACTGGAAGTATTATGTACTTTTATTCAGAGTTATGAGCCAACCGCTTACAACTTTTGTTTTCCTTTTTTTGTTTTGTTTTGATTTTACATAATCGGACGAAGTTTCGTATTGGGATTTGATTTTTCTATATGATTTTTCTCCTTGTAGAATGAATCCGTGAACTAAATATCTTCCACGAAAGTGCTCTTGCTTGTGCGTAAGAATGCCATTGAAAATTAAAACTGTCTTGACGTTTGGATTTCTTTGACCTCTAGCTTCTTTAAGGGTGCTGAACCACTGGCTAATGTAATGAATGATATAATTTGAGGCAATCTCTAGAGACGCAGATGTGAATTTTATAGACTGGTAACCAGTTTCGGCTATTTAACCAGACGGCTGATGGTGTGATGCATAAATAAACGAAACGCCTCTGAGTAAAACTGACAGTTGTGGCTCTATACTTAACTACGTCGTATATTAAGCCATAGTCGCCTGTTCCATGGTCATGTTAAAATTTTCGTAGGTACACCCCCAAAAACATACGTTTATCCTGTTAAATGCATTGTGCTACCACTTATTGCCGGGTGCTCCATACCAGCGACCTCAGTAGTGATTAGACATTGTGAGAGAGCAGAAAGGGGCGCTCCACGGAGCTCAAGGTGATTGGGTGTCACTTGCGTCGTACGTCTGCACGCTAGATTTCCACACTCCTAAACATCCATAGGTCCACTGTAGCCGATGTAATAATGGAAACGTGAAGGGTCACGTACAGCACAAAAGCGTACAGGCCGACCTCGTCTGTTGACTGACAGAGACCGCAGACAGTTGAAAAATGTCGTAATGTGTAATAGACAGACATCTATCCAGACCATCATACAGGAATTCCAAACTGCGTCAGGATCCACTGCAAGTACTATGACAGGCGGGAGGTCAGAAAACTTTGATTTCATGGTCGAACGGCTGCTCATAAGCCACACATCACGCCGGTAAAGGCCAAACGACACCTCGCTTAGTGTAAGGAGCGTAAACATTGGACAACTGAACAGTGGAAAAACGTTGTGTGAAGTGACGAATGGCAGGTTGTGGGTATGGCGAATGCCCGATGAACGACATCTGCCAGCGTTTGTAGTGCCAACAGCAAAATTCAGAGGCGGTGGTGTTATTCTATGGTCGTGTTTTTCATGGAGGCGGCTTGCATCCCTTGTTGTTTTACGTGGCACTATTACAGCACAGGTCTACATTGATATTTTAAGCACCTTCTTGCTTCCCACTGTTGAAGAGCAATTCGGGGATGGCGATTGCATCTTTCACATAATGCACGGCCTGTTTCGGAGTGGTTACACGACAACATCCTTGTAATAGACAGGCCTGCGCAGATTCCTGATCTGAATCCTATATAAAACCTTTAGGATGTTTTGGAACACCGACTTCGTGCCAGGCCTCACCGTCTGACATCGATACCTCTCCTCAGTGCAGCAGAACCCAAAGAATTGGCTGCCATTCCCCAAGAAACCTTCCAGCAGCTGACTGAACGTATGCCTGCGAAAGTGGAAGGTGTCACCAAGGCTAAGTGTGGGACTGCTCCATATTTACTTCCAGGATTACCGATGGAGGGCGCCACGAACTTGTAAGTCATTTTCAGCCAGGTGTCCGGATACTTTTGATCACATAGTGTCTGTTTTTTTCATGATTATTGAAAACGTAGAGACATTAGTAACAGATATAAAATAACTGATGTCATCAAGAGCGTGAGCAGTACGTGCAAAAACGTACCTCTGATATGTCATCCAGAATGATTTTCTTACGTTTTTCCCAATAATGTAA
Organism: Schistocerca piceifrons; assembly: GCF_021461385.2. NCBI lineage: Eukaryota > Metazoa > Arthropoda > Insecta > Orthoptera > Acrididae > Schistocerca > Schistocerca piceifrons. The sequence continues at coordinate 1,163,648,359 of NC_060138.1, forward strand.
CTAAAAGGTCAGCTTGAACACAACGAAGTACAAAAGTTTATTTAACGAATATCCACAGCTAAGAAGCTTCATGTTGAATAAAAACTCCGCTGAAGCTGTATGCTTAACTTATTACAATTATTACAGAAGATCGGCCGGTTTCGTAACGTTTGTTACATCATCAGGTGAAGTCCTGAATGGAAATAGAACATGAAATAATATTCGAAAGTGCCAACCTTGGACACAAAGGATTTCAGATCTTTTGCCACAAGTAGCTGAATGCAAGTAATATGAAATATAGCAGGGATCAATACTTACAATTACAACTTGAGGCTGGAGTATTTTCCCTCTGATTCCTAGAATTTTACTCCACTTTAAAAATCATATTACCATCAACCTGCCCCCCACCGAAAAAAAGTAAACTAATGCTGAAGGGAATCCTCAGTGGGAAAGTAAAAGTGTATGTAAACAAACGGTTAAAATACGAGGTAATGGTGGAAGGGGGTGAGGGGGACGGATGGAAACAGATAAAAGAACGAACCGGAGAAAACCGTACCGTGTTACAGTGCAAACAACACGTGGCATACAGGGCAGCACCGTGTCTGACCACAGACCAGAGCGGAAGACGTACAGTGGGCCACTAGGCTGGTGGTGCAAGCGTAGAAGCACTAGGCGCCCTCTCGGCGTGAGAAAATTACTAGGAATCGGTTGCACATTAGGTTACCGTGTCAACTACTGCAGTAGAAAGTATAAAATGAAAACTATTGGAGAGCCTAAATGGCGTTCTGTGGGAAACTATAAAAAAACGTTATAATTCTTTGAAAACTAAGAGGAAATGGGTCCATAAAGTATCAAACCATTAAGAGACCGCAGAGTTCTGAGGAGTGGGGTGGGGGGAGGTAGGAGGAAGATTACCCCCCCCCCCCCCTCAGTCACTGCGGTCTTTTTACAGTCTCATACTTTATGGATCTATGCAACGTCGTTCGGACATGCACTTTGTGTTGACTCTTTCTGTTACCAAGCAGTTGTGGTCCGTATGTTTCCACGGTACCTCATAGACAAATAACAGCGTTAACGCCTATTACAGTTATAACACGAATACGTACATTACCTAGAGTAGTTTTGCAGACTGATGATGTAGTTTATACTACGATATGATAACAGTATCTAATACATGGCTTTATCATTTAACGCTAATGATTTTGTATTTCAGCTAACATGAAGCTGTGAATATTTTTATGAACGTGATGGTCAGTCGACCGAAATTGGTTATGTAAATAAATAACAACAGCTCAAAGCAGTCTCAGAGCATATTTTAGAAATAAATCAATAAATAAACAACTACCTAATATACAATATTTCTCACTGTCTTGCTTCCATATCTTTCCACAACTAAAGATATTTGTTGCCAGAAATATTTTTCAGTACTACCACCCACGTATGTGTGCAGACACATATTGCGAGAGTAATTACATCCTACAGACAGATGTTATCATTGTGCCACGTGTGTTATCCGCAATGTATTACTTTTCGTGCTTGAAGCATGTTCTACCCCTCCTAGCTGTACTTGATAGTACAGGAAGACCAGGTGTGTTTCGTATTCAGTATAGTATGTACAGGCAATTCGCACACCCTCCACTGGGGTGTGTCTTTGTTGCAGTTCCCTAATACTTTCATTTCTAGTACTTACTATTGCATCTTACACTTCTATACACAACGAGAGAGTTGGCACAGCGGTTAGCACCCTGTACTCGCATTCGGGAGGACGACGGTTCAAACCACGCGTCCAGCCATCCTGATTTAAGTTTTCCGCGATTTCCGTAAATCACTTCAGGCAATTAACGGGATGGTTTCTTTGAAATGACATGGCCGATTTCCTTCCCCATCCTTCCCTAATCCGATGGGACCGATTGCCTCACGACGACGAAGGTGACGAAAGTCATGGAATACCTTCTAATATCGTGAAGGACTTCCTTTTCCTGCTGTAGTGCAGTAATACTGTTGACATGGACTCAACAATTCGTTGGGAGTCCCCTGCAGAGATACTGAGCCATGCTGCCTCTATAGCCGTCCACAATTGCGGAAGTGTTGCAGCTGCAGGATTTTGAGCACGAACTGACCTCTCGATTACGACCCATAAACGGTCGAAGGGATTCACGTCGGGCGGTTAGGGTGGCCAGTTCATTCCCTTGAACTGTCCAGAATATTCTTCAAGAAACCACGAACAATTGTGGCTTGGTGACATGGTGCGTTATCATCCATAGAATTTCCATCCTTTTTTGGGGACGTGACGTCAGTGAATGACACCAAATGGTCTCCAGGTAGCCAAACATCAGGAGGTCCCAGTGCATTCCATGTAAACACAGCCCACACCATTATAGAGCAAACACCAGTTTGCACAGAGCGTTGTTGGCAACTTGGGCCCATTGCTTCGTGGGATCTGCGCCACACTCCAATCCTACTATCACCCCTTACAGTTGAAATCGGGACTCGTCTGACCAGGCCACGGTTTTTCAATCTTCCAGGGTCCTACCGATATGGTCACGAGCCCGGGAGAGATGCTGCAGGCTGTGTCGTGCTGTTAACAATGGCACTCGTGTCGATTGTCTGCTGCTATAGCCCATTAACGCCAGAATTCGCCATAGTATCCTAATGGATACTTTGTACGTCCACCATTGATTTCTGTGGTTGTTTCACGTAGTGTTGCTTGTCTGATATCACTGACAACTCAACACAAAAGCCGCTGTTCTCGGTCGTTAAGTAAAGGCCACAATTTTGCAAATGAAATGTCCCATGCGTCTAGCTCCAACTACCATTCCGCGTTCAGAGTTTGTTAATTTCCGTCGTGTGGCCGTAATACGTCGGAAACCTTTTCATGTGAATCACCGGAGTAGAAATGACAGCTCCGCCAACGCACTGCCCTTTCATGCATTGTGTACGCTATACTACCGCCATCTGTATGTGTGCACATCGCTACCCAACGACTTTCAGACTTAAGTGTTCAGTTCTATGAATTTGCACACCATGTTGATTGGTTCAAATGGTTCAAATGGCTCTGAGCACTATGCGACTGAACTTCTGAGGTCATCAGTCGCCTAGAACTTAGAACTAATTAAACCTAACTAACCTAAGGACATCACACACATCCATGCCCGAGGCAGAATTCGAACCTGCGACCGTAGCGGTCGCTCGGCTCCAGACTGTAGCGCCTAGAACCGCACGGCCACTCCGGCCGGCACACCATGTTGAATCTAGTTCCAAGTGCATATAAAATTTGATCTCCTAACTTTGCTCTAATTTTTAATTTGACACTGGTTGTTTATTTATTCCATCACGTAGTTTTCACATGGGCAGTTTCATCAGCGTCTCATGTTACTTTCAGGGTGGCTAGAAGCTCACATCATTCTACGGGCGCACCGGCCGTTTTATTGTCCGCTGTCGGTCTAGACAGTGCACAACTTAATTATTTACTGACTCAACTCGTTATGATATCATAGGGGGCGGTTATGCAACATAGCTTTAAACCCATAAATTTATTACAGAATTGTTCATTAACCTTTTTAAGTAAATCGACAAGTCACTGAATAATATATGTATAAATGAACAATATGACTCGGTTAAGTTTTTAAGATTAACGTTTTTGATGAAAACACTGGATTATAACCTAAACAAAACAAATATTTTTTTAATAACATCCACACGTGTGTAATTGGAGGTCTCACACTCATTGCGAATAAAATTTTTAAAAAGTTGACCAGCAATTAACGCATGTAGCGTTAGCGAAGCATAGAATACAGAAACACGGGCGAGCAAATTGCACATTAATTCACGAAAAATTAACAGCAAACGATCTAAGTCCATAGTATCCCGTTATAAAAAAATAATTACGGTTCACCTTTGCCTCAGGCGTGGTAAACAAAGTCAAATTTCGTGAAGTCACGAAAAATCAGTCACCGACAACACAGTCAGATCATCTAAGTGCAGTGAAAATAATTCCAACGAATCGTTAAAGTGTACAAGATATTGCTTCCGTGAGGACCCACAGCTGTAAGTCTTTAATAAAAGACTACATTGTCCGTTGTAGGCTCTTCTAAATAATGCAGTCCACAATGGACAACGTACTCTTTTATTAAAGTGTATAACTCACACGGTTACTCGGTCGCACACTCCTCTTGAGTGAGTAGCCAACAACGACCAACGACAGTACAATGACCACTGACCAACAAAAGACCAAAGATGACATGTACCCTACTTCTTGCCCTTAAATACTTTCTTTTATTTAGTTAGTTAGCTAGTTATATGCTCCACAGATCATCTGAACGATTGTTTAGCGAAATGACGTGGAACGAGTCAGTTTACAGGAAATGTATACGTGATTACGTTAAGGAACACATTGTTTTTAGTACTACTCATGCAACCATGCTTACTTCTTTTTTTTAACGTCACACTATTTCATCGATTCATATACCAGAATACGGTTAAAATTATTGCGGTTATTTTGCACTCTTGTATTGAAATGGCAAAACAATATGGAACACCTTATTAACGAAGTTCACAAAGCATGCCTCCATCGGATAGTACAATGTGACAAAACGAAAATAAAATTATAGATACATACCGCAGATTTTTTTTTTAAACGAGAGTCCTTCTGCTCTTTAGTTTGAATATCTTTTATGTTCATGTTTTATTCATTACAATTGACGTCTCCACAGCTGTTTCCCACAATTTTCTTGATGGCCTTTTGAAACTTTAATGTGCAAATAATCGTCTTAAAATTCGTAATTCAAAAGTGTGTGGTTTTCAGACTTCGATTACGATGTCGGCCACGTATTATGACTTAGAATAGCCTTTGCTACTGTACTTTTGAAAACCACCATCAGCTGCGAAAATTAGTTTTGATTTTCATGGTGCCAATTACTCTAAGCTAAATCTGACATCTGTAAATGAAACTGAACACAAAGAACGGCTATTAACGTACGCAGAATGCCTCCCTCATCAAACAATCACAACACTTTGGCTAATTGTCTCGCACTGAAACTTGTCCTGCCAAAAATGCACCTACCGAACTAAATGAAAATTTTACAATTTTACATTTCAGAAAGCGCGCTTAGGCCCTACAAATATTTCTTGCCTGCAACGGACAGGTCAGCTCTGTTCTGTCTGCTTAACTTCGTAATAAGAAGTACCGAGCTGCAGGGTCCTGAAGTAAATCACTGCGTGGCTAATTGCCTGATCATTTACTTTAAGGTTGTTTTCCCAAATGAGAATTTCGCTATCTTTCCAAAAATGCGGCTAGCTGTCCACCTAGTAGAACAATGCGTGACCGTGACCTAACGTTATGATCTGCATTCAAAATGTAAAGATAAACTTAGCGAAATGTTTGCAAAAAAATGAAAAGGCCGCTTTAAAATGAAATGTTGTTACATTTCTTTTATAGCACTGAAATGGATCAAATTAACTTGAGGACTATATTCTTTTTTCGACATTGTGAACGATGAAAACTGATTCAGTCAAACAGTATTTAAGTTACAAATGTACTCTTTACATTTCCTTCAAAATGCTGCTAACTGAAAGAAGAGGGTAAGGAATAATAAAATACTGCACACACATATCCGATAACTCATCCTGGATACCAAAACGTAGACTTTTTCAACAAAACGGAATCTTTCCAGTACAATAATTACACGGCTAGCGCTTGTAGCAAATAAGTACTCTGTTTATGCTATCCTTTTCAAAACATGCCGTCTCTCCACGAAATCATCTCAGAATCATCCTCTGTCTTCAGTCACACCAGGGATCATCTTACATAAAACTAAATCTCTGTCCAACATGTCCTCGTCCAGAGTTCCTCAGTCAGCAGGCTTCCTAGCATCAACTTCTACTACTAATACAAACTCTGACAGCCACAAGTAAGGTATTAATCAGCTACTCAGGCATTCAAAGACGCTCGTAATGGCAAATATTCCAAACAACTGTTATCTCTCATGATATATAATCCTTTCACATTCACATAACTAATAAATCAGCATATATCAACTAGTAAACTATGAGTATCTATCTACTAGGCAGGTAAGGTAATGATTTGTAAAACACGTGTTGCCTTCACCATGTGTAAACAGTATGAACACATTTGCATATAAACCTTTAATAAACTCTTCTGTAATTCATTTTATACGTGCATGATTTGAACGAAAGCTTGTTGTGATGTTGTCGTCGTCATCTTTCATTTTACTCTCCATCTGTCTATGTCGCTCCACGGGTTCTGTTCTTTGTAATTTTATAATGTATCGTAATTGAAACAATTATAACGTTTGAATGGTGGGCTCCATGTGGTTCCCAAGTCGTGCAACGACCGTAAATCATAAAATTACCAAATATGCAGCAACTAGTCGCAAAATCATGTTTTATTCATTCACTTTTCCAAATCGATTTCAACTGATTAACAGTTATCATTGGTGCTTGCAACACATTTGCCCTGAGTAGTAATAATGTATCACTTTATGTTTGACCTCTGCTTAAGACAGTATTACTATTCGGGGCACATGTGTTGAAAGCATCCATGATGGCTGTTAATCAGTTGAAATCGATTTGCAAAAGTGAATAAATAAAACATGATTTTACGACTGGTTGCTGCATATTTGGTAATTTTAATTATAACGTTCTTAATACCTGTGGTAGAGTCATACATAAAGTTTCAATGAGCTCGTCTCATCACCGGCGATTTTTCTGGTGTACTTGATTTTTCTGTATCATGTCTGTAGGGTCTCTGAAGTAGTTTCGCCATCTCTCGTTTCGTCCACCTTAGCCGCCATTGGTGGTCTCCACCCTTCAGTCAAGTGCGCACGCTCCGACCCCCCGGGGGAAATCCCGCATTCATTGCTCAACCACCCCCCTACCTGCATCTCTCGCCCGTTCGCTAGCCACAGTGCGTGAAAGAGAACTGCAGTGTTATAGATCAAAGCAGTCACCACTGCATCTCGCTCCGACAGCCGGCTTCTCGAAATGTCGCAATCTTTTATATGTGATTCCTAGATGTAAAGAAGCTGTTTTAATATTTTCGCTGAAGCCTCCAAGAGTCTTTCAAATCGGCTTAGGTTTTCAAGAGATGTACAAAAAAATGGTGAACTGTGCACGATAACATCCGCCGTGTCTCCCTCTGATAAAACGCCCACTCGTTTCTCGTATTCATATAAGTGGGCTAAAGAAACTTTACGTCCATGTTTTCGTAACACGCTCCAGCCACGTAAAAGAATGAAATATATTATGCAGGTCTACCGTAGTACGATACAACTTTTCTTCTTTTTCCTTCATTTTTCTGTTCACATCAAAACAGAACTGCGATACTACAGATTTTGTATTGCTGTCTATATGCTAGGTACTTTGGCACTATCATATCACAATTCCCCAAACTTGACAACCATGATGTGTAGACGGGTAAATAACGTGATTTCTGAGAACGGCTTTTGGTGTGTACCATGGACTGTGAACTTGATGCACGTGCAGGTCAAAGCAAAGTCAATTTTGTTATAAACTATTATTTCATAAAATAATGATCTGATGGCTGCAGGGGAGTAGTTCATTTGCTGAGTTGACTGATTTCGAGGTGTAATGCGAACTTTGCACTTAAGGGACGTATAGCTCAAAGTTATTCTCTTTGTAAACTGTTATATTAGAACAATAATGTGCAAACAAAATCAACATTTCACTGATTTCAATGCGCAGTGCGAACTGATAAGTTCAAGTTCAAATATGCTTCCTGCCATGGACTAACATATGATGCATTCAAAAAGAAAGGAACTGGAGGCTGTAAAATGAAAGTCGGTGTACTGGTCGTAATGCCACTTCATAAACGAGAAGGTGTGCACCCAGTGAGACCGGCAAGACGAGAAACTCTCCGCTAGATAGCACACCCACATGAATTTTGTTTTGTATGGGAACAGATCACTATTCGTGTTCCACAGTGTTCAATCATGGAACCACTATTGTTCTTGCTATAAAAAATGACATTCCCTCTCACACTGGAAAGGTAGAAATATACCTCCATACTAATGATACAAGTATCATAATTAAGCCCAACAGAGTTGCACCACTTTAAGCAATGTATAAAATATCCAAAGTACTGTTGGTTGATTAATGGCCTACTACTTAACTTAGAAAAAATTACACGTTTCATTGAATTCAGTACAACCAAGGTACCATTAAAAGCTGTACAGCACGGAAGAAAGAAAATACGTGAACAGTACAGATCTTCTCACGCGTTTAAGTTTGGTGACATTTAAACTACGTGTAATTGCTGGTTGTAATGATGAAAACATTACAGCATTATCTTACTTTGCATACCCTCCCCCCCCCCTCCTCCATGGCATTGTTGTCACATGGAACAGTTTTCTGGGTAAATCTACTCATAGACACAAACTACTCATTTCACAGAAACGTTCTGAGAGGATAATACTTTGAACTTCACATAGGCAACTGCTTAAAAAATTTGGCATGCTAATAACAACTTCGAACTATATTTATACTGTAATGAGTTTCATTGGGTAGACTCAAGCTCAATTAGAAAATAACAGTAGCAACAACACTTCACGTAGGCGACTGGTTAAAAAATTGTGTATAATAACAATAGCATATATTTACCCTCTAATGAATTAAGTTGTGAAGAATCAAGCTCAAATAGAAAATAATAGTAGCATCCATTAATATAGCAATATGAAAAAAATGCCTCCAATATCCACCATTTAACTGTACTCTTGCATAGAAAGAAGCCAGGTATACAGCAATAAAAATGTTTTATCATCTCCCTAGTGTCTTAAAGATGTTGAAATAATTAAAGGTTTAAAAACAAATTGAAATGAGTTCCATTTCACAACTTCCTCTGCTACATGACGTATTTCAGAGTAGACAAAGTTACGGTTACCAAATTTTGTTGTAGATTAAGAGTGAAAGATAAAATTCAGTTCCGTAAATGGCTAGTACGTAGCCGAGTCTTCTCAGAGAATGTGTGCATTATCTGTAGACCTACTGGCATAATCCACATCCTGGCCAGTAAGAAACTAAACTGAACTAGAACCGCCAAATGAAATGAAAACATGAAATGAAGTGTGCCACTGAGACATTTCAGCTTGTACATGGCATGATACTAGGTAGTGATTTTAGTGTGGAACTAGTAGATAGGAGTGCGCCATTAGTAACGTATCGGCCTCGGAGGATAAAAGGTAGCCACAAAAAAGGCTGTTCATATAGTTCTAACAAATTGTCCTTAAAGCATATTTACATTTGCATGAGCAATAACTCTAGCGATGACAACCATCATGCCTGCATGGTCATAATGGAGCCACCTAGCTTCATTCCCTGTAGTGCTGCAACCAGTCCACGATTGATGTTTTTATTTTCATTTCATTTGCTATTGGCTCTTTATAGTTTCAGTACAAAAGTAGCCTGGATACCTGCAGGATCGGTAACCAAGAAACGCAAGTTATTTTTTATTACCTTGTTGTTGCAGAATCTACAGCCTGCACTTCCAGCCTTGTTTCAGATTTTTCCCTGGGAAGCAAAAAATATCTGTTTTGGAAACAGAAGCTGCTCTTTCTAAGAATTAAAATCACGCGTTCTGAAAAAATTATGACAAATTCAAAGGTTGTTTATTATTAGAACTTCTTAAAAATAACATCTACTATTTTTGAAAACTAAAAATTTTTCTGTTCTTGAGGATTACAACATTCTGCGTGGTCCAGTAAACAGCATAGTACTCGAGGAATTTCGTAGGCTCTGATCGCTTTATTCCTTACTTTCCTCGTTAATACGAAATGAGAGGAAAGATTAAAAATTTGTATAGTTCCTCGTAAATGATAGAGGTGTAACAGCAAACTAGTCATATCTGTGTGAGTTTTTACTTCTCAGAGTTTCAGTTGCTTTCCTGCCGAAGCTAGTGGTAGATGTTGTCGAAAGATCGGATTTTCATAGAGAGGTAACACCGCGAAAGTGCACTGAAACATTAAATAATCCTGTAAGAGTCCTGCTCGGTTTAAAGTTGGGTTACTGGTAAGCAAATCCTAACATACCCAAATTTGCAAAGCAGTGCCCCTTCATACACAAAATTTGACCCACGTATTTTATGAGCGCACTCTGACTAAAACACGTTAAAAGAGTTACCTGTGCCGTTGACACTTAAAGAGCGCAACAGTTAACGATGGGCATAGCAATTAGAACTGAATTTGACTGAATATGCAAAATCGTATCTAATATCTGAACAATAATTTGCAATGGGGATGAGAGACCCAGTCTACAATAATAATAGTCAAATACTGCACAGCAAACAAAAGTATATAAACTTCCATGGAACCAAGTCCAAGTTGCACTATCGTCGCAACTTACCTTATCTGCTGAAAAATGGCCGCAGAGAACGGGATAGATATATTCAGAATAGTGGGTGGTAGCTTGATGTGAAGTGTGTGACGATAATCATAAAATGTATCAATCACCGAGGACAAAGATTGCGTTTTTCAACACGCTGTCGCATAATAGCTACAGAACAGAAATCATGCCAAAGCATTTGGAAATTTGTGGTAAGGTCTTACGAGACCAAACTGCTCAGGTCATCAGTCCCAAAGCTTACACACACTACTTAATCTAACTTAAACTTACTTATGCTAAGGAGACACACACACACACACCCATGCCCGAGGGAGGATCGAATGTCCGATAGGGAAAGCCGCACGGACCGTGACAAGAAGTCCTAGACCGCGCGGCTACCCCTCGCGGCCCAAAGCATTCAGATAGCAAATAAGCAACAAGGGGGATTAAAACAAGAATGAATATTTAGATACGACCTGATATAATTACGTTTAGAAAACCATATCAACATGATAATACACATCGTATCAGTGCACACGCAACACCTGGCAGCTAGTATACGTGGTCACCATACAAACAGAAACTCCATACAGATTACAAACGACATAGGAAGCGAATCTGAAGGGATGAGTGACTGAACTGACTCTTCGGATTCACTGACTATGAACAGATTCTGTACGAAGCATCGAAGCTACGGCTCTTCTCGCCCTCCCCCCTCTCTCACCCCCCCCCTCCCCCCCGACCGCCACACTCCAAATAAAAGCGTCGGTAACAGCCACTCGAGCTAGTCATAAGAAGTTCGCAACGTGATGTAGTCAGAGTTTAGCCATGAAATGTAAGTACGTCACGAATGATGATTGAGAGAATAGTATCGCAGATTTTCATTGTCCACACAGAACGCATCAAACCGATTTGCCTATGCCACCGAAAACATGAGAAGAGAATGCATTTGAAATCAAGGTGTAGTATACTCTGCGAGCGGACTGCACTCCCACTCTTAATTATAGGCTGCACCTTGGCCTGAAACATTTTACAATTATAAATCTTGAGAATTATAACTCTAAATAGATTCTCTGATAACGGAGACATACAAAGAAGTAAATTAAGTAGAATAAATCGTGTATTTTCAATCACGTATCCGTACTACTGGAACCCTCACACACTAAACTTCTAAAGATACCAGCGACTCATAATCGATACCTTGTATTGAGTGGTTTTGCGAGATAAATGAAATATAGAAACAATGAAACTGCATTTTAAAAGCGCCTATTTAACAAGCAACTTTCAACACAGTAAATACGAATCGAAAGACTTTGTGGCTACGTAAGCAATTCTTGTACGTGGTCCATAGTTGGCCGGCATCGGCACAAAAACGTGTATATAATTGTAATAGTATTTGGTACCTACTAATATTACAGTAGGAAGCAATACTATTTCAGAACTCGAGCGCCACAAAAAAAAGGAACTATAGTCAGCGATACGTCACTCTTCACTTTTAGAGCGAGAAGAGAGAAGGCCACTCCTCCTGAATGCACGAATGGGACCGTACTTTTTGTGAGGATGCGCCGAGCACTTTGCGTAGTCTCCCTCGCCGAGCAGCGGATACTGAATGCGGAGTACGACTCCACTGTCCCAGACGTCGGACGTGCGCACGCCACGCGCCAAAAGATATGCAAAATGCATTCCGCTCTTGTCGGGAGACAAGTCTGTAGGCGACTCACATCTCGCATGCAGCGCGGAAAAGCACACGAAGTTCTGCAGCAACGCTTCGGGGGTCCGTAGTAAGTTTCGCTGAATCCTAGCTCGGCAGCCAGCGTAAGGCGCATACCTGGCACGAAGTGTTGTTTCGGCCAAGAATCAAAGAGATACGAGTGGGATCGTGACAAAACATCGTGCAAAAGAGAACTCTTTTAAACGATTCGGCAACTTATTAGTTAAACATGGATACAATAATTGTAAGCTGAGCTCACAATGAATTTTTGTAGATAAACGCAGCAGCGAAAGTCCCGATGAATTATTTTCCCTGAAAATGGCATTAAAAAAAATGTTTCACTCAACAGAGTTTTCAAAGGGTTTTCCATGGCGTCGCTAGAAACTTTTCGATAGTCTGCCAGATTCGCTGCTGCAGAATCCTTGAACATACTCTGAGTTTGAATATAATAAATTTTCTTGAGACCGATAGCTTCACGTCCACTAATCAGCACAGTTATAGAAATTATCTCTCGGATGAAACTCAACTTCCCTTTTCTCATATGATAAACTACGCACTATGGATGAAGGGCTGCAGGCATATTCCATTTTTATAGGTTTCCGGAAAGCATTTGACTCGATGCCCCGCTGCTGACTGCTAACCAAGGTACGATCATACAGAATTGGTTCCCAGATGGGACTCATACGCCTCTTAAGTAACAGAGTCCAGTATGTTGTCCTCGACGCCGGCTGGTCATCAGACACAACGGCATCATCAGGAAGGCTCCAGGGAAGTATGGCATGACCGGTATTACTCTTTGCATACATAAATGATTTGGCGGACAGGGTTGGCAGCAATTAACGGTTGTTACTGCTGACGACGCTGTGGTATATGGTGAGGTGTTGAACTTGTGTGACTGTAGGACGATACAAGGTGACTTTGACAAAAAATTGTGTTAGTGTGATGAATGTTAGCTAGTTCCAAGTGTAGATAAATGTAATTTAATTTAATGTGGATGAGTATCAAAACCAAAACCGAACTGTTTTGATACAACGTTAGCAGTGTCCTGAGGGATAAAGGATGGGGACCCTCCACGCCCACGCCATCGTCGTGACCAAACCAAAAGTTCTAGTGTCGCTTCCGTATAACATGTTAGTTTTCGAATCATGAGTCACAGGATGCGGCCTGTGATGTTATCCATGCGTCTGGGTAGAATTACTCATTGACATGGTCCATCAGGAGACGGAAAGTGGACGAAAGCGATCGAAGGGTAGCGGTCTGTAAGGGCAGAGGGAAAAAAGTGCCAATGCGAGCGCCAAGGGAAAAAAACCTCTGCGACAGTAGGACTGGTAGTAAGGGCAGTAGCGGCTTGCTAGCTGCGACAGTGCAAGCAAGGTGTGGTTATGTTAGTGCGAGGTATCGTGCATCGTTACCTTTGTCGTTGCAGAAGCTCGTTGTAGGGCTTGCTGCAGCTGCTGCTCCCCTGCAACAATTCAAGGTCGTCATACATTAGTGGGCGATCGGTCATAGATCAGCTCACAGTGTGGGGGTGTGTCTGGCTGGTTCGGGTGCTGTGTACAGTACGGTTTCCGTGCGATTGCTGTTTTTCGGCGGGTCGAGCATCTGGGGTTGCCAGAAGTAGTTGTGTTGCTGGGGCTCGCCAGTACTGTCGTGTTAGCGTGCTATGGACCATAGATGTTTAGTTTCTTGCTAATAGTGTCTTTGGTCTATTATGTTTCCATCTACGGTTGTGATCGTAATTACCCAGAGAAAGGATAAACAGGTTGCGCGAGAGTCTCGTGTTTCTGTACAGTCTTGTGGAAAGTTTCGGGAATACCTGAAAGATGGTATCTAGCCGATATTCCAGGTGAAGATCCGCGGTGCGTGTGTAGCGAGGAGCGTTGCTTATGATTTTGAGTACTTTGTTCTGTATGAGCTGCAGACGGCGCAGTCGCGTGGGCGCAGCGCATCCCCAGACAAGGGCTGCGTACGTCATCAGGGGTCGAATAAGTGTCATGTACGTGGACCTGGACACCCTCCTATTCAGTGTGCTACGCCTGTTGAGCATAGGGTAGAGGTGTTCGAGCCTCGCGTTTGCTTTGTTGGTCACGTGTTGAATGTGGTCCCCCCAGAGTAGTTTCCGGTCCAGCCGGACACCGAGGTATTTGACCTTCTCACGGAAACCTATTGGGCGTGCATGTAGTGTTATTGGGTTGCAGTTCTGATGTTTGCGCAGTAGTTTTGGTCTTCACACTTGTCGACGTTTACTCTAACACGCCATTTCACCGGCCAAGGCTCTGCCGCTCTGAGTGCAGTCTGTAGTCGTGAGTTAATGTCAGACGGCTTCCAATCTAGCGCAGGGATGGCAGTGTCATCCGCGTAGATTGCCACCGTCGTGTTGTGTGAAGCTGGGAGGTCATTAATGTAGAGGTTAAACAGTAACGGCCCTAGGATACTTCCTTGCGGTGCTCCTGCCTGGATACCATGTCGTGTCGATTGTTTGCCCTGCAGGCCGGTGGTCACGCCGTTTAAATATCTGGGTGTAGTGTTGCAAAGCAATACGAAATGGAACGAGCATATGACAATTGTGTTAGGGAAGGCGAATAGTATGGTTTCTTGGAAGAATTTTAGGAACGTATGATTCATCTGTATAGGAGACCGCATATAGGGCGCTAGTGTGACCTATTCTTGAGTACTGCGTGAGTGTTTGGGATCAGTTCTAAACATTCTGCATGGTGTCTGTTTGTTCTATATCGTATCTCCCTACCACTTTCGCGCAATGACGCTCTGAGCGTGTTTTTTAGGGAATTGACTAGTTTGAACCTGGGACCTGTTGCTGGTAAGGAGACGCCAGACCACACATGACATGTAGAATTCAGAAGAGTTCAGTGAGACTAGCGATGATATAACCAAATACTTAATGATTTCAGCTGTCAGCTCCACTGCACTCCCTGTAAAAGAATCTTAATACTAACAAAATATAGTGGAAGGGGTTCAAGGCTTTCCTATTTTTAGTTAGCTGGTAAAATAACGTCGAAAAAGCAGTTAAGTTTACCATTGGAAATTTTATTCTACTCACAAAACATTGTTTATAAATTGCGCTATTGATAAAAGGAAATGTTTTAATACAGGAGGGTAAAAACCAACTGCGTTCAACAAAAATGTGAACGAAAATTCCCTGAATGGGTTTCTAAGTTCTACAATGGATCAAAGAATGTCCTATGCCATATCACATCTATAATCTAGGTTTAAATTAAGTTTCACAAGAGAGAAAACTATCAAAATGGTCTACAGTGACCCTCAATTATCTTTAATTACTTATCTAACTTGTCGTAAATTACAGTGGCTGATGTGGCTTCTCAATAACTATATAACAGAAAAATCATCGAGTTTCAGATTTTTGCTTCAAGTGGCAAATGTGAACACCATGAGCTTTAATTGACGATCGACACTAGTATTACGTAAAGGGGATGTAACAGATGAGACTTCTGCAGTTCTGAGTGAAGCCTTATGCGCTCAAAAATGCGGCATCGTGTGCGTTCATTACCTTGTCGGTGTTCGTCAGGGGGCGGCGGCCGGCGCAGCTCCGTCCAGCTCGCCCTCTCGGAAGCAACTCTCCCCTAACATCTCCTTACTACAATTTACCGAAGTTGGTTTAAAAAAAAACTATCTGGCTGTGTTTTCATCTGACCAATCAGGGTCTCAATGTTAACCTTAAGCTCCACCTACAAAAATTCTACCTATCCAATGAGAAACGTTATACTTTTCGTGGTGGGGCAATGTTTTTAAAGTTTGCAACGTAACAGAGACGCGAAAAAGTCTCACGCTAAAAGTTGCAGCTGGTGTGGTCCTTTTAGCGTTATCGTAAGATCTATACTGTTGTTCTGGAGGGCTCTGTCTTTTAACATAGGCTGGGGGGGTGGCCCTGATGTAACAGAGACGCGAAAAAGTCTCACGCTAAAAACTTGTGGGTGGTGTGGTCGTAGCGGTTAGCTGGCGACGTGGGTGTCCGTCCCTTATCGTAGGGCCTTCTCGCTTAACACGGTTCTGCTCTCGGCTTCTGTTCTCGTTTCTCCCCTCGGAACTGCGTGTGTCTCACGGTGGGAAGGTATGACATGCATTTAGGCATTCTTGTGTTAGTCTGTGGTATTCCATTTGCTCACTCGTTACTCGTATTACTTTGGTTAATTTAATGTCACGATTTATTCGGAGCTATGTGACATATTACTGGATTTGCTTATCATGTCAGGTTTTTCATGGAAGGTGTTGGATTTGCCTGACACCTTACACAGTACCAGGTCGGATTAAAAGAAGACATGAAAGCAGTTCAGAGGCTGGTTGCTAGATTTGTTACCAGTAGGTTCGAACAACACGAAAGAGTTATGGAGCTGCTTTGGGAACTCAAATGGGAACTCTTGGAGTGAAGGCGACGTTCTTTTCGAGGAACGCTATTGGGAAAATTTAGAGAACTGGCATTTGCAGCTGACTGCAGACCGATTCTACTGCCACCAACATAAGTTTCGCGTAAGGACCACGAACATAAGATGCGGGAAATTAGGGTTCATACGAAGACGTATAAACAGTCGTTTTCCCTCGCTCTATTCGCGAGTGGCACAGGAAACGAAATGATTAGTAGTAGTATAGGGTACTCTCCTGTGCCCACCATATGGTGGCTTGCTGAGTGTGTATGTAGATGTAGAAGTTGATTCTGGTAAAATTAAGCATGACGGACGAAGGAAGTAGGTTATTCGAAGCAGAACTTACAAAAAAGGGCATACTTCGCTAAAAGGGGTCTGCTGTTGTGAAACAGAGGCCTAAAATTGTACGTCTGGAGTAGAGCATTGTGCGAAACTGAAAACAGGAAGAGAATCGAAGCGGTGGTGTTGTGGTCTTACAAAACGGTGGTGAAAATCAGGTGGCCTGATCAGAAGTCAGGAGGTTCTCAGCAGAATTGAGAACTGGAATGTGTGGAACCCATGGAACACAAGGAGGGGCGGGATGACAGCCCGTTTGTTACGACATCAGACAAAAGAACATTCACGGTACTACGCGGAGCCGTAAAGGATAAAACTGTACGTGAAAACGGTGACAGAATTATTCCCAATAAACAACTGTTAGATGTAAGTGCTACATGCTACGAGTCGTAAAACAGGGGTAGATAAACCAATGAGAATGATGCTCCTGAGCAGTATGCAAGCCATGCTCTCTGCTGCGTCATAATAATAAACATTCTAAGCTTCTTAATCAGCATGTTTAACAAATTTCGGGAGGAAAGACGCCAGGTCTAGTGGACTCGAGCGCGTACGCAAGCAGCTGCTATCGTTCGCCAACAGCGTACGCTGCTTGCTAATAGCTGGAAGAAATATCTAAAGAGGAAACCGTCTTGGCCAGGTTTGTTAAAAAGAAACTAAATCATATTATTCTGAGTAAATTGGAGTGTTTCGTCATGGAAGGACTTCCTGATTTTTCTTGATCTTGAAGTATTATCCCGACGTTATTGTCTTCGGTAAGATTGCCGGGGATGTTACAAGGAGCTGCTTTCGGCTTCAGTAGGGGATAAAAGCGGCGTACAATTCAGTGATGGGAATTACAGTACTTCTCCGAGTGCAATCAGATTGCTACACGAGAGTGATCACTAAGGACAGAATTCCGATTACGTAAGTTTGTCCCGAGGGTCAAAACGAAGATACTGACCCTTACCAAAGGCTGTTTCATAAACGCGTTAATTCCGATACAGAGAGCTGATCTCGATCTGGTGATCATTTAACTGATGTAACTGAAGGCTGCGCAATGATTTCTCAGAATGAAGCTGGCACACTGCGGCGATGACGCAATGGAGATTACGTACAATTAACAAAGACGAGCGTGGGCATTACTACACCTTTATCTACAATATTTCTTTTGTCTTTAGAATATATGAGTCTGGCGACATACCATGTGACTTTCGGAAAAATATCATCCACACAATTTCGAAGACTGCAAGAGCTGAGAAGTGTGAGAATTACCGTACATCAGCTTAACAGCTCATGCGTCCAAGTTGCTGACGAGAATAATATACAGAAGAGTGGAAATGAAAATTAATGGCTATCAGTTTGTCTTTGGGAAAGGTAAAGGCACCAGAAAGTCAATTCTGACGTTGCGGTTGGCAATGGAAGCAAGACTAAAGAAAAATCAAGATAAGATTTGTCGACCTGGAAAAAGCGTTTGACTGTGTAAAGTGGTGAAAGATTTTCGAAATTCTGAGAAAAACGAGGGTAAGCTATAGTGAGACACGGGTAATATACAATTTGTACAAGAGCCAAGTGGGAATAACAAGAACGAAGTACTCGAATTAAAAACGGGTGTAAGACAGGAATGTAGTTTTTCGCTTCTACTGTTCAATCTGTACATCGAAGAAGCAATGATGGAGTGTGATTAGAATTAAAAATGAAAGCATCTGCCCTGAGCGAAAGTGAAGTTGAATTACAGGATCTGCTGAATGGAATGAACAGTGTAATGAGGACAGAATATGGACTGAGAGTAAATCGAAGAAAGATGCAAGTAATGAGAAGTACCAGAAATGAGAACAGCGAGAAACTTAACATCAAGACTTATGGTCACGAAGTAGATGAAATTAAGAAATTCTATTGCCTACGCAGTAAAATAACTAATAACGGCGGTGCAAGGAGGACATGAAAAGCAGACTACCACTGACAAAAAGGGCGTTCCTGGCCAAGAGGCTTTAATTTGAGGAAAAAATTTCTGAGAATGTACGTTTGGAGCACGGCAGTGTACGATAGTGAAAGATGGACTGTGGGAAACCCGGAAAAAGGGAATCGAAGCATTTCAGATGTGGCACTACAGACGAATGTTGAGAATTAGGTGGACCGATAAGGTAACGAATGAGGAGATTCTGGGCAGAATCGGAGAGGAAAGGGAAATGTGGAAAACACTCACAAGGAGAAGGGACAGGATGATAGAACATCTGTGAAGACATCAGGGAATGACTTCCATGGTATAGAGGGAGTTGCAGAGGGCAAAAACTGTAGAGGAAGACAGTTTAGAATACATCCAGCAAATAACTGAGGTTGCAAGTGCTACTCTGAGATGAAGAGGTTGGCACAGATGAGAAATTAGTTTTGGGCCGCATCAAACCAGTCAGAAGAGTGATGACTAAAAATAATCTACAATTTTTTGTATCTCTATTCCAGATTTACTTTCTAAATTTCATGTACAGAATGTGTCACGTCATAAATTGTCCCCATACCATAATGGCAAAAGTCGGATCGCTGTGCTTTTCCAAAACATGGGAAGAGTGGGATCTGTCTGCAGGGCGCCGACTTCCTCACCGAGAACTGGCATCCAGGGTAACGCACAATGCACCGCTCCACTTCAGTAGTCCATGATTCGTGGTGACGGCATCACTGCAATGACGGCCGCTTTTGTTATGGTTTGACGTAGCCTACAGTTGTCGCGGTATTTCCCCAGTCCGGCTGCGGCAGTGATGAGGTATTACACAGAATGTTGCGTGGAGTCCATTACTTTTTCTCGGGAGGCAGGCCCGGATGTGAACGGGTTACGATATGCTCGGTACACAATACCGCGATCTTCCCATTTGGCGATCTGAAGTCATCGAACGGAGCCTTGACGCCGGCCCCTGTGACCGAGTTGTTCTAGGCGCTTCAGTCTGGAACCGCGCGACCGCTACGGTCGAAGGTGCGAATCCTGCCTCTGGCATGTATGTATGTGATGTCCTCAGGTTAGTTAGGTTTAAGTAGTTCTAAGTTCTGATGACCTGATATGTTAAGTCCCATAGTGCTCAGAGCCATTTGAACCATTTGGAGCCTTACGATGAGTATATGCGTGCCCTGACGTTTCCATGCAGCTCAAAATCGGGCCACTGTCAAATCCAAATACCTCACCAATGTAGATACTGTAAGATACAACCACTAGGTCAAAGGCGCACAAGGCAGTCCTTTCAAACTCTTTCATATGTTGATAACACTGAGGCACGGGAGTGCGCGACATCCCCGTGTCCTTCAAAATCATCACACCTGACACTCCTTGTGTACCGTAGCAGTCCTAATGGTCTCTGGTAATAGTACTGCCTCTCACAGAAAACTACAACTCTAATACTTTACATAGCTTCCAGTTGTGCGTACATATACCAGGTTTCATTGACATCTAATCACGTCGTCTAAGTTCAAAAATGGTTCAAATGGCTCTGAGCACTATGGGACTTAACATCTGTGGTCATCAGTCCCCTAGAACTTAGAACTACTTAAACCTAACTAACCTAAGGACATCACACATATCCATGCAGGATTCGAGCCAGGATTCGAACCTGCGACCGTAGCGGTCGCGCGGTTCCAGACTAAAGCGCCTAGAACCGTTCGGCCATCCCGGCCGGCGGTAAATCACAATACAGTTATTTCTCATACAGAAAATCGACACTTTTGCACCGGCCGCTGTGGCCAATCGGTTCTAGGCACTTCAGTCCGGAACCGCGTGACCGCTACGGTCGCAGGTTCGAATCCTGCCTCGGGCATGGATGTGTGTGATGTCCTTATGTTAGTTAGGTTTAAGTAGTTCCGAGTTCTGGGGGACTGATGACCACAGATGTTAAGTCCCATAGGGCTCAGAGCCATTTGAACCATCGGGTCGCCTACACTTAATGTAATAAGTACTCGCTCCCTTGTCGTTTTTCACAAGACTCACTTAAGTTTTTGTGCGGTGAACCTCCGGCAAAGCAATTCATTCGTTCAGTTCTTTCCTTAATCAAACACTTCCTGTGTACTTGTTTTTGTAATCCGAACTGTTCACGTTACACTCTTACTATCCGGTCTATCAACTAAAGAAGAGCAGTAACATTCTCCAGCATTATATGACGTATCTCCATGTTTTAGTAGCAAACGTCGTTACCGATAGAAGTACATCGACCTTTTTCACACAAAATTGCTTTAAATTGAATGAGCTCTTCATTGCTTTAATTTGTTACATTATATCATTCTGGACTGATGTATCTTCAAATATGGTAAGACAAAGTAATTATGACAATAGTGCTCTGAAAATTAATTTTCGTTTTTCCTGTATGTTCCATATATCCCCAGGGCAGAGCTGCGAGAGAAGTCAAATGCTCAGTCTCCCCTTTAATACACAAATACACACTTTTCCCTATGTTTCACGAAGTTCTTTTCCACACGATGAGCGTTTCATAAGAAATTAGATTGTAACCGGAAATCCTGTTTGTGTCCAATAAAAGTTTGTGAAACATAGGAAAAGCATACTCAATTTTTTTACAATCGCAGTGGTTCACAAAACATATTAAGTTTTGATGTGACCCATGATAATCCCATTTTTTTGCTTACAGTGGCATTTTCCCTGGTGGCGTAGATCTCGAGGAAAACTAATATTTGTCTTAATCTATTTATCTGACTTTCCACTTCACATCTCCTTCCTTTGTAACTGTTCTGTGAAAACTTATCTATCTCAGTGTATTGCCACATCTTATGTCCTCTGTACTTTTGCATTTTCCTACGTATATTTCTCCTGCATGTTGTTATCCTCCGTTGTCCTCTCCTTAAAAGAAAAGTAAACTGTGACAAAGCGGAGCATTTGGACACTCTGGTCACCATATGAATAGCATGGAAGAGCGTACGTCACAGTTACACTAAGAACGGTCCTTTTCGGTTATTGCGTCTTCTGACCTCAGTCTCCCAGCGTTAATGAGGAGTGACTGGGCTAATAGAGATGGAAGAGAATAAATGACGTTAAATGCCAAAAAACAACGTTACACAAACTGGAATCCTTAGGGCACGCGTTTTTAGTCTAACGCACTGCTTGACTTCAACACATCTGCTGTCAACCTATCTCCTGTGGCGAGTTTGTCCCATGAACCTGTTTTCTAGCACGTACTGTCCAGTAACACTTCACTGACGGTGTACAGGGAGCCTGGTACATCTGTGACGTAGCGCGATGGTGCACGCCCCGACAACTTTTATTGCGGCCGATGTTATCAGAGAACAGTTACACAAGGGGGGCGAGTATCAATCCTCTGCTAGACACGTGCAGTTCTCTGGCTCGCGTGTGGCCGTTAGGCCACCATACCTCTTCCCCTATCTCTGCACATGTGTCACAGTTTTCTGCGCTATGCTTCTTCTCTGCTGCTCAGGCTTTATCTACTTTCGTTTCTAACTGCCTAGAATCATAAAACATGTAAGAGTGTTCAGGTCGCTATTACGGTCGAAAATAAGATGTGATGAAGCAACAGACAATACTAGTGTTTACTGAGAAGAGACTAAAACAATAATTTATTTCATAACATCCACCAAATACAAATATCAACAGACTGAGAACTCTCCACGCAAGTAGTTCGAATCTTTTAGAGAGTTCTGATGTAGTTTCTCTTTTTACAATGGTACCTCTTACTGATTCGTTGGCACCGATTGGTAAACAGTTTCGGTCGGGCATCACTGTTTTGTTTCGACACTCTCTTTCCTCAACCTATTTTATGTTTAACCAAGAATATTTTGAGCAGGCTGACGTCATCGCCATGGGCGGCCCCTCTTCTCCCATGGTGGCTAACTTTTTTAGGAGGATTTTGAAGATAGAGCACTTGACTCAGTAGCTCTTAAACAACTGTTCTTTGGAGGTACGTCGATGATAATTTCATCGTATGGCCCCAAGGACAAGATAAGGTAATGGAGTTTTTACGCCATCTTAACTCCATTCATGAGAACATTCGATTTACTGTAGAATTAGAGAAAGATCGATGCCTGCCATTCATAGATGTTTTGGTTAGACGGAAGAGTTTGGGCCTCTGGGACATTCCGTTTATCTAAGTGCTCTCACGTTGATCTGTATTTACAATCTTCAAATTGTCATCACCCATCGCAAACCATGAATGTTCTTAAAACCCATGTACACATGACCCATACAGCTTCGGATGCAGATAGTTTACCTAAAGAACTTGCACGTTTAAGGACAGTGTTCAGCGAGTATGGATAATAGACCCTGCAAATTAACACGGCGTTCTCAGCTAAAACCAAGTACCCGAAAGCGGATAAAGAGGAGAGCGCGCAATCAAAGCCCATACCTTTTCTTCCCTTCGTTGGAAGAATCCTTAGAAATTTTCGGGTGAAAGAGATTTTCTATCCGCCGTCTAAGATTTCGGACATGCTGGGATCAGCGAAGGATAACTTGTTATTGCGGAAGGCGGGAATTTACAAAATTCCTTGCCAGCATGATGTGGCCTACATGGGACAAACAACACGCACAGTGGGACAAAGTTGCACAGGACATAAACGTTACACTCGCCTTCTGCAACCCAGAAAGTCTGCGGTTGCGAAATGTCGTATCTCCAACGGACTTTCAATGTAGTATGACAAAACATTAACTTTGGGCACAGCAACATCTTCTTGGGACTCCATTGTCAAAGAATACGTTGAAATACGCATCGCGGAAAATCTAATGAACCAGGACAGCGGCTACAAGCTAGATAATGCGTGAAATCCCGTCATCTCCGAGATTTTCTCCAGATGAAGACGCCAGAGTACTCCGATGGCTACAGCGAGCGGCAGCGCCTAAGACGGCTGATCCTTGCAGTTCTGCCAGTGAGGGCGCTGTCGCTGGGAAGTGTGGTCCTTCTGTAACCGTGACTCTGACGCGTGTGCGGCAATACTATCAGCGCGCTATATAAGGCGGAGCGGAGAACGTCTTCGTCAGTCTTCGATGATGACTGGCAGGTGTTCAGTTAAAACGTGATGGAGTGAAAATTAGGACGACCACCTGCAATCCCGAAATCTATTCGAACAATCCAACTAGTCCAGCGTTGTTCCAGTGTTTCTAGTTCCATCGGAAAATATATTTATATTCAGCTTTGCACTATGTTGTTTTCCTTACCTTAAAGTCACTTTCAGATATTTACGCAGTGATAATAGCACTTTGCAATGACACTTGCATTTCCTACGAATTACATATAGTACGAGGTGTTTGAAATAAGCATAAACTCCGTCCACAGGCCCTGGCTACCCTATTGGTACAGACCGACCGCCGTGTCATCCTACACCAGTTGCATCATTAGCTGCGGAATGGAGGGGAGAACCCCGCTGTCCCCGTCGTTGTCAGTTTTCGTGACCTGGAGCCGCTACTAATTGCCCAAGTAGCTCCTCACTTGGCATTACGAGGTTAAGTGCCCAGCTGATTGAGCTATACGTTCATCCACGGCCTATCTTACCAGATATATGACACTGTTTCAGCACATTACATGTTACAAGGTACTATCATGTGACAGGCAAGGTATTCTACAGGTCGTATTCCCATTTGGACGCAATACTGTACAGATCTACGAGCTACGAATTCCTTGAAACCCCCCTTGATTATTTCGTAAACCTTGACGTCACTGTACAATTCGCTTCTCCGATTCTTCAGTCCTATAAATTGGAATGTTGTGTTTTACAGAAGTGCTTTAAAGATGATCTCAGACAAATAAAAAGAGAGATTTGAGCTCGGGTCGTGTTGGCGGCCGCGGTACAGGCAATATCTGACCTATCCATCTTGATAAATTTAGACAACATCGTCCGTCGAGAGCAACAATCTAGTACTATACTTTAGTTAATACAAATAGTCGAGATGACCGGTTTCGGCCTATGTTAAAGTCACCCTCAGATTTTTTGGGCCCCCTATAGGTGATGCTAGCGGCTCCTCGGTTTTTCACCTGATGCCACGATCATACAGCGAAAAACAGCCATAGGGGGCCCAAAAAATCTGAGGATGAGTTTAACATAGGCCGAAACCACCCATAATAATAAAAATAATGTTATTGCGATCTCGACTGTTTATTTTAACCAAACTAT
This sequence comes from Schistocerca piceifrons, assembly GCF_021461385.2. Taxonomy (NCBI): domain Eukaryota; kingdom Metazoa; phylum Arthropoda; class Insecta; order Orthoptera; family Acrididae; genus Schistocerca; species Schistocerca piceifrons. The sequence continues at coordinate 1,163,673,214 of NC_060138.1, forward strand.
CCATGTTTTACTGTTTGGATGTCACCTTTCATCACGACTAAACTGTCCCAGAGCCCCTTCTCACATCTTCCACATACCCTAACCATGGGCCTTGAGGTTGGCGATAAAGTTAACATTTCAAATAAACTGTCTGACCAGAAAATAGATGCACACAGAAGTCGTGGTTGGATGTTGTCTAACTTCGTAGACGCACACAACATCGAAGAGTTTCGAAATGATTAGGACTGTAATTATCTGCAACACATATAATGGCCACCAGAGTAGCGTCAGTGTTGTTCACGTTTATTTTTGTTACTAGGCTAGGAATGGAATATAAGTGGAGTGAACAACGTCAGGATTTACTGTGAAAGACACGGAAATGCCGGGTACGCGTATGAGACAGCAGGTGTTCTCTACATCTGAAATATGACGCCTATTCAGATGTAGCACCAGTATGAGTATCCACATCTGGTTTGCTTTACACGCTTTAACGGACCGTGAGCATTATTTACCTTTAAGATTGGACCTGGTGAGTTGATGTTAGTCACGAATGCCTTTAAGGCGGCTAAGACGCCGTTATCAGCACTTCATTAAGTTTGAATGAGATCTTGTGATAGGGCTACGAGAAGCTGGATGGAAGACTTGGCAGGAATGTAGCCACTGTACATGACTGCTGGCGGAGGTGGTCACGTGATATTAACGAGGGTGAAGACCATCGTGTTCAGTGCATGGCTCTCACAACTCGTATTGCATCTGCAGCAGCAATTTGAGCAGCAGTTGGCACCACAATTACATTATGAACTGTTACAAATCGTTTACTTCTAGGAGAACTTCGAGCCAGACGCCCTGTGGCGTACATTCCACTGAGCAAAACAACCGTCGCTTGCGGTTTCAATGGTATCAAGCGATAGCTCATTGGACGGCGGAGTGGAGGTCTGTTTTGTTTTCTCATGAAAGCTTATTCTGCCTTTGTGCCAGTGATGGCCATGTGTTGATTAGGAGCAAGCCAGCTCAGGGCTTGTTAGGCACACTGCACCTAATCCTGGAGTTATGGTCTCAGGTGCAATTTCGTATGACAACAGAAACACTCTCTTGGTTAACCAGCGCATTTCGACTGCAAATTTATACTTCAGTCTGGTTATCTGACCTGCTGTACGGCCTTTCACGAACAGCATTCCTGGACATGTTTTCCCACACAATAACGCTCGCCCACATATCCGTGTTATAACCCAACATGCTCTACAGTGTTTCTACATGCTGCCTTGGCCTGCTCGATCACCAGACCTGTCTCCAGTAGACCACATATGGGACATCATGGGACAACAACACCAGTGTCATCCACAAAAAGCATCCTTGCATTGACCGACCAACTACAACAGGCATAGAACTCAATCCCACATATAGATATCCGCACCTGTACAACACATTTCATGCACGTTTGCATGCTTGCATCAACTTTCTGGCGCCTACACCGATTATTAATGTACCAGAATTCCACTTTCTTAGTGGCCTATCTCGAGCTTAGATTAACCTGTGGTCTTGCAGTAATAATCACTGAAATATGTTATCCAGCAAGTCATTACTCTACACTCATAACTTTTCGGTGTTGCAATTTTTTATTCCGTCAGTGCACGATTAGTAACGAGGCTTATTAATGGACAACCCGCAGACATATGCTCTCTGCAGGTTGGCAGACGTCGGTATACAGTGCGTGGGGTCCGCAGGACCGCCGTAGCTGCCTTCTCACCCGATGGCTGGGCAGCGTGCCGATGCTTGTCACGCGCTTTCTCCAATTACTTTTCATTAGCGGCGCTTGTTGTTGCCGAGTTCTTGGAGGATATTGGCTGCCGACCATTGCGTCCGCTTCCTCTCAAGGCTCCGCCTCTCCACACGCAGACCAAGGTCGAAAACTCACAAGCTCTGCCGAGGAAACCAATACTCTCTTTCCTGGTCTCTTCCACAACTCATCTATTCGCCTTTCGATTGGTTATTCAGTTCTGCACCTCTTCGTATATGGAGTTAACCACTCAATCAACGTCTACCTACTACACACAGTATACTACACACATTTTATGTGTTGTAGGTACTTCTTAAAATAATTCATTTTCGGTCACAGGACTTTTTTAACATTGCAAATAAATATTTTATTTCGTCAACAACGATTAGTTAATTTCGCCCCATCATCAAACTACGGCACAATAAAGATGTTATTCTTGCGACATGTTATGATCTAAGCAGAACGGTGCGATTTTTTTGTTTCTCATTCGACTCTCTGCTCGAATGCTTAGAGGGGCTGTTTGTGATCTGTTTTATTACACAGTCTGGAATCTTTTCAGTCAGATACCAGGCGAGCTCGTAGGAGCCAAGGTACTCCCAAATGGGAGTGACTAAATAAAAGACTACAAGAGATTATGAGTTCCAGCATTTGCCTAAGAATCTACATCCACATCTACATCTACATTTATACTCCGCAAGCCACCCAACGGTGTGTGGCGGAGGGCACTTTACGTGCCACTGTCATTACCTCCCTTTCCTGTTCCAGTCGCGTATGGTTCGCGGGAAGAACGACTGTCTGAAAGCCTCCGTGCGCGCTCTAATCTCTCTAATTTTACATTCGTGATCTCCTCGGGAGGTATAAGTAGGGGGAAGCAATATATTCGATACCTCATCCAGAAACGCACCCACTCGAAACCTGGCGAGCAATCTACACCGCGATGCAGAGCGCCTCTCTTGCAGAGTCTGCCACTTGAGTTTGTTAAACATCTCCGTAACGCTATCACGGTTACCAAATAACCCTGTGACGAAACGCGCCGCTCTTCTTTGGATCTTCTCTATCTCCTCCGTCAAACCGATCTGGTACGGACCCCACACTGATGAGCAATACTCAAGTATAGGTCGAAGCCACCTCCTTTGTTGATGGACTACATTTTCTAAGCACTCTCCCAATGAATCTCAACCTGGTACCCGCCATACCAACAATTAATTTTATATGATCATTCCACTTCAAATCGTTCCGCACGCATACTCATAGATATTTTACAGAAGTAACTGCTACCAGTGTTTGTTCCGCTATCATATAATCATACAATAAAGGATCCTTCTTTCTATGTATTCGCAATACATTACATTTGTCTATGTTAAGGGACAGTTGCCACTCCCTGCACCAAGTGCCTATCCGCTGCAGATCTTCCTGCATTTCGCTACAATTTTCTAATGCTGCAACTTCTATGTATACTACAGCATCATCCGCGAAAAGCCGCATGGAACTTCCGACACTATCTACTAGGTCATTTATATATATTGTGAAAAGCAATGCTCCCATAACACTCCCCTGTGGCACGCCAGAGGTTACTTTAACGTCTGTAGACGTCTCTCCATTGATAACAACATGCTGTGTTCTGTTTGCTAAAAACTCTTCCATCCAGCCACACAGCTGGTCTGATATTCCGTAGGCTCTTACTTTGTTTATCAGGCGACAGTGCGGAACTGTATCGAATGCCTTCCGGAAGTCAAGAAAAATAGCACCTACCTGGGAGCCTGTATCTAATATTTGGATCTCACACGATCGCTGTTTCCGGAATCCATGTTGATTCCTATATAGTAGATTCTGGGTTTCCAAAACGACATGATACTCGAGCAAAAAACATGTTCTAAAATTCTACAATAGATCGACGTCAGAGATATAGGTCTATAGTTTTGCGCATCTGCTCGATGACCCTTCTTGAAGACTGGGACTACCTGTGCTCTTTTCCAATCATTTGGAACCCTCCGTTCCTCTAGAGACTTGCGGTACACGGCTGTTAGAAGGGGGGCAAGTTCTTTCGCGTACTCTGTGTAGAATCGAATTGGTATCCCGTCAGGTCCAGTGGACTTTCCTCTATTGAGTGATTCCAGTTGCTTTTCTATTACTTGGACACTTATTTCGATGTCAGCCATTTTTTCGTTTGTGCGAGGATTTAGAGAAGGAACTGCAGTGCGGTCTTCCTCTGTGAAACAGCTTTGGAAAAAGGTGTTTAGTATTTCAGCTTTACGCGTGTCATCTTCTGTTTCAATGCCATCATCATCCCGGAGTGTCTGGATATGCTGTTTCGAGCCGCTTACTGATTTAACGTAAGACCAGAACTCCCTAGGATTTTCTGTCAAGTCGGTACATAGAATTTTACTTTCGAATTCACTGAACGCTTCACGCGTAGCCCTCCTTACGCTAACTTTGACATCGTTTAGCTTCTGTTTGTCTGAGAGGTTTTGGCTGCGTTTAAACTTGGAGTGAAGCTCTCTTTGCTTTCGCAGTAGTTTCCTAACTTTGTTGTTGTACCACGGTGGGTTTTTCCCGTCCCTCACAGTTTTACTCGGCACGTACCTGTCTAAACGCATTTTACGATTGCCTTGAACTTTTTCCATAAACACTCAACATTGTCACTGTCGGAACAGAAATTTTCGTTTTGATCTGCTAGGTAGTCTGAAATCTGCCTTCTATTACTCTTGCTAAACAGATAAACCGTCCTCCCATTTTTTATATTCCTATTAACTTACATATTCAGGGATGCTGCAACGGCCTTATGATCACCGATTCCCTGTTCTGCACTTAAAGAGTCGGAAAGTTCGGGTCTGTTTGTTATCAGTAGGTCCAAGATGTTATCTCCACGAGTCGGTTCTCTGTTTAATTGATCGAGGTAATTTTCGGATAGTGCACTCAGTATAATGTCACTCGATGCTCTGTCCCTACCACCCGTCCTAAACATCTGAGTGTCCCAGTCTATATCTGGTAAATTGAAATCTCCACCTAAGACTACAACATGCTGAGAAAATTTATGTGAAATATATTCCAAATTTTCTCTCAGTTGTTCTGCCACTAATGCTGCTGAGTCGGGAGGTCGGTAAAAGGAGCCAATTATTAACCTAGCTCGGTTGTTGAGTGTAACCTCCACCCATAATAATTCACAGGAACTATCCACTTCTACTTCACTACAGGATAAACTACTACTAACAGCGACGAACACTCCACCACCGGTTGCATGCAATCTATCCTTTCTAAACACCGTCTGTACCTTTGTAAAAATTTCGGCAGAATTTATCTCTGGCTTAAGCCAGCTTTCTGTACCTATAACGATTTCAGCTTCGGTGCTTTGTATCAGCGCTTGAAGTTCCGGTACTTTACCAACACAGCTTCGACAGTTGACAATTACAGTACCGATTGCTGCTTGGTCCCCGCATGTCCTGACTTTGCCCCGCACCCGTTGAGGCTGTTGCCCTTTCTGTACTTGCCCAAGGCCATGTAACCTAAAAAACCGCCCAGCCCCCGCCACACAACCCCTGCTACCCGTGCAGCCGCTTGTTGCGTGTAGTCGACTCCTGACCTATCCAGCGGAACCCGAAACCCCACCCCCCTATGGCGCAAGTCGAGGAATCTGCAGTCCACACGGTCGCATAACCGTCTCAGCCTCTGATTCAGACCCTCCACTCGGCTCTGTACCAAAGGTCTGCAGTCAGTCCTGTCGACGATGCTGCAGATGGTGAGCTCTGCTTTCATCCCGCTAGCGAGACTGGCAGTCTTCACCAAATCATATAGCCGCCGGAAGCCAGAGAGGATTTCCTCCGATCCATAGCGACACACATCATTGGTGCCGACATGAGCGACCACCTGCAGATGGGTGCACCCTGTACCCTTCATGGCATCCGGAAGGACCCTTTCCACATCTGGAATGACTCCCCCCGGTATGCACACGGAGTGCACATTGGTTTTCTTCCCCTCTCTTGCTGCCATTTCCCTAAGGGGCCCCATTACGCGCCTGACGTTGGAGCTCCCAACTACCAGTAAGCCCACCCTCTGCGACCGCCGGATCTTGCAGACTGAGGGGCAACCTCTGGAACAGGACAAGCAGCCATGTCAGGCTGAAGATCAGTATCAGCCTGAGACAGAGCCTGAAACCGGTTCGTCAGACAAACTGGAGAGGCCTTCCGTTTGGCCCTCCGGAATGTCTTTCGCCCCCTGCCACACCTTGAGACGACCTCCCACTCTACCACAGGTGAGGGATCAGCCTCAATGCGGGCAGTATCCCGGGCAACCACAGTCGTAGTCCGATCGGGGGATGCGTGGGACGAGCTGGCCGTCCCCGACAAACCCCCATCCGGACCCCCACAGTGATGCCCATTGGCAACAGCCTCAAGCTGTGTGACCGAAGCCAACACTGCCTGAAGCTGGGAGCGAAGGGATGCCAACTCAGCCTGCATCCGAACACAGCAGTTGCAGCCCCTATCCATGCTAAAAAACTGTTTTGCAAAGAACGTCTGAACTAATCTACAGAGAGCGCAAACAAATCGACAAAATTTAAACGGTTATTGAAATACAAGATTGCCTAGTAAATGCAGTAATGCTGCTACTTGCGCACTGCTGACACTGCTCGGCGGCGGAAGGAGACTACGCGAATTTACACTATTCAGGTACTAAAACGCGATGCTACAACTCTCAAATACTATAATACGCCCGAAATTTATGAATTAAACAATGCAAGTACCAAAAACACGCAAAGAAATTAAGAATTAAACTATGTAACAAATGAGTGAGCTAGGAGTATACGACTTGCTGCTGCAGCAATGAAGGGAAAGCTCTAAAACTTGGTTAAGACGTAAATTCGATGGTTTGCTCAGCAAGTGCAATGTACTTTCCCACCCCGTCTCCCCACCCTGTGCATTGGAGTGGGCCCTCAGCGGCCATGTTGCCGCACTTCAGCCATTGATTTTAATGTGTTAATTCAATAACTCAATAAGCATTTATTAAGGTTAAATTCTAAATGATACTGTTTGTGACGCGATGTATGTTCTAAATCGCAATGTGAATTACATGATGTGGGAATTGGAATGTGGGATTTATTGTGGGAGGATGTTGGCTGGAAAAGGATAAGGGATGGCTTTGTTGGAAGGGACCGATAGAAGGGATACAAGTGTTAGGATTGGAGTTGGATGCCAGCCGGACGAGGAAAAGGTGAATTGAACCTTATTTGGAATGGGTTGGTAGGTTAGGTTATGGTTCGAAGGAGGGGTAGATCTTTGGGACGAGTTTATGAAATTACAGGGGGAGGCAATTTAAATTTCGCTGGGGAAGGCTATGAGTCTATGGGCTTGGAGATAAGGTGGGACTTGTTGATAGAACCCCGTTGTCTTTCCACTTTTGTTCATCCTCCTCGCCCCATATGGACGGCGGGTAGCGCTGCCAGCGGTAAAATACATCACTGGTCAGCTAAAGGCCTTTAAAATGTAAACAACTACAATTTCGTAATTTAAGGATGAAAATGTAAACACGTCTTCCAAATCTATAGGGAGATGACAGTCTGATGCTGTTTGCCTAAACGCAAAGCTCTTTTGATTCCCTCTTTAAATTAAAATAAAAAAGACAGATGAAAATGAAAAGGAAAAACAGATATAACTCCAATGACGGTCATTAAAAAGGAATACCGCACTTGCACGAAAAGGCTGAATGACTTGCACTAGAGAAGGAGAATCGTGTGGTGAGACTACGTTAAGTGTTCTGTAGCGGGGAGGGGACCGTTGCTTAATATCTCCGAAATGTAAAAGTGTTAGCGTGGATAGTGGGAAACCGGAAAGGGAGGAGGAGTCTTTTTTGAGTAGGTAGGGTGGTACTATGGAGAGGGAAGAGGGAGAGGGCAGCCGTGATGTAATAGTTGGTAGGACGGATAAATATAAGGACAGATTTCACTCCTTAGGAGAGTGAGTCGGTTGAACTTGCTTTGGGATAGGATAAAGAGTGTGTGTGTGTGTGTGTGTGTGTGTGTGTGTGTGTGTGTGTGTGTGTGTGTAAGGTGTAGGGATGGTAGGATGCATTTGTAAAGGCGCAGTAGCATACCAGGATTGGTAATCAGAAGGAAAAAGATGAGCTGAGGACAGCGCAGGATATGTGAAGCTGTTCGGTGCGGGTGGGGTGGGTGGGAATGTGATAGGATGCTGTAGGATCCATGTGGTGGAACGTAACAAAATGCGAAATCCGAGGTGGATTGAATGACGTTCATTGATTTGGAGGCTATGATAGAACAGGTGGAGCGAATATCCATGCAACATTTGCATAAGAAGATAAAGGTTTTATAGGTGTGGAGGACAATAAAGGGGTCTAATACCCAACTTCGGCCAGTATGTATTTATTAGCTTTCTAATGAAATAAATTCTTAAATTCTTATAATTCTTCGCATTAAATTCAGTTAATATTATTATCTTTCTGTTGGAGATGAAATTTCCATGTTACCTGCCGGTCGGGGATTCGTCCAACATGGTTCACTTTATTAGTTGACTGGATAGGACGATTGTAAATGATGAGATAGAAGTCATGTAGCCGGAGCCGCTTCTTTGATGGTCTTCCTAACGAGTTCAACACTATCATAGCAGGTATTAACAAAACCATTGCATATATGAAGCCCAAATGCAAGACGATAAATGTGATCCAAATGCGGGTTTTGTCGCTGTACCAGGCTAGATAACACAGTAAAATGATCAGCGTGACGCGCTTCACATGTAACAAGGATATGATCCTCTTTCACCGAATGCTGTAGTCAAAAAATTCCTCACAGTTTGAAGCTCGCGGTGGACAACGATGACCATAAATGTCACGACTGTGCTATTACTACCAACTAATTCTACATCTACATCTACATGGCTACTCCGCAAATCACATTTAAGTGCCTGTCAGAGGGTTCATCGAACCACCTTCGCACTCTTACTCTGTTATTTCACACCTGAATAATACGCGAAAAGAAAGAACTATATCTATCCGTGAGAGCTTGAATTCCCTTACTTTATTATGATGATCGTTTCTCACTATATAGGTCGGCGACAACAAAATATTTTCGCATTCGGAGGAGAGAGTTGGTAATTGAAATTTTGTGGGTAGTTCCCGTCGGAAAGGAAAATGCATTTGCTTTAATGATTTCCACACCAAATCCTGTATCATGCTCGTGACACTCTCTCCTACATTTCTCGATAGTACAATACATGCTGCCCTTCTTTGAAAGGTCTCAGTGTACTTCGTTAATCCAAAAGAGGACAGACAAGCGTAGTGTAGGCAGTCTCTGTAGTAGATCTGTTGCATCTATGAGTTCTGCCAATAAATCTCAGTCTTTGGTTTGCCTTTCCCATAACATTTTCTGTACGTTCTTTCCAATTTAAGTTGTTCGTAGTTGTAACTCCTAGAAATTTAGTCGAATTTACGGTCTTTAGATGTGACTGATTTATCGTGTAACTGAACTTTAACGGATTCCTTTTAGCACTCATGTGGATGACCACACACGTTTCATTATTTAGGGTCAGTTGCCAATTTTCACACCATATAGATATCTTATCTAAATCGTTTTGCAATTAGTTTGGATGACTTTGCTAGACGATAAATAACAGCATTATCTAAGGCAGCTGCTCAGATTGTCTCCTAAGTCGTTTTTGATAGTAACAAACAGCAGAGGGCCTATAACACTACCTTGGGAGACGCCAGAAATCACTTCTGTTTTACTCTATGACTTTTCATCAATTACTGCGATCTGTGGACTACCTGACAGGAAATCGCGAATCCAGACGCATAAATGAGACGATATTCCATAAGAACGCAGTATGATTTCAAGCCACTTCTGTGATAATGTGTCAAAAGCCTTCTCGAAATCTAAAAATACGGACTCAATTAGGAATCCCTTGTCGACAGCACTTAACACTATGTGTGAGTACTAGTTGTGTTTCAATAGAATGATGTTTTCTGTGTCCGTGTTCACTACCTGTCAATAGAGCGTTCTGTTCGAGGTAATTTATAATGTTAGACCACAATATACGTTTTAAAATCTTGGTGCAGATCAACGTTAGCGTTATGCACCTGTAATTTAGTGGATTACCCTCATTGCCTATTTTGAATGTTGGTGTGACCTGAGCAACTTTTAAGTCTTTCGGTACGGATCTTTCGTCCAGCGACCGGTTGTGTAAGATCGTTAATTATGGAGCTATTGCACCATTATACTCTGAAAGGAACCTAACTTGTATACAATCCGGACCGGAAGACATACTTATATTAAGTGATTTAAGTTTGGTCACTACTCCGAGGATATCTACTGCTAAGTTGCTCACGACATTTTGTTCTTGATTCGAATTCTGGAATATTTACTTCGTCTTCTTTGATGAAGGAATTTCAGAAGGCTGTGTTTAGTAACTCTGCTTTAGCAGCACTGTCAACTATAGTATTTCCATTGCTATCGCGCAGACAAGGTGTTGATTATGTCTTGCCGCTAGTATATTTTTAAAATGGCTCTGAGCACTATGGGACTTAACTGCTGTGGTCATCAGTCCCCTAGAACGTAGAACTACTTAAACCTAACTAACCTAAGGACATCACACACACCCATTCCCGAGGCAGGATTCGAACCTGCGACAGTAGCGGTCGCGCGGTTCCAGACTGTAGTGCCTAGAACCGCTCGGCCACCCCAATCCCTTTGGGTTTTCTGCCGGGTTTCGAGAGAAAGTCTCGTTGTCGAAACTATTATAGATATGCGTGCTAACTGTCGAGTACCTGTGAAATTTTGCGTTCATTTAAATTTGGTACGCTTTTTTCTTTGTTGCTACAATAGTGCTCTAATCTGTTTTGCGTACCATACAGGATCAGCTCCGTCGTTTGTTAATTTGTTTGGTATTATCTCTCAACTGCTGTAGATACTGTTTCTTTGAATTCAAGCCACATATGGTCGGCACTTACACAGTTAATTTCGAAGGAGTGGAGGTAGAGTCTAAAGATGACGTCAAGCAGAAATTTCATCTGCTTCTTTGAATACACATATTTTTCGTTTATTTTCGTGGGGAGTTAAGGTATTCAGCCTCGCTACGACAACCCTGTGTTCACCATTCCCAGTAAAAAAAAAATGTAAATTTGTGGTAAGATCTTGTGGGACCAAACTGCTTAGATCATCGGTCCCTACGCTTACACAATACTTAACCTAACTTAGATTAACTTACGCTATGTACAACACACACACCCATGCTCGAGGGAGCACTCGAACCTCCGACTGGAGGAGCCGCACCAATCCTAGTATCCATTTTGATCCTCGTTATTAGCTCACGATTATTTGTTGCTAAAATGGCAAGCGGATTGTCACAAACGTTTAGCATGCAGACGATTCTATTTACTTGTGACATGATTTCAACAACTGGCGTAGGCACTCCGCCCACGACAGCTGTGCGTAAGAATGGAAGGCATTCCGTTTCTGCAGGAGGCAGTAGTCCTAGATGCAGTCCATTGCTTGTCAGACGACATTTTGGCATACCTGGTTTAACCGTTGGCAGTGGAGAAAAATTGAGCGAGAGTGGGGTATGATGAAAAAAAAGCCGCCACTAACAAATAGTCCAAACAAACCTGGCCGTCTTATAATGGACTTCTCCAAGGCCAAATGAACATAACAGCTAAATGTGGGACTTCCTTTTTGATCATCAATCTTGTGACTGTTTTGATGCGGCAAGCCACGAATTCCTCTTCATCTCAGATTAGCACTTGCAACCTATGACCTCAATTATTTGCTAGATGTATTCCAGTCTCTGTCTTCTTCTACTGTTTCTGCCCTCTACAGCTCCCTCTAGTACGAAGGAAGTCATTCCCTGATGTCTTAATAGATGTCCTATCATCCTGACCCTTGTCCTTGTCAGTGTTTTCCACATATTCCTTTCCTATCCGATTCTGCACGGAACCTCATCATTCCACCTAATTTTCAACATTCATCTGTAGCACTGCATCTCAAATGCTTCGATTCTCTTCCTTTCCGATTTTTCACAGTCCATGTTTCACTAATATACACTCCTGGAAATGGAAAAAAGAACACATTGACACCGGTGTGTCAGACCCACCATACTTGCTCCGGACACTGCGAGAGGGCTGTACAAGCAATGATCACACGCACGGCACAGCGGACACACCAGGAACCGCGGTGTTGGCCGTCGAATGGCGCTAGCTGCGCAGCATTTGTGCACCGCCGCCGTCAGTGTCAGCCAGTTTGCCGTGGCATACGGAGCTCCATCGCAGTCTTTAACACTGGTTGCATGCCGCGACAGCGTGGACGTGAACCGTATTTGCAGTTGACGGACTTTGAGCGAGGGCGTATAGTGGGCATGCGGGAGGCCGGGTGGACGTACCGCCGAATTGCTCAACACGTGGGGCGTGAGGTCTCCACAGTACATCGATGTTGTCGCCAGTGGTCGGCGGAAGGTGCACGTGCCCGTCGACCTGGGACCGGACCGCAGCGGCGCACGGATGCACGCCAAGACCGTAGGATCCTACGCAGTGCCGTAGGGGACCGCACCGCCACTTCCCAGCAAATTAGGGACACTGTTGCTCCTGGGGTATCGGCGAGGACCATTCGCAACCGTCTCCATGAAGATGGGCTACGGTCCCGCACACCGTTAGGCCGTCTTCCGCTCACGCCCCAACATCGTGCAGCCCGCCTCCAGTGGTGTCGCGACAGGCGTGAATGGAGGGACGAATGGAGACGTGTCGTCTTCAGCGATGAGAGTCGCTTCTGCCTTGGTGCCAATGATGGTCGTATGCGTGTTTGGCGCCGTGCAGGTGAGCGCCACAATCAGGACTGCATACGACCGAGGCACACAGGGCCAACACCCGGCATCATGGTGTGGGGAGCGATCTCCTACACTGGCCGTACACCACTGGTGATCGTCGAGGGGACACATCCAAACCGTCATCGAACCCATCGCTCTACAATTCCTAGACCGGCAAGGGAACTTGCTGTTCCAACAGGACAATGCACGTCCGCATGTACCCCGTGCCACCCAACGTGCTCTAGAAGGTGTAAGTCAACTACCCTGGCCAGCAAGATCTCCGGATCTGTCCCCCATTGAGCATGTTTGGGACTGGATGAAGCGTCGTCTCACGCGGTCTGCACGTCCAGCACGAACGCTAGTCCAACTGAGGCGCCAGGTGAAAATGGCATGGCAAGCCGTTCCACAGGACTACATCCAGCATCTCTACGATCGTCTCCATGGGAGAATAGCAGCCTGCATTGCTGCGAAAGGTGGATATACACTGTACTAGTGCCGACATTGTGCATGCTCTGTTGCCTGTGTCTATGTGCCTGTGGTTCTGTCAGTGTGATCATGTGATGTATCTGATTAAGGTCTATGTTTGATACTAGTGGTCTTATTCTGGTCAGCAATGCTCTATTTGCCAGTGATAGTCTGATTTTGATGTCCTACGTGCTCCATCGGTCACTACTTAGTTTGCTGCTAAGTTGCAGAATTCCTTAACTTCATCCACTTCTTGACCATCAATCCTACAGACACTCGCTTCTCTCATTTGTTGTACTTGTCACTACTTTCGTCTTTGTTCCATTTACTTTCAATCCATATTCTGTTCTCATTACATTGTTTATTCCATTCAGCACATACCGTAGTTCGTCTTCACTTACACTCAGGAAAGCAATGTCATCAGCGAATTGATATCCCTTCACCTTGAATTTTAATTCAACTCCTGAACCTGTTTTCTATTGCCATCTTTGCTTCTTCGATGTACACATTCAACACTAAGGAGGAATGACTACATACCTGTCTTACACCCTTTTTAACCTGAGCACTTCGTTCTTGGTCGTCCAGTCTTATTATTCCCTCTTGACTCTTGTACATATTGCGTACTACCCGTCTGTCCCTATAGCTTATCTCTATTTTTCACAGAATTTCAGACATCTTCCATAATTTTACATTATCGAAAGCGTTTTCCAGATCTACAAATCCTGTGAACATGTATTGATTCTTTAATATTGCTTCCATTATCACCCACAACGTCAGAATTGCTTCTCTGGTGCATTTACCTTTCCTGAAGCCAAACTGATCGTCATCTAAGAAATTTTCTTTTCCATTCTTATATATATACCGGGTGATCAAAAAGTCAGTATAAATTTGAAAACTTAATAAATCACGGAATAATGTAGATAGAGAGGTAAAAATTGACACACATGCTTGGAATGACATGGGGTTTTATGAGAACCAAAACGAAAACCACTCCATATTGCTAGACGCGTGAAAGATCTCTTGCCCTCGTCGTTTGGTGATGATCGTGTGCTCAGCCGCCACTTTCGTCATGCTTGTCCTCCCAGGTCCCCAGACCTCAGTCCGTCCGATTATTGGATTTGGGGTTACCTGAAGACGCAAGTGTATCGTGATCGACCGACATCTCTAGGGATGCTGAAAGACAACATCCGACGCCAATGCCTCACCATAACTCTGGACATGCTTTACTGTGCTGTTCACAACATTATTCCTCCACTACAGCTATTGTTGAGGAATGATGGTGGACATATTGAGCATTTCCTGTAAAGAACCTCATCTTTGCTTTGTCTCACTTTGTTATGCTAATCACTGCTATTCTGATCAGATGAAGCGCCATCTGTTGGACATTTTTGAACGTTTGTATTGTTTTGGTTCTAATAAAACCCCATGTGATTCCAAGCATGTGTGTCAATTTGTACCTCTCTATCTACATTATTCCGTGATTTATTCAGTTTTCAAATTTATACTGACCTTTTGATCACCCGGTGTATATATAATGTGCGTCAGCAGCTTGAATGCATGAGCTGTTACGCTGATTGTGCAATAATTCTTGCACTTGTCAACTCTTGCAGTGTTCAGAATTATGCGGATGATGTTTTTCCAAAAGTCAGATGGTATGTCGCTAGACTCATACATTCTACATACCAATGTGAATAGTCGTTTTGTTGCCTCTTTCCCAATGACTTTAGAGATTCTGATGGAATGTTATCTATCCCTTCTGCCTTATTTGAGCTTAAGTCCTCAAAACCTCTTTTACATTCTGATTCCAGTTCTGGATCCCCTTCCTCTCCTAAATCGACTCCTGTTCCTTTTTCTACAATATCAGACAAATCTCCCTCATACAGGCCGTCAGTATACTCTTTTTACCTTTCTGCTCTCTCCTCTGCATTTAACAGTGGAACTCCTGTTCCTCTCCTAATGTTACCAACCTTGCTTTAATTTCACAGAAGGTTGTTTTGACTTTCCTATATCCTGAATCACTCCTTCCGACAATTATTTCCTTTTCGATTTCTTCCCATTTTTCATGCACCCATTTCGCCTTAGGTTCCCTGCGCTTCCTGTTTATTTCATTCCTAAAGGACTTGTATTTCTGTATTGCTGAAACTTCCTGAACATTATTGTGCTTCCTTCATACCTCAGTGTACTGAAATATTTCTTCTGTTACCCATGGTTTCTTCACAGTTGCTCTCTTTGTTTTTCTTTCTAACGTTTCTGCTGCCTTTTTAGAAACGTTCATTCCTTTTCAACTGTACTCTCTACTGAGCTTTTCCTTGTTGCTGTACCTATAGCCGAAGAGAACTTTAAGCGTATCTCATCATTCCTTAGTACTTCCATACCCACTTCTTTGTATTGATTCCTCTTGACTAATCTCTTAAACATCAGCCTACGTTGTGATCTGAGTCTATATCTACTCCTGGGTATGTCTTACAATCCAGGATCTGATTTCAGAATCTTTTTCGCTCAGTTATGTAATATAACTGAAACCTTCCCGTATGACCCGGCCTTTTCCAAGTATACCTCCTCCCCTTGTGATTCTTGTACAGGGTATTCTTTACTTTGTAACGCCGGAAATGCGTATCCTCCTATTTCCATCTATTGTACTATAATCTGTTTTCCTTATTTTTGCTGCCTGAATATATGATATTTCTGTGTCTTTACATATTGTAATTGTTTTACTATTTGTATATATTTATTTATGCATTTATGTCGATGTATAATTGGTTTTTTTGTGTAAAGATTATTTGTATTTTTACGCTGGGTCTTGCCTAGGGAAAACTGCTATCGAACGATTACATCGATAGGTCGTGTGAAGAATCAAAGTGTGTAGGATCTTTGGTAGTGTTAACTCTGCCGCGTGGAGCGCGGGCAGGGCAAGAGGGAGTCCGGCTGGAGTAGCGAGTGGAGCAGGTGTGTTGTGAGAAGCTCCCGCGAGTTGCCGCGCTTTCGGGGTTTGGCAGCATGTAATTGCGCTCGACTTGCGATGATAGTTTCTGACATGGTGTCGCGGACGGGAAGCATTAGCTGGCGCACATCAAGAGCCCGTTTCGCCTGGTGACCGTGTCGAGAAGAAGGCGCGCCAACATCCAGCTTCTGCAACAGCGACGGCCGACAATGAGTGACTGTCGTCACATCCTCGATCGACGGCTTCAAACCTTCAATCAACCAACAAGGAAGACTGGAAGCACGTAAAGTTTCAGAACTGTATGGCAGACGTCAGCTTTTCAAACTGTTCCATTTGCCTCGGCAAATTATAGCAACTTAGCATGAACTTTTGTTGCTCATTGTCCCAATTGCATTACCAAGCAGGGTCCCTTCCTTTTCCGAAATGAACCCGAGTGTCGTTGAAGTTCAAACGCCAGCATAATTCCATTTCACTGCTTTAATTTCAAAGTTCAGTTTAAATATTCATAGCTGGCTACAATATTTAGATTACGCAAGCACAAATTAAGAGTGCGAGTTTAGTTACCGTATTTTAGCTTACCTGTGACTGCAGCTCAGCTTGGTACGTACTAAATCTTACTATTGTTAATTGTTCAGAATCATTTAATTCAAGTTCAAAGCTAAATCTCTTATTTCTAAATTGCGTAGATTCAAGTAGCCTTTGAAATGATTGTTGAGGTAGTCCAAGACTAACCGTATTTTACTGAATTTCGACGTGCTTCAGAAAGATTTTCCGGTTTTATTAATTCTTTTGCTAAATTAAGTCAAAGTGCAGCGAAAGTTATTACTTCTGACAAACTTTCAGTTTTCACACTACACGTGTCAACCTTCAGTTGCCACGCTTCTAGTGCTAATTATATGTGTAATTACCTTTCTTTTTCAGTTACTATAGTAATTGTCCTTAGGACTGGCGACTGTAATTTCCCCCAAATCTCAAATATCTAATTACCGCTAGTTAATTGTTAACGTAACGGCCGCACATTTACTTTCTTCATTAACTTTACCCCTTTTCAAAATTAATTTTCACCAGTTTCATTTGCATTTTTCCTTTCATTTAGATGTAACCCTTTCCTCCCTCTTTACCGACAGATTAACTTCGGTGACGATTGCTTTTCCCAAATTTCCATTAGGTACACGCGGTTTAATTTTTCACTGTCATTAAGGTCGATAAGTGAGGGGGAGGTTACAACTTCTAGCTGAAATTTATTAAAGAACTCAATTAGACTTTCTTCTCTCTCATTCCTTGTCCGAAGCCCATATTGTCCTGCAACCTTTTCTTCTACTCCCCCTACAACAGCATTCCAGTCCCCCATGACTACTAGATTTTCATCTTCCTTTATTTACCGTATTAACATTTCAATATCCTCATTTACTTTCCCTATCTCTTCATCTTCAGCTTGTGACGTCGACTTGTACACCTAAACTATCTGGTCAGAACAACCCTTTCATTGAACTCTTCACAGTAATACACTCTGTCCTATCTTCCTATTCATAACGACTCCTACACCCGTTACACCATTTTCTGCTGCTGATGACATTACCCTATACTCACATGACGAGAAATCCTTTCACCTCACTGATCCCTACTACATCTTTTCAGATTTTATAGCTTCCCTACTACGTTAAAACTTCTGATATTTCACATTCTGACTCGTAAGGACGTTATCCTTCCCTTGTTATTCAATGTTTTTCTCATGGTCACTTGGCAGTCCCCTCCCTTAGATTCGAATGGGGGACTATTCCGGAATCTTTTGCCAATGGAGAGATCATTATGATAATTTTTCAGCTGTAGCCACTTGTCCTGTAGATACACGTTATGCAGTCGTTTCCATTGCCTTCTGCATTCTCTTGCCGCTGATCACTGCCACTTCTTCCGCCATGAGAGGCAGTTCCCCACCCTAAATCCCTGTCCGTCCCTCCGTCTTCTTTACTGTTGAGTAAAATAGCATTAGGAATAAGCACAAGATCTTGTTTTAGCAGACAAGGATTCTAGCCCATGTTAGGTACCAGTGAAACTTATTCATCAAAGAGGCTATTGAAATTTCGCTGAGTGGAAAAAATTCATGTGATACCTCCTAATGCCGTGTCGGACGCGACTCAGCGTGGACTCGACAAGTCGTTTGAAGTCCGCTGCAGAAATATTGAGCACATCTGCCTCTACAGCCGTCCACAGTTGCGAAAGTGTTGTGTGTTCAATGGGATTCACGTCGTGCGATCTGGGTGGCTAAATCATTCGCTCGAAATGTCCAGAATGTTCTTCCAACCAATGGGGAAGGGTTGTGACATAAAAATTCTATCGTTGATTTGGAACATGAAGTCAACAAATGGCTGCGAATGGTCTCCATGAAGCCGAACATAACCACTTACAGGCAATCATAGGTTCACTTGGACCAGAGGACTCAGTCCATTACAAGAAAACACGGCCCACACAATTGTGGGGCCACCACCAACCTGTACAGTGATTTGATAGCTTACTGTTAAGCAAAGGCCCTCGCGTCGATCGTCTGCTGCCGTAGCCCATTAACGCCCGATTTCGCCACACTATCCTAACGCATACGTTCGTCATACCCCCCCCCCCTCCCCCACCCATAGATTTCACGCAGTGTTGCTTGTCTGTTAGCCCTGACTAATCAGACGCCTATGCTCTCCGTAGTTAAGTGAATTCCGTCGACCACTGCATTGTCCGTGATGAGAGTTATGCCTGGCATTTGGTATTCTCTGCATAGTCTTGACGCTGCGGATCTCGGAATATTGAATTCCCTAACGATTCTCGAAATGGAATGTCCCATGCGTCTAGCTCCATCTACCATTCTGCATTCAAAGTCTGTTAATCCCAGTCGTGCGGGCACAATCACGTCGGAAACCTGTTCGCATTAATCAACTGAGTACAAATGACAGTTCGGCCAATGCAGTTTCGTTTTATACCTTGTGTAACTGGTACTAACACCATCTGGAAATGCGCATATCGTTACCCTCGACCTTTTTCGCCTCCCTCTTCAATGTGTGTCAACAGCTTTCACAGAGACACTGGCTACGTACTCAGGAATGCATGAAAGTGGACACTTCATACGGAGCGACTGCATACGAATATGTCCTTCACTACCCATCGTGATCTAATCAAAGCCGCGGCGGAGGATATTTCATTGTTCGCACCATTGTAATATCTTGGGGGCTGCTTCATGTGTGTCATCTATGTGATTCCAATACTTCTTTCATTGTTTCTTTCTTAATGAAGATGTCTATGGGCATTATCGAAAGCTCGCATTTTAAAGCGACACATGCACCGAGAACATTTAATACGACTACTCTGTATCGGTAGATCTTGTGGTTACGTCCCTGTTTGTACCGCTGACTTCGGTCAGGTTACATTGTAATACAGTAGTAGCTTGTAAGGATTGGAAACACATGGGTCAGTACAGGTACCTACAGTGAGCTACCTCTCAATGCTCAATAAAAGACGTGGAGTGTTTGTTGTATTATTTTTAACTTAGTCATAAACACATCGTATTCCCATAATATCACTAAGTAGCCACACAAAACAATTGTGATCCATAAGAGCCCAAAGCACAGAAACAAAGTTTGAGAAAAACAAATGTTTGTGAAAATCAAATTTGTAGACAAACTACAAGTCTCAAAGATCTGATTTTTTTTTTTTTTTACCAAGTCTCAGAAACCTGTACTTCAATATTTCCATTTATAGGCTAGTGTCTCTCTACAGCTGTAAAGTTTATCACTCTCTCTCTCTCTCTCTCTCTCTCACACACACACACACACAATATGTTATGACGTGTTCCAACACTTCATGGTCCCCTTTTGCCATGCTTTTCATAAAGCACATTCTGTGGCTTGCTGCCAATACACCTCCGAGTATGAAGTATTATTACTACGTACATGATGCAAACACTAAATTATGATGTGTACACTAGACAACAATTGAGCACTGGAGAAAACAAAATTTGTACTTTGGACCAATGTTGTTGTGGTCTTCAGTCCTGAGACTGGTTTGATGCAGCTCTCCATGCTACTCTATCCTGTGCAAGCTTTTTCATCTCCCAGTACCTACTGCAACCTACATCCTTCTGAATCTGCTTAGTGTATTCATCTCTTGGTCTCCCTCTACGATTTTTACCCTCCACGCTGCCCTCCAATACTAAATTGGTGATCCCTTGATGCCTCAGAACATGTCCTACCAACCGATCCCTTCTTCTGGTCAAGTTGTGCCACAAACTTCTCTTCTCCCCAATCCTATTCAATACTTCCTCATTAGTTATGTGATCTACCCATCTAATCTTCAGCATTCTTCTGTAGCACCACATTTCGAAAGCTTCTATTCTCTTCTTGTCCAAACTATTTATCGTCCATGTTTCACTTCCATACATGGCTACACTCCATACGAATACTTTCAGAAATGACTTCCTGACACTTAAATCTATACTCGATGTTAACAAATTTCTCTTCTTCAGAAACGCTTTCCTTGCCATTGCCAGCCTACATTTTATATCCTCTCTACTTCGACCATCATCAGTTATTTTGCTCCCCAAATAGCAAAACTCCTTTACTACTTTAAGTGCCTCATTTCCTAATCTAATTCCCTCAGCATCACCCGACTTAATTAGACTACATTCCATTATCCTTGTTTTGCTTTTGTTGATGTTCATCTTATATCCTCCTTTCAAGACACTGTCCATTCCATTCAACTGCTCTTGCAAGTCCTTTGCTGTCTCTGACAGAATTACAATGTCATCGGCGAACCTCAAAGTTTTTATTTCTTCTCCATGAATTTTGATACCTACTCCGAATTTTTCTTTTGTTTCCTTTACTGCTTGCTCAATATACAGATTGAACAACATCGGGGACAGGCTACAACCCTGTCTTACCCCCTTCCCAACCACTGCTTCCCTTTCATGTCCCTCGACTCTTATAACTGCCATCTGGTTTCTGTACAAATTGTAAATAGCCTTTCTCTCCCTGTATTTTACCCCTGCCACCTTTAGAATTTGAAAGAGAGTATTCCAGTCAACATTGTCAAAAGCTTTCTCTAAGTCTACAAATGCTAGAAACGTAGGTTTGCCTTTCCTTAATCTTTCTTCTAAGATAAGTCGTAAGGTCAGTATTGCCTCACGTGTTCCAGTGTTTCTACGGAATCCAAACTGATCTTCCCCGAGGTTGGCTTCTACTAGTTTTTCCATTCGTCTGTAAAGAATTCGTGTTAGTATTTTGTTGGACCAATATGGAAATGAATATGCAAGAAATCGGTCAGGCAGCTTTTCGTAAATGTTCATACATACAGTGTGGGGTTACAGATATACTCGTAGATAAAGCCGGTTCACGACAAGACAAATGTCAGGAACATCCATACATGCTAAAATCTCAAAATCGATGACAGTGTGCTTCAGGCCCTTATGGTTGTCAGAGCTTCAATTCATGAACGATTCGGAACGAGTGTTTCTTCCCATACTCCTAGATATTTAAAGATCGTAAGCGATTCCAAGAAACAATCACTCACACAGTCTTCTGTTTGATGCTTTCCATTTGTTTTTGATGCGAGTGAGTTGCGTCACACGTCGAACTTCCTCAGGTCTTCTTTCTTTTAGTTAATATTTTTAGTCGCTGCGACTTCCATATACTTGAGAAACAGGCCGTATTGCTTTGTCTGAAAGAATGAAAAGCGGTTCTGGAAATATCTTCCCTTAGGAGTGCCACAGAGCTTGCCTTATGCTCACTTTTCTTTTCCTTTTATGTCAATGACATTTCGTGGGTTCTGTCTTTCTGTACATATCATTTCTGCGCCGACGATCTCCATCGCTGCCTAAGTATCATACCTAAAGATATAAATATGACCGACTGCCTTTATTGGTGGCGAGAGTGAAACACCTGGGAATTAAACTAAATGCAAAAATGTCGCAAGTAATCTTAGTGGCCCATCATAAATTAATAACACCAGATTTCCGCGATAAACTGCGCCTCATTACACCTGACGGTAATCGAACACGGTATCTGAAAGCAGCGAAACACTTGGGTGTAGCTCTCGATCAGCATTTTAACTGGGCAGAGAGTACTGCTGCCATGCGGAATGGTATAAACATACTGTCATTTGAACGTCGGACACACCCTTGAGTGGGCGACATAGCAGTAAGCGTACCTGGCGAAGAGAATCAACTTAAAGATTTGAAGCAAATAAATCACAAGGTCCGGATAGAATTCCAGTTAGATTTTACAAAGAGTACTCTACACCATTGACCCCTCACCTAGCTTGCATTCATCGTGAACCTCTCGCCCAGCAAAAGGTCCCAAGCCACTCGAAAAAAGCGCAGGTGACTCCAGTATATAAGAAGGGTAAAAGAACGGAAAAAAAGGAAATTCGTGGTAGCGTCTTATGGGACCAAACTACTGAGGTCATCGGTCCCTAAGCTTACACACTACTTAATCTAATTTAAACTAACTTACGCAAAATGCGACACACACACACACACACACACACACACACACACCAATGCCCGATGGAGGACTCGAACCTCCAACGGGGGTAGCCGCGCGTACCGTGACCGGACGCCCTGTAAAAGAACGGAATCACAAAATTACAGACCAATAGCCTTAAATTCTGATTGCTGCAGGTCCTTGAAAATATTCTCAGTTCGAATATAATAAACTTTCTTGAGACTGAGAAGCTTATGTCCACGAATTAGCATAGTTTCAGAAAGCATAGCTCACCTTCCCCTTTTCTCACATGATAGGCTGCAAACTGTGAATAAAAGGCAATAGGCAGACTCCATGCTTCTAGATTTCCAGAAACCATTGGCAAGATGCCCCATTGCAAGCAATTAACGAAGGTACGAGCACATGGAATAAGTTCACAGATATGTGAGTGGCTCGAAGACATTTTAAATAACAGAACGCAGTATGTTGTTGTCGACGGTGAGTGTTCATCAGAGAGAATGGTATTGTCTGGAGTGCCCCAGGGAAGTGTGATAGGACCGCTGTTGTTCGCTGTATACGTAAATGGGTTGGCGGAGTTCGTGCGACACAATCTGCGATTGCTTGTTGATGATGCCGTGGTGTACGGTACGGTGTCGAAATTGAGTGATCGTAGGAAGATACAAGACGACTGAGACAAAATTTCCAGTTGGAGTGATAAATGGCAGTTAGATCTAAATGTGGAAAAATGTAAGTTGATGCGGATGAGTAGGAAGATCAAACCTGTAATGATCGGATACATTATTATAAGTGTCCTTTTTGACACAGTCACGACGTTGAAATATCTGGGACTTGCGTTGAGTCTGGAACCGCGTGACCGCTACGGTCGCAGGTTCGAATCCTGCCTCTGGCATGGATGTGTGTGATGTCCTTAGGTTAGGTTTAAGTAGTTCTAAGTTCTAGGGGACTTATGACCACAGATGATAAGTCCCATAGTGCTCAGAGCCATTTGAACCATTTTTGAGCTTACGTTGAAAAGCGACATGACATGAAACGAGCATGTGTGAACTGTGGTAGGGAAGGCGAATGGTCGACTTTGATTTATTGGGCAATTTTAGGAAAGAGTGGTTCACCTGTAAAGGAGACTGCATATAGGACGCTGGTGCGACCTGTTCTTGAGTACTGATCGAGTGTTTGGGATCGGTACCAGGTCAGATTGAAGGAAGACATCGAAGCAACCCAGAGGCGGGCTGCTAGATTTGTTACCGGTAGGTTCGAACAACACATGTTACAGCGATGCGTTGGGAACTCATATGCGAATCCCTGGAGGGAAGGCGACGTTCTTTTCGAGAAACACTACTGAGGAAATTTAGAGAACCGGCATTTGAAGCTGACTGCCGAACGATTCCACTGCCGCCAACATACACTGCTCTTAAGAGCCACGAAGAGGAGACACGAGAAATCAGGGCTCATACGGAAGCGTATAAACAATCGTTTTTTCCTCGCTCTATTTGCGAGTGGAACAGGAAAGGAAATCACTAGTAGTGGTAAAGGGTACACTCCGCCACGCACCGCGCGGTGACTTGTGGAGTATCTATGTAGATGTAGATGTGCCGGAAGACTTTCGCTTGCCTCTGTGATCTCAAAACGTTTCGGACATACACTCCTGGAAATGGAAAAAAGAACACATTGACACCGGTGTGCCAGACCCACCATACTTGCTCCGGACACTGCGAGAGGGCTGTACAAGCAATGATCACACGCACGGCACAGCGGACACACCAGGAACCGCGGTGTTGGCCGTCGAATGGCGCTAGCTGCGCAGCATTTGTGCACCGCCGCCGTCAGTGTCAGCCAGTTTGCCGTGGCATACGGAGCTCCATCGCAGTCTTTAACACTGGTAGCATGCCGCGACAGCGTGGACGTGAACCGTATGTGCAGTTGACGGACTTTGAGCGAGGGCGTATAGTGGGCATGCGGGAGGCCGGGTGGACGTACCGCCGAATTGCTCAACACGTGGGGCGTGAGGTCTCCACAGTACATCGATGTTGTCGCCAGTGGTCGGCGGAAGGTGCACGTGCCCGTCGACCTGGGACCGGACCGCAGCGACGCACGGATGCACGCCAAGAGCGTAGGATCCTACGCAGTGCCGTAGGGGACCGCACCGCCACTTCCCAGCAAATTATGGACACTGTTGCTCCTGGGGTATCGGCGAGGACCATTCGCAACCGTCTCCATGAAGCTGGGCTACGGTCCCGCACACCGTTAGGCCGTCTTCCGCTCACGCCCCAACATCGTGCAGCCCGCCTCCAGTGGTGTCGCGACAGGCGTGAATGGAGGGACGAATGGAGACGTGTCGTCTTCAGCGATGAGAGTCGCTTCTGCCTTGGTGCCAATGATGGTCGTATGCGTGTTTGGCGCCGTGCAGGTGAGCGCCACAATCAGGACTGCATACGACCGAGGCACACAGGGCCAACACCCGGCATCATGGTGTGGAGAGCGATCTCCTACACTGGCCGTACACCACTGGTGATCGTCGAGGGGACACTGAATAGTGCACGGTACATCCAAACCGTCATCGAACCCATCGTTCTACCATTCCTAGACCGGCAAGGGAACTTGCTGTTCCAACAGGACAATGCACGTCCGCATGTATCCCGTGCCACCCAACGTGCTCTAGAAGGTGTAAGTCAACTACCCTGGCCAGCAAGATCACCGGATCTGTCCCCCATTGAGCATGTTTGGGACTGGATGAAGCGTCGTCTCACGCGGTCTGCACGTCCAGCACGAACGCTGGTCCAACTGAGGCGCCAGGTGGAAATGGCAAGGCAAGCCGTTCCACAGGACTACATCCAGCATCTCTACGATCGTCTCCATGGGAGAATAGCAGCCTGCATTGCTGCGAAAGGTGGATATACAATGTACTAGTGCCGACATTGTACATGCTCTGTTGCCTGTGCCTATGTGCCTGTGGTTCTGTCAGTGTGATCATGTGATGTATCTGACCCCAGGAATGTGTCAATAAAGTTTCCCCTTCCTGGGACAATGAATTCACGATGTTCTTATTTCAATTTCCAGGAGTGTATTTCCGTAGGATTTTAAATTGCAAAGTCCTTCCATCATTGGTTCTACAGAACTGCTACTATTGTGATGTAATTCAGCATGGCACGAGTAGTGAAAACACAAGACGGTTAGATGTAACATGAATGCTTGTGTGCGATACAACAGTGGCATACGTCGACATGGCCACGCCAGCGCTCCATATGCCAAGTAGCCAGAGGAGTTACGGGACTCCCACACACCGTGCCTACTTCAGCGGCTGCTCAGGCGCAAGCACCCCAGTATCTCGCCTCAGAAATTAAACACCTTTCAAGCCGTCGTAATCGAAAAACAATATCTAAGTTATATAATGGGCAAGGGCACTATGAATATAGTGCGGGACAATAAGTTGGGAATTTGTGTCTCACGGGAGGCGTGTCAGAGATGAGACCCTGTAGTCGCACTGTCCTCTGTGTCCTCGGTGGCTCGGATGGATAGAGCGTCTGCCATGTAAGCAGGAGATCCCGGATTCCAGTCCCGGTCGGAGCACACATTTTCAGCTGTCCCTGTTGACTTATATCAACGCCTGTATGCAGCTAGGGGTATTCAATTCATTGTAATTTCAATCTCTAAGTTATCTAGTATCCAATTCGGGTTCACTCCTAGCACAAAAACATTTGGAAACTCTTTCGCGTCGCTGCCGTCCGCCTGTGAAATGAGCTGCCTTGCTCTCCTCGCACAATTCGAAATCCCGCTACTTTTAAGAAGTTGAAGCAGTACCTTCTGTCAACGTCACAGCGTCTCTACAAAACTTGAGGCATATGGCCAATCTTCTCTCTCTCAAATGGCAAAGCGAATACTCCTAGACCTCTTTCTCCCTTCCCTTCTGGTACGAGTCATGTCACCTTCTCTTCCCATGTATTCATTAACTGTATGTTATCACATTCCTCTTTGCCTCCCTCCTCTACCTCTTTCTCTATTCCTATTTTCGCTAGCACTTATAATTAAAAATCAGCTCTACCGTAATCTCTAATTCTTGTTGTACGTATCATGTTCGAATATAAACTGTATTTTGTATGTGTGTTTTTGTAGTTTTTAATTTTCTACGTTTAGTACAGCATGGATATTGCAATACATGCAACGTAAAATATGCAGTACGCTTGGTTAGGTCTAAGACAGGGGCCTGATGGCTCAGAACTTGCCAAGTTAAATAAATAAATATGTAACGACATCATCCATGATCAGAATCATGCAGCTTCCGACGTTACCCCTATCTACATTACGAATAGTTAGAGTCTTAATAAAACTAAAATCATCTTCTATTCCTGACGATTCCTTCCGGTTATGAACAGACGTTCTGAATTGTACTTGCTTGTCTTACCCAGGCACATACCTGGTCCGATGTTCCGTAAGCTCGAATTTTGTTCAGCGATCAACAATGCTGTCCAGTTTAGAAATCTTTTCGAAATTCATGGGCAAATAGAGTGCGCTGAGTTCTCTAACATCGTTATCTGTATAATCTGTATTAATCTCTTCATACAGTATTTTCATTCACCAAAATAGTTATAGCAAGCGAACGTAAAACGTGTCCTATAAAATTTTCGGGTTAACTCTTCGCCTGCATGAAGTCATTTGATTTGATAGAAAAATTCTGTGTATAGCTAACAGGTTGAGTTATCGGACATCAGTTCATGTCAGGAATACGCCCATTTCCATGTTACATAAATTCCCTTTCGTCATCCGACGCAAATCGACGCGGCGTGAATTATTTATTCCTCTTTCGCCGACGACAGTGATGACGTCAGGGTCACATTCATGCCTATCGATCAAGGTTAGCCGTTTTGAAGCAAGGAGTGAGGGAGGCTCACGTCGGAAGGTCAGTATGAGAGTGGAAGGCTGCATTCCCGCCAGTCCTTAAATAGCATGGCACTGTGGAAACATTTTGCCCTAGTAAGCAGATGCGTGGATAAATCATTTCTCTGTATAGTTCGGCATTAGGCAACGTTGAAAACAAGGCTCTTAGAAACGAAAGCGATTTTAAAAGCTTATTAGTCAGAAAACGCATATAGGTAGCTCTAGCCAAGTAGTAGGACAGGGTTTCGTCCGTCACTCACAATAGTTAGCTTTTTTTTCGTCAATATCTGTTTTGTACCTTAACTGTTACTATTTAGTGGATTTGTCTTTGATAACTACATCCAGATTGTATTTCTAATGACAGAGTGATGAGAGATTGGACTGTGATGATACCACTCAGCGTTGCTACCTGACACGCCTTTTGAAATTATTGCTTACGAACTGGAGGGTGTATAAATGAATATACGATCTATTTTTCCAAGTTTTGGAGTCTACGTAACTGGTAAACGCCAGATTCCTGGAGAACTTTGGTCGAATACAAGATACCATAGAGCTTTGAGGTTTTTATTTTTTTTTTTCGTTCGAATAACCCATTTGGAGGGTACGATAAATCAACTTTGGCTACTCTTCATTGTATCAGATTTCTTCAGTTTCCAAATTTCCTTCATCCTTTTAGGGTGTTGTTCCCTTTCTTCTTGAGTCCACTTTCGTCTAGTTATTTTCTTTCTCTCCTGAAATTCTGCCTTTTGAACTGCCTTTCTGAAATGTGTTCTGTTTTCTATTGTGACTATCGTAACTCCAGCATTTTCAAAATCCTTTTCAGCCTCTATGAACCATGCTGGCTTGGATTTGTAGCTATTGAGTAATGTGAATATCCGCTTGGTTAGTCTGTTGTTATCCATTCTGAATATATCTCCAAAAAACTGTAGTCTCCTCTTTGAGGTTTTATTAGTTAACTTCACATACTGCACTAACTGTATATACTGCTTTGCATTCATCTTGCATTCCCGCAGGAATACCCCTAGATGTAATGCTGCGTAGCTCAAGCAAGCGCACTGTGTTGGTTTCCTTCTGTTATCTGTCTCTTTACAGCAAGTGAAAGATAGCAAAATTATAGTGTATTTAAACTCTACCGTTCGTATGGTCTCTTGCCAGTTTGCTTTACATTTGAGGTAGTCATTCAGCGACTACATACTTCAAATTGTCTTACAATCGATAGAACTTAGAATATCTTTCTGCTTTCTGGTCTTGGGTTCCATGTCTTGTATGATTTTGCATTACGGGATTACGACCAATAACGGCTGACTCATCGTAGTACTTCTATTATACACATACACTGATCAGCCAGAACATCATGACCACCGACCTAGTACCGATATAAACCCGTCCAGGCGATAGCAGTGTCACATAACGAGGAATGACTGCTAGTCAGACACACGCACGGTGCCTGTAGTGTCACAGAGCTTGCCGTCCATATCTAGAAAGGGGAAGACGTGCGATCTATCAAAGTTTGACAGTGGGTAGATTGTGATGGCCCGGAGGCCTCGGCATGAGCATTTCGGAAACTGTAAGGCTTGTAGGGTGTTTGGAGGAGTGCTGTGGTGAGTGTCTTCAACACGTGACAATACCAAGGTGAAACCACGTCCAGGCTTTGTGGGGTTGGGCAACTACCTCTCATTACAGATGTGGGACGTCGGAGGGTGGACCGACTGGTAAAACAGGACATACAGCGAACTTTTTGGAATTAACATCAGACTTTAATGCTGGGCTGAGTGCAAGTGTGTCTGAACACATAGTGTCCTGAAAACTCCTAACGATGAGCATCCGCAGCCGACGATCCATGCATGTGCCAATGTTACCACCACGACATCGGCAACTACGACTGAAATTGGCACGTGACTATCGTCACTGGACGTTGTTGCAGTGGCACAGCCTTGCATGGTCTAATAAACCACGACATCTTCTTCACAGTCACGGCACAGTCCATTCAGCTCAGGATATTGAACAGAATCTGTGCCTGTATGCTGGGAGGATATCGGCGTAATAGTGATTTTCGAAATTATTAAGAGTTTCGTGGACTTCCAGTTTCTCCCCTCCCACATGCAGTGCAACGCTTTCCGTCTGTGTCTCAGATGAACGTGACGGAATAAGACCTCTTTCCTTTATCTCCTTTATCACAAACGATTACCTCAGTAACGCAGTCTCGAGTGCATTTCCGGTCGTTTTAAATTACTGTTCTACTAAATATAAAAATGGAGTGTTAGGGGACCACTTGACGTTTAGTGTGGATGTTCTGCTTGTTAAGGTAAAGACACGATAAACAAAGAGAAACAAAAAGTTTTCATTGAAAATTTCAGTGACATTTCACCGTTTACGTAAAAATATCCCGAGCATTCCCTAGGTTTTCCTCATACCACACCTTTTATCATAAAAAGAGTAAGAGTGGTTGCATAGTGATATCCTTTTCCTATACAACCACGTCAACATTGAATTGTGTGGAATATATTTGCTCTTTGTGTGCGCTCTGTCGGTCATTTTTCACCACCTGTTCGTATATAAGAAATTATTCCGTTCCAATAAATTGGATTGATAGTTCATTTGGTCGTATATAAGTGTTATCTCGTCGCAATCATTAATGCAACAGGTAAGGAAAACGACCAAAGGAAGCAAAGGAAACTACGTAAGAAAAGGTTAAGCTTTCAATACATTCATTAACATGATGACTTCTTCTCGGGTTATCAGCCGAGTGGTGGCGTCGTCTTGTCGCAACGTTTCCATGAGTTTCGTATCCATCATCTTCTCGGTCCTTCGCCAGAAGATGATGGGTGAGAAACTCTTCGAAACGTTGCGACAAGACGACGCCACCACTCGGCTGATAACCCGAGAAGAATTCATCATTGGAATACGCCGAGAAAGACTGCAATCTCATACATTCATTAATATCTTTGTCTATAATAATAATTCTTTCCAAAAACTTCTGAGTGTGATGATGATGCTAGACAAAAACAGTTGCTGTAAGAAATGAATATGTGTATGATTTTTTTCCTTTCTTTTTACTCATTTTCTCCATAAGTGAGCAGGACAGGCAGTTCTAGAAGTGTCGGATCTCTCGACCCACGTCCCGGTGAAGTGGCAATGGGTCAGTAGGATTACCTAATGGGATCTTTTGTAAGGGTGTTGCCTGTTCCGGTATTTACCTCCTAACCGAGGGAAACAACCCGAAAACTATCGTCTGAACAGGGATAAAGGAGATAATTTTGTTTCTTCAACTCTAAATCAGACGAAGTTCAGCTTATAAAAATCTTTACAAGTCTTTTTGTCTTTATACACATGTGAAATTATCAAGATTATATATATATATATATATATATATATATATATATATATATATATAGAGAGAGAGAGAGAGAGAGAGAGAGAGAGAGAGAGTGTGTGTGTGTGTATATGTGTGTGTGTGTGTGTGTGTGTGTGTGTGTGTAAACAATATTTTTTTTTTTTTACTTTATTGTTATTTTAAAACCTGTACAACAGGCAGGCTGTCAGCAGCACACTACGCTGCTCTTCAGCCATAGAAGACACAAGCAGCAAAAACAGTGAGAAGACACATAAGGCACAGAGCGGTGGGCAATAAAACAGGAGACACATAGAGACAATCACGGAGCCGTTCACACTCGTCGATAATCCACACTGCTAGCTGATGAGACGATGCACAACCACTGAAGATGATGATGGCACTGGTGAACGATGGAGGGGACGGAGAACACTAAACACTAAACACTAAACACACAAAACACTGATGGCGGCGACCTCCGGCGCGCGAATGTCCACATAACGTGTGCGAGTCCGGGGACCTGCCAAGAGGGGTAGAAGGGGGAGGTGGGGGAGAGGGGAGAAAAAGGATGCCAATGGCTGAGGAGTCGGGGGCAGGAGGAGAGGAACAGGGGAGGGGAGGCCTGGGGGAGGAGGGGGGCAGAAAAGGAGGAGGGAGGGAAAAGGGAGAAGAGGGAGGGAGGGTTCCCGGAGGAATAAGTACAGGAGGAGGGCGGGAGGATCAAAGTTGGTAGGAGGGGTAGATGGAAGGGAGGAGGGCATCATCAGGGAGGGGGAGCTGGCGGAAGCCACCGTGGGAGAGGGTAAGGAGGGTGGAGAGATGGAGACCGGGTGGGACGTGCGAATACAGGCGCGGCAGCGGGCGGGGGTGGGAGAGGATCGGGGAGACGAGCGGGTGAGGAGGATCGAGTTTGCGGGAGGTGTACAGGATCCGTGTCCTTTCAAGGAAAAGGAGGAGGTGGGGGAAGGGGATGAGATCGTAGAGGATCCGCGTGGGGGAGGGGAGACGGATGCGATAGGCGAGGCGGAGAGCATGGCGTTCAAGGATTTGGAGGGATTTATAAAAGGTAGGGGGAGCAGAGATCCATGCTGGATGGGCATAACATAGGGCGGATGAGGGATTTATAGGTGTGGAGGATGGTGGAGGGGTCCAGACCCCACGTACGGCCGGAAAGGAGCTTGGGGAGACGGAGGCGGGAACGTGCCTTAGCTTGGATTGTCTGGAGATGGGGAGTCCAGGAGAGGCGACGGTCGAGGGTGACGCCAAGGTACTTAAGGGTGGGAGTGAGGGCGATAGGACGACCATAGACGGTGAGATAGAAATCAAGGAGGCGGAAGGAAGGGGTGGTTTTGCCTACAATGATCGCCTGGGTTTTGGAAGGATTGACCTTGAGCAACCACTGGTTGCACCAAGCGGTGAACCGGTCAAGATGGGATTGGAGAAGGCGTTGGGAGCGCTGTAGGGTGGAGGCAAGGGCAAGGAAGGCGGTGTCATCGGCAAACTGGAGAAGGTGGACGGGGGGTGACGGCGGCGGCATGTCCGCCGTGTACAACAGGTACAGAAGGGGGGAGAGGACAAAGCCTTGGGGCACACCGGCGGAGGGGAAAAAGGTGTAGGAATCGGTGTTATGGATGGTGACATAGGAAGGACGGCGGGAGAGAAAGGAGCCGATCAGACGGACGTAGTTAATGGGAAGGGCGAAGGTTTGGAGCTTGAAGAGGAGACCGGAATGCCATACGCGGTCATATGCACGTTCGAGGTCCAGGGAGAGGAAGATTGCGGAGCGACGGGAATTAAGCTGTTCAGATAGGAGATGAGTGAGGTGAAGGAGAAGGTCGTCGGAAGAGAAGGACGGCCGAAAGCCACACTGGGTGACGGGAAGGAGGCGGTGCTGGCGGAGATGCTGGTGGATGCGACGGGTGAGGATAGATTCCAGGACCTTGCTGAAGACCGTGGTAAGGCTGATGGGACGGTAGGAGGAGACGGCGGACGGCGGTTTGCCAGGTTTAAGGAACATGAGGATACGGGAGGTTTTCCACAGGTCGGGGTAGTAACCGGTGGACAGGACTACATTGTAGAGCCTGGCCAGGGTGGAGAGGAAAGAGACAGGAGCTTCACGAAGGTGACGGTAGGTGACACGATCATGACCAGGAGCGGTGTTGCGTTTGGTGCGGAGTGTAACAATGATATCCTGTGCAGTGATAGGGGCATTGAGTTCCATGTGTGTAATGTTGTCCAAGTACTGGAAACCAGGAGCGAGGGGAGGGACAGAGGTGTCAGTTCGATCGCGGATATCCGGGAAGAGGGAGTAATCGAACTGGGGATCGTCGGGGATGGAGAAGACATCGGAGAGGTAGGAGGCAAAGTGATTGGCCTTACTAAGGGTGTCAGGGAAGGGGTGATCATCGTGGAGAAGAGGATAGTAGGGGGAGGGTTTAGTTCCGGTAAGGCGACGGAAGGCCGACCAGAACTTGGACGAGTTGATCGGTAGGGTTGCATTTAAACGGGTGCAAGTCTGTCGCCAGTCCCGGTGTTTCTTAGCCGCGAGCAAATTACGAACGTGTCGCTGGAGTTGCTGGTGGCGTCGTAGTGTGTCCGGGTCACGCGTGCGGAGGAAGGCACGGTAGAGACGACGGGATTCACGGAGGAGGAGAACGGCCTGTGGGGGTAAGGTAGGACGGTGGGGGTGGATGTCGACAGTAGGAACGTGGGCCTCCACGGCCTCAGACAAGGTCTGCTGGAGAAAGGAGGCGGCATGGGTGACATCGTCAGGGTGGTGGTAGGTGAGAGGGTGGCTATCGACCTGGGTGGAAAGGGTATCCCGGTAGGCATTCCAGTCGGCTCGGGAATAGTCGTGGACATACTTAGGGGGAGGGTCAGTACGAGGGTCGGGGCGAAGGCGACGACCGTCTGAAACGGTGAGGAGGACAGGGAGATGGTCGCTACCAATAGGCTCCAGGACATCCACCGTTATGCGGCCAAGGAGGTTGGGGGAGGAGAGGATAACATCAGGAGTGGAGTTGGATTCAGGACGGGTATGCCGGGGGATGGGGACGAGGTCACCTTGAAGGGTGGAGAGGAACCGATGCCATCGCCGTAACTGGGCAGCGGAACGACTATGGATGTTGAGGTCGGCGGCGATCACGTAGGAGGAAAAGGTATGATCGACGTGGGAGAGGAAGTCGAAGGGAATAGGAGCGTTTGGGCGGACATAGATGGTGGCGCAGGTAACGGTAAGGCCGGGGAAGAAGAGACTAAGGATCAGGTGTTCGGTGGGGTCGGGAAGGAGAGGTTGGAGCCGAACGGGGATCTGGCGGTGGTGACCAATGGCAACTCCGCTACGCGCAATTGGGAGGGGATTATCGGAGCGGTGGAGGAGGTAGGGCAAAGTGTGAATGGTGTGGTGGGGTTGGAGGAAGGTTTCATTAAGGAGGAAGGCATCCACGCGGTGGGTGGCAAGGGTGTGCAGGAAGAGGTTCCTGTTGGCGGGTAGGGAGCGGATGTTGTTGAAAAGGATACGTTGCTGTCGCGCCATGATAGGGATTTAGACGAGGGTGTCGAGGCGGGAGAAGGTGAAATGGGCCTGGTTGTTGGAGTAGGTGGCGTACATCTTGAGTTGGAAGATGGAACGGGCGGCGAGGGAGATCTGTTGGAGGGTGTGTGGGCGCTGAAAGGGATGGACATTCTGGAGGACGATGGTAAGGAACCTGATGATGTCCTCAGCGGTGGGGGGGGGGGGGGGGGGACGAAGGGAATTGCCAGGAGGGGTGGGGGCGTCCAGGGGACGGACAGGGACGGTGAGTTCAGGAGTGGTTGGAGGGGGTCGGGCTTTACACTTTTGGGAGGAGGTGGGATGGGGGAGATTGCAGGTATTGCAGGAAGGAGGGGACTGGAGGTTAGGGCACTGCCTGAGGAAGTGCACTTGCCGACAATGCGGGCAGGTGGGGGCCTCGCGGCGCTCAGCTGTGGGGTGCGCGTTATAGCGCAGACACCTCTGGCAGCGCAGGGATTGAGGAGGGGAACGGGAGGGGTCGACCTTGTACCGCTGGTTAAAAAGGAGGGCACCCTCCTTCAGGAGACGGTCAATGGAGGGGGCGTGCTCAGAAAAAACCTGCATAAGGCGGGTGGGGCCGGCAGCGTTATGTATGCGGCGAACCGCACGCACCTCCAAATGGGGATGCGCCTTGAGCTCCGCCAACACCTCCTCCTCCGCGATCACTGGACTAAGCCAAGTGATCACAGCGGTGAGAGTTGGCGGGCGACGCGGAGGTTGGGGTTGGCGGTAGGGAGGTGGTGAAGGAGCAGGGGTGAGAGAGGCATGAGGGCCAAAGCGGGTGACAGGGATGCGGGAAAGGAGGTAGGTGTGGAGGGTTGGGCTGGGGGAGGAGATGAGGACTGAATCTCGGCGAGGAGTGAGGAGGGAGATGGGGGCACCAGGACAATGCTGGCGAAGGAAGAGGGTGAGGTTCCGGGCTTCAAGGAGAGAGGGATCAGGACGGGAGAGGAGGTAGCGGTAGGAGGAAGGGGGAGAGGAGGAGGATGAGGGGGCAGGGACAGGCGGGGATACTTCCATGGCATCATGGGTGGGGGAAGGAGGACGAGGCGCAGCCTTTTTGGAAGCAGAGGAAGCAGGAGTGCCACTGGGGCGCTTGACGGCGGTGGAGGAGGTGTGGGGGATGGGAACAACGGGAATGTGGCGGGGAGGGGCAGGTCCCGGGGCCGGAGTCGGCGCCGGAGATGGTGACGGTGACGGTGAAGGCGATGGCGACGGCGACGATGACGATGACGGTGGCAGTGGCGGCGGTGATGGCGAAGGTGACGGGGAGAGCTGGGCGTGGGCAGTGGCCCGACGGGCCACCACCCGAGCCGGAGCTGCAGTGACAGGCCGGGGGAGTGGGGGGAATGGATCAGAACGAGAGGAGCGGGAGGAAGAAGCGGGAGAGGGGGCGACAAAGATAGAGGGTGAAGGGAGAGTGAGGAGAGGTGGAATGGAAGGAGGGGGGTGGGACTGGGCACACCAAGTTATAGTGGTGGAGGCGGCGGAAGGGGAGGTATAGACAATGGCGGTGGTGGTAGTAGTGACAGTGGTGGTGGGGGCGGACATGACGGTAGAGAGAAGCAATAACGAATAGAACGAAGAGGAAAGGACAGAAACTGGGGACAGACAAAGACGAAGACGGATGAAGACGAAGACGGCCGTAGACCAGGATCAGGACGGCGGCGATGGCGGCACCGGATGGCGGCGGCGGCGGGCACCGGCTGGCGGCGGCGAGCCCCGGCAGGCGGCGACGGCGGCGGCGGCGTCGGCGGCGGCGGCGGCGGCGGCGATCAGCAGGCGGCGGCGGCGAGCACCGGCAGGCGGCGACCAGGCGGGGGCGGCGAGCCCCGGCAGGCGGCGACGGCGGCGGCGGCGGCGAGGACCGGAAGGCGGCGACCAAGCGGCGGCGGCGGCGGCGGCGGCGAGCACCGGCAGGCAGTATGGACGGCAAGCAGACGACACGGCAGGGAAACGGCGGGGATCTTCCACGTCGAAGGTGCACCCTGAGAGTAGCCCAGGCAGTGAAACTCTTCGGTGAAGAAGAGAGGGAATCCAACCCTCGAATGTGTAAACAATACCTTGCAATGCATTTTTACGCTGGTTTTATGTGACATGTAACTTGAGTTTTTATACGTCAGATAGGTTTTTTTAAGTGTGTGGTCAAGCAATTTTTAACTTTTATAAACTTTCACGCACTTTCGACAATTGTTTCTTAAAAATTTAACCTTAATAAGTATATTTGCCACGAGTCTGTGTGGCGCTCTTTGAACGTGCAGCGACACGGCTACGTCGCCTGGTGTGGCCGGAGCACACAGGGCGGCGCTGGCCGTGCCTTGGATGGTACTTCAACAGTTAGGGTCGAGCTGTGCAGCTAATGCTCCTACCCGTTATTCGTCATACTAGTAATGACAGTATTTGACGTCTTCATCGAAGCCTCATATATTTGTTTATAAAATGTATGTATTTTTGTATCAAAAAGCGTTTTGTTCTTGAATATTATTCGTGTAGAATTGACTTTTGTAAGAAATTTGCGTTTATGTAAAATTTGTAACATAATATCTGTTGTTTCTGTTTGCTTATAAGAGGCAGTTAAATGAAGGGTTAAACCAGCAACGCATTAAGACCGTTAATAAACAAATTCAGAGAAAGCCAACGACTGTTTTTAAACCACTACGTACGTTTTTTAAATTGCTACCAACGATAGTTATTTTTCTTGTTATTTTCCAACCAAAAAAATGCATATATATATATATATATATATATATATATATATATATGTGTGTGTGTGTGTGTGTGTGTGTGTGTGAGTAACGAGCTGTGCAAATTCGAAGAGTATTTTAACAGGGTGTACTTACGAAAATACTGCTAGCTACAATTTATATGTTCTAATTTTTGGTAACTTGGAATTTTTTCCGCTTGCCATAGACTCTTCTCGGTGGGGTCTATGCATCACGATTCCTGTAGTGCCATGTAGTACTCAGTGCATACCAACACATACTAATGGTCTCGTTTAGCCTATGTGAGTAAACTAAGCGCAGAGATTGGGTCTTGATGTTGTGAAGAATTACAAAGTTTCTTAATACTGCGTCTAAGGGCTGCCGAGATATTAACAGATGGGCTTGCTACGTAACACCTGCCACATTACGAAAATATATGCCGGCCATATTTCATCTAAATAGCGTTACGACCCAAGAACAATCTGCGGCAATTTATTAACAAATTTCAGAGGTAAATATCAATTTTGGGTAATAATACCGTAAGTAGCAGTCATCGTAAAATGTTTTGCGCAGTTCAGACTAAGCGACAAGTCATATTACTTTTATGAATTTATCTTAACATAACAGTTTCTCCTAAAATGATGGCGTTGTCATAAGTTTTCAAAGTGTTCAAAATATGTATACATAAACCCCTCTCTAAAAGCAGGAATTTTAGTGTATGTGTTCCTCCAGAATAATGAAAAAACTCGATCTACGCAGTCAGGTATGAATCGAACCATGTACGTTCCGCAACTGGGAAGAAAAAATATAAACGTTATGCTTTCAAAAGTTGTTGTCACGCATAAAGGAACACCATCAGCCTCAAATGTATGCAAATGAGAAAATTCGGTAGAACAGGAAATCACCTTCATCAACCATTTGCCATCCATCTCTCAATAAGTCCTCCTCCAGACATATCCACGAATAGTTAAAACTTTAAGCCAGACATGTAAAAAAGAAAGAGGGTGATACGAATGAAATACAGAACGGAACACTAGTTTATCACAAAAGTAACACATGTCACGAGGAACGAGGCACCAGCAGCTAATGTCATCCGAGTTTTCGATAAAATAACGATGTGATTGTACTCCTCCAGTAATAGTTATTCAGTCTGGTGTACGAAGTCTGAGCAGTGGGGCAGTCAGTAGTGCTCAAAAAATATTTTCGAACGATGAATATGAACGGTGAGGAGGTAAATCTAAGAATTACATACGCTTGCTGACACTGGTTTTATGCCTGCAGAATCAATGTTACCGAGGGTGTAACTACCGATCGCGAAGTTCTGAATTATTGATAATAATTACATAGTTAGCAACATAACTGAAGAAGTGAGAATTAGGAGAAAGGTGAAGCGAAAATTAACGTTTAAAATTCCAAAAATACTGCACCAGATGTTTAAAGAGAAGCAGGTCAGAGTACAGACAGTAAACAAGTGAGAAGGATAAGAAAAATAGTGAGACATTAGGTTGTGAAAAGTGATTAAGAAAGGAAATTCACCATTCCTAGTTTCGACGTTATTCTGAAGAGATAATGAATGTGGTGAGAAGTTGTGAAAACGGGTACTAGTGGAAAGGTATGACAAGGGAGGACGGCACGGCGTTTTTGTCGGGTAGACTCCGAGAGGTTCTCTTACACAACGCACAACGCTTCCTTCCCTCAGTGTGGTATGTGAAGTCTTGAGTACATCTATTGAGTGTGATTGACGGCAATGAGTGTGTGTAGAGTAGTGTCATGTATGGTTTATGTAAGTATGGGAGAAGGAGGAGTCCGCAGCTCGTGGTCTAGTGGTTAGCGTTGCTGCCTCTGATCACGGAGTGCCGGCTTCGATTCCCGGCTGTCTCGGGGATTTTCTCCGCCCGGAGATTAAGTGTGTGTGTGTCTCCTCTCATTTCATTATCATTCAGGGAAAATAGTGAGACTAGACAGTGAAAAGATTGGGAATTTGTATAGGCGTTGATAACCACACCGTTGGGTGCCCCACGTACCAAAATCATCATCATCATCAGGATGAGAGAAGGAAGAGGGTGAAATCAGGTGTCGGCGCATTGCCTTCTTGCTCTTGAGTACCACCAACGTCCCCATCCGTCGGATGGATCACCATCAACAGTGCCACACACCCTAACCCATAAGACACTGAGAAGAAGTTTTGAATTTAATCAACGACATTAGTGAAAAGCGTGGTGATCAGGAACTTGACATCTCTCCTCCCCTTTCCGACCAAATATTGACACTGAAAAATTCTGTTGCCATCTCGATTCGAATCGATTACATCCGACAAGAGCTTAAGTTGTCTTTCTCAGACAGGGAGGCGTGTTTACAAATACACTGAGATTCGGGAGTAACATTTTTATTGCTGGCTCGGAGTAGATCCGCGTAAACTCGAACGTAATTAAAAAGTTTGTGCAGTTTTCGCTCCATGGTGGAAATTGTTTGTGAGTCGGCGTTGTTCCAAAGCTAGGTGCCTCTCCATGTGGTGTAAATGTATCCCGAATAGTCCAACGACACCGCTGTAAATAACCGCTGTGGTGCCGTGGTTCCTACGCTCCTCTGATGTCTGTGACTGACGTCGACTAGAAAGGGCATAAGACAACGGTACCAAGTGTTCCCAGGTGGTCATCCATCCTAGTATTAACTGGACCCGACGCCGCTTAACTTCAGTGTTTGGGAGAGAATTTGTGCATCCAACGTGGCAAAGCCATTGGCTAAACTGGGGGTGGAAGGATATCAACGATAACCTTCACTGATGACATTGGTATCTTCAGTGAATTTGAGCGAAAACTACAAAACGTTCTGAGTGGTACGAACAGACTAATGAGCACTCAATATGGAGTGGGAATACGATGAAGAAAGTCCAAAGCAATGAAGAGTAGCAAAAATGAGACTGGCGGTGAACATGAATGTTCACGAACACGAAGTAGACAAATTTAAGGAATTCTGCGTCCTTCGAAGGAAAATAACAGATGCTGGACGAAGCAAACTAGTACAGGCAAAGGAGACATACTTACCAAAATAAACCCATTCTCAAACGTAGGCTTATATTTGAGGAAGAAAATACTGAGAATCTACGTCTAGAGAACTCTATTTTATAAGGGTGAATCGTGGACTATGGGACAACAAGAAAGAAGAGTAGAAGCGTTTGGGATGCGGCTCTACACAAAAATCTTAAAAACTAGATAGACTGTTCAGACAAGAAAAGAGGATACTCTCCGCAGTAGTGGCAAGGTGATGAACATGTGGGTAACATTGACAAGAAAAAGGGCAAAACATGTTAAGACATCAAGGAATAACCTTCTTGGTACCCGAGGGAGCTGTAGAGGGTAGACAGTGTTGGGGGAGACAGAGACTTGAAGTTATACGACTACTAACTGCGGACGTTGGTCCGAGTGCTAACCATCAGTCATCGCAGAACGCGTGAAAGATACGGTTGCTGCACCATTAAACGTCATACACGTAGGCTTAGTGATGCACACGAACTGCCTAAAGGCTTTGCGAATGACGATAATTTTAGAAGCTGCATAGCACTGGTTAGATTACCAGATAACCATATGGAACAAAAGTTTCTCTGTTCAATTAGCGTCGAGCAGGTTTAGTCAAGAGAAATTTGACAAGAACTACGGGACTACTCAAAGAGAAGTAACGGATTTGAAATATTTATTGCTTCCAAACTACAAAAGGTAGAAACACAATTCCAACGTTCCTGGAAAGAGAAAAGTTCAAATTTGTGTTGCATTCAATGTGAGCGCCTTGTGTTACATAACAAATATCAAAACGGTGTTTCATTTCCTCCACACACGAAATATCTAGTCTCTCGTTATCGAATTCACAGCTTCAGCAATGCCATGTTGCAGACTTTCAAGAGTGTCGGGCATTGGACGGATAAAAGGGCGGCGTTTCATGAAATCTCACAGTTAAAAGTCACAACGTGTGAGATCTGGAGAGCTGGGAGGCCACCGGCGATGACGTTAATCTCCTGCTCCTTCTCCTCTAACCCAGCATCCTGGAATGGTGTCATTCAGGTAGAGAAATTCTGTAAGCACGAAGTTACCTGAATGACACCATTCCAGAACGTTGCACTGGAAGAGGAGGAGCAGAAAATGAACTTTATCGCCGGTGGTCTCCCAGTTCTCCAGACCTCACACCGTGTGACTTTTATCTGTAGGGTTACGTAAAAGACCGCGTTTTTATCCTAGTGGGTACCCTCGGTAATTCTGCGGGATAGCATTGCTGAAGCTGTAAATTCGGTACCGAGAGACCAGCTGCTTCGTTTGTGGCAGGACGTGAGCCACCGTTTTGATATTTGTCATGTAACACATGGCGCTCACATTGAACTCAAAAATATGTGAACATTTCTCTTTCCAGAAACGTTGGAATTGTGTTTCTATCTTTCGTAGTATGGAAGCAGAAAGTATTTGAAATTTGTTCCTTCTTTTAGAATAGCGGTGTATATTCAAATATCCTGAAAAACATGAGCATGCTGCTTTTTAATGAACGTATTAGTACGAGGAAACATTATTCACTCCGATGGAATGCAACGTATTTCACGAGATTACTTTTGTGCGGCGATATGAACTACAGAATTTTAAATTAAACGAAGCAGACAGTATGGTTCTTGGAGTTTACTGCTATAGACAGAATAGTGCATCATTTTCATGTGTGTATCACAGTCCATCGTTGGTGTCCTTAACGCATGCCCCAAAAATAGTGAAAAAAGACACTGTCAGAATTTTCTTGGCTACTTCTTAGTTGTAGATCTCTAACCTTTTTTTGTCTACGGGCAATAAATTTTTGAGATATCGTCCAACTGAAACGCTCTTCTTCTTGGGAAAACAAAATTCTTAACTTAGCGCCAGAGCTGTAAACGTTCTGCAAATGTTTTCTTCATCATAGTAAAGAGGAACTATACAAAGAAACTTTTAGAATAGAACATCGATATCAGTTTGTAAACTGCAGAGCTATTTCCGTTGAACAACACTGTATCGCTCTGACACTTATTTCGAAAGTTTGGTTCTGTATTTTTTTGTGAGCCGCGAGGCAGTGCCTTAAAGTTCCCCACCGCTGCTGTGCGATAGACTGCCGCATAAACATTTATCTACGTGCTCACAGGCAGGAGAAGTACCGTAAAATAAGCACGTGAGGAACGCTTCGGCCGGTTACCATCCGTTCAGGGCGTCTGTCCATTAGCTAGTGGGTTTCTCGTGGCGCGTTTCAATTCGTGTAATGGTTGTTGGCGTCCCACGGTTTACATACTAGAGGAAATAGCCAGAAACAAAAAATACTTGCGTTGCATAATTCTTTCCCTATATAATAATCTAGCTCCCACAAGCAGCCTGGTATTTTTTTAGGATAATTAAATGTACTGTCTGTATTCAATCTACTTGTGACTTGTTGTTCGAGCAATTACATTGCTCTTTTTTTTTTAAACATTTATTATAAAATGAAAGGAATAACCCTACAGTACACTTGTGACAACATAACGTTGAGCCTAGAATTTTGTGTAAACCGATTCGATCCATTGAACGATGATATTTAGAGCTGATTATTCACAAGTTGTGAAAAGTCAAAAGGCATCTAGCATTTTTGAGTAGCATGGTGGATTCCACGGGATCTTGTCCCAAGGGTAGTACAGTGCTGTTCTGTTTACTTTATAGCTTATGATCATGTTATTTTTAAAGAATTTTAGCGTTTTGCAACTCGAGATTAATCATTCCTGGCGATGATCATCAAATTTGATCGAAACTAGTTATCAAGTGTGACTAATTGCAACTGACGCATTTACAATAAATATTTAAAAAATACTCGTACAGTTACAGCATCTCTCGTGACAATACGTGAACCTTTATTAGTATTATTTGGTGTATTTCAGTGACGCTATTCTCCATCAGATGCCGTGAACATTTAACACAGTAGCTGAAAACTGTTGGCCGCTTTCTATGCAGACATATTTTTCTTAAAATCTTAACAGAGAGGCAAGTACGCACTACTAAATTGAACACTATACTGCTGATTACATGTGTGAGCGTACACAAATCGCAGAGTGCCGAGGTGCAATTTTGAAGACGGTGGTTCAAATCCTCGTCTGGGCATTACTGTAAGTCTTAGGTTTTCTCGGTTTCCCAAAACTGCTTCAGAAAATGGCGGGATGTTTCCTTTGAAAAGAACACGTGTGATTTTATTTCCATTCTTTCCCAATCCAAAGATGATTTCATATCGTCTTCTGGACATTAAACCGAATACTTTTTCATGAATTACAATTACAGGATGCTTTCTCACTCTGGAAATTAAGTTTAGTGCACTCGTGTTTCAATTAGAGCCTCATGAGTCATGCCTTGTAGTCATATGCGATTTACATCTGTTCCTAGGGCTTGCGCAGATCCTAGATGGTTCAAATGGCTCTGAGCACTGTGGGACTCAACTGCTGAGGTCATTAGTCCCCTAGAACTTAGAACTAGTTAAACCTAACTAACCTAAGGACATCACAAACATCCATGCCCGAGGCAGGATTCGAACCTGCGACCGTAGCGGTCTTGCGGTTCCAGACTGCAGCGCCTTTAACCGCACGGCCACTTCGGCCGGCTAGATCCTAGATGAGCCCATGTGCGATCAATATTGGTTGCTGGAGAACTGCGACGATCTACTTGCGAGTCTTCCATACGTCTTATGTAGAAGGAAGAGAGTAATATTAGCTTTGAGTGTCCCGTCGACGACGAGCTATTAGAGACTGTATACCTTAT
This sequence comes from Schistocerca piceifrons, assembly GCF_021461385.2. NCBI lineage: Eukaryota > Metazoa > Arthropoda > Insecta > Orthoptera > Acrididae > Schistocerca > Schistocerca piceifrons. The sequence goes on from NC_060138.1 coordinate 1,163,716,873, forward strand.
ATATTGAGACTGGCGCATGTTCGGATTGGCGAACGACACCGAAAGACATCGGCCGTGTAGTTCCATCCTGGAGTTCGTTCCGGATTTACTATCCTCCCCGGCATTTTCAATGGGTCACTTATCAGGCGAATCAGTAAGACAGGCAAACAGTAGACCCGTCTGTCTTTGGTACAATTCTCGCTGACTGAGGCCGTGTATTCTCTAGCTGAAATATGCTCCCAGGATGTTTGTAAAATTTCATGAAGATGTTCATTTGAGACACATGTCCGTCATCAACGTCAGAATGAGGTGTAATTCACATTCGTTGTGCCATGGAAGTAAACAGCCTCTGACTGTCATCTTGGAGAATTTCTTGCCATGCCCGGACCACAAGTTGTGCCAGTTCATGGAGGTTCGTGGCTGTGGGATGGCATGAAAGCATACGCCCTCCCTTCGGATCCTGAATATCCTCTATGGGTGTAAAATCGAGGAACTGAACCAACTGGTCATGAATTCGAACATTCCTGAGTGCATTTTTATTGTGTGTTACGGTTTTATTCTCGTATTATCTTCCTGGAATAAACCAAGGGTGTGACAAACCGCGTTTATCGTTATTGTCACATACTGGTGGGCATTCGAGCTCTCTTTATACCAGCTCAGTCATTCGCAAGTCCAGTAGCTACCTACAACGTGTCCAGGATTTGGAAAGGAGAATCATTGCTTCCTGTGACCTTTCACTTTGTTTACGGACACAATGGCGTCTATTTGCCTGCTGAACGCAACAGAACGCCAATCGTTGCCCCACATGCCTCTATTGTCTGTGGTACAGTGTCCGCGGTAAACTTCAACCTAAATTCGAGGACTCTTTTTCCCGACGGTTCTTGTTGACATTACCTATAACTTCTGCCTGGACTACAGCTGCTGGCATCAGTCAGTCAAATAATTCTTTGATCTTATCGCTGTGTGGCCTTCCTGAAAAAATCGGTGTCTATCCTTCTTCCCATACTGTTGTCCTAAGTCCATCTTGTCACGATTCGCATTACTATTATAGCGCTACAGCCAATTCTCTGTGCGATCCGTCGCGTCCATCACACCAATAATTCGACCTTTCCCAAAGTCTGTAAGATGGCTAAAACGTGTACGTGAACTTGTCTGAGCAAGCTGTGCCGTGATCCTCATCTAAAAAATGCCAGTAACGTTACATAAATAATTTATCCATCGTGTAATGACACCACTCGCATTGTGTAGCAATGCATTTTTATTTCCTGGTAATATTGGAGATAAGCTAGCTGTTGCGTCACGAGCTAGTGTGGAGCATTGAAATGTCTCGCACTAATGCAGCAAAGCGACGTCATAAGAAGAGAGGTGCCATCATTATGATGACCACACGCTGTGAAGTAAGAAGACACATTAGAGTACAAGAGTATCCATTCAGTATGGCGACGGTGCAATAAGGCCCAAAACCGCTTCTGAAAAGTGACACCTTTCAGCTATGACAGGGCATCTAGAAAATCTCTACGAATTAGAACCGTAGGTGAAGTGAGATCACTATTGTTTCATGGCAGTGAGCGAGCACACTAACATGTTTTGCTTTCCAGGCTACAGCGCTGCCGAGAGGAAAATATTAGCTGGCCTGGTTCACATAAATATTACTTGAATGAGACCCTCTCGCTCATTGTGCCCGTATTTTCTCAGACAGTATCCACCGAGCTATGCTGCCAGCGTCAACCTCTGCCTTGAAGACGCAGACCGTTTGAAGTACCGATGATGCAGCCAGTCAGCTATGTACTCTGAACTTTGGCTCCAGAAGCTGTAGGCACCTGCCTCACTAGAAGACTGTCTGTACATCTGAGATATGAAAACACACATATCCTGCGTGAGACACATAGATGTGATTCGGCTACTGTAAACTGTCAAACAGTGTTTAAAATAATTACATGCAATACGTAAATTTCTGAACATTCTTGGGCGTTATCCTTCGATGAAGAAGAATAGACTGTCTGCTAAACTAAGCTTCTGAAGATTACAATTAATTTGTCGAAACCGGTACAGCATAATAAAATTTATTTGCAGCTGGTGACTCAATTAGTATGTTGTCCTGCTCCTCGTGGAAAGTGCTCTCTCAAAGTTTCAATAGTAAACCCATCAGTGATGCACAATGCCTCTCTTTTGACGTCTGCTAATGGAGATTGCTGAGCATTTCTGTAACTCTCGCGCGGCGGCTAAACGATACCTTGATGAAACGCGCCGCTCTTCGTTGCATCTTCTCTATCTCTTCTATCGGTCCTACCTGATAAGGATCCAAGATAGATGACCAATTCTCAAGAATCGGTCGAACAGGTGGCTTGTACGCCAGATCCTTCGTGGATCAGTTATATTTCCTTAAGATTCTTATAATGAATCTGAATTGGCATCTGCTTTTCCCACTATTTATTTTATCTGGCCATTCCACTTAAGGTCGCTATCGAGAGTTGCTCTTACAAATTTTACAGCAAACACTGTTTCCAAGAATTTGTCATCAATAGTGTAGTGGTACAGTGGTGGCCTTCTTTTCCTCTGTAAGCGGTACATGTTTACATTTATTTCCGGTCAAGGTCAACTGCCAGAGCCTGCACCATTCATCAATCCTTCGCAGGCCATTCTGCAAATCGACACTGTCTTCTGGCGTTGCTGCTTTCTTATAGGCAACCGCATCATCTACGAACAGCATTACAGAGCTTCCAACGCTCTCTACTAGATCTTTTATACACATTGTAAACACTACCGGCTTCATAACACTTCCTTACGGTGCTCCGGAAATTACCATTACATCTGCCGATTTCGTTCCGTTAAGAGCGACGTATGTGTCCTACCTCCAAAGATGTCCTCAGTCAGCTTGCAAATCTACTCCGATACTCGGTGAGCTCGTGTAATTTTTTTACTAAACGGTACTACATTTTTCCGCTAGTCAAAAATGTGAATATATAGATTGTGGCCACCTCGTGAGTGTCTAAACCGTGTATAGGATAGATTGTAGTGGTATTCGCCCTAAAGCCACCAGCGGCCTTCAGGTGACGGTTGCAGTACGGCGCATTGTGTATTGTGCACGGTGGATGTAGGACACAATGCGGTCCACACACTTCGCAGCTTAAAGCTGATGTTGTGGACGATGCTGTAAAGCCTTTCGCAGTTAGGTGCAGATACGTAGCATAGTACCTACTCGTCGCTCCCATCCTCCTGTCCACACACGCAGCTCTTACGTCACATCACTTTCTGACCTAGCAGCAGCGTACCTAAGCACACCGATAACGTGACGCTAATACCGTGTAACACCGCCTCTAGCCATACTAATAGCATGACTTCCAGGGAGAAAGACTCAAAAGGTTTCTTCAGATGCGCCATATCCGACTGAAGTTACTCTAATACTTGTGCAAGAAAAACTACCGAATTGCGGGGGTACTGACTTGAGCGTTTCACCTGTTGTGTAACGACGAGACATCTGAACATTATTTCTTTCCAATATAAGTTGTTAGTGATTGTAATTCCTAGGTATTTAGTTTAATTTACGGCCTTTAGACTCGACTGATTTATCGTGCTACCGAAGTTTAACGGATTCCTTTTAGCACTCATGTGGACGACCTCACAAGTTTCGTTATTTGGGGTCAGTTGCCATTTTCGACCATACAGATATCTTTTCTAATCGTTTTGCAATTTGTTTTGATATTTTGATAATTTTATTAGTCGATAAACGACAGTGTTGTCCGCAAACAACCTAAGACGGCTGCTTATATTGTCTTCCAAATCGTTTATATAGACAAGGAACAGCAAAGGGGCAGAAATCACTTCTGTTTTACTCGATGACTTCCGTCAGGCACTACGAACTGGGGCCTCACTGACAGGAAATCATGAATCCAGTCACATAACTGAGACGGTATCCCATAAGCACGCAGTTTCACTACGAGCCGTTTGTGTGGTACAGTGCTAAAGCCTACCGGAAATGCACAATCAATCTGAAATTCCTTTTCAATAGCACTCAACACTTCATGTGAATAAAGAGCTAGTTGTGCTTCACAAGAACGACGTAAATCCATGTTGACTGTGTGTCAATAGTCCGTTTTATTCGAGGTAATTCATAGTGTTCGAACTCAATACATGTTCCAAAATCCTGTAGCATATTGACGTTAATGATATGGGCCAATAAGTTAGTGAATTTAGTCCCAATAATTTTCTTGAATGTTGGAGTGACCTGTGCAACTTTCCAGTCTTTGGGTACGGATCTTTCATCGATTGTTAAGTATGGAGCTATTGCAATAGCATACTCTGAAAGGAACCTAATTGGTACACAGTCTGGACCAGAAGACTTGCTTTTATTAAGTGATTTAAGTTGCTTCGCTACCCAGAGGATATTTACTTCTACGTTACTGATGTTTGCAGCTGTTCTTAATTCGAATCCTAGAATATTTACTTCGTCTTCTTTTATGAAGGCATTTCGGAAGGCTGAGTTTAGTAACTCTGCATTGGCAGCACTGTCTTCGATAGTATCTCCATTGCTATCGCACAGAGAATACATTTATTGTGTCTTGCCGCTAACATGCTTCACATGCAGCCAGAATATCTTTGTATTTTCTGCCATGCATTCTACGATGCTGTATCCGTGACGGCCGCAAGCGACGCCTGGCTGCATTACGGCGGTAGATGCCCGACACGGCGGGATGCCAGTCTGACGGCGGCTATCGTACACGGGGTGCGATCCGCTGCCACCTGGGCAGGAATTTGCCGTGCTGCTGGAGGTGACCTGGGATGGCCAGCTGCACCATGGCACTCTCTGGAGGGACATGGTGCGTGGTGCTGTTGTCCTGCCGTGGCCTCGAACCAATGACACCTACTGGCAGGTTCATATGGCATCCTCCTCCGGCACAGTCCCGTCATCCTGTTTGGGCTGCGAGACTCAGAACAATTCTGTTACAAAATGACCTGTACTTGTTGTCGGAAGCAGCGTGCTTGTTGTGCATATGCGTCACTACAATGGGTACGCACAGCGGTGGCTGCCACCAAGGAGAGACTGAAAGTGGTACAGAACAGCGCCCATCCACTGCACGGGAATAACCCACACATCAACGCCTGAGCTCGCGAAAGAGCTTCCTGAGGACATCCGAGAAGCTCACCGTTTCACCAGAGACGGCAAGGCTGGAGTTATGGAAGAAGTCGACGTCAAACCTGCGCGGATGGACGCCAGAGCTGAAGTAGTACTACCTCGACACGATGAAAGGTGGCTGGTGTGGAAATCTTTAAACAGATTGAGACCAGGAGTTGGACGATTCAGAGGCAATCTGAAGAGACGGGGTTCATTACAGAATACACGTCCTCTGATTGTGGACAAGGACAAACTACAAGCCACATGCTTCAGTGTCCTTTGCGCCCTACATGCTGCACGAAGAATTATTTCCTGCAAGCCACTCCAAGCGCCTTGGAGGTTGCACAGTACTGGGCACATGTAATATATTCTATATCTATATATATATATATATATATATATATATATATATATATATATATATATATATATATATATGTGTGTGTGTGTGTGTGTGTGTGTGTGTATGGTTACTGTAAATTTGTATGTTTCTTACTCGAGAATAATAATAACTACCAGCCACGAATCCTGAAGAGTCACTCCCACTGCCAGTCTGGAAAGCTGCCTTGCTCCTTGCTGCAGTATCGCTGACTTCGCAGTTTTCAGCAAGTTCACTAGCTTCACAATATTGTAGGTACTGTTTAATTATTACAGTTACAACGTTCTGCGCTAGCCTTTTGTCAGCACTGCATACACCATTCAGTCTCACATGAAATATAATCGTGTATGGTCGTTACGCTGCACATCTATTCTTCCAAATAGCCCCATACATTTCACGCTGGCGTGGAGATAGGACGATTTAGCGTGCCATTTGAGGTACAATAAGGTCCCTGAGCGTTCATCAAAACTCTAAGGTTTGCGCGCATCCCTGTGGGCACGGTTTGTAACACCGAAATGCAGATAAATTAGCCTCTGCACCGTCCAAAATTTTTCCCCGTTTAATATCCGTTGATAACTTATAATACGCTGCTAATTCTGAGTCTGTAAGTTTTATTACATAAACTATATTTACACGTAATGGGTGTAATAGTTTATTTTTGAATGTATAGAATTGATTCTAATTATAATGTATATATTGTAAATTGCTGGGTATCGATAGCAACGACGAAGTGGCAGTAGCTGTGCCGTTACTTATCTTTGCGTATCGTCAGTCTCTGTTACGCTGCGAGCAGGGAGGGAGCAGAGCAGCTTCAGTCTTGAGAAAGTGCGGAAGTGTTTGTTGGGTGCTGCCGCAGACGCGGTGTGCAGCTATGATCACGCCTGCGTTTGCACACCTCCTTTGTTAACACACGAGTATTCAGAGCACGGTGGGAGTGGACGGGCGGAGGAAGCTGCGATTCTAACTATTGGCTGTCTGACAATCATCCGTGTCTCTGGAAACGATCCGTGGTTCGCAACCAGCAGCAACAGCAGCAGTTCAGCATTATCATCGGCTACATTCTACGTCGCCCGCGTAGCTACAGCATCGTAAGACAGTTAATGGGCAAAGTATAACTAATATTGCACATGCATTACCTAGTGGCATTTCTTTCACAAACTTTAGTAACTATCTTTCTTGAATAATAGCCTGCCATAGTTAAAACTGCCAGGGTACCTGTGTTGTCATTGTCCTCAGACATTATCACCAAGCATTGTCCCTTCCCTTTCCGTGCAAGCGCTGGGTGTCGTAAGAATATGAACACCGATTAACTATATAGCGCCAGTTTTGTTTGTTTGCTAATGACCAGTTTCAGTCTAAAATTTGCTGCCTCAGTAACTGCGCTCATTCTTGTATTGCATAACAGAGGTTTAATTAATTTACAGTTTTGAGTATTAACTTCATTCACTTAAAGTTAGATAAAATTTCGCTGGCGAAACTAATAACTAAAGATACAGCACAAATTAAGAGTGCGCAATTTCATTTAATCTGTATTTAGCTTAGCAAGTGTCTTCTGCTGGCTTGGTATGTATTTTATTGTTGTTATATTAAAAGTAACATCAGTTGATCATTTGCTTAAAATAAATTCAGCTCGTTCTTTCAATAAACAAAAGTAAACTGAAGTTAAAATCTTCTGGGTTATTAGGCCGCGTCATATTTCTTCTAAAATGATCGACGTTTCGACCCCTCTGCTGGGAGTTTCCTCAGGATCTTCTGGTGTCCACTACTGCTAGAACACCAGAAGATCCTGAGGAAGATGAGGGGTCGAAACGTCGATCATTTTAGAAGAAATATGACGCGGTCTAATAACCCAGAAGATTTTAACTTCAGTGACAACGGCCACGAAAGCCTGTACACTTACACAAAAGTAAATTGCTGCCTTTTATAAATTTTGCATTACGTTACACTAAGGTTACTGAAAGTCATTTTTTACATTATAAAGCTTCAGTTACTGTCAGTTATTTATTTAACCAGCAACTTCATGTAACTTTTCTTTCAAAATTTAGTATTTCAGATTAAGTAAGCGTAAACTCAGTGTTTTCTGATTCATTTATTTGTTCGTGAAGTGTTATGTTGTGGAAAAGCGTAACAACCCTCTGTTGCACGCCAGTGATTATTTCCATAATTTTCTTCGCCATTATCTTTGGATATTCTTTGCCCTAGTAGACTGGCGACTGTTTAATTATTCCTTTTTTGCTGATCAGTATTTTTTGCATTAAATATTACGTGGTACCCTTTTTCCCCACTGTGAAGTTCGTGAGCAGTTGCACTATATTCCACCACTTCACTATTGTCAATATTTAGATTAGCTTTATATTAGATTATTCCTTCAGAAGAGTATGTTGTACACTTTGCTCCTACTAATCGGCATTATTTTCCTTCGGTAACGATAGCCTTACTCACTTTAAAATGTAATTAGGCACACGCGATCACGGTCATATATATCCCAATCCAATAGACCAATTAGAAAGGGGGAGGTTACAGATTGTCCTCATTTTGGAATACTGGAGTGTCCACAACATACTTATCAAGAAGATGATCAAAGCGTACCACCTGGTCGCCGAGAATGTTGAAATAAATACCCTGCTCTGCATCCACTATAATCTGAATTAAAGGGACTAACTTATTCTACGACGAAAACCCCCAAAACAACACGGAGCCGCCTTCGGTGCACTCGATGCCTTCCATCACATGAAAAAAATGCCAAACAGCCCCTCGTCGCTTCACACAGCATGCCTCCAGCCAGATATTGCTATCTAGTTTTTGTATCGTTTGGGCCATTGAAGACGTGCCGTCTTAACAAATGGCCTTTGGAACGGCAATACTCTTGTCTTGGTTACCAACATATTTTTTTGTTTATTATGTCTGTATGTTTCGGGCTAATCCATCATCAGATCTGTGTTGTGAAAGATATGACAAGATATGGAAGGCATACATTGTAACAACACAGCGAAACTGAGAAACGTACCTGTCAGAATCGGTACAAAATATCCTGTCACCTCCTACTCCATTCCGCAACAGCATCAGTGTCTCAATTAACAGAAGCAATTCAATATTGCACAAAATAAACAATTTCGCGTGTAGGTGGCGTTAGTGACAACAGGCAATGTGTTATATGACAACGCTTGCTAATCAAGTACATGTATTTTTGACAAAGGAATTGGATTGTAATACAGTTACATTGTTACATTACACATTGCTTGATTTTGGACATACAGTTCGAAATCGCTCAGTGTATAAATTTCACCAGTGCTACAACGCGCTTCAGAATTACATATTGCTCAATAAAAGTAAACATTAAAAATGTGGAATGAGCGAGGAACCCTGACATTTATGGCTTATAGAAGGTACTGCTTGTAACATCGAGATCAGTCATTACCATTGCACTCTGAAAGCTGTCAGTAATTGCAGTTACAAATTGCTACAACCAATGACACAGATGTACCGCTTCAGACTGTTGGTTTTGAACCTAGAAATACAGCATATACACGACAGTTCAATAAACCAATTTCAACCAGTGGTCTTTTGTCAAATACTCTTGCACCAATTCCTGGTAGACATGAAACTGTTGTGAGGGGTTAACTGACAATTAGTATGTTACCTCAATACGACTGGGTCAACGCAATGTCAGGAACAGCAAAGCAAGGAGGAAACCAAATAGACACACATTTATTCGAGCTTTCAATCTCAGAAGAACATAATACAAAGAAAGTTACGAAAAGGCTTCAGACCAGAGGTCCAAAGACTCCGGCTGCAGAATCACTAAAGAACACCAAAATATCAGAAGTGCAAGGCCCATGTTAATATGCGGGAACGGGCTTTAGCGCTCCGATGCGACGTGGCAGTGAACTTCGAATTCGGTCAGGTACGGCGCGATAATTTGTTTTCTTGCTTTGCGAAATAAGAGTACTAGAGGATAATATTTTTCATTTATACGTTTTGGGTGGCCCTGGTAGTTATGTGTATCTGGTTGCAAAACACAATTTGCAGTTTCGACCGTGTGACTACTATCAAGTGGAAATTAAGTTCCTCATTACGATCTTCTTGTGCGCATTGTACTCTTTGAATATCCTTGTAAATATGTTGCTCTCTTCCGTAATATTTGGTGGGGTAAATAAGGTACTGAAGTACACCAAAGCCAGATAGGGTAACAGAGAAAATAAGAGAAAGAAACTTGATTGCTTTCAAATTGTGTGATTATGTGTTTACGTATATTCTTACTGCTTATGAATCTGTATCGGAACTGCTCGATTTAAATACATTGCTAGTATTCTGCATTATTTTATTATTTTTGTTCCCATCCGTTTTTCGTACTCGTGCATTTCATGGAGACCACCGAAATATTCACTGACTTCTGCTAAAATATACTGTTTCCAGTACCTCCAAACAATGTGTGAACGCATTTGCGTAAGTACTGTTGTATTCTTAGCATTTACAACAGAGAATACTCCAGTCATCAAGACTATATAGCATACTCATCGATGTCTACATCCATACTCCGTAAGCCCCTGTGGAACGCACGGTACTCAGTGGCAAGAGCAACACCATTCAAAGTAGAATTACATACCCATTCCGTGACAGGATGAAATAAAGTTTAATAGCAGTACTGTCAAAAACTGCTAACATGGAGTCCTGCATTACATGTAAGAATGCACAGGAAACGAATACGAACAAAAATAAAGTAGGATAAAAGCAGTATAATTAACATGCATTTAAACTGAGCAGTTCACACACAGATTTGTATTCAGTAGCAAATATACAAAAGTTCACAGAACACCATCAGACGAAACTAGCTTCTATTTTGTATGAAACAAAAACAAATATGGAACCGTTTACGCCACCAAATATTTTGGACACGAGCAGAACACAGTCAGAATACGAACAACATAGTTACAATGCAATTCAAAAAGCACAATACACACGTGAACTCATAATCAGAAGCACAACTTGGTATCTATGAAATGAGAACAAACATGGCAGACTAAAAATCAGCCAATAAGAAAGCGAGATGATGGACTGATAAACTTGCAGCGCTCTAGGAGGCATGGCAGCGAACCAAGGTCGTGTTACCGAAAGTCCCTATACGAGATTCACCACAGTCTAATAAATTCAGTCACGACACTCTCTGTTATCGTTTGACAGCTGGAGCGACACTTGTGCTCCAAGAGGCGAGAAAACTCACGTTCATATGCGCCGTAAGGGCAATATTCATTTTTAATTACTTCCTACCTAATTAACGAAATAGTTGTTATAATTGTGCGTTCGCTGCATTAGTAAATTACCAATTAAACCAGCCGAATTATACTGATTCAATGACATAAGCTACAACTTATTCATGAAGAAATGTTTCCGAATATGTGTATATCTACAGCTAACTCCGCTGAGAGCAAGAGAATGCAAACATATATCTCATGCATGTGGAGACTATGTTCCTTTTTTTCTATTGTTATCATCATAAGCACTTCCCATTTTCATGCAGTCTAATGATTTGCACTTTCTTACGCTTCAGTTGGCTTCTAAAAAAACAAATAATTTTGTAAATGTAATTAATTTTGCTTCAAAATAGAACGTCTTGAAGATTCCTGCCGTTTGTGGCTCAAATGTAGCAACAATTGTGGAATTGGTTTCTTCTGTGCTGGGAAACAGTTGTGTAGGTTTTGACGATTTATTATCACTGTGTCTGTTACCCTCAAGCTACACCTGTGGTTGCTTAGTTCCTACATAAAATAATCTAGGTATTACATTCCATATAAATTTCCTATTTTGAAAGTCACTGATTTCGCTGAAAGCGCAGCAACAAAAATGCACTTTGTCTGGTAGATATAAAATGTCTTTCTGCAAAAGGGCAGGTCTTTCGGAGTTTACTAGTAATTTCTTTTTTTTAGTTTTAGAGGAAAACGACGCTATTCCGTAAATATCTTTACGTAATAAGAGAACAGTAAATGAATTGTTCTGTAATGCTGTAATGTACCGTTTCGTACCTTCTAGGGTCCTTAATAAGATAAAGAACGACAAATGTGGTGTCATTCTGTAGGTATTGCCGATTTTTATTTTTACTACATAGACTCCCTATTGTAAAGACTATGTTACAAGTCAGTATAAATATCACTATTCGGACTCACGCGATATCGTATTCAGAAGTATCACTTGCTGGCCGCTTGAGGCACTGCTATCGCTGTGGGTAATAAAAAGGCGTCGCACCGTAGATGTCTTCCGCAATGAATGGTCACGCCTGCGATGTAGGTCGTCGGTGGCAACAGGACGTGTGGAGGGATATCGTCCGGCAAGGCGCCGGGATGTAATAGAAACCGATGGTCGGTGACTTGTCGTGAAAGTCCTTTCCACCATTCAGTCACTTCTGCTCGTCGACCCAAATTACTACATTCATTCCCTAAAACTGACTACTAAATGCTCACCACCTCACTGCCATGACTTACATCAGCGGTGGAGTGTCACATGACCACTTGGTACCAGTTGTACACCATCTGCATCTTTCCAAACTGACCAAGATTCTCTTTCCATGGCTCAGCCAATATTCTATTTCATAAGCTTGCTTCCTGTTTATCTATCATTCTGCTCGTTCAGTTTTACTAATGCCGTGAAGTAACGCCCTGTAATTTGGAAATTTGTGGTAAGGACTATGACCTGCTGAGGTCATCGGTTCCTAGGCTTACACACTCATTAACCTAACAACCTAGCTTAAGGTAAGGACAACACACACATCCATGCCGAAGGGAGGACTCGAACCTCCTATGGGGGTTAGCCACGCGAACCGGGACAAGACGCCCTAGACCGCGCGGCTACCCCACACGGCTAACGCCCTCTAATGACGACTCATACTGGCATTTATACTCTACGACAAAAAAAAAAAACACCACTGAGGAATCATCCGAATGTAACGGAAATCGGTAGATGTGACGTTCAAGTACAGACAAATGATCACCGCTTCAGAAAAATTGGATGATTAATTCAAGAGGAAGAGTTTCTCAAATTGAGATAGTCAATAACACGTTTGTTCCACCTCCAGCCCTTATGCAAGAAGTTATTCGCCTGGGCATAGATTGAATTGATAGATGTCCTCCTCAGGGATATTGTGCGAAATTATGTCCAATTGATGCCTTGCTAGACGAGTACGAAGACTAACAGTAGAAACCCTCGCTCTGTGCGAGCTGCTATTATCTTGCTGAATTGTAAGCCCGGGATAGGTTGCTATGAAGGGCAATAAAACGAGACGTAGAATATCGTCGATGCACCGCTGTGCTGTGCCAAGGCTCGCATTTCAGCAAGATAATATCCGCCCCCAAACGGCGAGAGTTTCTACTGCTCGTGTTCATGCTTGCCAAATCCTATCTTGACCAACAACGTCACCACATCTCTGCCCAATTGAGAACGTTTGGAGCATTATGGGAAAGGTATTCCAACCAACTCTGAATTGTCACGATATAATAAACGGAATTTGGCCCCACATCTCTCAGGAGCCCTCAGGAGGACATCCAATAACCCTATCAATCAATGTCCAGCCAAATGGTGTGACGTTGCCCCGGTATCTTTCTTTTTTTCCTATGGCGTATTCTAATTTTTCATATCGTCTTCCGCCTCTTCACCAATTTAGCAAGCCGTTACGCCTTTCTGTTAACACACGAGAGAAGTGAGGTCGCAGTCGTGTCTACCTATACGCCACCTGTCATTAGTTTTAATGTTATTCGTGGTACAGTGTTACACATGCCTGATGCTGGATAGTCCGGACTACTTTTGTTGTTATGCCGATTTTTACATACTGCTGTTGCATCCATTTCATGCACACACATGGCTAGCACACCCACATCATTCAGACGGCCGCCAGTTAGCTGTAAATATCTACGATGTCCCACTGGCAGAAGTACGCTTCAAACGTAAACATATTTAGTAAGGAGGAGAGTAATCCTCTCAGATGAACTTACATGAAAAATTGTCAGTTAACTGAATATTTTGTAACATTATTGTATCGTGGTCAAACATGTGAAAACCTTGTAACAGGAAGTGGAAATATGTGCTGCAGAAGCAATACGAAATGAATGGCAACTGGAAAGCACTTATGGAAAGTCCATACTAAGAATAGGTTGAGGGAAGTCGAAGCCCTATGTAAAGCCTTTTATCAACATTGCATTTACATTAGAAAAACCAGCAGAGGGGATACACTGCAGAGGTTCGAAAAGGTATCTTACTCAAAGTACGGAGAAAGTTTGGTGTAACAGATAGATAGACATTCAGCGATCACAGGCCCTGCAGACCACGCGCTGTTTCCACAAACTGCCTCCATTCCTTTCTGTTTTGTGCCCGATTCCTCCAGGCACAATTCCCAGGGCTGCTAGGTCCTTCGCCAGGTCATCCATCCAGCCCTGCCTTGGTCGTCCAATGGGACGTTTGGTGATTGGTTTTCCCGCTAGTGCCATCTTCACCTGTCTTCCATCTGGTATACGGGCCACATAGCCCACCCATTGTATTCTTTTGCTCTTTATCTTCTGTGGGATAGGTTGTCGCATCAGAAGGTAAATTTCCTCGTTTTTCCTCCTCCTCCATTCTGCTTTATCTAAAACGGGTCCCCATATCTTCCTCTTTACTCTTGTTTCAAATATTACTAGTTTTTCCCTTTCTCGCTTAGTCATGCTCCATGCTTCTGAACCGTACATTACTGCTGTGCATATCACTGTGTTGTAGATTTTCATCTTAGTGTTCACTGAGATCGATTTAGAGCCAAGCGTCTCTCTGAGGGTATACATGAATTTCGTTCCAACTGCTATTCTTTCCTTGATGTCCATTTTTATGTTGTTGTCCGTGGTAAACCACGATCCCAAGTATTTGAACTGGTCTACTCTCTTGAACCTCTTGCCATCTATCTCAAGAAATTCTATCTGCTCTTGTCTTCTTCCTAATTGCAATTGGTGTAACAGGGGAAATGATTAATACGGGATAAGAAGAAATAAAGGACAGCATTACATCATTCCGAAGCCAGAGCGGGTAAGAGATCAGGAAAAGACAGATAAATATACATGTTAACTCTCAGATCATATGATTGATGAATAAAGTGATATATATTTCTCCATACGAAAATTTTCTGAATAAAATCATCAGATTCCTTTTCGTCCCAATAAGGAGTTCTTTATTGATCTCCCCGCCGAAAGGTATGAGTAGGTATGAGATTTTACGTCAACTTCTTCAATTCAGTTACAATTAAGTTTTCTGTAACTGTGGAAGTAAAAATTGTATCTCGTTTATGGCTATACTTTTGTTTTCGTTGGCCGTTACGGTTTTTGCCCTACGGTAGGTTTAATTCCAAACGGATGTTCTTGTTTTCTCAGACAGTTAGACACCAGTCCACCAACGTCCGGTGCAGAGGTAAAGATGTTCGTCCTGTGGGTAGTGTCCACTTGATGTTGACACTGTTGCCTCATTGGCAAGAGCGGAGCAATACTACTGCATTGTCCGTTGTACACAGAGACCTCAGCAAACTCTCCGGCGTTGTTTGCACGCCGGTCTGTCTGGGTCCTTCAGCCGAGACTTGAGAGCTCCTGGCACTACCCTTCATATCGATCGGTCTCCGCTGCTTCACGGGTAAGTGCTGCTAATAATTGTTTCTGCGCCAAGGAACGGCCACGGACTCGCAGACATGTGAATCCGTGCTATGAAAGGTGATTACCAGCCACGGTAGCATAGTATCAAACGTCCCATCTGTCTGCTTAGGACTTGTCTGGGTACCTTCGTTTGGTTTACAAATAATTCCATGGTGGATTCGCTATCGAGACTGAAGTACAGAAATATTGCACAATAATCCAATATGTATAACATTCGTTTGCGACCAACTTTATAGTATAGTATAAAGTATAAAGCGGCAAATCTGTAAGGACTATTTACAATATTACACTACTCAGAAAAGTATAAATTTTAAAAAAGACGAATAAATTAATATTATTAGAAGAAAAATTCCGTTTTTGGAACTGAATATTTATTTTATTTTTAACCAAACCCGTCTCGCTTATTCATACGAGACATGATCAGTGATTTTTATTTTTGTATTCTTTTTGTATGTCAAATGGCTCTTCTGTACGCACTAGACCCACAGAGTAGATATTTACAGTTGATAGTGGATCATATTTATACTTTTCACTATACGTAACCTTTCGTATTACACACTGAACATGGGCTTGCTCATTTGTCGTAGGATTAAATATAAAATGAGAACCACTGATGTAACTTAGTATGAATAGACGAAACATGTTTCGTTAAAAATAAAATAAAAATCCAGTTGCAAAATACGGAATTTTCTTATCTAGATGACTAGCATATTTGAATGGCTGCAAATATTAAAGGTCGAAATGACTAAAGATCAGAGTTTAACGTCTCGTGGATGACATGGTCATTAAATTAAATATTGACCATAATGGGAAAATCGCTTTATTTCTCAAAGTACCCATTCCGATATCCATATTAATTATCTGTCCGCCCCTGGTAGCTGAGTGGTCAGCGCGACGGAATGTCAAACCTAATGGCCCGGATTCGATTACCCCCCGGGTCGGAGATTTTCTCCGCTCAGGGACTGGGTGTTGTGTTGTCCTTATCATCATTTCATCGGCATCGACACGCAAGTCGCCGAAGTGGCTTCAACTCGAAAGACTTGCACCGGGCGAACGGTCTACCCGACGGCAGGCCCTATCCACACGGTATTTCCATTAGTTACTTTACAGAAATCGTCATCTTCGGACGTGTAATCATTATTGATTTTCTCTTATTATGATTTATTGTAATCGTGTGTGGAAGGAATCAAGAGGGCCACAAGCATGACAGATTGCTTTATGTTCTGAAACTATGTTACCTTCTTAATTTGACATTCCATTTCTCCTTCTACGATCAACAGTAATAACTGGTATCTCGGAATTCCTATGTTGCCCAAATAAGCAGATTTTCTTTTCCCTATTATGAGCCACAACCTCTTTTTTCATTTGCCGTAAAATTTTTTATATGTTATTCCCACTATCAGTACGATTTTTAGCAGCCGAGGATAGATTCAGATCTCAGATGTTGTTTACTTTCTCATACCGGAAAATTTCAACGTCTTGCCTTTCGAACCACTATCGATCATACACAGCATTTTAACTGTTCAATGCTGGCAGCTAGTCTGAAATCTGTATTAGCGAGCACATACTTAAATTCCAAAAAATGTAATACGAAAAACTTATATAATGTCCAGTCACACATAGCAATGTGCCAAATCAGTATCAGTTGCCAAAGTACGAAAAGACAAGGGGATATGAGCAAATAACTCCTTCAGTCTTATCACAAATTTTGTTTTACATTATCGGCATCATAATTGCAACACCATGAAAGTGGTATACAACAAAACTCAAACTGGTATGAAATATACTGCGAACTTCGACGTGAAACTTACTGAGTCTATTTGTGGGTGTTGCATACTACTATTGAATGGAAATGGCCATGTAGCCAAAGAACACTAGAACTTTGTTAACATAACACTTCAAACAAATTCAAGATACAGCAGCTTCAAGTAACCCAAGTAAAACATCGTCCAGGTGTTATACGAGAATACCACGATAGACACTAACAGTTTCTCAGAACGCACGACCCAGATCGTTAAGGCTAATCGCAGTCACCAAGTTAAGTATACCTGTCTGTCCTAAGGGGACTTTCTGGTCTATAAGTTTCAAACAAACTACTTATAATTGCATATTTAGATACTTTATATTATGGAGGATATGGGGGCGAAACAGTTTTGCCCGTAAAGTAACGGACATAGTCGAAATACGCGGTCATCAGACCCGCAGTCCCGCGTCGTCGACCGCCTACGGACGACGCTCAGAGGCAATCAGACCTGTATGCGACTCAAAATTATACCATCGGCGGGATTCGAACCCGGGATATAAAACGTTTTGATTATGAATCAAAGACGCTACCACTTTTTTTATTTTTTTAAATCTCATTTTGTTCGATATTTTTCGTTGCATTTGTTCGGTGCGGATGTCCCATGACATGCCTTCAAGTGCCGGCCGAAGTGGCCGTGCGGTTCTAGGAGCTACAGTCTGGAGCCGAGCGACCGCTACGGTCGCATGTTCGAATCCTGCCTCGCGCATGGATGTGTGTGATGTCCTTGGTTAGTTAGGTTTAATTAGTTCTAAGTTCTAGGCGACTGATGACCTCAGAAGTTTAGTCGGATAGTGCTCAGAGCCATTTGAACCATTTGCGTTCAAGTTCAGTGTTCAGCCGTTGACTCAGTTTTTTATTACAGAGGGCAGCTAACCCTCTGACCAAACACGCTGAGCTACCGTGCACGCGCAGCTCGTCATGTTATTTCCTTCGATTCACATCCCCACAAGCTCCTCAAGTACCGCAAGTCTGAAAGTCTCGAGACGCTACGCCCCTAGACCATAACTGAGTTTAAATAACACGCCTTGACTCACAAAAGGGACCCAACGAACCCAACGAAGCGAACAAGCGTCTGGTCATTGATGGCGGGATGGGGAATGTCTGAGCCACGTGCGAGATTCGTGACGCGTCATAAACCTTAGCAAACCGGGTCCTTTGCAGCATGTCCAGGGTTCGGAGTCGATAGTCACAGAGCTCTGCTCGGATCCGTTGTAATAAGCGCCTACTGTTAAGGGCCACTGATCGCCGCAAGTCTGCTGTAAAATCAATACCCGGACATCGTATCACGTCGCAGAACCTGCAGGGGAGCGAAGCATCCACCGGACAGCCCACGGCGTATGGGCAGTGCGCGAGATTTGCCAGCATTAAGGACGCAGTCCGAAGCAGCACCTTAGGACTCCACCCAGTCCAGCCCTGCCTGAACATCGTTGCCGTTGCGCAGGAAGAGGACCAGCTCGTCCGCTTAGGCCGTGCAACAAAAAGTGTGTCCGCCAAGAGTCATCCCGGTGAGGCGTTGGCCGAAGCCGCGTAGTAACGGTTCCATGGCGAGAGCGTACAGGAACGCAGAAAAAAGGCATCCTAACCGTACCGATTGTTGCACGAGGATTTGAGGCGTTAGACGACCATTCTACAGAACCCTAGATGTCGCGCCCCGGAGTAGATACATTATGACCTCCACAAAGCTGTCTGGAAATCCAATTCAAATGGTTCAAATGGCTCTGAGTACTGTGGGACTTAAGATCTGAGGTCATCAGTCCCCTAGACATAGAACTACTTAAACCTAACTAACCTAAGGACATCACACAAACCCATGCCCGAGGCAGGATTCGAACCTGCGACCGAAGCAGCAGCGGGGTTCCGGACTGAAGCACCTAGAACCGCTCGGCCACAACGTCCGGCTGGAAATCTCATATTGCGCATCACCGCTGTCAGATAGAAGCGATCAACCCTGTCGAAGACCTGACTGAAATCAAGGGAGGCAGAACCCCAATGATGCGACGTGTCCGCACACGCGCTGTGTTGTCACGGTATCGACATAATGCACTCCGCATGTTGTGATCACCTCTTAAAGAGGGCTGATCGTGGGGCACCACGTATAGGGCGACCTTCCTGAGACGCGCTGCCAAAAGCGGGGTAAAGATGTTCATACCACAGTTCAGGAGCGACAGGGAGCGATAGTCACTGACAGAAGCTGCAGATGTCGGTCCAGGCAGGTGTCAGTAATGAACCGTCAATTAGGGCGGCTCACAAACAACAACTCAAGCACACATGTTATTCCAAAACATTATAGTGGAAGTAGGGGCCAGGAGTTGCTGGTGAAATAACACACACTGCTAAAGATACCTTTTTATTTCAAAAGACTTATTCAATAATAAATTTTTACGTCTGGCATTTTTTTTAAAAAATAATTTCAATAACACTTTCCAATATCTGACAAATTTTCTTTATAAAAAGGAGATTGCAATGTATGACGTTAACAATGTCCCAATAATAAGATTTTAAACTTGACGTATATATATAAAAGACAACAATTTAAAAAAACTCTTTTAAACAGCTGGCAAATTTTCTCTATGTAAAGATATTGCAAGCTATGACGTTAATAACTTTCCAATAATAAGATTTTAAACTTATCATATGTAACACTTCCTTAAAAAAACCTCTAAGTAGCTAGTTTGTACTAAAGTTAAAACAGTTGCCTCTTGCCAATTAAATAGCTTATATTCCACCTGCTAGTTGTTAGAAGATAAATGTGAATAAGCCGGCACACAAACCTTCACATTAAAGGCAGTTCCCCCCAAAATTTTCCTTAGCTCGGTGAGGGAGTGACACGCCTAAAGGGCCCCAGATTACAATAGTCGGAATAGTTATTGGTGGTCTGCAGGGCCACAGTAGATCAGCCCCAAAACTTTCATTACAAGCCACCATCTCCCCGATTCACCCAAAACCAGAAGATGTAGCAAGGGCGGTGTGTGCACAGACTCCGAACTACAGAGACACGCGACACCGAGCCTAAATCACCCAATCGAGCTGTGAATGAAACGGCCCGACCAAGGAAGCAATTACCAAACGAAAACTGTGGTGAGAAGACCCCCAACAAAACCACTGGTGAAGAAACTCATACACTTCACTAAAACTTGAAAAACCCCTTTATATAACGCTGTTACATAAAAACACTACTCAACGTCTCACACTCCACCACAGCGCAGGGAACATGTTGCACTTCCAAATGCTCGTCAGAGCCAACTGCTGTCAGTGGTTTCAACGGCCGATAAGAAGACATACGGCCCCACGCGCTGATCTCCTGCACCACGGCTTCTAAGCTTCATAAGCTTCATAAGCCACGTACATGCGGGTAAGGCAGACTTAGCCCCTGACAGACAAGAGGTCGGGCAAAGCACATGGCGAGCAGTTGACGACCCCAACAACAGGGCCCCGCTCGCGTCACCACCTCTCTCGGTCACCGCCCACTACGTACTCCACCATCGTCATGCCACCGAACACTTGCTCCACCTCCCGCCAGAGGGCGGTAGCGATCCAAATAGCGCGCCAAACCGAAAGCGCCACCTCAAACACTAGACGCGAAGCGAAAGCACTCCGCCTGGGGCGCTTTCCGAAGAGCCGGACACAACTACGGCTCAAGTAATTGGCAGTAGTTCCTGTAAAACTTTAAAGGGAGGAGTCCTGGAGACTTGAGACGCGCTGGCCAGTGTAGCTGCAGTGACCTCAGTCAAGTCCTCAAGTAACGCCATTTGCGCGTCCCGCGGTAATGTGCCATACTCAAGGCGAGAGATTTCTTCAATCGCGTCTGGTGGATGTTGGTGGTCCGCAAACAGTTGACTATAGTGAGCGTGGAGAACATTT
The DNA here is from genome assembly GCF_021461385.2 of Schistocerca piceifrons. NCBI lineage: Eukaryota > Metazoa > Arthropoda > Insecta > Orthoptera > Acrididae > Schistocerca > Schistocerca piceifrons. Next base: position 1,163,737,659 of record NC_060138.1, read on the forward strand.
CCGATCGCACGTCGTGTTGCGACACAGCGACCGTCGGCTAAATTTACAGCATGAATCAGCACCTGTCGCCGATGCCTGTGTTCCACGATGGTGTGATACATCGACGGCCCTACGTGGTCCATTGTTTCCATGGTGCGCGCACGAGCAATTGTCCTTCCGAGGTGCTGCCTCGTGAGTGCTGCGATCCGCATTTTTGCGCGTTTCATTGGTCGCTGATGGGCAGGTGAGTGCGCCATTGCGGAACAATCACGCAGTATACGGTAATAAAAATCTAGTGAGCGGCGATATCCCTGGCGTGCCCAGTCAACACCTTCCTAAGAAACCGGCTAGGCGCATAGCAGCCATCATGAGAGTGCGGTCAGGTAAGCCTCTCGTCGACGAACGGATGACGTCCACGTTGCCTCCATGAGCTGTCAGTGAATGTAGGGGTGTCACATTTAGTTTCCAAGGGCCTTTGTAACGCCGGAAATGCATATACTCCTATTTCCATCTATTGTACTATTATTTTTTTCCCTTGTTTTGTTACCTCAAGATATGACATTTCTGTCTCTTTATATATTGTAATTGTTTTACTGTTTGTATATATATATTTATGCACTCATGTCGATGTATAATTGGTTTGTTTCGTAAATATTATTTGTATTTTTACGCTGGGTCTTGCCTAGGGAAAACTGCTATCGAACGATTACGTCGATAGGTCGTGTGACGAATCAAAGTGTGTAGGATCTTTGGTAGTGTTAACTCTGCCGCGTGGAGCGCGGGCAGAACAGTGAGAGTGTGGCGGGAGTAGCGAGTGGAGCAGGTGTGTTGTGAGAAGCTCCCGCGAGTTGCCGCGCTTTCGGGGTTTGGCAGCATGTAATTGCGCTCGACTCGCGATGATAGTTTCTGACATGGTGTCGCGGACGGGAAGCATTAGCTGGCGCACATCAAGAGCCCGTTTCGCCTGGTAACCGTGTCGAGAAGAAGGCGCGCCAACATCCAGCTTCTGCAACAGCGACGGCCGACAATGAGTGACTGTCGCCACCTCCTCGATCGACGGCTTCAAACCTTCAATCAACCAACAAGGAAGACTAAAAGCACGTAAAGTTTCAGAACTGTATGGCAGACCTCAGCTTTTCAAATTGTTCCATTTGCCTCGCAAAATTACAGCAACTTAGCATGAACCTTTGTTGCTCATTGTCCCAATTGCATTGCCAAGCAGGGTCCCTTCCTTTTCCGAAATGAACCCGAGTGTCGTTGAAATTCAAACGCCAGCATTAAAATAATATGATTAGATTTCACTGCTTTAATTTCAAAGTTCAGTAGCTGGCTACAATATTTAGGTTACACGAGCACAAATTTAGAGTGCGAGTTTTGTTAGCATAATTTAGCTTACCTGTGACTGCAGCTCAGCTTGGTACGTACTAAATTTTACTATTGTTAACAGTTCAGAATCATTTAATTCAAGTTCAAAGTTAAATCTCTCGTTTCTAAATTGCGTAGAGTCAAGTAATTTTTGAAATGATTGTTGAGGTAGTCCAAGACTAACCGTATTTTACTGAATTTCGATGTGCTTCAGAAAGAAAGCTCACTATTCACTTCAGTCACTAAATTAACTTTCGATTTTCCGGTTATTAATTCTTTTGCTAAATTAAGTCAGGGTGTAGCGAAATTTATTACTTCTGACAAACTTTCAGTTTTCACACTACACGTGTCAACCTTCAGTTGCCACGCTTCTAGTGCTAATTATATGTGTAATAACCTTTCTTTTTCAGTTACTATAGTAATTATCCTTAGGACTGGCGACCGTGATTTCCCCCAAATCTCAAATACCTAATTACCGCTAGTTAATTATTAACGTAACGGCTGCACATTTACCTTCTTTATTAACTTTACCCCTTTTCAAAATTAATTTCCACCAGTTTCATTAGCACATTTCCTTTCATTTAGATGTAACCCTTTCCTCCCTCTTTACCGACAGGTTAACTTCGGTGACGATTGCTTTTCCAAAACTCCCATTAGGTACACGCGGTTTCATTTTTCACTGTCATTAAGGTCGGTAAGTGAGGGGGAGGTTACACGTGGCGACCTGGTGACAGGACAATCTTCAAATTTGAGGTTGTTCTGGACACGAATTTTGCATTGTGCAAATCTCGTAACAAAGTACTGGTTACGTACAGGCCGTTACGTCAGCGAGAATAAGTAGTGGGAGTAATCCTAATTACATTTGAGATTTGTCATTTATATTGAAAATTATTAAAATGAGTGAAGGCAACAATTACCAAAATTTGGTAGACTTGGATACGGAATAATCGGTCGAACAGTGGGAAACGCGCACGGCGGTTCCCATTGTTCAGGGGCAGTCGCCTAGCATGAAAGACGCGACCGCCGAAACGCAACAAAGAGCAGAAATGGAATTCCAAACTTTAGAAAATGTTTCGGAATCGGAAGCGAAAATCAAATCTGTACCCCTTGATGATGAATACGGGGGAACATGTATAGAGGAACCAGCTACGGAAGTAAAACCGGTAGTCTCCGGGAATTTAACTGATTTATTGAATGTTTTGATTAATGAAATCAAGAGTCAATCGGCAGAAATTATAGCTCTGTCTGCCAAGCAAGAAGCTCAGTCTGAAAAGATTGAACGAAAGCTAGACAATCAGAACAAAGCTATTAATGTTGTTAACAACAATGTTGGAGTTGTTAATACAAAAGTTGATAAAATCAAAGAAGATATTGTTGTAATTAATACCGAAATCGGTAATCTTAAACAGGAAATAATAGGCGTTCAGGCGGAAATTGCGAGCATAAATACTCGTTTTGATTCCGAAATTAGCAGAATCGAGAAAAGTGTAGGAGAAGCAGTTGCTCCGATCATCGAGAATAAGGTGACGGAACAAATTCAATTAGTGAAAAAAGAGGATCAACAGAAGGTGGAAACTTTAAAGGCTTTAGTGTCCGAAGTAGACACTAAAGTGAGGGAGCAGGCTAATACCTGCGAAGAGAAAAAGAGGGAAGTGGAAACGCTTGCGACAACCACTTGCCAAGTAATTACGAGAGTGTCGGAATTAGAAAAGAAACTTGACGAAAAACAGAGCTATGTGCCAATCTGTGCACATAGTTCGGAATTGTTGACGAAAGAGGAGCGGTTCGACCCCTTGAAAAAAGGCGGTATACACGCGACGGATTTCATTAAAAATTGTGAAAGAGTTTTACCCAGATCATGGACTAATGAGAGAAAAATTAATGCGGTTATTGATGTGCTGGCTGGTGATGCCAAGCGTTGGGGCTTAAACCTCGACATTACGAACCTGACTTTTGACGAGTTTAAAAATTTGTTTCTGGCTGAATACTGGTCAGAGCAAAAACAGCAAAGTGTCTGGCGCGAATTTGTCGTATCGAGGCCTTACGATGCGAATTCGCGCGGTTCGATGAGGGAGTTTTGTGAGGGCTGGATCCGCAAGTTGGAATATTTGCGTGATCGCCGCACGGAATCCGAAATAGTCTGGGAACTCTACAAGAAGCTTCCAGATGATACAAAACGCTACGTAGGAACAATCAATGATTTCCTGGAAAGAGTTGAGGACGAGGACAATTGGCGCAATAATCGCGACAGTGGTAGAGGCCGTGGTAACAACAACGGGTACCACCCCAACCATAACAACGATAACCATGGGAATAATGCATACCGCAGCAATGACAATAATGGTTCGGACCGTAATAACAATCGGTACAATGCAAATAATAACCGGAATGACGGAAACCAGTATCATACTAGCGTGATACGGGCTGCGCAGAATAGTAATAACGCCAGAGGGTGTGACCAGCCGCCTCAGCAGTATCCGGGGAGCGTATCTGCTGGGACGAGACAGGGAAACCATTAGCCGCGCCGGTGAGGGGCCGACCGGGCGTGGAGAAAGTTTGGCGGCCCAATAACAGGAGAAAACCCAGGTGTCGTCGTTATGAAAATTCCGTGTGGAATAATCAACGGCGGGAGAGTGTGCCAGTGTTAAGAGAAAGGAGTGCGCCCACAAGTAGTAGATCAGCTGTATACACGGCAGTAGAAGGTACATTCACTGTCAGTGAGAACAATTTAAGTAGTGTTCCGGAAATCGATTATAAGGTGCCAGCTGTAATACCCACAGCGGAACTGGAGATTGAGTTTAAGAATGATTCGCAATTGTTGAGAGAAGATCAGATGTCGGATAAAACGTCCGTCATCGAGCGAGGGGATGCAGAGAGGGATGAGGTCTGGTTAAGGCAGTTCGGTCGCTTATACGACGAACTAAGAGATTATAGGGGTCTGTGTGGGAGAAGTGTTTATGGGGAGCGCGTGCAGTATTTGCCGCGTCTCGTCCCACAGGAAGATAGTATTTGTGAAGTGATGGAAAGTTCTGGCCCTAACCGGCAGACTTTACCAGAAATAGTTGATGTTAATGGGGAGCACGAGCAAGATTCGTCGTGTTTCGTCCCGCAGGAGTTAGAAGTTGAAGTAGTAACGGAAAGTTCTGGCCCTAACCGGCAGACTTTACCGAAAGTTATAGTAGTAGAAGTAGCCGACCCATCCGACGCAAACCTCCAGTTTAAACATTGCGAGAGTATTAAGGAGAAAGATTACGAAAATTTTAGTGATAGCCGGACACGATTGGTAGAAAAGCACGTAGATTACAGCGTGTATGAGGTTAGAGCTGACGTTATACGGTCAGACGGTAGCAGTGTGGGTTGCGCAGATCCAGAGGAAGTAATTTCAGATGCTACTGGGCACATTCTTCCAGGTAGATTGGCAGATGAGATCAATCTGACCAAAGTGGAATCAACGAAGGTGACAATTAGTGAAGTGATAGCAAAGCAGCACTCACTAGTTGACGAGTTACAGGAAAAGGTTTCGGTATTGGAGGCGAAGCTACAGACTAAGCCTCAGGACAAACGTGTTGAAATTAAAACTGTATTTGAACAGAGGCTGAAAAAGCCGCCAGATAAACTGGATTTAGGATCAAAGCCGGATGGTTTTTTCTGGAATGACCTGGATATAGACGAGGATTTACTGTGGGAAAATAAAGAAACAGTCGAGGACAAGTGTAGACAGATAGTAGTGTCTGTTAATATGCACGACCTACAACTAAACGTGTTGATTGACACCGGGGCAGAATTGAGTGCTGTATCTGGGAAAATATTTGAGTTACTGAAAGACAGACCTGGCATCGTAGTTATGCCAGTAACAGGAGTGAAAATTATCGGTGCTACTGGGAAGGCCAGTAAACCGGTCACAAAACAGATTTTTGTCAACTTCGAGATATGTGGGGCACGATTTGAACAAGAGTTTGTCGTCGTGCCAGACTTAACTACGGAAGTAATTATCGGGTTAGATTGGCTATTAAAGTACCGTGCAGTGATTAACTGCGAAAGCAAAACTTTGACATGTATGTCACTAGATAAAACAATGGTAGTTGGTTTTGACGAGGCAGGAGACGGTGTGCATAGGCAATACCAGCCTATACACATTGTTAACTGGCCGGATGACATTGACATAGGAATGAGTTTGAACTGCCATAACATGAGGAATTTCGGCATTGACAAAAGTGTAGAAAGTGAATTGGAAGAGATAATCAAATTCCCTCCACGGATTAACATTAGTATTGGTGTGAAAAGGGATCGTTTGCGAGAAGTAATGAAGCTAAAAGGCGATGCTCGCATACGTCGTCATGACGCTAAAGCGCGTTTTGCTAAGTTTGCAATCGGAGACTTAGTACTTGTAAAAGCTCATGAGAAATCGAGCGAGATAGACAATGAAATCTCTAAATTTAAGTTTGTTTATAATGGACCATATAAAGTCATTGGTATACCTCACACAAATGCTTATTGCTTAGAGTATCCAAGCTCTGGAAAGCTATTAGGTATACGAAATATAATAGATTTGAAATTGTACCAACCTAGGATCGATTAATACCACACAATATGTAGATATAGAGTGTAAGATTTAAGGATGTGCCATGTGGTGATGATTTTGCCTGACCTAGAGGTCATTAAAGAAGTTGTAATTAATAAGTAATTTATGTTGATTAAATGATTTAAGAGTTACTGAATATTAATCAATTTAAAAATCCAAGCTGCTAGTTTAAGTTTTCAGCTGAGTCACAGTAGATTAAGCAATGTAAATATGATTTTGTAACTAGCTGTAAGATTTCATGAATATGTGTTTTACTAGTCATTGCCGATGTACTTAGACGCTGTTTTAAGTTTCAGACTAGTACATGCGTGTGATGATGGACAGTGTTGAGTTATCCACTGTGATAGTATTAAGGGACTCCTTGAGATTACTCGGGAGTGAGTTTTTCCTAAAGAATTCAGTGAAACGGACGTTCTGGAAACGCCGTCACAAGGGCGAGTGAGATCAAGCGTGCCGCACACGCGGGCGCAACAATACTGGCGAGGCGAGCCGCTGTCGGCTCTTGTGCCGCTGTTGGCTCTTGTGCCGCTGTCGGCATTCTTTGTACTTGTGAGTACGAAAGGCGGAATAGTTTTTCTTCCCGGACAGCTGATGTGAAAGAATTCTGCTGTCAATATTTATGTTTTTTTCGATCTACTGAATATTATTTTCTTGTTTAGCGTTAAGTGGAATCTCATGACGAGATATTAATTATGAAAAGGTTATGTAAAAATGTGTATTCTATGTAATTAATTATTAATTTGCGTATTTTGATCTACCTGTTTTTATTACCATGTACTCTGATTAATTTTGCAAATAGTATTCCATTTCTCATAGTGTTACGAATTTTAATGATTTTGGAATAGCTAAACCATTTTCTATATCTTCTATGAATTTTAATATGTTGTCAACCTGTTTTATTTTGTGCAAGATGACAGAGTGGAATAAGATTAGGAGTGTCCCCACTCAATTATTATGGTCTAAAAATTGATTTATGATTAATTAGACGAATGCTAAATTTTGTTGATGTTTTGAGCATATGCATTTCCGCTGTTTCTTTTTTGGGACATTTTCTGAGTCTGTTTACGTTACACGAACATCCTCAGACAATGTGGGGCACGTGTAACGCCGGAAATGCATATACTCCTATTTCCATCTATTGTACTATTATTTTTTTCCCTTGTTTTGTTACCTCAAGATATGACATTTCTGTCTCTTTATATATTGTAATTGTTTTACTGTTTGTATATATATATTTATGCACTCATGTCGATGTATAATTGGTTTGTTTCGTAAATATTATTTGTATTTTTACGCTGGGTCTTGCCTAGGGAAAACTGCTATCGAACGATTACGTCGATAGGTCGTGTGACGAATCAAAGTGTGTAGGATCTTTGGTAGTGTTAACTCTGCCGCGTGGAGCGCGGGCAGAACAGTGAGAGTGTGGCGGGAGTAGCGAGTGGAGCAGGTGTGTTGTGAGAAGCTCCCGCGAGTTGCCGCGCTTTCGGGGTTTGGCAGCATGTAATTGCGCTCGACTCGCGATGATAGTTTCTGACATGGTGTCGCGGACGGGAAGCATTAGCTGGCGCACATCAAGAGCCCGTTTCGCCTGGTAACCGTGTCGAGAAGAAGGCGCGCCAACATCCAGCTTCTGCAACAGCGACGGCCGACAATGAGTGACTGTCGCCACCTCCTCGATCGACGGCTTCAAACCTTCAATCAACCAACAAGGAAGACTAAAAGCACGTAAAGTTTCAGAACTGTATGGCAGACCTCAGCTTTTCAAATTGTTCCATTTGCCTCGCAAAATTACAGCAACTTAGCATGAACCTTTGTTGCTCATTGTCCCAATTGCATTGCCAAGCAGGGTCCCTTCCTTTTCCGAAATGAACCCGAGTGTCGTTGAAATTCAAACACCAGCATTAAAATAATATGATTAGATTTCACTGCTTTAATTTCAAAGTTCAGTAGCTGGCTACAATATTTAGGTTACACGAGCACAAATTTAGAGTGCGAGTTTTGTTAGCATAATTTAGCTTACCTGTGACTGCAGCTCAGCTTGGTACGTACTAAATTTTACTATTGTTAACAGTTCAGAATCATTTAATTCAAGTTCAAAGTTAAATCTCTCGTTTCTAAATTGCGTAGAGTCAAGTAATTTTTGAAATGATTGTTGAGGTAGTCCAAGACTAACCGTATTTTACTGAATTTCGATGTGCTTCAGAAAGAAAGCTCACTATTCACTTCAGTCACTAAATTAACTTTCGATTTTCCGGTTATTAATTCTTTTGCTAAATTAAGTCAGGGTGTAGCGAAATTTATTACTTCTGACAAACTTTCAGTTTTCACACTACACGTGTCAACCTTCAGTTGCCACGCTTCTAGTGCTAATTATATGTGTAATAACCTTTCTTTTTCAGTTACTATAGTAATTGTCCTTAGGACTGGCGACCGTGATTTCCCCCAAATCTCAAATACCTAATTACCGCTAGTTAATTATTAACGTAACGGCTGCACATTTACCTTCTTTATTAACTTTATCCCTTTTCAAAATTAATTTCCACCAGTTTCATTAGCACATTTCCTTTCATTTAGATGTAACCCTTTCCTCCCTCTTTACCGACAGGTTAACTTCGGTGACGATTGCTTTTCCAAAACTCCCATTAGGTACACGCGGTTTCATTTTTCACTGTCATTAAGGTCGGTAAGTGAGGGGGAGGTTACACCTTGTCCATGCCATACCAATCTGGCGGCGTAAGGCGACTGTGCATATATAGGTCGCATGGTCGGAAAAAGCAGCGGGCCACATTTCAGCGGCCCGCGTGCTCCGAACAATGGTGCAAGAGAGATAGTGACGTGGAAAGTGTTGGATTAGTGTCCACGACGGTAGTCATCACCTGCAACGGGTCGCACGGAAGATCGGCAGTTGGTGCTGTGACCGCTTCTTAGGTGACAGGAAGAACTGTGGATGGCGCAGTGGAAGCACCGTCTTTGGGTGGTGTCTGCGCAATCCAGCGCTGGAGACAGTTTCGGCGCGCATGCCCTTCCTGACCGCAGCCAGCACAGGTACGGGGCTGTTCGTCATACATAATGATGGCTCTGCTTACAACCAAGTAAGACGGCACATGCTTCACAAATTGACGGACGCCGTTGAGTACCCCGAGTAGGTTAAAAAAGGTTTTCCATTTTTCAGATAGGTTACTGAGTACATTGCCAGAAGGCTTAAAAACCGACATGACGAAGTCCGGCGGGACTTCGAACGGGAGTTCAAAAACCCTGATCGTACGCAGGCCATAACCCGTTTGGTCAATCATTACGTCACCTATATTCCCGTCGGGGTGCTTAAACTTGAGGCTTCGCTCGTGGTGGCTCGCAATTTCGGTACATATTTCTCCGGTGCGAATCCTGACATATACGGTATGTCCAGTGATGGAAAAGTGGATGCCACTGACATTTACATCCATACTCCGCAAGCCACCTGACGGTGTGTGCCCGAGGATACCTTGAGTACCTCTATCGGTTCTCCCTTCTATTTCAGTCTCGTATTGTTCGTGGAAAGAAAGATAGTCGGCATGCCTCTGTGTGGGCTCCATCTCTCACATTTTATGCTCATGGTCTCTTCGCGAGATATACGCAGGAGGGAGCAATATACTGCTTGACTCCTCGGTGAAGGTAAGCATCTGCTTTACCGACGATTAATTTTATATGGCCATTCCATTTTAAATCACTCCTAATACCTACTCCCAGATAATTTATGAAATTAACTGCTTCCACTTGCTGACCTGCTATATTGTAGCTAAATGATAAAGGAAATTTCTTTCTATGTATTCGCAGCACATTACACTTGTCTACATTGATATTCAATTGCCATTCCCTGCACCATGCATCAATTCACTGCAGATCCTCCTGCAATTCAATACAATTTTCCATTGTTACAACCTCTGGATATACTACAGCATCATCCGCATAAAGGCTCAGTAAACTTCAAATGTTGTCTGCAAGGTCATTTACAAACATTGTGAATAGCAACGGTCCAAGACACTCCCCTGCGGCACACCTGAAATCACTCTTACTTCGGAAGACTTCTCTCCATTGAGAATGACATGCTGCGTTCTGTTACCTAGGAACTCTTCAATTCAATCACACAAATGGTCTGGTAGTTCATATGCTCTTACTTTGTTCATTAAACGACTGTGGGGAACTGTATCAAACGCCTTGTGGAAGTCAAGAAACGGCATCTATCTGGGACCCCTTGTCTATGCCCCTATGAGTCTCGAGGACGAATAGCGCCGGCTGGGTTTCACACGATCGTCTTTTTCGAAATCCATGCTGATTCCTACAGCGTAGATTTCTAGTCTCCAGAAAAGTCATTATACTCGAACATAATACGTGTTCCAAAATTATACAACTGATCGACGTTAGGTCTATAGTTCTGCACATCTGTTCGACGTCCCTTCTAGAAAACGGGGATGACCTGTGCCCTTTACCAATCCTTTGGAACGCTACGCTCTTCTAGAGACCTACGGTACACAGCTGCATTGAAGGGGGGGGGGGGGGGGGCAAGTGTCTTCGAGTATTCTGTGTAAAATCGAACTGGTATCCCAGCAGTTCCAGCGCTCTTTCCTCTTTTGAGCGATTGTAATTGTTTTTCTATCCCTCTGTCATCTGTTTCGATATCTACCATTTTGTCATCTGTCATTTGTCTAGAGGAGGATCCAGAAATCGAGGTAAGGATTATCCGGCATAAAGTTCTCAATTTCGTAAGGTATTGGTCGTGCATATTCTGCTTGGAAAGCGATCTTGATCGTTGTCCGACGGTAAGTTTGTGACGTGGTTCTCTCGTAAAGCGGACTCAATAAACGAAAACGCGGCGAGGAGCAAACAATTACTCGCTCGAGATCCTCAACAGCGGACGTCCACGCCTCACAGTTGCGCGAGCCGAACTTCACGACGCCATTGCTCCCTAAGGCTCAGCTATGTGGAACTTGCTGTCCTTGAACCGTTCACTGTTTCTATTTTGCTTCTTTCACAGTTCAGTAAACCTTCTTCTTGTTTTCAATCTTGATTTGTGTTCAGTTTTTGAAGGTCTGTCCACTGGGCCATGTTACCACTAAATCTAACGAGGCTGCGAGGAGGAGAATGAGGAATTCTGCCTGTTTCTATACACTTTGTATTTAGTGGGACATGTGTGCCCCTGAGAACCTTACAGAATGTGGAAAGCTTTGGTGTGTGATGTGTCAAAACTATTCGAAATTTTATGTCGGTAATTTGTTTCCGAGTGTTTATAATTTTCATTGTCACCAGAATAAATGTGTTTCAGTAATGATTTGTTATATTTTGTCCACATTGCCATCGATATAAAATCACTACACAAACAAAAGTTAACTTTGAAAATCCTAGGCTCGTATGAAAATATGGATGTACGAGGTTGTTAGGTATGTGGGACACATGGGTCCCACTTCACCTATTTTCTAAGTCATCATCTCAAAATTTTCTGAGAGTGTGTTATTGATCATAACAGAAGGAGTTTCCAACGTTTTTATTTTTCACATATATTTGAAATAAATTTTAACCACGAAATGATTAACAATAGATATTACTTATTTGCAAAATAGAGTACATACGCTATATCCAAAACGAAGGCAACGATCATCAACTGCGCTATTAGTTTAAGTACATAGATTAATATGAACTAACCTACAACTAAAGATTTTTCAAATGAAGTTTAAAGCAACAAAGACACAGTGTCTGTTCTAGAACGATCGTTTTAAATGTCTGCAGTGGAGGGAGGGGGGAAGGGGGGGGGGGGGAGAATGCCAAATTAAAATGAAAGCATCTAAGAAATGGCCAAGGAGTAGTTGTTCTTTAACTGATGGCATCAAATACTATTCTAAACCAACGTATCGGAAACGACAAAACACATCGAGTGATTGTGGCAAGTAAAGTGTCCATTTAGATCTTTGAAAGAGCCATAGCCGTACCATCAAGTACAATAACAGTCAGTCTGATTTAAAGAAACTTTTAGACTTACTAGCGGTAGCACTGAATGTAAAGGGAGACACCGGTTTAATGGGAGGTACTCATGCTACAGTACGTTGGAGCTATATCAATAACCGTAAAGCTCCCGGAAATAATAGCCCATTGCTTTTGCGTCGTTTGTTACCAATCTTTCCTAAGATCTTTTCTGCGTCATACGCGCAGCCAGTAACGGGCTGTGGATCGCTCACAGCCATTCAGTAGAAAAGTATCCACGTTACATTGACTGAAACTCATTACACGTCAAGTTATCAGGTTTTCTTGATATAAAAGCCGATCAGCTTGGCTCTTCATCAGGTTTAGCAGTTGTTGGTGCCCTGACAGGACTTCGGATAGTGAATCGCACTGCCGAAGGACGCGTTTTGGCTTTAACAGCATTTCTGCCATTTCCATATCCTCTTGAGTTCATGCTGTCCCTTTGAGCATCGAGTTAGCTGACTCACTTGGACATTTCTTTTTCTACTTCCTAAATGTGATCTAATGTGCGAGCCAAAAAGGAGCAGAATGCACTGAAAAGTCTGTGGCAGCTTTCAGCCTAACTTGGTTCAGCGACAAGTTACACACGCACGTAACTAAAATAATGCTCCTGGAATTTACATAAATCTTCGAAGATTTATAGAATGTATACGGACAAGAACGCGCATTCCATTCCGTTTCTCAATGAGCAGGGAACAATTTGTCACTTGGGTTAACTCTGTAAATGAACTGTGCTGGAACACCAACAAAGTAAGCATTAAGTGCTGTATCTGTAGAGAGCACCATTAACTTCCATATGCTGTTTGTAAAATAATACGCGTAGATTTCAAAACAAAAAAGATCATTCCAAGAAAGATGGATTTACTTACAATGACAGCTAATAGATACAGCAGTCGATAAGTGTAAGTAAAGAAAACCTATGCAGTCCTTATCGGTGCTCACAAATACCAAAATGCAGCTGGATGTTTCAGAAAATTCTGGGACTGATCATTCAGGAGTATGGGATACACAATTTTTTGTTAGTTATTTGTCTTAATTCGATGCGGCCCACCACGAATTCTTTGCTTATGCCAATATTTTCATCTCAGGGTAGCACTTACAGCCTAAGTTGTTAGATACATACATCAAAAAAAGTTTTGCATCACTTCGGTTCCGAGAGTTCCGGAGCCTGGAATTGAGACCAACATAAGCATCATTTTCGCCCTTTTCATTGCTCATTAAGACCACACATTGCATGTTGTACGACCATACAGCGAGACCTTCAGAAGTGGAGGTGCAAATTGCTGTACACACCGGTACCTCTAATACCCAGTAGCACGTCCTCTTTCATTGATGCGCATGCCTGTATTCGTCGTGGCATACTATCCACGAGTTCATCAAGGCACTGTTGGTCCAGATTGTCCCACTCCTCCACGGTGATTGTGTCCCTCAGAGTGGTTGGTGGGCCACGTCGTCCATAAACAGTCCTTTTCAGTCCATCCCAGGTGTTGATGTCTGGAGAACAAGCTGGCCACTCTAGTCGAGTGACGTCGTTGTACTGAAGGAAGTCATTCACAAGATGTACAAGATGGGGATGCGAATTGTCGCTGATGAAAACGAATGCCTCGCCAATGTGCTACCAATATGGTTCACTATCGGTCGGAGGATGGCATTCACGTATCGTACAGCCGTTACGGGGCCTTCCATCACCACCAGTGGCGTACGTCGGCCCCACATAATGCCAACCCAAAACATAAGGGAATCCCCACCTTGATGCACTCGCTGGACAGTTCGTCTAAGGCGTTCAGCCTGACCGTGTTGCCTCCAAACACGTATCCGACGATTGTCTGGTTGAAGGCATATGCGACACTCATCGTTGAAGAGAACATGATGCCAATCCCGAGCGGTCCATTCGGCATGTTGTTGGATCCAACTGCACCGCTCTGCATCGGGTCGTGGTTGCAAAGATGGACCTCTCCAAGGACGTCGGGAGTGAAGTTGCGTATCATGCAGCCTATTGCGCACGGTTTCAGTCGTAACACAATGTCCTGTGGCTTCACGAATAGCATTATTCAACATGGTGGCGTTCCTGTCAGAGTTCCTCCGAGCCATAATCCGTAGGTAGCGGTCATCCACTGCAGTAGTAGCCCTTAGGCGGCCTGAGCGAGGCATGTCATCGACAGTTCCTGTCTCTCTGTCTCTCCTCCATGTCCGAACAACATCGCTTTGGTTCACTCCGAGACACCTGGACTCTTCCCTTGTTGAGAGCCCTTCCTGGCACAAAATGACAATGCGGACGCGATCGAACCGCGGTATTGACCGTCTAGGCATGATTGAACTACAGACAACACGAGCCGTGTGCCTCCTTCCTGGTGGAATGACTGGAACTGATCGGCTGTCGGACCCCCTCCTTCTAACAGGTGGTGCTCATTCGTGGTTGTTTACATCTTTGGACGGGTTTAGTGACATCTCTGAACAGCAAAGGGTCTGTGTCTGCGATACAATATCGACAGTCAACCTCTACCTTCAGAATTTCTGGGAACCGGGGTGATGCAAAACTTTTTGATGTGTGTGTGTATATACCAATCTCTGTGTTTAGGCTCCATAGCGTACTCTAGTAGCATAGAAGTTACTCGCTGCTGTCGTTAAGACAGATGTTGTAGCATCCTGTCGCTCCTTCTTGTCAGTGTTTTCCATATGTTACTCTCCTCTTCGATTCTACTGAGAAGCTCTTCAGATCTTATCTGATCAATCCACATAATTTTATCCTTATGTGAACTCATTGTCAGTATGTTCAGTGCACAAAAATGTCATCACTGCAAATGAAGATTAATGTGAGTACCTGATGGCCAATGCGTCTGCCTAATGTTACCAGAACTTTACAAGTGTACATCGCAACACAGCATGTACAGAGGACGTGCACGTACAATTTATCACCGTGTTTCGCACTATGAAAAAGGCTGAATCATTGACACGGGGAAGATGGGAGTATCGTAACCAAACATCATACAGACAGTTTGATGTAGTTAAACGATGTACTACGAATGACTGTGTGGTGACAAGAGCAGACACGAGTTCTTCCAGAAGGATTACACCACAGAAAGGAAGTAAGATTGTTCGATTTTCTGTGAAGAATAGACGGATGACAAAAACTGAAATCCCGGAAGAGGTTAGAGACGTTCTCCATGAACAGTCGAGACTCGGGCACAGGAAGCTGGATTGAGCAGATCTCCATGTTTCATGCGTCGTTTGCCGCTGACACCATACCACAGGCAACAGAAACTGCCGTAGTGTAGATCCGGAATACATTGATTGGTATTCCGTGGTTTCTGCTAATATGCCCGTTGACAGCCCGGAACAGGACACACAAAGCAGTGATTCTCGAGACCCATTCGTTTGCATCTCCTCGAATCATAGTGTGAGGAGGTATTAAAGACGACTCCATGTTTTTGGTGTTTGTTGAAGAGGTCCTAAATACTTTCGTACCAGCCTACAGGCAGCAGTATTCATGAACTGATAGAATGTGTGTTTACGGCATGGCAACAAATCCTTCTGGGTGGCTTTGAGAGGCTGTTTGCTTCTCTGCTACTACAAGCTCAAGAGAGTATTCCTGATCATGGGAATCACGCCTCATACTCATGATGTGGTGAGCCTAAGTTCCATGGAATGAATGTTTAATTATGTAAGGCTCGTTGTGTGACGAACATCTCCATGAAGTTTGTTTAATATTGTGCATCATGGTATAGCGGTTTGCATTTCCGTCATTATTACCCAAAAAATAAAAAGAAACACGGATAATGGGAGGAGGAAACGAAATAAGACTTCACGGGCTGAGAGGTTATGCGATGTTATTTTGATTATTACAAAATCTATTGAAATTTACAAGCGGCTTAGGAATATGACCCTAAGTATCCATATGAAGTTGCTCCCCCGCCCCTCACTCTCCCCGCCCCCCTCTGTCATGAATGCGTGTACTGATTCAGTTGGGAGGTATCCTCACCTGGGGCAATCTGGCCCACACCGGTCTTTGATATCCTGGATATTGGCACTGGGACACAGTGGATGTCCAAGCTGGTCCTACATGTCTTCTGTCGGGACAGACCTGCAGATCTTGTTAGCCATAGGATTGCCCCTGCCTCAGGCAAACAGTTCAGTGCCATTTGCCACGTGTATACGAGCATTGTCCTGTGGAAAAATGATACTATGTGTCCTAACACAGTGGAAGATGGACGATGTACGTTAGGTAACGCTGTGCCGTCAGAGTTCCCTGGGTGACTGATAGCGGTGGCCTGAAGTCAAACCTGATGGCTAGGGATCCACACCAAGTTGCCAAGAGTAACACTGCTGTGCCTTTGCAAAATATTGGCAGTGGGACCTCTCTACAGGTCACTTCTGACTGTCATCTGGGGTGATGCAGGACCGCGATTCTTCTCTGAACACAATGCCATGCTATTCATCGACAGTCCGTGCTTCCTTATTATAGTACCGTTCCAAACGCAGCCGTTTATGGTATGGTATTAACACCTACTTAGATTTGGAATGCTAAGTCCTTTGCCCAGTTACTGATAGTCTCCGACCAATGATACAGGATGACCCATAACGTCGCAGGGAGTCGATAACTTGTTCTCGGATGGCAGATGCATCAGTGGAAGGGTTACGATGCCCTTGGTGGGTAATACAACAATCTTCCCCTTGTGGTGATCACACATTGTCGGACGGAACCTTGACAATTAGCATGGCTGCCCTCAAGTTCCGCTGCAGTCAACCATCAGGTCACTGTCACATCTGATTGTCTCACAATTATGGAAACTGTACGATTCTACTAGCCAGCCTAATGTAGACCCATGCTGAGGCACCTTTCATATTCTGCCTCACAGTAGTATGGTTGTCCACACTACATGCGGTATAAATCTGTATATTGGACAATTCAGCCGGCCAACTGGAGACCAGCAATGGTCACTTTCAAACTCTGTCAGGTGCCGGTAAAGGCGTCTCAGACAAGTAAAAGGTATCTTTCTCTCTTTCACAGTGATCATTCATCATCTGATGCTGTTCACCTCCCTTATATATGTTACTATATCTGGTAACAACGTTAAACAATACTTTAAAAGTGGACACAGGCAGTCCTGACTGCAAAAACATTTATATCAATGGTAACCGGTTTCTGTCAGCTTTCGCCATCCCCAGACCCTGATACTATGTTGGTAGGCGGTGGTGGTGAATGGAGCAGGTGTTGTAACGCCACGAAAGTCAAGTGCTGATGATAAAATACCTGCTCCAACCACTATGGTACAAGGTTCTGAGGATGGTCAGAAATAAATGTTTTAGCGGTCGATACTGTGTCTGTTTTTAAAGTAATTTTAGCCAAACTGCTGTTTCTCCACGAGAAATGTTGTAGAAAATTATTAAACAGTACATTCTTGTGGTCACACAGATATAATATGAATGCATTGTATCTGTCCTTCGGGCACGTCCGAAAGAACAGACGCCACGTAAAATCCGCTGCTATGACACGTATTATGAAAATTGAAGACAGAGGCGGGAGACAGGAAAGGAAAGAGAAGAAACTATTGATCTCAGCTACATTGAGACTTTATGTGGAAGCAGTAGTGGCAAGTGGAAAAGTGTGCCAGACCGAGGTTCGAACCGGGATATCCTGCTTCGTAGGCAGCTGCGTAGAACACTGCACCGCACAGACACAGTGTTTATCGCAATTACGTTGATTATTTCGGCACGCCTCTCCGCCGCTTCACACTCTCACCTAGCACCACCTGTCTGTATCCCCTGTCCGTGTCCTCCATACACGCTGATTTGAGACTGTTGCGGGAGGTCGAACGTAATAGTGCATCCGTACTGAAGGTCATGGATTCATAGCCTGTCACAACACAACTGCCTAGTAAGTGCGTTCGAGTCCCAGTACGGCACAGGTTTTCACTCGTTGCCATTGATTCCGCATAAAGTTCCAATGCAGCTGACATCAATAGTTCCTTCCCTTTCCTTTCCTCCTCCTCGCCCCCTGCAACTTTAATTTACGTAACTTTTACAGAGAATTGCAGCTCCAGTCATTTACATACACGCCGATGGTATGTACGTGAGGGAAGTTGTACTGGCATCCGGCTCTATCTTCTGAATGCTTCACTTTCTTTGACATGCTGTGTATTTGAATATTTTAGCTGTCGCATTTTAAACAAAGGGGGGCAGCAGCAGTTCGTAATATCTTGTTTTGGAATTCAGATACTACACGATCCAAGGTTATCCAGTTACCTGGAGATGTGGACACACTGGCTGCTCGTGTGTGTACATTATGGGTGTTCACAATTTTTTTGATTCAGATAAATTTGAGAATACGAACTTAATAGCATCTGCTGTACAGCAGTTAAGCTTATCAACAGGTTTATACACCTACAGCCACTGCCAATAATAACAACAGTAATAATAATATGCATAACTTATCTGACCAAAGAAACAATTGTTTTTGTGGAATTTCGTGCATAATTATGTGCAGTTTAGGGCAATAACGAAATAATGTGTAAGCTTTCGCAACTCTCCATTTCGCATTTTTCTGTAAGTGGGAATTTTCGAGCTTTTCCACTTCTTTTGAACAATGTGCGAGATCCATAACAGATGTATTAGTTGACCTATTTACTTGTGGGCTGAATATTAGACATTCTTATGCTGCACCCACATAACTTTTGCAAACTGTACACTTCTTTGTTGAATGTTCGCTCGTAGTCACGCTTATTTGAATCCGTCACTCTCTCGATCAAAGAATCTGTCCTCGGAAGCCCTAATTCCTTTGAGGCTAACTTTTCCTTGTAATTTATTCTTCTGTTTCCATATTGAGATTTTCTCTCTGCAGAGGGGTGTGCGTTGATACGAAGCTTCCTGGTAGATTAAACTTGCGTGTACCGGACCGAGACTCGAACTCGTGACCTTTGCCGTTCACTGGCAAGTGCTCTACCGACTGAGCTACCAAAGGACGATTGACGACCCATCCTCATAGCATTACTTTTCTGTTAGCATTTAAAATAGATTCAACGTAGTTGACGTTTACACTGCCCACAAAAATCGATCCCTGCACAGTAAACAACCAGCTCCAAACGCAAAGTACAGTTTGTGGAAATGATTAAACTCAAGTAATGTCTACCAACATAGTGAAAGACACGCTGAGATTCATAAGGGCCTAAAGCACACTGCCGCCGCTCCCACGTTTAACGGAATATCAGAGAAACCAGTGACATAGCTTTGTGTGACTTTTCGTATATACAGTGTGGGCCCACAGCACAGATAAACCCAACTCACATTAAGAACAATAGATTTCAGATGCATGAATAAATGCGACAATCCTCGACGGATTACTGTAGGACAAAATTCATAACTTAACACACTACAACTCCTTCAGGAACCCAAAAAATAAGTTTACTGTCAGTACATCTTTAACATATACTGACGTCGATATAATTTTACAACAGTATGTAGTGCGTGAATTAGTTTATCT
The DNA here is from genome assembly GCF_021461385.2 of Schistocerca piceifrons. Classification (NCBI taxonomy): domain Eukaryota; kingdom Metazoa; phylum Arthropoda; class Insecta; order Orthoptera; family Acrididae; genus Schistocerca; species Schistocerca piceifrons. The sequence goes on from NC_060138.1 coordinate 1,163,757,053, forward strand.
GAGGAGTGTGGACTGATGACCAAAGATGTTAAGTCCCATAGTTCTCAGAGCCATTTGAGGAGTGTGCTGTCATCTAGCAGAATTTGTGCCGAGCGAACGGGGATAAAAGCCTGGTGCAGTGCGCTACCACCTGGTGGCATTGAAGTAAACTGCTAGTTGAGTGCAAGGATTACCTGTTCACATCGTTAACCGTGTACATTGTTTAGCAAATCCGTATATATTTGGCACGTAAGGCAATTACGTCTCGCGAGTTGCGCATGCGCAAAAGCTCCTCAAAACGTGTGCAACTGAAGATGTGCTGCCGACCCTGAAGCCAAGATTCACAAGTTTACAGCAGTAGTGCGTTGGATTGAAGTGCCGTATCTTTCAGATTGCAGCATCTACACTACTGGCCATTAAAATTGCTACAACAAGAAGAAATGCAGATGACAAACGGTTATTCATTGAACAAATATATTATACTAGAACTGACATGTGATTACATTTTCACGCAATTTGTGTGCATATATCCTGAGAAATCAGTACCTAGAACAACCTCCTCTGGCCGTATTATCGGCCTTGATACGCCTGGGCATTGAGTCAAACAGAACTTGGATGGCGTGTACAGGAACAGCTTCCCATGCAGCTTCAACACGATACCACAGTTCATCAAGAGTAGTGACTGGCGTATTGTGACGAATCAGTTGCTCGACCACCATTGGCCAGACGTTTTCATTTGGTGAGAGATCTGGAGAATGTGCAGGCCAGGGCAGCAGTTGAACATTTTCTGTATCCAGAAAGGCCCGTACAGGGCCTGCAACATGCGGTCGTGCATTAGCCTGCTGAAATTTAAGGTTTCACAGGGAGCGAATGAAGGGTAGAGTCACGGGTGGTAACACATCTGAAACGTAACGTCCACTGTTCACAGTGCCGCCAATGCGAGCAAGAGGTGACCGAGACGTGTAACCAATGGCATCCCATACCATCACGCCTGTGATACGCCAGCATGGCGATGACGAATACACGCTTCCAATGTGCGTTCACCGCGATGTCGCCAAACACGGATGCGACCATCATGATGCTGTAAACAGAACCTTGATTCATCCGAAAAAATGACGTTTAGCCATTCGTGCAATTAGGTTCGTCGTTGAGAACACCATCGCATGCGCTCCTGTCTGTGATGCAACGTCAAGGGTAACCGAAGCCATGGTCTCCGAGCTGATAGTCCATGCTGCTGCAAACGTCGTCGAAGTGTTGGTGCAGATGGTTGTTGTCTTGCAAACGTCCCCATCTGTTGACTCAGGGATCGAGACGTGGCTGCACGATCCGTTACAGCCATGAGGTTAAGATGCATGTCATCTCGACTGCTAGTGATGCGAGGCCGTTGGGATCCAGCACGGCGTTCCGTATTACCCTCCTGAACCCACCGATTCCATATTCCGCTAACAGTGATTGGATCTCGACCAACGCGAGCATTTATGTCGCGATACGATAAACCGCAATCGCGATAGGCTACAATCCGACCTTAATCAAAGTCGGAAACGTGATGGTACACATGTCTCCTCCCAACACGAGGCATCACAACAACGTTTCACCAGGCAACGCCGGGCAATGCTGTTTGTGTATGAGAAATCGGTTGGAAACTTTCCTCACGTCAGCACGTTGTAGGTGTGGCCACCGGTGTCAACTTTGTGTGAATGCTCTGAAAAGCTACTCATTTGCATATCACAGCATCTTCTTCCTGTCGGTTAAATTTCGTATCTGTAGCACGTCATCTTCGTGGTGTAGCAAGTATAATGGCCAGTAGTGTATGTTGCGTGTAACAGAATCCAAAGAAAAATTACCAATAAATTCGAAAGGCGTCGAAAAGGCGTTCTCTTACACAGCAGCCGCCACTGTGTGGGCGTGCCCTGTCGCTCCCCGCTGCCCCACGGTGCTAGTGCCCCGCCTACATGTAGGTGAGCAGGTTCGCCACCTGTTGTTGCAGGCGCACACGGCCAACAGCCTGCTGCTGCTACACCTGGGCGCCGTGGACGCGCTGCTGTGCGCCGTCTTTCTGCTCTTCCCGGCTCCGGGACTCCTGCTACGCTCCGGCACCGGCGCCGCCTGGCTGGGGGCCGGGTCTGCAGCCTGCGCCACGCACGGCTTCCTCATCACGCTCCTACACCCGGTGAGTACCTGCTGCACAGCTTCCTCATCATGCTTCTACACCCGGTGAGTACCGGCTGCACAGCTTCTTCATCACACTCCTACACCCGGTGAGTACCTGCTGCACGGGTTCCTCATCATGCTTCTACACCCGGTGAGTACCTGCTGCACAGCTTCCTCATCACACTCCTACACCCGGTGAGTAACTGCTGCATGGCTTCCTCATCACACTCCTACACCCAGTGAGTACCTGCTGCATGGCTTCCTCATCACACTCCTACACCCAGTGAGTACCTGCTGCACGGCTTCCTCATCACACTCCTACACCCGGTGAGTACCTGCTGCACAGCTTTCTCATCACACTCCTACACCCGGTGAGTACCTGCTGCACAGCTTCCTCATCATCCTCCTACACCCAGTGAGTACCTGCTGCACAGCTTCCTCATCATCCTCCTACACCCAGTGAGTACCTGCTGCACAGCTTCCTCATCATGCTGCTACATGCTGTGAGTGCCTGCTACACCACCCCACAGTCACAGACGCTTAATTCATAGTAAAATTTATGCAACGAATTTTCTGTTTGTTTGCAGCTATATGCTTGCGGTCCTCGTGCACATTGGGATCCATGCCGCACAATACCATAGCAAACCATTTTAGGAGCTACAACGAAATGGCGGAACCCATAGATAAAACAGATGGCATACACACCATTTTGTTTTGGTTCCTTTGGTGGCGTACTACGATACTGTGTAGCAGGGTTTCCAATGTTCAAATAACATACGGGTTTGCTGGCGGGTGACATCGTCGACCACCGCCGATATTTCGACAGGAGCACACCCTGCCATTCTCAAGGCACAACTGCAAGGAGGAAGCAATGTGCAAGGGAATTAAATACCTCGGTTCACAGAGGAGAAACATGGAAGATACCACACACAGAACAAGTAACCGCAGAGTCAACACACAAACAAAGGTAACCAACATCAGAAATATCGATAGTGACTATTAATCAACAGATGAGGTAGCACTAATTCTGTCCCTCTGTTTTTTGATGACAGACAGAACCGGATTCCAAGCAGCATTTAAACAAAATTCGCTATCTCTGTTTATAAGGTTGCTTGATAGTTTGATTTCAACAGCTTCCTTGTTAACACTATCCCAATAGCTCGACGTGCAAGTCAGAATCTCCGTGTTGTTGTATTCCATAGGATGACCGGTGTCAAGGCAACGTTCTGCAATAGCGCATTGGCTCTGCTGTTGTAAGCGTGTGTGACGCTTATATTCAATACACTGGTCTTCCACAGTCCTGATTGTCTGACCAATATATGACATGCCACAACTGCAAGGAATACGATAGACACCAGCCTTACGCAAACCAAGATCATCTTTTACGGACGCCAACAGGGCCTTAGTCTTAGAAGGTGGTCGAAAAACACATTTCACATCACATTTCCGCAAAATACGGTCAATCCTGTTGAAAATGCTTCCTGCGTAAGGCAAAAAGGCCGTAGACTTAAGTGCCTCTTCGTTGCTATCGTCACTCACCCGTTGCACAGAAGGCTGATAGCGCAACGCATGTTTGATTTGCCTCTCATTATAACCATTCTGACGAAAGGTGACTTCGAGATGTGATAGCTCAGCTGCCAAACTTTCAGAGTCTGAGATAACGTGGGCCCTGTGAACCAAGGTACGAAGTACTTCTTCACGCTGAGCTAAATGGTGACAACTATCAGCTAACAGATACAAGTCAGAGTGAGTGGGCTTCCTATAAACAGAATGTCCCAACGTACCATCAGTCTTCCTTCTGAGAAACAGGAAGGGAAGACATCCATTCTTTTCCACCTCCATAGTGAACTGAATATTCGGGTGGATTGAATTCAGGTGTTCCAAAAACCGGTTTAAATTCTCACTACCATGAGGTCAAACAACAAAAGTATCGTCTACATATCTCAAAAACCTCTCCTCTGTGAGCCGAGGTATTAAATTCCCTTGCACATTGCTTCCTCCTTGCAGTTGTGCCTTGAGAATGGCAGGGTGTGCTCCTGTCGAAATATCGGCGGTGGTCGACGACGTCACCCGTCAGCAAACACGTCAGTTATCTGAACATTCAGTTCGCTGAGAAAAGTTAAGGTCTCACAGGGTTTCCAACGTCTAGTGGCACTGCAGGCATGAGCTATTAGACGGCAGTATTATCGCATCTGGGTCCAGGGGCGCTTCGGTCGGCTTGTCCCCGGTTTTTATCACAATATTGCACAAGGACACTCTGAACCCTTTGATAGTATTTGCCCAACTGCCTTGAAAACATTCACAATGCGATGCGTTTTCCTTAGTCACCACTGTACTTGCTTACTGCAACGCCATCACATGTTTCTGACAATGGCCACAGCAGGCCAAGTGCAATAATACTGTAGTCGGGTAGTACTAGCAGGATGGTTTACCAGTAGCTATATTCTGGGCAGTGGAAGTAATTGGGATTTACGAGGTCGCAAAAATATTTCTAAAGACACACAGATTATTACCAATTAACTTTCACATATACCAAAAATGAAGAAAAGCAACTCTATGAAAGGTATATACCGAGATGAACACATAAAAACCGTTATAATTGAATCATAAATGAAAAACAAATTTTTGCGTGGTTGTCTGTAATTTCAATTCCCATATCAATTCTGCGACTGAACAAACAGTCATTAACTATGATTCATTTAACTGCGTAAGTAAATCACACTTGAACAGAGGTCGCAAATCCTCAAAAACAAAATAAATAAATCAAAATAAGAACATTTAGCAACGTACTCTGTAACAAGGACAGGAAGTTACACTACTGAATAAAGAAACACAACAATTAAAAAAGGAAATTAAGTTCTAGTACGAACCGGCTATCATTGTGAATATATTGAGCATAAATCGGTCTACATCGCTATTATTTTTTTACTTATTGCACATTTTTGGCTGTTGCTATCATCTGATATCTGCAGTTAACATTAGGAGGGACGCGAAGAGCAACAGGAGTTTTTTATGTTACAACGAGGTACAAAATATGAAAAATTAAAAAGTTAAAAAAGTCTTTAAAAGTATACTCACAGAAAAGCTTAGAATTTGCATAGCAAGGGTCAGTGACAGTATTAAAATCTATGCCCTATTGGAACGTCAACTAACAGATGGCTCAAAAATTTGTAGAAGGCTGCAAGTCCTAGCTGGCAGGTGGCGCTACTGTGGGGGACGTTCCCTTCAAATTTCATTTCATTATTTAAATTTTCCTCTCTCTTCGTACTTATAAAAAGACAGATAGTCTTTAAAAAATAAGCATTCGAATTCAAATTTTAATAGTGATCTAGACGGTTTCACTCACAAAGTACAAAGCCATCGAAAAAAGTATTCATACTTCTTTGTTCATGTACAATAAATTTATTTATTGGGCTTAAAGATCACAACCAGGTAGGTTATTTGGTAAACGAACAGTATGGATTTTCCTCCATAGTCTGCATAAATACAGTAACTAAATTAGCTTTCTGACATGATATATACAAATTCTGCCCCAGCAGGTTTCACGCTGTGTGGAAAAAGGTATTCATATATTCGAAGAAAATCATAAGGTATGTAATTATAATGATGATGTATAATATATAATGACAACGTAGGCAGTCCTCTCCTTTCTATCATTTCTGTTAATCAGTTTGGCATGGAATAAACCAGTTTTTTGGTAGTCTCTGAGTTAACATTTTGCCATTCTTGTTGTAGACAATGTGTAAAACAGTCTTACTTCGTATTACATGTTTTCTCACTATTCTTTCAACCGAACCCCTAACATGTTCTGAGGGACTAGTGACTGAACTCTGTAAGAAAACTTGAGAACATGTGGCGTATGGTACAACACCCACAACCAACAATTTCCGCTGTATGCTTAGGGTTACTGTCTTGTTGAAAGTAGTGATCCGTGCCTAAATCTATATCCGTGTTAACCTTCAACAAAATTAAGCTGCTCGTCACCAGATGTAGCCATGCATCCCCATGCAATAATTCCTCCACCATCGTGCTTTCCTGTGGGTTCAATGTGTTTCGGATCGAGCACAGTAACTGATCGTCTACACACCAAAACTCTGTCACCATTTAATTTCTTTTTTTTGACTGGTTTGACACGGCCGCCATGAATTCCTCTCCTATGCCAACCTCATCATCTCAGAATAGCACTTGAATCTTACGTCCTAGATTATTTGCTGGGTGTATTCGAATCTCTGTTTTCCTCTACAGTTTTTACCCTCTACAGCTCCCTCCAGAACCATGGAAGTTATTCTGTGATGTTAAACAGATGTCCTACCAGCCTGTCCATTCTCCTCATCAGTGTTTTCTGTCTATTCCTTTCCCTCAACGATTCTACGCAGAACCTCCAGTCCACCCAATTTACGACATTCTTCTGTAGCACCACATCTCATATGCTTCTATTCTTTTCTTATCTCGTTTTCCCACAACCATGTTTCACTACATCCTCAAATTAAGGCGTATGGCTGAGACTTCTCTTGGACAGAAATGCCTTTTGTGACAGTGCTAGTCTGCTCTCCATGTCATCCTTGCTCTGCGCATCATGGGTTATTTTGCTGCCTCGGTAGCAAAATTCCATAACCTCATCTACTTCGTGATAACCAATCCTGATATTAAGTTTCTCACTGCTCTGATGTTTGCTTCTTCTCAGTATTTTCATCTTTCTTCACTTGCGGTCTTCGATGTACACACTGAACAGTAGGGATGAAATACTAGATCTCTGTCTTAGACTTTTTTACGCCGAGCGCTTCGTTCTTGGTCTTCCACTCTTGTTGGTTGTTCGTTCTTGGCTCTTATACACATTGTATATTACCCGTCTTTCCCTATAGCTAACCTCCATTTTTGTCAGAATTTCGAACATCTTGCACTATTTTACATTGTCGAACGTTTTTTCCAGGTCGACGTATCCTATGAACGTGTCTTAATTTTTCTTTATTCTTGCTTCCATTATCAACCTCAACGTCAGAACTGCCTCTCTGGTACCGTTACCTTCCCTAAAGCCAAACTGGTCGATATCTAACACATTATCAGTTTTCTTTTCCATTATTCTTGTAGGCAGGTTGGATGTTGTTAAGCTGACTGTGCTATAATTCTTACACTTGTTATCCCTTGCAGTGTTTAGAATTGTGCAGATGATATTTTTTCCGGAAGTCAAATGGTATATTGCCAAACCCATACTTTCTACACACCGAGGTAAATAGTCGTTTGGTTGCCACTTTCCAAGTGATTTTAGAAATTCTGATGAATGTCATCTGTCACTTTTGCCTTATTCAATTTTAATCTTTCAAAGCTCTTTTAAATTCTGATTTTAATACTGTATTCCATATCTCTTCTATATCTACTCCTGTTTCTTCTTCTATCACGCCATCAGACAAGTCGTCCCTCTCAGAGAGACCTTCAGTCTACTCTTTCCACCTTTCATCTCTCCCTTCTGCGCTCAACAGTGGAATTCCCACTGAAATCTTAATGCTATCACTTTTGCTTTTAATTTTACCGCAGGTTATTTGACTTTTCTGCATGCTGAATCGGTTCTTCCGCTAATCATTTTTTCTGGTTTCTTCACTTTTTCATGCAGTTCCTATATATTTCGTTCCTAAGCGACGATCAACTTAAGCATCTCTTCTGTTAGCCATGGTTTCTTTACTGTTACCTTCTTTGTACCTATATATTTCTTTCTTATTTCTGTGAGTGCCCTTTTTAGAGATGTACATTCCTCTTCAACTGAACTGCATAGTGAGCTACTCCTTCTCGCAGTATCGACAGCCTCAGAGAATTTCAAGCACATCTCTTCATTCCTTACAATGTCAGTACCTCATTTCCTTGTGCACTGACTAGTCTCTTAAACATCAGCCTACTTTTCATCACAACTAAATTGTGATCTGGCTCTATATCTGTTCCTGGGAGTCGCCATACAGTCCAATATCTGATTTCGGAACCTCTGTTTGACCACGATGAAACATAATAGAAATCTTCCCCTATCGCCTTTTCCTAATATACGTCCGCCTCTTGTGAGTCTTGAACAGAGCATCCGCTATTATAAGCTGAAATTTATTGAAGAACTCCTCTCTCATTCCTAATGCCAAGCCCATATTCTCTTGTAAGTATGTCATCTACTCCTTCCCCTATAACCGCATTCCCTTCCCCCATGACATATTTTCACCCCCCTTTACAAATATGTCAAATTTACTTTCATTTGCCAACAGTAGCTTATCCCAGAAACTGTATTCTTGTTTATATGATCTCGATCACATTCAGGTCGCAAATTTCTTGTTCTTCTTACTGACGTATGGTTCCTTGTAGGTAGCCTAGCTCCATAATCTGCACTCCTTCTAATAATTGAACAGCTATTGGAGTGATTCTCTTCCCGAACTGATCGTTAACATGTGCAGGCAATGCAGAAGCTGCCAATTTAGCATCTTCTTTGATCATCCTTATTAATATATTTCATAGACTTTGCATTAACTTCTGTGGTCGACCCCTTCTTTCGCTATTAATGAGAGAATTTCTTTTTCTAAATTGCTATATTATGGCCTCCACGTTTTCCTGGCTTCTTCCAATAATGTCAGTTATTTCTCGAAATGGTTTTCAAATTGGGAGATAACTATTTGTCTTTTCTGTACAACTGTTTCCTTCCATTTTCCGTCCACGGCATTCACCGCATGTCAGAACCAACATGCAGGATATGCAGCTTGCCTCTGAAGGTGTTCCTTGATACAAGTGGTTCGTTAGTCCTTTCTATGTTTACATTTCTAGTAGTGAATGAATACTTTTGTCCTCGCTGTACGAAGCCAGCAGGTACGAAATTTTCATTTTACTTTTAGCAGAAGCCTAACTTATTTAATGGGAGACAGGAGGCAAACGAGCTCAAAAAATCGGTTTTTAGTTTTTTTCATATTTGAAATGGCGCTATTTACTGCGCAAAGCAGCTTTTGTTTCGTGTAAATACAGCAATTTTTCCGTTAGTTAGGATGGTTCTTCTGATGCCCTGTGCGATCTGCCATTTAAGTGCCACGCATTCTTTTTTCCACCATGCAGAGATAATGCACAGGTTTCTCTTACTCCTTGTACGTTGTTTCCTGCTTCCGTTGTTTTATCTTGTCAAAGTTTCCTACCCTGTATCTACTATCGATAAGTATCGTTCCTATCGTGTTTGTTATCGTTTTCGAGTGCTATTGGTTGAACTAAGTGAAGTCTGTTGCAAGTGAAATAAGTGCAGATTTATATTTTCTATAGTTTCGCACGTTTTCATAGAAATATCGCGAATAAAGAAATCTTCGCCTAAATTAAAATTCATAGGAAACAAATACATAAAGATAAATGAGGTTAACGGATCAAAGGAACCAAGAATGTTAGTCGTAAAGACGATCAGCACCTCAAGAAAGTAACTGCAGTGTCTTCACGCAGTTTCCACTCAGTCATCTTGTGGAGAGAGACACTTGTTTGGAAATACCGTGGCGAACATTAACATGCTCTGTGATTTCATTACCAAAAACGCTGGATGCAGATATGTGGTGGTGGCGTATCCTTGGGAGAGAAACAGTGTCTTCGCAAAGGGTCGTGTCAAACGTGTCGTTGAGTTGTACAAAATGTGGTGCAGTTGCTGTAACAATGACATCAGAAATGGCAAATAATAATTTTTATCAGAAAAACATGATTCTAGTTTATGGCCTCAGATTATGGTAATGGGATGGAGGCAGGCAGACTTATGTGCGTTACTTGACTTTCCAAATCTACCTGCGAAATTTATGACTTACAATAAAACTATTAGCGTTGTTGTTGCTGAAGTTTGTAACATTTCAATGAAGGAAGCAGTTATGGAAGCACTCAAGGAAAGTGAGGACAGTGAAAGTGAGGAAGAGGATGAACATAACTGTCAGATGAATTAAGCTGCTCCAAGTGGTGGGACGGAAGAAGCAAGAGTTCTCAGGATTTTTACTCGTTCAGTGGAAAACAAAGTTGGCAGATACACAAAGTATTTACGGGACAGTGACAGCACTTCTTATGACTGGATATGTGCAGAACAACCCTACTGTGCTAATGTCACAATTTCTAAATTATAATGCATTAGTCATGTCCAGAAGGGAATGGGGTACAGGTTGATAAGATTATTAAAAGATAAATCAAAAATAGTACTGGAAGATGGTAAGAAGATAGGTGCTAAAAGTCGTCTGACAAATGTTGAAATAGATAGAGTACAGAATTATTATAGCTCGATTGTAAGAAGAAATATTCAGAATGTAGGAAACATGGAAAGAGCTGTATGGGTATCTTTTTCCATAAGCTTTCCACAAATGAAAATCCTCTTTACCTGAATGATACTGGTAATTGGTGCAAGTACAGGAGAAGTGCAACGTACGACCACAAACATTCTTCACCTGCAGCAGTAATGATTGAAGTTAAACCTATATTTAGAGATCTTTCTAAAGAGACATTGTTGAAGAAATGGCTTCATGGGGAAACGCAAAATTTAAATTGAAGTGTGAATTCTGTCATTTGGACCCGGTTACCGAAAATTGTATTTGCTCGGATTACAACCCTAAAATTTGGAATTCATTATGCTATTTTATGCTTCAGTGATGGCGTAACAAGAAAACGGGAGGTTTTGGAGATATTGGGCTTAAAATGTAGTGGAAATACTGCAGTACCCTTGGTGCAAATAGATAAAGAGAGAATCTGCAGAGCATAAATTGCAAATTTAAAATACACTAAAGAAGCTAGACAGAAAAGAAGAGGGACTAAGAGAAGAAATGATGATCAATATCATTTAGATAATGCTCAGTATGGTGCAGTAAAATATTAATTGTGATTAATTCTCATCATTAACTGTACTATAACTGCAATATTAAACTTTAAATTGACTTTTCTGAAAATCACTTTTATTTTACTTTCAGATATCATTATTTTCTAAACTAATTGGGTTAGTAATATGAAATTTGGCCAGTTTCTATTCAGGATGGTAATAATTTGCTACAAGTAAATTGAGAACCACCAACCCAACAGAAACTGTTTTATAGTAATTAATGTGTTTTAAAAACTTAAATTTTATTAGTGAAAAAAAATTTCTTCAGGTCCGTAAGAAGTATTTTGTTAATTTTACTTGTAAATGCAGCCATGTATGTTGTGTACATTCACTGGAAGTTTCATTTTTTCTTATCACTCATACTTCTTTTGAAAAGTGTACCTATTCAAAGGGAGAAAGAGCATTGGTAGAATAGGGACAAAAAATTGCTAATGTCTTTCGTTAACCCTTTCGTATATACAGATTAGGAGGGAAACCCATATTCTTAATTTACCAAGTAGCATATCTGGTTGTGATCTTTATTTATTTATGCATTTATTTTACCTGGCAAGATTACGGCCTTCAGGCCCTCTCTTATACCTAACCAGGCATACTCAGATTGGACGAATTTCAGTTTCTACAGAACTTTAAGGACATATAACGTGTTATACAGTATTAATGTTAAAGAAAAAAATAGAGATTATAATAGTAGTATAATGATAATTATGACAATCAAAGAAATAATTATAACAATCAATAATAATAATAATAATAATAATAATAATAATAATAATAATAGTAATAATAATAATAATAGTAATAGTAATAACTATGTATATGAAAGTAAACATATTTTTCTTTTATGAATGTCAGCCCTATTGCTAGTTGGGAATTTTCTCGTTATGTTCTTGCAGCTTGTGAGTTATTCTCATCGAGAAGAGACATAAGACGATAGAATGGGGTGAAAGAGATATAGAAGAGGTAGATAGGTTAAAGGAAGAGAAATAGAATGGTAAAATTCGAAGCTATGATGGAGAGGAGAAAGAAAGAGATGAGAAGGGCACAACAATGGTGGCTATACCGACCCTAATATGTATGTTTTGATTTCCATCTTGAATGTTGAGTGGTTCTGGATAAGACGCAGATCACAGGGTAGCGCGTTCCATAGTCGTATGGCTGAGATGGAGAATGACACGGAGAAAGATTTTGTGTTATGTAAAGGTACAGCCAAGATGCTAGACGTATCCCATCTGGTATTGCGGTTGTGGAATGATGATAGGTGTTTAATGTGAGAAGATAAGTATTGGGGGCACCAGTGGCTAAGAAATCGATGAAGTAAGCACATCGTGTGGAGATCGCGTGCCTTATGTGGGCGTATCCAACCTAGCTGGGAGTATGAAGGACTGATATGATCATACAACCGTATATTGCACACGTATCTAACGCAAGCATTCATCACTTGCTCGATGCATCTCGAATTTTCACTATTTGTGCCGTGTTGAACTACATCACAGTAGTAAAGATTAGGCAAGACTAGTGTTTGGACTAATTTTTGTTTAACATGGGTTGGAAGTATTTCTCTAAATTTTTGAATTGCATGTAGGGAGGAGAGCGATTTCTGGCAAGCTGTGACTGTTTGTTCTTCCCAGTTTAGGTGTTCATCCAAGATTATTCCAAGGTCTTTTACTGTTTTTGGTATGGTATTTGGGTACCATTGAGGAGTATTTGAGGGATTGCTTCGCGAAAGTACCAGCTGATTAACTTTGGATGAGATATAAGTATGACCTGGGATTTCTTGGGGTTTAGTTTCAGACGTAGGTTCTGTGCCCATCGAGAAACAGAGCAAAGGTCTGCGTTCATACTCGCTACTGCGTCAGCAATGTTCTTGGGGCTTGCACTTATGTACAGTTGGATGTCGTCGGCATATAGATGGTAGCTGCAGGAGTGAATCACTGAAGAAATATCATTAATGTACAGTGAGAAGAGTAATGGACCAAGGACGGAGCCTTGGGGAACTCCAGAGCGCACATTTTTCCATGATGACTTTTCCGACCCACAAAAGAGTTGTTGACTTCTGTTTTTGAGGTAGCTGTCGAACCAGTGTATTGCGCTGTTTGAGAAATTTACCTGTTTCATTTTAATTTGTAATATATCAAAGTCAACTGTATCAAAAGCCTTGCTCAAGTCAAGCAGTGTTAGGATGGTAGCTTCACGTCTGTCCATAGCATGTTTAATGTCATCAGTTACTTTGATTAATGCAGTTGCTGTACTATGGTGCTTTCGAAAGCCTGACTGATATTTGTCATGGATGTTATGAGTTTTGAGGTAATCCGTCAGCTGTTCATGGTAGTTCGAATACATAAAGTTATTGTATATGAATATTTTTTCCATGGCTGTAGGTAACATAGATAACACTGCCAGGTGACAAAGGCAGGCAATTCATTGTCTGAGCAGCAAAGCAGAGTCTGACGTGCAAAAAGCACAGCACAGGGCGCGGTCCCTCCTCTTGCACTTATAGCTCGGGCATATCGAGCACCAGACCAACAGCGGCCGGGCGCTTCTCCACGGAGTCGGCTTCGCTACCTCTTGCTGTACTCCTGCTCAGCCGCCAGCGCCTATTGTCTTCATCGGCTGTTGTCCCCAGCTCTCTGCGCGTTCACCTCTTCGCGGTCATACTGACCTCGGACCCCGCCCCCCGCCCAACCCCCACCTCCTTAGTCACTCAACTCGTCGACAATGGCTGCATTTACAGCAGGCTTCTACGGCGTCTATGCCCACTCGCTGCAGGGTCAAATTCAAGCGCTGCCTGCTGTGAGTGGCGGATCTTGAACCGTGTTCTAAATCACGGCGCAGTACCTACAAACAAACAAAATATTCTACATCTACATCCATACTCCGCAAGCCACCTGACGGTGTGTGGCGCAGGGTACCTTAAGTACCTCTATCCGTTCTCCCTTCTATTCCAGTCTCGTACTGTTCGTGGAAAGAAGGATTGTCGGTATGCCTCTGTATGGGCTCTAATCTCTCTGATTTTATCCTCATGGTGACTTCGCGAGACATACGTAGGAGGGAGCAATATACTTCCACTGGAGTTTATCTATCATCTCCGTAACGCCTTCGCGATTTCTAAATGATCCTGTAACTAAGCGCGCTGCTCTCCGTTGGACCTTCTCTATCTCTTCTATCAACCCTGTCTGGTACGGATCCCACACTGCTGAGCAGTATTCAAGCAGTGGGCGAACAAGCGTAGTGTAACCTACTTCCTTTGTTTTCGGATTGAATTTCCTTACGATTCTTCCAATGAATCTCAGTCTGGCATCTGCTTTACCGACGATCAACTTTATATGTTCATTCCATTTTAAATCACTCCTAATGTGTACTCCCAGATAATTTATGGAATTAACTGCTTCCAGTTGCTGACCTGCTATATTGTAGCTAAATGATATGGGATCTTTCTTTCTATGTATTCGCAGCACATTACACTTGTCTGCATTGAGATTCAATTGCCATTCCCTGCACCATGCGTCAATTCGCTGCAGATCCTGCTGCATTTCAGTACAATTTTCCATTGTTACAACCTCTCGATATACCCCAGCAACACCAGCAAAAAGCCTCAGTGAACTTCCGATGTCATCCACAAGGTCATTTATGTATATTGTGAATAGCAACGGTGCTACCACACTCCCCTGCAGCACACCTGAAATCACTCTTACTTCGGAAGACTTCTCTCCATTGAGAATGACATGCTACGTTCTGTTATCTAGGAACTCTTCAATCCAATCTCACAATTGGTCTGATAGTCCATATGCTCTTACTTTGTTCATTAAACGACTGTGGGGAACTGTATAGAACGCCTTGTAGAAGTCAAGAAACACGGCATGTACCTGTGAACCCATGTCTATGACCCTCTGAGTCTCGTGGACGAATAGCGCGAGCTGGGTTTCACACGACCGTCTTTTTCGAAACCCATGCTGATTCCTACAGAGCAGATTTCTAGTCTCCAGAAAAGTCATTATACTCGAACATAATACGTGTTCCAAATTCTACAATTGATCGACGTTAGAGATATAGGTCTATAGGTGTGGCACAGTCTGCGTGGAGGTGGCGTATTTTCAGCATTCAACTTTGTGCCAGTGACGACTGAGACACTGCAACTGGTGGAATGTACCGAGCCACGAAGCAAATCGCAGCTGCCACGTGAACCGCAGGTAAAGTCAATAGTTATTGCGTGTCGAATTCTGAAATTCCCCTTCAAGTGGCCTCTTAAAGGCGATCCATGGCGTGACGATTGATCAGGTTTGTTTTTATTTCACAGCTATAGTACAAATAAAAGCATTGCTATTAACAACACCCAACAAGCAGTCGGGCAGTTGCTCCATTTGAAAGAGAAAAACGGGACGAGGAAACAGGTCTAAAGGCCGGCTTTGTAGTTTGAACAGTAAGTCGGCTACAGGGAAGAGTACATCAACTAGAGTCGAACAAGAACGTAGATTTTTGTTTTTCAAGAGTTTATAATTTCTAAACTCTTCCAGCGATCAAAACTGGGAGCACTTGGCCAGTAATATCGAAAACCAAAACCATCATCTTGTAAAATAAACACATTTTGAGTAATGAGACGGATACTGGCTACAACGATTACAAGAAAACTGATTTAGATAAAGACAAATTTGAAAAACAGTACTTATAGCTTATAGCATACAGTTGTATTTTCTTCTTATATTCAAACAATTAATTAATAGTAATGCTAATTTTGTCTGAAGTAAGTGAAGCGAAAAAGCCGACACCACGTAAACTCTGGTGTAATTCTAGTACAGACCGACATGTAACACATGTGGTAGCGATAAGTTTTAATACAGCACATGTTCATTGAAAACTCTGCGCTTGGCAGGCGAGCGATAACATACAAAATTTACCTGTGAATAATAATGAAACTGGCGTTTTTTGCGAAATGTTAAGAGGCATCAAAGCGTATGCACGGTTTGTGTTGTATATTTAGATGTACGGTTTTAGTAATGTATTTCTTGTGGCTTGCAGCTACAAATTGCCGGTTTTGTGAGGCCCGCGACCGTATTGGTCTCCAGCAATCTGTTTTATGCAGTCAACGAGGTAAAACATCTCTTAGTGAAAAAATTGTAGACGTGCAACCTATCAATCGCTTCTAAATGTGTTTAATGTTTCTCGAGCGACAGTTTTAGGGGCTGCAAAATTTCGTAGTGTGATAGCGAACTTAAAGTTTTCTACTGTAGATTTTGCCAACTCATCACTATGAACTGATTCAACACTTAGTATGTTCTTTCACGAGTTTGCGGATTTGTAATACTTTCCGAAGTGGTTTCAACAGACATCACAGATCATCCGGGTGGAAAGAACTTATTATTCACACAAAATGTTGTGTGATAGTACTTAAATGTGGATTAAAAGGAAAAATATACATCTGTCATTGCAATTATAGTAAATACAAACGAGTGAGGTAAATAAATTTAGTGAATTGCAGCCATATGGCAATGAGGACGTTTATACTCCGCTAGCCATATTGTGCCTTCTGTTAAGCAGCTTCCTAAAGTATCTGAACAGTAACTGGCCAAAGTAGCAAAGCAGAACTGTATACTTATACGGATATGGTGTCTGTTCTTTCGGACATATCCATATAAGAATATAGTTCTGGCAATACCGAGCGTGACCTCCTTCTGTGCGGATGCACACATATTCCCCGAACTCTTACGGGACTTCGTAAGAATGTCTTCCACGAGTGATGAGTGTGTTCGGGTTGGACACTACGAATGTAGTGTGAGCACATATAAGGAGAGAATGTGGGTCTCGCGGGAGGAAGCATGCGCGAGATAGTCCCTGCAGTCGTACTATCCTCTCAGCCCTCGGTGGCTCACATGCATAGAGCGTCTGCCATGTAAGCAGGAGATTCCGTGTTCGAGTCCCGGTCGGGGCAGACATTTTCACCTGTCCCCGTTGATATACACTACTGGCCATTAAAATTTCCACACCAAGAAGAAATGCAGATGATAAACGGGTATTCATTGGACAAATATATTATACTAGATCTGACATGTGATTACATTTTCACGCAATTTGGGTGCATAGATCCTGAGAAATCAGTACCCAGAACAACCACCTCTGGCCGTAATAACGGCCTTGATACGCCTGTGCATTGAGTCAAACAGAGCTTGGATGGTGTGTACAGGTACAGCTGTCCATGCAACTTCAACGCCATATCACAGTTCATCAAGAGTAGTGACTGGCGTATTGTGACGAGCCAGTTGCTCGGCCACTATTGACCAGACGTTTTCAATTGCTGAGAGATCTGGAGACTGTGCTGGCCAGGGCAGCAGTCGAACATTTTCTGTATCCAGTTATGCCCGTACAGGATCTGCAACATGCGGTCGTGCATTATCCTACTGAAATTTAAGGTTTCGCAGGGAGCGAATGAAGGGTAGAGCCACGGGTCGTAACACATCTGAAATGTAACGTCCACTGTTCAAAGTGCCGTCAATGCGAACAAGAGGTGACCGAGACGTGTAACCAATGGCATCCCATACCATCACGCCGGGTGATACGCCAGTATGGCGATGACAAATACACGCTTCCAATGTGCGTTCACCGCGATGTCGCGAAACATGCATGCGACCATCATAATGCTGTAAACAGAATCTGGATTCATCCGAAAAAATGACGTTTTGCCATTCGTGCACCCAGGTTTTTCATTGAGTACACCATTGCAGGCCCATCTGTCTGTGATGCAGCGTCAAGGGTAACCGCAGCCATGGTCTCCGAGATGATAGTCCATGCTGCCGCAAACGTCGTCGAATTGTTCGTATAGATGGCTGTTGTCTTGCAAACGACCCCATATGTTGACTCCGGGATCGAGACGTGGCTACACGATCCATTTACAGCCATGCGGATAAGGTGCATGTCATCTCGACTGCTAGTGATGCGAGGCCGTTGGGATCCAGCACGGCGTTCCGTATTACCCTCCTGAACCCACCGATTCCACATACTGCCAACAGTCATTGGATCTCGACCAACGCGAGCAGCAATGTCGCGATACGATAAATCGCAATCGCGATAGGCTACAATCCGACCTTTATCAAAGCCGGAAACGTGATGGCACGCATTTCTCCTCCTTACACGAGGTATCACAACAACGTTTCACCAGGCAACGTCGGCCAACTGCTGTTTGTGTATGAGTAATCGGTTGGAAACTTTCCTCATGTCAGCACGTTGTAGGTGTCACCACCGGTGCCAACTTTGTGTGAATGCTCTGAAAAACTAATCATTTGCATATCACAGCATCTTCTTCTTGTCGGTTAAATTTCGCGTCTGTAGCACGTCATCTTCGTGGTGTAGCAATTTTAATGGCCAGTAGTGTATATCAACGCCCGTCAGCAGCTGAAAGTATTAATATATAATTTTAATTTCGTTCTAGACGGCTGCAGGTCAACAATGGTGTCTGTTCGTTCGGACATGTCCGACTGAGCAGACACCATATCCATATATGTATATACCTCTGCACGAAGTCAGATTAGCTGTTGCGAACCGGTGAAGCGTCTTCCACGCTAGTAAAGCATTATTAGAATTCAATCATTTATGCACACTGTTTACAATTCATCGTCCTTCCGCACCTGTCTCATTCAGGTGCGTGTTGGATCCTAGATGATGTCTGTCGAGAGCTCAAATCTGCATACGCAGGCAAGATGTTAGCAAACCTCGGGCCACGATAGAATGCCGCCGAGCAGGAATGGTTGTTGTCCAATGTGAAGTTGTTTCATGCTGGCTGCTTGAATATCCTTGGTCCCACTACAAATTCTATGATGACCGTGCATGACCCATCAGCAGTGTACCTGGTGTCCGTAGTGTGTAGTCGGTTGATCTACTGCCTACTGGCTTGGTAGGTTTCAGCACCTCAGAGGCGCCTTGATGTTGAGGAGGAATGCAAACCCCAAGGGGCCCTGTTGCTGGCTTCCACGTTGAAGTTCTGTGCCGGCAGCACCCTGAGATATGGTGTTGTCAGAAGACAGTAAGTTTTACATCAGTAGATGATAGTTGGCGAGCAGCAGGAAGTTGATCAGATGACCATCATCTTGAGTACATTTTCAGTTAGTTCAAAGCCCGTGCTGTAGCACCTGGGATATAGATTCACAACAGTATCATAACCATGGAATCAAGTGCTATCACTGTGAATGCCATCGATCCCAACACATCATGAAAACTTGAACGCTGGAGTATATAAAGGGAGGTAGTGTGAGACTATGACGTGGTTTGTAATTACCGCAAGTGTCCACCTTATTCTGCTGTCTTCAAGCTGTTAATCCTCACCTATGTGTAAAGTGTGCTAACCACTAATAAAAACTTCCTGGCATATTAAAACTGTGTGCCGGACTGAGACTCGAAATCAGGACCTTTGCCTTTCGCGGGCGAGTGCTCTACCAACTGAGCTACCCAAGCACAACTCACGCCCCGTCCTCACAGCTTCACCTCTGCCAGTACCTCCTGGAAACCACTAATAACATTGGCTTGTACCATTTCACTGTTGTTTTAGAGTTGTGATTCCTTACCCATTCCTTCATTATTGCTTTAGTTAATACTGTGATGAGTTGTGTTGCCGTGTGTCCAACTGAGTAGCAGTAATACAAAATAAACGGCATGCTAGGTGACAAAAAAATTTATGATATGTGCAAGAAAATGCTCCAGATTCCGAGCTAGCAGCACAATCCCACAATACCAGTTGTCTGTGAGATAATTAGGGAGTGAATAGATGTTAGCAGGGATCTGATACAACTCCACTGTTTAGTGCTCTGAACAAGTTACTAGGTTGTGGTAACACTTGTATCCAATAATAGAATGATGCAATGAAAGTTTGTTTTATTATTGTTTCATTTAACACTAATTCAGCTCATATAATACAGATTTATTTTATCATTGTTTGGTTAAACAGAGATACAACTGTGATTTTCCTCATACATGATTACGATCTGTTCTGTACATAGTTCCGCGTAGGCAGCGCGTACACAACTTTCCCACTAGAGCGCAACTAAGCACAACAGCGCAGGCGCAGCGCTCGTCCGCCTCCGCACTACGAGATGGCGCTGCCATAGAGACGGACCAAATTCTGCTTCCGCCGATCCACGTATTAATAGGTAACGCAGCCAATGAGATTGCTGCTAATGTAGAACATTTTCTCCTTGCGGATCACACTCGCGCAGTGATACATGAACGCGCGAGGTATTATAACAAGTGACAGACCTCCAATTAGTCAGTCTGCATTAGTTGGTACAAGTCTGTATGAGTTCTACATTTGTCTGTACCAGTCTATAGTCAAGTTTCAGTCTGCGCCTAATAATATTACCATATTCCTGTACGTAGCCATGAAGATAAATGTATAGACACTTTTGTCAAGTATCCGAGATATATGTGAGAATAAGATTAACGTACCAGTACCAAAGGAACTTCAGACTGTCAATTGGAAATAGCATCCAGAGCCAAGTTAAGTAATTTTTATGCTTGTTATTATTTTAATAAATGTGGGTGCATTATTAATCAAGTTCTGTTTAAAGTTGGTCACCGTCAATCTGCTACTCTAAGCGTGCAAGTGGCATTTCTGTCGTCTGACCTAATGGCAGAAGATAAACACACCATGATAAGACCACGAGACATATTGACGACACTCACCTACTTCGTTAGAGCGACAAGTCAAATAATCTGATTGTGTGTGTACTGAAGGTCTTACAGTACGCACACCACACCATCACAATATAAAGACAGTTATTCTCCACATGTATCGAAAGTATGCTATGCTTCTGCTGTTGTTACAAGGGTTAACTGCTCTGTCAGTTCCTCACGGCATCCTGTTTTGTAAGAGATAGAGCTTCTTATAACAGGTCCTGCGAGCTAACGAACGTGCTTCTCTCGCTTCCTTTGGTTTTCTGTCACAGCCTTCTTTCAGCTGAATGCCTATTCTCACTCGGCGTGCGGTGTCGTAATGTGTTGAGGCCCTGACTCACTCGTGACATACTGGCTCGCTTCCTACTGGTGCCTCTGTCTCTGGCAGTCTTGATTTTGCCTTTTCTCCTAATTTCTTTCCCCTTAGTGATCTGTGTCATAGCAGTATAAACGTGACTTATCCTGGTGATGAGAAATTTACTGCCCGGTACGCTTACAAGGGAACCACCCCATTGCACCCCACTCAGATCAATCGAGAAAACAGGAAGAAGTTGTGTGGAACAACGAAAAAAAAAAAAAGCAAAATATACAAACTGAGTAGCCCATGCACAAGATAGGCAACATCAAGGATAACGGGAGCCCAGGAGCGCCGTGGTCCCGTGGTTAGCGTGAGCGGCTGCGGAACGAGAGGTCCTTGATTCAAGTCTTACCTCGAGTGAAAAGTTTAATTTTTTATATTCAGACGTGATCGTGTGTCAATTATCAAAGTTCAGGCACTCACACATAATCAACTTCGCTCTCCAAAATTCCAGGACATGTTCAGATTTGCTTGGAAATATGCAGGATTTGACGGTCTACACACGGAAAAATTTGAAAACGTTAAAAAAATATGTTTTGACAGAGCACAGGGAAAATTGTGCGACTGTGAAACTGTTGCAGTTTATGTAACAAACACTTATGTTTTCATTCACTTTTTTGGGAGTGATTATCACATCCACTAGAAAACCTAAATCTGGCAAAGTAGAAGAATCTTTTTACCCATTCGCCAAGTGTACAAGTTAGGTGGGTCGACAACACATTCCAGTCATGTGACGCACATGCCGTCACCAGTGTCGTATAAAATATATCAGACGTGTTTTGCTGTGGAATAATCGGCTGACCTATGACCTTGCGAACAAATGTTTTCGGTTCCCATTGGAGAGGCACGTCCTTTCGTCTACTAATCGCTCGGTTTGCGGTGCGGTCGCAAAACACAGGCACTAAACTTCTTACAGTGAACAGAGACGTCAATGAACGAACGGACAGATCATAACTTTGCGAAAATAAAGAAAGTCTAACATTCTGCGTGGTGTCTGTTTGTTCTAAGTCGTGTCTCCCTACCACTTTCGCGCAACGACGCTCTGAGCGTGTTTTTTAGGGAATTGACTGGTTTGAACCTGGGACCCGTTGCTGGTAAGGAGACGCCAGACCACACATGACACGTAGAGTTCAGAAGAGTTCAGTGAGGCTAGGGATGATATAATCAAATACTTAATGATTTCAGCGTCAGCTCCACTGCACTCCCTGTAAAAGAATCTTAATACTAACTAAATTTAGTGGAAGGGGTTCAAGGCTTTCCTATTTTTAGATAGCTGGTAAAATAACGTCGAAAAAGCAGTTAAGTTTACCATGGAAATTTTATTCTACTCACAAAACATTGTTTATAAATTGCACTATTGATAAAAAGAAATATTTTAATACAGGATAATAAAAACCAACTGCGTTCAACAAAAATGTTAACGAATATTCCCTGAATGGGTTTCCAAGTTCTATAATGGATCGAAGGATGACCTATGCAATATCATATCTATAATCTAGATTTATGTTAAGTTTCATAAAAGAGGAAACTATCAAAATGGTCTACAGTGACCCTCAGTTATCTTTAATTACTTATTTAATTTGTTGTAAATTACAATGGCTGATGTGGCTTCTCAATAATTATATAGCAGAAAAATCATCGCGTTTAAGATTTTAAACTAGACTCGCATTCGGGAGGACGACGGTTCAATCCCATCTCCGGCCATCCTGATTTAGGTTTTCCGTGATTTCCCTAAATCGTTTCAGACAAATGCTGGGATGGTTCCTTTGAAAGGGCACGGCCGATTTCCTTCCCAATCCTTCCCTAACCCGAGCTTGCACTCCGTCTCTAATGTCCTCGTTGTCGACGGGACGTTAAACACTACCCACCACCACCACCACCACCACCACCACAGATTTTAACTTATGTAGCAAATGTGAATACCATGAGCTTTAATTGACGATCGACACTAGTATTACGCAAAAAGGGGGTGTAACAGATGAGTCTTCTGCAGTTCTGAGCGAAGCTTTATGCGCTGTTATGCGCCATTGCGTGCGTTCATTACCTTGTCGTTGGTTAGGCAGCGTTGGGGGGTGGCGGGCGGCGCAGCTCCATACAGCTCGCCGTCTCGGAAGCAACTCTCTCCTAACTTCTCCTTACTACAATTTGCCGAAGTTGGTTTAAAAAAAACTATCTGGCTGTGTTTTCATCTGACCAGTCAGGGTCTCAATGTTAACCTTAAGCTGTGCCTACAAAATTCTGTCTGTCCAATGAGAAACGTTATACTTTTCGTTGTGGGGCAATGTTTTTAACGTTTGCAACGTAG
Source organism: Schistocerca piceifrons (assembly GCF_021461385.2). NCBI lineage: Eukaryota > Metazoa > Arthropoda > Insecta > Orthoptera > Acrididae > Schistocerca > Schistocerca piceifrons. Next base: position 1,163,780,330 of record NC_060138.1, read on the forward strand.
CAGAGACGCGAAAAAGTCTCACGCTAAAAGTTGCAGCTGGTGTGGCCCTTTTAGTGTTATCGTAAGATCTATACTGTTGTTCTGGAGGGCTCTATCTTTTAACATGTGCTGGGGGGTGGTTCTGGCGGTCAGCTGGCGACGTGGGTGTCCGTCCCTTATCGTAGGGCCTTCTAGCTTAACACGGTTCTGCTCTCGGCTTCTGTTCTCGTTTCTTTCCTCGGAACTGCGTCTGTTTCACGGTGGGAAGGTATGACATGCATTTAGGTATTCTTGTGTTAGTCTGTGGTATTCCATTTGCTCACTCGTTGATCGTATTACTATGGTTAATTTAATGTCACGATTTATTTGGAGCTATGTGACATACTGCTGGATTTTCTTATCATGTCGGGGTTTTCATGGAAGGTGTTGGATTTGCCTGACACCTTACAAAAGTAAACTTTTCACTCGAGGGAAGACTTGAACCAGGGACCTCTCGTTCCCCAGCGGCTCACGCTAACCACGGTACCACGGCGCTCCTAAGATTGACTATCATTGCTGTTGCCTATCGTGCTCATGGACTACTCAGTTTGTATATTTTGCTTATTTTTTTCATAGTTCCACACAACTTCTTCCTGTTTTCTCGATCGATCTGTGTTCAGTTTTTCGAGGCCTATCCGCTGTGCCAACTTATAACTAAATCTGAGGGGGAGGGTGCGATGGGGAGGGCCTCTTGTTGGAAGCACTCGCTTTGCTCTGCCCGTGTCGCGCCTCGGCAGACGAGCTGCGCTGGTACCCGCGGCTGCCGGCAGGTGGCGCTGTGGACGGTGTGCGGGCTGCACTGCGACCGGTACTGCGCGATCGCGGCGCCGCTGCACTACGGCGCGCTGGTGAGCGCGCGGCGCGTCGCGGCCGGGCTGGCGGCTGCGTGGGCGGCGTCGCTGGCGCTGGCGCTGCCGCCGCTCTTCCTGGCGGCGCCCGCCTACCGCTACAGCGCCGCGCAGGCCGGCTGCGCGCCCGACGGCGGCGCCGCCCTCTGGTACTCCGCCGCCTACGCCGTGCTCGCCCTGCTGCTGCCCACCGCCGTCATCCTCGCCTGCAACGTCAAGGTATGACGCACACCAGTGTAGTGTAACGACGCGTATTACTCAACGATTTTTAAAAAAAACTTCCTGGCAGATTAAAACTGGTGCCGGACCGCGACTCGAACTCGGGACCTTTGCCTTTCGCGGGCAAGTGCTCTACCAACTGAGCTACCCAAGCACGACTCACGCTCCGTCCTCACAGCTTTACTTCTGCCGGTACCTCGCCTCCTACCTTCCAAACTTTACAGAAGCTCTCCTGCGAACCTTGCAGAGTGAAATTTTCATTCTAGAAACATTCCCCAGGCTGTGGCTAAGCCATGTCTCCGCAATATCCGTTCTTTCAGGAGTGCTAGTTCTGCAAGGTTCGCAGGAGAGCTTCTGTGAAGTTTGGAAGGTAGGAGGCGAGGTACTGGCAGAAGTAAAGCTGTGAGGACGGGGCTTGGGTAGCTCAGTTGTTAGAGCACTTGCCCGCGAAAGGCAAGGGTCCCGATTTCGAGTCTCGGTCCGGTACACAGTTTTAATCTGCCAGGAAGTTTCATATCAGCGCACACTCCGCTGTAGAGTGAAAATTTCATTCTAGAATCAATTATTTTTGTTTGAATATGACCATGTGCAGACTTCCTCACCTACGTCGTTTACAAATCACTTCAAAAAAAATTATTTAAATTCTTTTAAAGTTCTCTATAAAAGATTCTTGAACTAAACTGTAATTAAAAACCTTCAGTTGAGTCGTTTGTGCAAAATTAATTCACTCAGTCCAACTGGTTTGCGCCAACTTTTGAAATTTAGATGTCGTTTGTTTCTTCTAGGAAATTATATTCTTGCAAGTTATCTAATTTCTCCCCATATTAAAATCAGACTGTAAAACCTTTAAGATCCAGTGAAATTTTTTAAGTGCCTTATCTGAAAGCTACCTTGCGCAGTTAAACAGAGAATCGACTCGTGGCGATAACATATTAGACCTTCTGGTGACAAACAGACCCGAACTATTTGAAACGGTTAACGCAGAACAAGGAATCAGCGATCATAAAGCGGTTACTGCATCGATGATTACAGCCGTAAATAGAAATATTAAAAAAAGGTAGGAAGATTTTTCTGTTTAGCAAAAGTGACAAAAAGCAGATTTCAGAGTACCTGGTGGCTCAACAAAAAGTTTTGTCTCAAGTACAGTTAGTGTTGAGCATCAGTGGACAAAGTTCAAAACCATCGTACAATATGCGTTAGGTGAGTATGTGCCAAGCAAGATCGTAAGAGATGGAAAAGAGCCACCGTGGTACAACAACCGAGTTAGGAAACTACTGCGGAAGCAAAGGGAACTTCACAGCAAACATAAACATAGCCAAAGCCTTGCAGACAAACAAAAATTACGCGAAGCGAAATGTAGTGTGAGGAGGGCTATGCGAGAGGCGTTCAATGAATTCGAAAGTAAAATTCTATGTACTGACTTGGCAGAAAATCCTAAGAAATTTTGGTCTTATGTGAAAGCGGTAGGTGGATCAAAACAAAATGTTCAGACACACTGTGACCAAAATGGTAAAGAAACAGAGGATGAGAGACTAAAGGCCTAAATACTAAATGTCTTTTTCAAAGCTGTTTCACAGAGGAAGACTGCACTGTAGTTCTTTCTCTAGATTATCGTACAGATGACAAAATGGTAGATATCGAAATAGACGACAGAGGGATAGAGAAACAATTAAAATCGCTCAAAAGAGGAAAGACTGCTAGACCTGATGGGATACCAGTTCGATTTTACAACAGAGTACGCGAAGGAACTTGCCCCCCCCCCCCTTCTTGCAGCGGTGTACCGTAGTTGTCTAGAAGAGCGTACCGTTCCAAAGGATTGGAAAAGGGTACATGTCATCCCCGTTTTCAAGAAGGGACGTCGAACAGATGTGCCTAACTATAGACCTACATTGCATGGGGGCTTAATAATTTATTATGCAAATACTTTTTAATTTTTTGATTTAATAGCTGTATGTCCGATTACGTAGTATCGTAAACGGTTGGCCCTGACTAGTTTTAGTACGCAATCTGACTGCATAGAACAACAACAAAGAATGAAATGAAAATTTCCGTTAATACAATCAATTAATTAAGTCCCCAGCAACTATAAAACCTACGAACCCAACAAAGCACAAGTATAACTGTTCTGTGTGTGGAAGTGTGATTCAACGTACGCATCTGGCACGGTTCTTCTTCAATAAGACAAGAAATTTTAAATATCATTTATACTGAAGTAATTAAAAAATAGAAATACTATAATTGCGCAAGAAAACCAGAATTACACTCTAATACAAGAACACAAGCCAGATGCTTTGTTGACTGAACCTGTAATGACGCATTATTCAAGATATTGAAATAATGAGAAAAAAAACGAGTTTTGTTACCTTCATATATACTGACGAAAAGCACTCTGATCATTACAACATCTCCATTAGAACAACATCTGCTATCTAGCCCATCAAATAACTACATAAAACATGGAACAAGCACTCACTACTACGACATCTCGACAACAACTTTTCACTACCACATCTCAGCAAGCACTGATTACTACGAGTTCTCAACAAGCACTGCACTCCGCTACTTCTCAATAATCACTGCCAGTGGAGGCGGCCGAACAAAACTCTCTGGCGCGATCTCTGGCGCTGTGGCTCAGTGTAGCCACCTTTCAACATCTCAAACGTCTATCAGTTGTAGAATTTTGGAACACGTATTATGTTCGAGTATAATGACTTTTCTGGAGACTAGAAATCTACTCTGTAGGAATCAGCATGGGTTTCGAAAAAAGACGGTCCTGTGAAACCCAGGTCGCGCTATTCGTCCACGAGACTCAGAGGGCCATAGATACGGGTTCACAGGTAGATGCCGTGTTTCTTGACTTCCACAAGGCGTTCGATACAGTTCCCCACAGTCGTTTAATGAACAAAGTAAGAGCATATGGACTATCAGACCAATTGTGTGATTGGATTGTAGAGTTCCTAGATAACAGAACGCAGCATATCATTCTCAATGGAGAGAAGTCTTCCGAAGTACGAGTGATTTCAGGTGTGCCGCAGGGGAGTGTCATAAGACCGTTGCTATTCACAATCTATATAAGTGACCTTGTGGATGACATCGGAAGTTCACTGAGGCTTTTTGCAGATGATGCTGTGGTCTATCGAGAGGTTGTAACAATGGAAAATTGTACTGAAATGCAGAAGGATCTGCAGCGAATTGACGCATGGTGCAGGGAATGGCAATTGAATCTCAATGCAGAGAAGTGTAATGTGCTGCGAATACATAGAAAGATAGATCCCTTATCATTTAGCTACAAAATAGCAGGTCAGTAACTGGAAGCAGTTAATTCCATAAATTCTCTGGGAGTACGCATTAGGAGTGATTTAAAATGGAATGATCATATAAAGTTGATCGTCCGTAAAGCAGATGCCAGACTGAGATTTATTGGAACAATCCTAAGGAAATTCAATCCGAAAACAAAGGAAGTAGGTTACAGTACGCTTGTTCACCCAGTGCTTGAATACTGCTCAGCAGTGTGGGATCCGTACCAGATAGGGTTGATAGAAGAGATAGAGAAGATCCAACGGAGAGCAGCGCGCTTCGTTACAGGATCATTTAGTAATCGCGAAAGCGTTACGGAGATGACAGATAAACTCCAGTGGAAGACTCTGCAGGAGAGACGCTCAGTAGCTCGGTCCGGGCTTTTGTTAGAGTTACGAGAACATACCTTCACCAAAGAGTCAAGTAGTATATTGCTCCCTCCTACGTATATCTCGCGAAGAGACCATGAGGATAATATCAGAGAGATTAGAGCCCACACAGAAGCATACCGACAATCCTTCTTTCCACGAACAATACGAGACTGAAATAGAAGGGAGAAAAAATAGAGGTACTTAAAGTACCCTCCGCCACACACCGTCAGGTGGCTTGCGGAGTAAGGTTGTAGATGTAGATGTAGAAGATTCAAAAAATCGATATCATACTCTTCTGAAAATTAATATCTTGTAAAAATTCTGTAATAATTCTTCCTCAATATAATTCTTCATAAATAATTCTCGAACACGTATTTAAGCTTTAGAGCATACACTGTTTTATTGTCTTCGTATATGCTACATTCAGATGTGAACATCAGACTCGACAAAACAGAACTGAACAAAATACAACATGAACTAAACATTCTGTGACGTCATTACAGTGGAAAATTTCAAATTTTTATTTATTTGAATGTTGGAGGTTCGACGCAACAACCCGGTCACAGCATCTTCTGCTGCTCTCTGGCCGTTGGCCCGCGACTTCCAGTGGCCAGCAATTTTCTTTCTGGTTCCGGCAGTGAAGATGCTGTTTCCGCGAGTTGCGATGCTCTCTCCAAACATGAAAGATTCAAAACAAAAATACAAAACTTTAAATATTTTACAAACATAACAAAATAAGTTCTATAAACATAGTAACTACTTTATTAATTATTACTGAAGCATATTTATTTGTTAGACCTTATTTTGGTCGTATGTGTAGGTGGCGCACAGATTTATCTATTAGTTTGCTATCTCATACAAAGCTACACGTTGATCTTGCCAAAAGCCGAGAAGCGATTCTTCTTGGTGTTTTAGCTCACTGGGGCACTCTGGGCGTGAGGTCGGTCGCTTGACGGCGCGTTTCGGCGCGGGCCCGCCCGTTGCCGGCGCGCCGTAAGGCACGAAAGCTCGCACTGGGGCGTATCGCTTCCAGTCGGGCGTGCCGCGGCAGTCCTCACTCGGGGAAGTGAAGCGTCTCTCATAGCCTCTCCTTCGCAAGTGGCTCTTTCCGCCTTCCCGTGGTGCCAGATGTTAAGCTCGGCATTTCGCCTTGCGTCAAAAGGGAGAGCTGCGACCCAACCCGATGCGAAAGCGAAGGGTGCGTGTCACAGGGGGAGCTGTGTGCAGGGACCGAACATCAGTCCCTTCTGTTCGCAGGGTACAGACCAGCACGTGCTCTGCAAGCCGGCGATCTCGTTTGTCGGCGTGGGATCGCGGCGCGAGTCGGCAAGGGCGCTTCGCCGCGCCCCTGGGTAACCAGGGCGTGTTCTGCCAAACCTAGGAGGTGGTGACATCGCCTGGGCCAGGTTAGATGGGTTCAGACCGCCGAACGTCCGGGGGACCGGCCCGCCACCTGAGTAGGAGTGGGTCCTTGGTCAAGAGGTGGAAACTCGGGCAAGTAGGCGGCGAAGGGCGAGAGGTGCATCCGCCTCTCCGGAGTGCGGGGTGCAGTTGCCGAGGAGCGTCGCGTGAAATCGTCGATGACGGGGACACCGAGGAGGACCAGTGCACAGGCGACGGTGCGCTGAACCTGGCAGCTCGGAAATGCCCTTGACCTAGGGGCGAGGTCGGTGGGCGAGCTGCAGAAGTCCCCCCCCCCCCGCCCCCCCAATGCCAGAGGAGCCGGTCCGGGGCAAGAGACGGGCTCCCACCTTTTTTCATCACTCGTTCAATCATGGCTACAAACGAAACGAGTGATTCGTGTGCGCCTCAACGGGCTTCCGCTGCGCCTGATCCCTCTCCCCAGGACGAGCAGGGACAGGCAGAGAATGAGTCAGTAATGCAAAGATATACTAGAATCACGTCGCTCATGGAGCAACAAATCAAAAATGGCAAGATAAGCCAAGCTGGACTTGCCATCATTAAGAATGAGCTGGCAGCATGGGCTATTGCCCACGCTAAACTTGAAGGTAGGGTGGAAGAACTTGAAAAGGAGAATGACAGACTAAGGAGGCAACTAGCAAAGACGTGGGCGGCCGTGGCCGCGCAAGCGCCCACTAAGCGCCCACAAAACACGACCAGAGACACTACCGACAAAAGGACAAAAAGAACAGATACAGCTGTCTTCCTTAGGACACTGCCTGGGCAGGATACAAGTGTTAAGAAAATTCAAGAATTATTCACAAAATGTATAGACCCCGTAAAAGATAAAATCAGAATTAAAAAGGTAAAACCGAGCAGAAATTCCGTTATAGTTGAAGTTGCCTCTGAGGAAGATAAAGACAAACTGCTGAATAACCAAAAACTGAACTCGGTGGTCAAATGCGAACCACCGAGGAAAAGAAATCATCTCGTTATACTATATGACGTTCCCACAATCATGACTAACGAAGAACTCCTAGAAACAGTTAGACAACAAAACTTTGAGGAAATAAATGAAGAAGAATTTAAGAACTGCTCTAAATTAAAATTTAAGACTGGGCCACGGGGTCGTGATGTTGTTCATCATGTCGCCGAGGTGTCAGCGCAAATGTGGAAGAACATAACAACAATGGGCAGATTATATGTTGGCTTTCACGCCATAAATACAAGAGATTATGTCGTGGTACCTCGTTGCCACAGCTGTGGTGACTTGTATCACGTCTTAAGGCTGTGCACCAGGGAGCCGGCGTGCTCTAAGTGTGGAGAAAAAGGTCACAGCCGAAAAGACTGCAAGGCGGCGGCAGTTTGCATACCATGCAAGAATCGAGGGAAGAAGTCTTGCGGAGCCACAGGCAGGAATTGCCCGACATACAAAATGTTGGAGCAGAGATTAATCTCCAGAACTGACTATGGTTGAGCCCGGCATACTCTGTCTACAGGAGCCATACTCCCTGGCTGGAAAAAGAGCTTTTGCTGCAGCGAGCTGGCAAATAGTCAGCAGAGGGGATGACCCGAAGGCGGCGATTATAATCATAAATAAACTCTTGAGAGTCGCCACACTCTCACAATTCACAACCAGCCACTGTAACGTCGTGGAGCTGCAAACCCCTATGCGAACCATAATTCTCATAAACATGTATTTTCAGTATGGGGACAACATAGAACACTACATAGACCACCTAGCGAGAGTTACCATGGCGTTGCAGGGAATAAAAGTTGTAATAACAGCTGACATTAATGCCAAATCCCCCCTGTGGTACAGTGGCACAAGAGATGCTAACGGTGAAAAAGTCGAGGAACTTATAATGGCATCACAACTTGTGGTGGCAAACAGGCCTGGCAATCCTCCTACCTACGGTGCAGGAGGAGGACAGGGCACAAATATTGACGTCACCCTTGTAACTCCAAATACGGCTAACATTATTCAAAATTGGAGAGTCACAGAGAATGCCACCACAAGCGACCACAATTTGATACCTTTCACCTTGGGAGAAAGAGAGTGCCACTGGGCCACGGGGTAGGAGGTGCAACTAAATTACAGAAAAGCCGACTGGGAACGCCTAGCGAGGGAGTGTGACATTCCTCCATCACCGGAAGGTAACATGCATCTGGACATGGACGTACACCAGAGAGCAGAGGAACTGGTGAATGCAGTGACAAGAGCGGTGAAGGCAGCCGTACCTACAAGGAGGAGGGCCATGGCGGCTTGGTATTGGGCCAAGAAGGGAAATTATGAGAAGATTGCGGATATTATGTGTATTAGGGTGGGGGATAAAAGAGAGATAAGGAAACGAGGGGAGGAGCTCTGGCAGGAAATTTGGGAGGTAGAAGAGGCTGGACGAAGAACCTTCCAGTTTCTACCTGATGTGAGGGAACGACTTGGACTGAAGTACTTTGAGCCTACACGAGGTCTGATCCACTTTCTCACTGGCCATGAACCCTACCCGACTTATCTATGTCGATTTGGGAAGAGGGCAACACCATCGTGCGACTGTGGCGATCCGGAGGGTACACCCGAGCATGTAGTTTACGAATGTCCCCTCTTCAATGATATCGCAAACACACTACGAGACAGACTACCCAACCGTGACACATACCAACTACTCAGACGAGAGGAAACTTTTCAGACCTTAAACACCTTGGCAAACGAGGTATCTCGAAAAGTTCTACTTGACTATTTAGTAGAGATACACTAAAATGTCAATAACCACCGATTGCGTCCAAGAGCCCTACTTCCATGCCGCCTGTGCGTGGACTGTCCGACTACATCTAAGTTGGAATCCGTCACGTGCAGGACTAGGGGGAGTAGGGAACAACCACCGATTGTGACACACACCAGATCTGACGTAGGATAAGTTAGTTAGTAGGACTTAGTTATAGGAAATTAAGATAGGGACTGCAGCGAATTAACATCGAGGCCTGCCCAGTGCCAGGGGCATGCTCTTCGGGGTTAGCTCGAAGAGCAAGGCATGTGAAAGTAGGTTTATATCTTCACTGGCACACATGTGACGCTGCAGAATACATATACAAATTAAATTAGTTATAGGAATTAGGTATAAACAGTATATGTAGATATTAGATGCCATTGTTTACTAATAACTGTAGCTCACTTACTAAAACTAAACTAGCTGCAAATTTTAATATAAATGTATAACTGTTAGGACCCACTAATGGATTAAGGAAGTGGGTTAATTTGTATAAATATAATGGTTTAATAATAAAGATTTTTTTTAAAAAAAACACATAAACAAAACACTAAATTAAACTTATATTTACCTGCAAACTGAGCTGATCCTTGTGGATGGGTGACGCTTTAATTCCGCGTGCCATTACACCAGCTCATTACTCTGTAAACCTGGCGCAATAAATATTTTGTGGACCTTGAGATAGGCAACCCAACTTACGTAATCAACGAGGTAGCATATGATGTAAGTTGGGTTACCCATCCTAAGGGGGGCGAAATGTGCTCTAAGAAAAAAAAGAAGCCGCACAAGGAAGGAATTATCCGAATGGGACGGAAATCGTTAGTTGTCGCGTAAATATACAGACAAACAAACGATAACAATATCAGAAAAAATGGATGATTTATTCAGAAGAAAGAGCTTCACAAATTGTGTTGATCAGTAACACATTGGCCCACCTCTAGTCCTTACGCAAGCAGTTATTACTCTTGGCATTGATTTATATGCACTACTGGCCATTAAAATTGCTACACCACGAAGATGACGTGCTACAGACGCGAAATTTGATGAGCTTTTCAGAGCATTCACACAAGGTTGGCGCCAGTGCTGATATGAGGAAAGTTTCCAACCGATTTCTCATACACAAACAGCAGCTGACCGGAGTTGCCTGGTGAAACGTTGTTGTGGTGTCTCGTGTAAGGAGAAGAAATGCATACCATCACGTTTCCGATTTTGATAAAGGACGGATTTTAGCCTATCGTGATTCGCGACCTTGGTGCTCGAGTTGGTCGAGATCCAATGACTGCTAGCAGAATATGGAATCGGTGGGTTCATGAGGGTAATACGGAACGACGTACTGGATCCCAATGGCCTCGTATCACTAGCAGTCGAGATGACAGGCATCTTATCCGCATGGATCTAACGGATCGTGCAGCCACCTCTCGATCCCTGAGTTAACAGATGGGGACGTTTGCAAGACAATAACCATCTGCACGAACAGTTCGACGACGTTTGCAGCAGCATGGACCATCATCTCGGAGACCATGGCTGCGTTTACCCCTGACGCTGCATCACAGACAGGAGCGCCTGCGACGGTATACTCAACGACGAACCTGGATGCACGAATGGCAAAACGTCGTTTGTGCAGATGAATCCGGGTTCTGTTTACAGCATCATGATGGTCGCATCCATGTTTGGCGACATCGCGGTGAACGCACAATGGAAGCGTGTATTCGTCATCGCCATACTGGCGTATCACCCGGAGTAATGGTACGGGGTGCCATTGGGTACAAGTCTCGGTCACCTCTTGTTCGCATTGACGGCACTTTGAACAGTGGACGTCCCATTTCAAATGTGTTACGACCCGTGGCTCTACCCTTCATTCGATCCCTGTGAAATCCTACATTTCAGCAGGATAATGCACGACCGCATGTTGCAGGTCCTGTACGGCCCTTTCTGGATACAGAAAATGTTAGATTGCTGCACTGGCCAGCACATTCTCCAGATCTCTCACCAATTGAAAACGTCTGGTCAATGGTGGCCTAGCAACTGGCTCGTCACAATACGCCAGTCACTACCCTTGATGAACTATGGTATCGTGTTGAAGCTGCATGGGCAGCTGTACCTGTACACGCCATCCATGCTCTGTTTGACTCAATGCCCAGGCGTATCAAGGCCGTTATTACGGCCAGAGGTGGTTGTTCTGGGTACTGATTTCTCAGGATCTTTGCACCCTAATTGCGTGAAAATGGAATCACACGTCAGATCTAGTATAATATATTTGTCCAATGCATACCCGTTTATCATATGCATTTCTTCTTGGTGTAGCAATTTTAATGGCCAGTAGTGTAGTTGTTGGATGGATCCTGAAGGATATCGTGCCAAATTTTGTCCAATTGGCGCGTTACATTGTCAAAATCCCTAGCTGTTTGGAGAGCCCTGCCCGTAATGCTGCGCAGTTCTCGGTTAACAAGAGATCGTGCGAGCTTTCTGGCCAAGGAAGTGTCTGGTTAGCTAGAAGACGAGCATAGAAATTCTCTGCGGAAGGGCAATATCTTGCTGTAAGATGTCGTCGACGTACCACTGTGCTGTAAGGGTGCTGCTTACAGCAGCCAAAGGATTCCTGCTATGACAACTCCTGGTTGTCAGGCCGTATGGTGGGTGAAGATCAGATAGTCAGGAAGTATCCCACAACGGTCCTGGTCGTCTCAAGACAAGGCTCGCTAGTCATCGGATCCAATTCAAAGTGACACTCATCACTGAAGACCATTCTACGCCAGTCGATAAGACTTCAGGCACCAATGAAGAGTTAAGACATTTCTGGAGACACCCTGACACCCATGGAGACGGAAAACCACGTGTGATGATCTGCAGTATCATTTCATTTTATAGCATGATCCCTATGGTCGTCATCTGCGCACCCTTTCAGCATAGAGGTACGTTGATGATGCTCTACGCCCCGTTTTGTTACCTTTCATGTCAAGCCATTCTGGACTTAACATTTCACCAAGACAATACCCTTCCACACATACTGACAGCTTCCACTTTTTGTCTTCGTGCTGCCAGAACCTATCTTCACCACCGTCCCGTCCCATTCGGATGATTCCTCCTTGGTGCTTAGTTTTTCTCGTGTTTTTGTAATGCCCAGCCTGCACATACTCCTTAAGCCACCATCCACAGTCCCTCCCAAAACGTTCGAGACCACAAGGGTGGCAGCTTGAAATATCAGTTGTAAACAACCATTGTGCAGTCGATCAGTCAGTTGCGAGTAGGCAGTATTAAGCAGTGGAATTTCGGCCATACTGTGTCAATGTTGTTATGCCACAAATCTCAGTGGAGCAACATCTCTGAATCAAATGTTCAAGACGCCCTCTAGAATATTTTGAAGATGAGAAAAGTGTGTGGAAAGTTTGTTCTACATACATCTGACTTCCGAACAAAAACAACGACGTGTTGACACCTGCCACGACTTGACTGAAACGAAAAAGACGAAAAATTCTGTTCTGGAAAGACTCGTTAGCTGTGAAGAGTCATGGTGTGATAAATATGAACCTACTATAAAACGCAAAATTGCAGTAATTCGCATGAAGAGCCAACGCTTCGATGACATAACCGATATTCAAGCCAACGTGACGCGCGAGTCGAACAACATCCCAAAGAATCTCCTTTACGACTATTTCACACAGCTGTATGAAGGTTCTATGCGTTGTGCGCCAGTGGGGAAGACTATGTAGGCCACCTGCAGTATTAACGCCACCGTCTCACCATTCCTCTATTTTTTATTAATCCAGTCTTGAAACAATTTGTGCTGGCGGGATACGCTACATGGCGTAGCATACGTTGTACCACTGCCGGTCACTTCATTTTCTGTTCCACTCGCTCGCAAATGGCTCTAGGAAAAAGCGACAATGTTCTTCTGTATGAACCCGATATCTTCACTTTCCTTGAGTGAGGTGTATACTGTGCTAAAGAAATGATGGGTCACTTTTTCAAACCATGTCATATTTTCCCATTAGGATGCAGAAGTATGAAATTTGGATTATAGGTGCCTACAGTCGACACATGGGGAAAGAAAGGCCAGAACTCAGAAAGCCATCGGAGGAGCAAGGTGTCTTAATTACCCGTGTCCTCGGAGTCTTTCACTGTGCCAAGCTTGAATAAAGTATAAGCAGAACACCACGCCAGACCCGACAATCAACGTTTTTAACTCCTTATGACGTTGGCGAAGACAACTGTCGATAGTTCCTGGGGGTTTCAAATGGCTCTGAGTACTATGGGACTTAACATCTATGGTCATTAGTCCCCTAGAACTACTTAAACGTAACTAACCTAAGGACAACACACAATACCCAGTCATCACGAGGCAGAGAAAATCCCTGACCCCGCCGGAAATCGAACCCGGGAACCCGGGCGCGGGAAGCGAGAACGCAACCGCACGGCCACGAGCTGCGGACTCCTGGGGGTTTATTCGAAGTAATTTTGGTGGGTTAATGATTTCACGTTAGCACCAAATTTCACTACTATTCTGACCAATACTACCTTGGACATCTCACGTGATGGGAACGTTGTCACATTTCCCCACAGCCGCTCATAATCGACGCTAGAAGGTCTCAGGAGGTGGTATAAAGGGCGTTAACAAAACCACCTCTTCCATTGGGGGAGTTCATTTACACACATTTCGCTGTCGAAAAAGATAGTTTGCAGTCTGAAGTGCAACAGAATGACGTTCTGAACAACCTTCGACATCACTGACATCTCCCAGACGATTCACCCCTTTTCCAAGAACGTCGTAGTGATGCAACCCCCTTGACTATGATCTGACCCCTTGTGGTGTAATGCGACCACAATTCTGGGCGTGGTACACAGTAAATATTCAGTTAGTAACAGCAAATACTCTGTTGAAGAACCACAAGAAGACGATGTATACTTGAAAAAGGCCGGGAGATACGGGAAGATTACAGTTACACAACATCGCCGTCAGGCATCAGATATCCTAAATCGGATACTGGATTCTAGGGTGTACTCAGGAGTAGGTATAGCCTCAGATAATTTAGTAATGATGAAGAGTACGCCAAAGTTTGAGAGACTAGTCGGAAGAGTAAATGGGAGAAGAAGTGGAATGCGGAAGTACTAAGGAATGAAGAGATACGCTCTCTGAGGCTATAGATATTACGAGAATGAATTGGTCTGTACGCAGTTCAGTTATAGAGGAATGGACATATCTAAAAAAGGGAATCACAGAAGTTGGAAACAAAAACGCAGGTACAAGGAAGTTAACAGCAAAGAAGCCATGGATAAAAGAAGCAATATTTCAGTTGAAGACATTTAGGACTGAAATAAATAGGAAGTGCTGAGAAGCTAAGGTGAAAGGGCTACATGAAAAAGCAAAGAAATCGAAAAAGAAATGATTATTAGAAAGACTGCCCCAGGATAGAGAAAAGTCGAAACAATTTTCAGTGAAATAAAAAGCAAGAGCGGTAACATTAAGAGAGGAATGGAAATTCCTCTGTTAAATGCATTTGGGAGAGCAGATAAACGGAGAAAGTACACTGAAGATCTGTGTGAGGGGCAGGATTGTCTAATGACGTGATACAAGAAGAAACAGAAGTCGATGACACAGAGATAGAGAATGCAGTATTAGAATCACAATTTATACTGAAGCGCCAAAGAAACTGGTATAGGCATGAGTATTCCAATAAAGAGAGATGTAAATATGTAATACGGCGCTGTGGTCAGCAAGGCCTATATAAGACAACAAGTGTCTGGAGCAGTTGTTAGATAGGTTATTGCTGCTACAATGGTAGGTTATCAAGATTTAACTGATTTTGAACGTGGTGTTACAGTCAGCGCTCGAGCGAAGGGACACAGCATCTCCGAGGCAGCGATGAAGTGTGGATTTTCCCGTACGACCACTTCACGAGCGTACCGTGAACATCAGGAATCCGGTAAAACATCAAATCTCCGATGTCGCTGCGGCCGAAAAAAGATTCTGCAAGAATGAGACCAACGACGACTGGAGACAATCGTTCAGCGTGACATAAGTTGCTGCCGATTTCAGTGTTGGGCCATCAACACGGGTCAGCGTGCGAACCAGTCAACGAAACATCATCGATATTGGCCTTCGGAGCCGAAGGCCCACTCGTGTATCCTTGATGACTACACGACACAAAACGTTACACCTCGTCTGCACCCGTCTACACCGATATTGGACTGTTGATGACTGAAAACATGTTGCCTGGTCGGACGACTTTCGTTTCAAATTGTATCGAGCGTATGGACGTGTACGGGTATGGAGACAACCTTATGAATCCATGGACACTGTATGGCAACAGGGGACTGTTCAAGCTGATGGAGGATCTGTAACGGTGTGTGGCGTGTGCAGTTGGAGTCATATGGGACCCCTGATACGTCTAGATACGACTCTGACAGGTGACACGTAAGTACGCATTCTGTCTGTTCAACTGCTCCATTCAAGTCCATTGTGCATTCTGCCGGACTTGTGCAATTCCAGCAGGACAATGCGACACCCAACACGTCCAGAATTGCTACAGAGTGGCTCCAGGAACACTCTTCTGAATTTAAATACTTCCGCTGCCCACCAGACTCCCCAGGCGTGAACATTATTGAACATGTCTGGAATGCCTTGCAACGTGCTGTTCGGAAGAGATCTCCACCCCCTCGTACTAGCCGGCCGAAGTGGCCGTGCGGTTAAAGGCGCTGCAGTCTGGAACCGCAAGACCGCTTCGGTCGCAGGTTCGAATCCTGCCTCGGGCATGGATGTTTGTGATGTCTTTAGGTTAGTTAGGTTTAACTAGTTCTAAGTTCTAGGGGACTAATGACCTCAGCAGTTGAGTCCCATAGTGCTCAGAGCCATTTGAACCATTTGAACTCCCTCGTACTCTTACGAATTTATGGACAGCCCTGCGGGATTCATGGTGTCGGTTCCCTCCAGCACTACTTCAGGCATTAGTCGAGTCCATGGCATGTCATGATGCGGCACTTCTCCGCACTCGCGTGGGCCCTACACGGTATTAGGCAGGTGTACCCGTTCCTTTGGCTCTTCAGTGTAAAAGGGCTTTTTAAAGACTTAAGACCAAATAAGGCAGAAGGGCCAGATAACATTAATTCGGAATTTCTAAAATCATTGCAGGAAGCGCTCCAAAGACCGTCCCCATGCCATGGATTTGGACGCTTAGCGCAAGCAAAGACGTAAGCTTGACGCTTTTAGGAGCGCAGGATCGGCATTTTCAAAGGTGGTGCCGGCCGCTCGCACCACGTGACGTCACTCTGTCCTGGGCAAGGCCTACGAGAAAGACAGGCTGCGTCGCATACGTCACGAAGGTAGTCCTGCGCTCGCTCGCTCAGATCAGCAGACAAACTACTATTCTACACATGTTAACACGTAATTAGGCGTGTCTGTACAAATGAAAACTGAATCTTCTGCTGGAATCCGCTGTTATAGAATCTTACTTTTATTAGTCCTAGAATAATGAGAAGTCCACGTGTAACCTCCCCCTTACCAATTGACCTATCCAGCTTGCGATATAAAATATGACCGTGGATCGCGTGTATACCTAATGGAATTTTTCTAATATTATAAGACTATCTTTCCCGAAGAAGTAATACCGATAAGTAGGGGGAAAGTGTACAACCGATCTTTCTGATAGAAAAGTCTACTAAAAATAAAAATAAAGTAATTAAACCGAGCAGGGCTACAATTTGGAAAAATGAAAGTTATTTTGTGCATTCACTCGCGAAAAACACTGGACAGAAAAGGGGTGCCACTGGTCATGAATCCAAAAGTTACACTAATGAACGCCCACTAGGGCGATTTACATCCAAAATCCTGTACAAGATGATGGGAAAGAAAAACATTTATTATTAAACACTGACGTGGCAACTGAAGGTTGTCACGTTTTTGACACTAATTTTAAGTGAGTATGTAATGATGAAGAAAACTGAGAAGTCACTTTTATGTTAAGTTTGTCATTAAATTTTGAAAAAGGCAATCGAGTAATGATTTGAAAATATCCACTTAAATTGTATGTTAGTATTGAACTTCGTTACGTGAAGAATGACTTTCAGAGACCTCAACATAACGTCATCAAAGAAATTTAGAGAAAGGCAAACCCTTTTTACTTTGCAGTTACTTAATTTTCAAATTGGATTTCATATTATTGTCTGAACAACTGAGCCTTTTTTTTTACTGACTTGAATAGAATTAAATACTACAATACGTACCAAACCAAAGAACCATGTGCTTCAAGCTATAAGTAAAATAAATAAAACTTCCGCTGTCTCAATTTGTGCGTTTTCTTTAGATCTGTTTTTTCCAGTGATAGATTCTCAAACTTCGGTTAGCATATAAGGAAATAAGGAAACAACGACCCTGCTTGGTAACAATGTCTGGGGGCAATGAGGACACAATCGCCCTAAATTTAACTGATTATTATTTAAATAAAGTTCATTAATCAAATCAAATTCAGTTGTGCTGCTGGGTTAGTCGTTAATACTTTCTACCAATGAACAGTCTTACTTCAGTGCTGTGCGTGCGACGGAACTCGGAGCCGACAGCGAATCTGTGTTGCTGGAACTTCTGGTGTTGTTGAAGACGGTAGCACCTTGTGGGGCCACAACTAATTACAGGAACGGGCAATTGTAATTAATACAGCCTCTTCCGCCTGTCCACTGCCCTTCCTCCTGCAACTAGTCATCTGGCCGGCGCGCGTATATGAAGCCGCCGAAATGGTACTCTCTACTGCGAGAGTGTTAACACCACACTTCCGCACACTACAAGCGCTGGAACCCGTCTCCCGGTCTCTCCGCGCGCTCTGCGCAACAACTCCCTACCCAAAGACTTTAAAAGCACCGCTATTATCGTTGCTACTCGATGCAAATAACAATTCCTTTGGCTTTTTCCCAGAGCTTATAAGTTTTACAGTAAAATACAATGAAATGTCAACAGACTTCTACCTAAATGTAATACAGTGAAGCAATGTCCTTGCTTATTAAAAGAAAGCATTTAAATTACAAATATTTACATACAATTTAAAAAAATTGTATATCGGTAGCAGGCGCCATGCATCCTGCATTTTCGGAGCTACACATGGGCCCACTTACAATTTGTCACGGCTGTAATGGTGTACAATAAAATAAAATCATACTAAAATGATTATCAGTTGCGTAAGGCACCACTTCCAGCATGTAATGAGTACTGTTAGCAGAAGAGACTAAATGCTATAAACAAGCCGTTATACCATTTATATCGGGTACTGAAATTAAATTTTGCTGTAGTACTGTTAATCAGTAAGAATTCATAATAGCAGATTCCAATGGAAGATTCAATTCTCGTTAGTACTTACACGCCCAGCTGCAAGTTAACAGGTTTAAAAACGCATTGTGTCTGCTGAGCTGAGCGAGCGAGCGAGTTCAGGCCTACCTTCGTGACGTACGCGCCGCGGCCTGTCTTTCTCGTGGGCCTCGCCTCGCGCCCGGGGCGGGACGCAGTCGCTAGGAGCTGCTGCCCAACACGCCTTCCGCGCATGCGTCACACTGGCCCTCTGTGGAAGGTTCCAGACACTGCCGTTACATCTGTGTAAGCAGAACACCGCACTTGCCCCGGCAGCTAGTGATTTCAAGTCGTGATGGGGATGGCGGAAATAGCAGTCGAAAACTCGAGTGTGTTATTCGAAATCTCGCGGCTTGTAAATAGAGATTTTATTGTACATGCTTATTGCATTAAAATAGATACAGAAACTAATAACTTGTTTTGAAAAGATTTATTTTATTAGATCACTTGACTTAGTTAAGCAGAACGAGCTATAATACCGTATTTTTGTTGACGAAATTTCAAAGAGAATAGGAGATACACTCTGAGAGTTTGCATTTTTTTAGGGGAAGCAACTGTTTCCTTCAAGATCTCTCAAGCAAACAGTACGTACATGTGCCTCTATTTAAGTCCAGTAACTCATTACAAAGTGAAAAACAGTAATTCATTACAAAGTGTGTAAGCAACACAGTGTAGAGTGCTTACTTGATACCTTCTGTAACATCAGGTCCGCTGACTGCGCCTCATGCGCTCACATCTTGCAACTAACTCGTCGAGCTTGTTCACTCGCTAACTTTCGAGTTAGCGCCTCGTCTAACTGATCAACTCCGGGACGTACTCCCTCCCGCCAGACGCGGCAGTCGAAGGAAAAAAAACAGAGCACAGGTTAAATCTCACTTTGGAAACAGAGAGTGTTCGGCTTACCTTGTTTTCAGTTACTTTCTCGTTTGAAGCGCATCTCTCTTTTCGACTATGTTGCAATCCTCTATTCGTGAATGGATGGCTGCGAGCCGTTTACAGCCATTCCCGAGAAGATATGGAAGGGTAAATGTGAGATCTGTGTTTGCGAAAGTATATTGTGTGGAATATATCACCAAATTACTAAATAAAACCAAACATTGAACCTGGGAAACGGAAGAAGTATGTACAAAGATTTCTCAGTATTTGTTTTACTTTAAGCATCGTTCTTATACAAGTGTCCCACACCAATGTAATTTCTCAAATGAGTTGGGCTCAAGCTGGGAGTTGTGCACACGTGTACTTAATTTTATAAACAATTTACTGAACATAAATATTCTTCTTGACAAATGACTATAAGTGATACAACTGAAGCTACTCTGCAGCGCCGGCCGGTGTGGCCGAGCGGTTCTAGGTGCTTCCGTCTGGAACCGTGCGACCGCTACAGTCGCAGGTTCGAATTCTGCCTCGGGCATGGATGTGTGTGATGTCCTTAGGTTAGTTAGGTTTAACTAGTTCTATGTTCTAGGGGACTAATGACCTCAGCAGTTGAGTCCCATAGTGCTCTGAGCCATTGAACCATTCTAGGGGACTGATGACCTCAGATGTTAAGTCCCCCAGTGCTCGGAGCCATTGAACCATTACTCTCTAGCCAAATTATAGTTTTTGTAGAAAGGGGTGAAAGTAACCCTAAAAGGGCCTACACCATTTTTTTGGTTTCTCAAAAAATGGCTCTGAGCACTATGGGACTTAACATCTGAGGTCATCAGTCCCCTAGACTTAGAAATACTTAAACCTAACTAACCTAAGAACATCACACGCATCCGTGCCCGAGGCAGGATTCGAACCTGCGACAGTAGCAGCAGCGTGGTTCCGGACTGAAGCGCCAAGAAACTCTGGGCTGCAGCGGCCGGCTTGTGCCAACAACAATATTTTACAATATATGGCCTTTGGCCGGATACACCCAAGCAGCAAATGGAAACAGCTTCGCAAATATCCATTATACTTACATTTGCAATTAGCACCCAACCAAATCTACTACCATCACAAATAACGCACCAGGACAGTACTAGTATCAACTCGCTATAGTGCTACCTGTGCAGCTATAATTTCCTATACAGTGGCACATACGAAATCAATCACGCTGACAGCGTAATAATGACAAAGTGATTAGCTATATAATGATACACACACACTCTATCACTCTGTCAGGGTAATAATAATAAAGTAAATTTCCGTAAGGCACATACAAAATCAATCACTCTCACAGCGCAAAATTAATGGGATCTATATAGCTTTCGCTTAAGAAAACACTCGCACACGCAGTTTGCCATCCCCAGAATAAAAACAAGCCGCACTGTACACAGGGACTTTCCTTATGAAATATTACTGACAATGGGTTGCACTGAATGCAGCGCCTGCACTCTTTACTGTACGCTATGCTGCATCACTCAACCGATCAAAATACTGCTGTCGGTCGCTAAAGCACGCTCCTAGTGCTCCACTTGCAATGTGGAAGCCGTTGTCTGAATCTCCTTTGGAATCGCCGTCCTCTCGCCCGGAAAAAGACACGAATTTCCCCACTGGGTTGCTTGTGTCAAAACAGTGGCCACACCCCACACTGAGCGTCAGTGAAGTCCCGTACGTAGCTCCCGGGTGCACCAGCTTTGGAGGAGACTTCCCGTACTTGGATGGTCTGCGGACTGATTTCATGGTCAACTTCTCCTCGTGCCTCGGCCCCAGTGGCGCTCGTGTCATTCACGTGCGAGGGCAGCCCATCCCCATACGGTGCACCACAGCGACAAGCCGACAAGCTTAACTCGGGCCCATGCAAAATACACGTGCCGCTCGGCACGGTATCATCTCCCTCTCCCCCTCCCCCTCCGAAACTCTCCCCTCCACCCCTGCCAACTGACTAACAGAGCCACCACATTCTGTAAAGCAATAATGATACAAAAATGATGTGTTGGCAGAAGAGCCAACACCGTATTGCTAGAGGAGGCCGAAATGCACGCGTTTACGCTCACGCAGACTGGCGTGAGGTCTGGAACAATTAAAGGAGTTGAGTCTAATAAATAAAGAACGTAGTTCCTGGAATACTTAACTTTAGTCCAAAATTGGAGAACATCGCTCTTGTTGATACATGAATTATAATCTCAATATAAACTGGTAATGGCGCCTTGCTAGGTCGTAGCAAATGACGTAGCTGAAGACTAAGCTAACTATCGTCTCGGCAAATGAGAGCGTATTTGTCAGGGTAGCATCGCTAGCAAAGTCGTCCGTACAACTGGGGCGAGTGCTAGGAAGTCTCTCTAGACCTGCCGTGTGGCGGCGCTCGGTCTGCAATCACTGACAGTTGCGTATACTAACGGACCGCGGTCGATTTAAAGGCTACCACCTAGCAAGTGTGGTGTCTGGCGGTGACACCACAAAAAAATTGTGCCAATATAACAATGTCGCACATTTCACTTGTTACGATATAACTCACTGATCATATGTCGCTTTAATTGGTGATGTACGTATTTTATATTCCCTTGCTGCAGAAACGTAGTTGAAACAGTGACCGAGGCCACACCGAATAATTTCAAAAGTCCACTTTAAATGTGGCAGGCCCTTTCCCATCAGCATGGATTATCTTTTGCTCATCTTACCGAAAATTCTGATGTACATCCGGTCCCCAGCTCTAAACGGATTAATGCGTCTTTTTTTTTTCCTTGGTCATCAGTCTTCTGATTGGTTCGATGCGACCCTCCACGAATCCTTCTCCTGTGCTGACCTCTTTATCTCAGACCAGCATTTACTGGATGTATTCCAAACTCTGTGTTCCTCTATAGGTTTTGCCCTCTACAGCTCCCTCTAGTACTGTGGAAGTCATTCGCTGATGTCTTAACAGATATCCTGTCACCCTGTCGCTTCTCCTTATCAGTGTTTTCCACATATTCCTTTCCTCTCCGATTCTGCGCAGAACGTTCTCATTCTTTACCTTATCAGTCCACCTAATTTACAACATTCGTCTGCAGCACCACATCTCAAATGCTTCGATTCTCTTCTCTTCCGATTTTCTCGCTGAACTTGTTTCACTACAATACAATGCTGTACTCCAGACGTAGATTCTCAGAAATTTCTTCCTCAAATTAAGGCTTATATTAGTAGACTTCTCTTGGCCAGCAATGCCCTTTTTGTTATCGCTAGTCTGCTTTTGATGCCCTCCTTGCACCGTCCATCGTGGGTTATTTTGCTGCATAGGTAGCCGAACTCCTTAACTTCATCTACTTTGTGACCATCAATCCTGATTTTAAGTTTCTCGCTATTCTCATTTCTACACTTTTCATTACCTTCGTCTTTCTTCGATTTACTCTCAATCTATACTCTGTACTCATTAAATTGTTCACTACGTTCAGCAGATCATGTAACTCTTCCTCACTTTCACTCAAGACAGTAATGACATCAGCTAATCCTATCATTGATATTCTCTCACCTTGAATTTTAATTCCACTCTTTAATCTTTCTTTTATTTCTGTCATTGCTTCCTCAATGTACAGATTGAACAGTAGGGGCGAAAGGCTACATCCTTGTCTTACACCCTTTTTAATACGACCACTTCGTTTTTGGTCGTCTACTCTTAATACTCCCTCTTGGCTGTTGTACAAATTGCATATTATCCGTGTCTCACTATAGCTTACCCCTAATTTTCTCGCCGGCTGAAGTGGCCGTGCGGTTAAAGGCGCTGCAGTCCGGAACCGAGCGACTGATACGGTCGCGGGTTAGAATCCTGCCTCGGGCATGGATGTTTGTGATGTCCATAGGTTAGTTAGGTTTAACTAGTTCTAAGTTCTAGGGGACTAATGACCTCAGCAGTTGAGTCCCATAGTGCTCAGAACCATTTGAACCTAATTTTCTCAGAATTTCGAACATCTTGCACCATTTTACATTGTCGAACGCTTTTTCCAGGTCAACAAATCCTATGAACGTGTCTTGATTTTTTTTTTTTTTTTAGTATTGATTCTATTGTCAACCAAAATGTCAGAATTGCCTCTCTCGTGCCTTTACCTTTCCTAAAGCCAAACTGGTCATCTAACACCTCCTCAATTTTATGTTCAATTCTTGTATATATTATTCTTTTCAGCAGCTTGGGTACATGAGATGTTAAGCGAATTTTGCGATAACTCTCGCATTTGTCGGTTCTTGCAATATTCGGAATTGTGTGATGATGTTTTTCCGAAAGTCTGATGGCATACCGCCAGTTTTATACATTATACACACCAACGTGAATAGTGGTTTTGTTGCCACTTCCCCAGTTGTATTCTTTCCACCTATCCGCTCTCTCCTCTGCATTTATCAGTGGGATTCCAGTTGCACTCTTAATGTTATGACCATTGCTTTTAATGTCACCGAAGGTTGTTTTAACTTTCCTGTATGCTGAGTCTGTACTTCCGGCAATCATTTCTTTTTCGATGTCTTCACATTTTTCCTGCACGTCCTATTTACTTCATTCCTCAGCGACTTGTATTTCTCTATTCCTGAGTTTCCCGGAACATTTTTGTACTTCCTCTTTTCATCGATCAATTGAATTATTTCTTCTGTTACCCATGGTTTCTTCGCAGTTACCGTCTTTCTACCTAGGTTTTCCTTTCCAACTTCAGTGATGACCATTTTTAGAGATGTCCGTTCCTCTTCAACTGTTCTGTCCACTGAGCTATTTCTTATTGCCGTATCTATAGCCTTAGAGAACTTCAACCGTATCTCGCCATTGCTTAGCACTTCCGTATCCCACTTGTTTGCTTATTGATTCTTCATGACTAATGTCTTATACTTCAGCCTACTATATTGTAATCTGAGCATACCATACATCTGTTCCTGGGCACACCTTACAATCCAGTGTCTGATTTCGGAATCTGTGTCTGACCATGATGTAGTCTAACTGAAATCTTCCCGTGTCACCCGCCTTTTCCAAGTATACCTTCTCCTCTTGTGATTCTTGAACAGAGTATTCACTATTACTAGCTGAAACTTGTTACAGAACTCAATTAGTCTTTCTCCTCTCTCTTCCCTTGTCAAAAGCCCATATTCTCCTTTAACCTTTTCTTCTACTCCTTCCCCTACAACTGTATTCCCGTCACCCATGACTATTAGATTTTCATATCTCTTTACAAACTGTATTACCCTTTCAATATCCTCATACACTTTTTCTATCTCTTCATCTTCAGCCTGCGACGTCGGCATACATACCTGAGCTATCGTTGTCGGTGCTGGTTTGCTGTCGATTCTGATAAGAACAATCCTTTCACTGAACTGTTCACAGTAACACACTCTCTGTCCTACCTCCCTATTCATAACGAATCCCACTCCTGTTATACAATTTTCTGCTGCTGTTGATAATACCCTTTACTCATCTGACCAGAAATCCTTGTCTTCTTTCCACTTCACTTCACTCACCCCTACTATATCTAGATTGAACCTTTGCATATCCATTTTCAGATTTTCTAGTTTCCCTATGACGTTCAAGCGTCTGACATTCCAAACCCCGACTCGTAAAACGTTATCGTTTCGTTGATTATTCAATCTTACCCGATTGTAATCCTGAGTTCCTTGGTACAAATCGCCAATAAATTTTTCCAGGCCATACACCATCTCTCTCTCTGATCTGCTTGCGTGATATGTTACTAAGAAAGAAACCCTCAGCTGACCCGTTTTAGTGTATCCAGAGGTAGATACTGACTCGGATCACAACTTGATAATGATAAAATGCAGGCTGAAGTTAAAGAGTGTAGTCAGGAATAATCAGTGAGCAAGGAACCGGAATATGGGTATTCTGAGGAAAGAAGAGATACGCTTGAAGTTCTCTGAAGCTACAGATACTGTAATAATGAATCGCTCAGCAGGCAGTTCAGTTGAGGAAGAATGGATATATCTATGAAGAAGAATCGCAGAAGTTGGAAAGAAAAATTTAGCTATAAGGAAGGAAACAGCGGAGAAACCATTTGTAACAGAAGAAATCAATTTATCGATGAAAAAAGGAAGTGCAAAAATGTCCACTGAAATTCAGGAATAAAGACATGCAAGTCACTTAGGAATGAAATAAATAGGAAGTGCAGGAATGCAAAGGCACAATGGCTGCATAAAAATGTGAAGAAACAGAAAAGGAATTGATTGTCAGAAGTGCTGACTCAGCCCATACGGAAGTCAAAACAACCTCCGTTGAAATTAAAAGCATGGCCGGTAACATTAAGAGTGCAATGGAAATTCCACCGTTACGTACAGAGAAGAGAGTGGATAGGTGGAAATAGTACATTGAGGGCATGTATGAGGAGGAAGACTTGTCTGATAATGTGAAAGAAGAAGAAACAGGAGTCGATTTAGAAGAGATAGGAGATCCAGTATTAGAATTGGAATTTAATAGAACTTTGGAAGGCTTAAGATCAAATAAGGCAGAAGGGATAGATAAAATTCCATCAGAATTTCTAGAATCATTGGGGACCGTGGCAACAAAACGACTATTCACGATGGTATGTAGAATGCATAAAATTGACGATATACCATCTGACTTTCAGAGAAACAACATCCACACAATCCTGAATATTGAAAGAGCCAACAACTGCGAGGGTTATAGCACAATCCGCTTATCAGCTCACACACCCAAGCTGCTGAAAAGAATAGAACACACAAGAATTGAAAATAAAATTGAGGGTGTGTTAGATGACTATCAGTCTGGCTTTAGAAAAGGTAGAGGCACCAGAGAGGCAGTTCTGAAGTTTCTGTTGATAATGGGAGCAATACTGAAGACAAATCAAGACACGTTCATAAGATTCTACGACCTTGGAAAAGCGTTCGACAACGTCTAATGGTGCAAGATTTCGGAAATTCTGAGAAAAATGGGGGTCAGCTATGGGGAAACACGGGTAATATGCAATATGCATAAAAGACCACATGGAACAATAAGAGAGAAAAACAAGAGGAAAGTGCTGGGATTAAAAGGGTGTAAGACAGAGAAGTAGTCTTTTGCCCCACTGTCCAGCCTATGCACCGAAGAAGCAATGACGGATATAAAAGAAAGTTTCAAGTGCGGAATTAAAATCCACGATGAAAGGATATCAGTGGTAATACTGCTTCTCTCAGTGAAAGTGAAGAAGAATTACAGGATCTGCTGAATGGAATGAACGATGCAGAATATAGATTGAGATTAAATCGAAGAAAGACGAAAGTAATGACAATTAGGAGAAATGAAAACAGTGAGAAACTTAACATCAGGATTGGTGATCACGAAGTAGATGAAGTTAATGAATTTTGCTACATGTGCAGCAAAAATCCCACGACGGACTTAGCAAGGAAGACATAAAAAGCAGACTAGCATTGACAAAAAACGCATGCCTGGCCAAGAGAAGCCTTCTAGTATCAAACTAGGCCTTAAATTGAGGAATAAATTTCTGGAACTGTACGTTTGGAGCACAGGAGGGAGAAATTTCTGAGTCTGTACGTTGGGAGCATAGTGAAACGTGGTCTGTGGGAAAACCGGAAAAGAAGTGAATAGAAGCATTTGAGACGTAGTGTTACAGAAGAATGACCTAATAAAGTAAGAAATGAGATGGTACACCAGAGAATCGGCGAGGAAAGGAGTATATGGTAAACACTGAAAAGTCTTTTTGACAGATGGTAGGACATAAGCTAAGACATCGCGGAATAACTATCATAATACTAGAGGGACTTGTAGAGGGTAAAAAACTGTAGAAGAAGACAGAGATTGGAATACATCTAACAAATATTTGACGATATAGGTTGCATGTGCTACTCCGAGTTGAGGTTGACACAGGAGGGGACAAACTAGTCAGACGGCAGACGACAAAAAAAAAAAAGAAAGAAAGAAAGAAAGAAACTCAGAAAAGTACCGGAAACTCGCTTGACCCAATACATCGTAGCTTGTTTGGTCACTGATCTAACAGCAAACAACCAAGAGAACCTTGAAAAGGCATCCACGCATACCACTGGATACTTGTTTCCCGCACGCGACCTGGGTAATGGACCTTCGAAATTGATATACATCCACCTCGGAGTGTCTACAGGTTTCGGAGCTAGCGTACTATGTTTTGTATCCTGTGGGGGGTTTAGTAACGCAACAAGTTAGGTTACCTTCCATTCGGAAAGTGGATGCACTCAGCGACTTTATATGACTTATAAATTATAGTGTGCAGCAATCTAAAAAGGACGACTGATTGCTGCACTCTGTAATTTATAATGCATCAGGTTTGGCACTCTTGGCTTGATGTCCTAACATCACCGTCCATACCCTTCTAAATGAATTCTTTGCGGATCTTAGCAATTCTTTTTAAAAAAGTAAGTGCCTTCTACCTCGCTGCTGTCCTCCCGCCGCCTCTCTCTCTCTCTCTCTCTCTCTCTCTCTCTCTCTCACACACACACACACACACACACACACACACACACACACTCGAAACCGGTGATAACAGGCGAATAACATTGGTACAACGTCCGCGGGTACTGCTATCCTGGGTCGACCTGTATCCCTAGTATTAGCCTACCATTCCTCAAAGTACAGCAACATTGTCACTCCTGCTGAAATGTCTGACCTCAAACTGAAAGGCTGAAATTCGTGAAACCCACCTGGCGATGTGGCCCGTGCATCTCGGCCAGGCCAACACCCAGTTCAGTGTTTGACTGTATCTAACTGCGAGGGTTAAAGTTCCAAATAAAACCTGAATTGTTTCAGAGTGGACATAACCGCCAGTGATCCAAGTTCACAAAGTACTTCCTCTTCAAACGCTTTAGTCCTCTAAGAAGCATACGATTCGGCCTTCTCCTTTCTGGGTACACTTAAAGTAATACAGACGCTTCATCAGCGTCTACATCTATGTCTATACTCCGCAAAGCATCGTGAAGCACTTGGCAGAGGGTACGTCCCATTGTATCAGTTATTAGGGTTTCTTCCCGTTCCATTGACGTACGTAACGCTGGAAGAATGATTGTTCGAATGCCTCTGTTTCTGCTGCAATTATTCTAATCTTACCCTCATGATCCCTATGTGAGCGATACGAAAGGGGCTGTAATATATTCCCCGAGTCATCATTTAAAGACGGTTCTTGAAATTTTATTAATAGACTTTCTCTGGATAGTTTACGTCTACCTTTAAGAGTCTGCTAATTCAGTTTCTCCATTATCCTGTGACACACTTCCACAGATCAAACAAACCTGTGACCATCCGTGCTGCTCTTCTCTCTATACGTTGAATACACCCTGTTAGTCATGTTTGATACGGGTCTCAAACACTCGAGCAATAGTCTAGAACCAGTCCCACGAGTAATTTCTAAGCAATATCTTTTGTAGACTGATTGCACTTTCTAGCAATAAACCAAAGTCTACCACCTGCTCTGCCACATGACTGTGATCATCCCATTTCATCCCTAAAGAATGTTACACCCAGGTATTAGCGCGAATTGACCGATTCCAACAGTGAATCATTGATATTTTAGTCGTAGAACATTACAGTTTTTCGTTTTGTGAAGTGCCCAATTTTACATTTCTAACATTTAAATCAAGTTGCTGATCTTTGCACCACTTTGAAATCTTATAGAGATCTGTTTGAATATTTATGCAGCTTCTTTCGGACAGGACTTCATCCCAAATTGCATCATCTGCATAAAGTCTGAGGTTAATATTAATTTATATTTGTGACTAGGTGGGGCCTTACAGCTGCAAATAACTGAAACTTCATTGTACACGACCATCAGCTGCTTATTTTTATGTTCGGTGCTACCGATTTCGTTATCAAGACGAATCCTAACATACAGATACAACATTTATAATGCACAGGTTCCAATATGCTCACAAAATAAAAATTGTATCGTTACATAACTTAGGAATTACTTTAAAAAGCATAACCAGCTTGTCACTACAACATTTGAAGTGAACAACTTCGATGTAGGTAGAAAAACGTAGCTTCTGTTACAATAAATAATCCCCAAAAAACACAGATATGTAGAAGATGCACACAAGACTATCACACATTGCCAACTGAAGAAAATTGTAACTAAATAAAATATTTAAGAGCGAAGAACAAAGACAAATGGCTATGAATCTAGGAAGAGATCGAAATAGAGTGTCTGTAGCCGTGACATCGATAATATATACATATTACAGGTGCATTTGAGATCTTTGTAGTATTTTGTGATACATCGATTTAACAACGATGTAAAGAATGAAGTGGCTCAATGGAAAACTTAATTAACAAAGAGTATCAGCAAAGCATAATCATAAAAAATCATATAGTAAAGTGACATGTATCGTGAAGGAAAGCGTTACACAACAATCAATTCAAATTAATAAAAATAAACAAAAAAACATGGAATTAAACTCTTTTGGGTTATGTGCCATACTTACGTGAATTTGAGGGAACTAGTGTTTTTCAATCATACCAATCAAATGGGTACGTAAAAAAAATAAAGGTTAAATCTATGGACTAACTGCCTTCCTGGAAATATATAGGAATGGTTAACTACACAATGTGTGGTAGGTTTATAAATAAGCAGCTTTTAAGATGCCACCCTGTGTATGTGACCTCTGTTTCCTGCTCTAAAACTGCTTTTTGTAAGCTAATTTTGTCTTTCCCTGTATGTTTATTGCAATTGTTATGACAAAGTTTTATAAAATTTGGAATTTAGTACTGTGCGTTAACAAATGTTATAACGAGTACAGAATATTATAATACACTATCATGTACCTCTTAACCAGTTAGCTAAATGTCTACGTCTAATGTTAAAGTTGATTGTATCTTTACTTTTTGTCATGGTTGCTACAACAGTTACTTTTTTTTTGCTCAATGTTGCAGTACGTGTGTAACCTGTTCTTATTTATTGTAGTATTTATTATTTTGTTGAACCACAGCCCTCTCTGTAGGTTGTTAATGAGTAATTAGTGATCTTATTATAGCAAACTAATAGATGCCTCCTTTATTTTATTGTTTATAGATATCTTCTCTCCCCCCACACTTTTTCACCTCTCATCACCTTCCCCCCTCCTCATTAGCAACATCTCCTTATATTTTAACACATTTGTTATTCCTTATTAAGCTCATCTTTGATTCCATAACATACATTCCTAACTATTAAATATTTCTATCACAGCCACCCGTCTCCCCTTGCATCTACATTTCATGCTGTATTTAATTTTTCAGTAAATAATTGTCTAATTCATACAGTAACCTTTATATACAATCTCTAGCCCCTCATATTCAGGTTTTATTTCTGTGACGTGGCTTTATAGTTGTTATACGATGTTTTATTACATTTTTTTGACATTTGTTTATGTAAGGTATCCCTTTACAAGTTTCCTATTTTGAATATGTTATTTTAACACATTTTTCAATAGCTAATTGACTATTTCAATTATTAAGTAACCGATGTGATATAAAATCCCTTCATTGTTTGTGTGGTTGTAGCTTTGTTAAGATGACACTGTTTGAGACCCAACTGTTGACATGCTCGTTTGATATGAATAAAAAATATAGCTTCCCTCAGATTTTCTTCTGTATGACACATAGCCTTAAAGGAGGTTAATTCGATGCTTTCTCATTTACTTCTTATTAGTTTGACCTCGCACGTTGTGTAAAGCACTATATGCGTCTTTATGATTATGCTTTGTTGATACTGTTTGTCAACTACTAAATATCTGTGCCTTATGAAGATTATTTATTGAATCGGAAGCTATTTTTTTCTGACTGCATCAAAGTTACTCACTTCAAATGTTGTAGTGACAAGCTGGTTACGCATTGTAATTTCTTTGGTATTTACGCCATAATTTTTATTTTGTCAGCATACTATAACCTGTGCACTTTAAACGTTTCGTCTGTCGGTTAGCCTTCGAATTGATAATGGTCTGCTGACCGATAGCATTGAACATAAAAATAAACAGCTTTTGGTGACCTACATCGAAGTTTTGCAATTACTGTTAGTAATGTCAACAAGGTCATTAATATACACCACGAACAGCAAGGATCCCAACACACTTCTCTGAGTCACACCTGAAGTTACCTCTACGTCTGACAATGTCATCTCTTCCCACTAAAAAGTCCTCAGTACAGTCACAAATATCACTTGATACCCCATATTATCGTAATTTTGACAATAAGCGTAGGTGTAGTACTGAGTCAAATGCTTTTCGCAAATCAAGAAATACTGCAGCTACCCGAATGCCTTAATCGAAAACTTTCAGAATGTCATGTGAGAAAAGTGTGGGATGGTTTCACAAGATCAATGTTTTCGGGTTTCATGCTGGTTGGCACTGAGGTGGTCACTGTATTTAAGATACCTTATTTGAGCTCAGAATATGTCCTAAGATTCTACAATGAACTGATGTCAAGGATACTGGGCGGTAGTTTTATGGATCACTTCTACTACCATTCTTGTAGATGGCTGTGACCTGTGTCTTTTATTTTATTTTATTCTTTTCAAGAACTGGCCACTACTTTTCGCTCGAGGGATCTACGACAGATTATAGCAGAGGAGCTAACCCAGCCGCAAACTGATTATAGAACCTCACAGGGATTGCATCGGATAATGGTGCTTTGTTCAATTTTAACAATTTCAGCCGTTTCTCAAGACCACTGACACTAATACTGATTTCACTCATCTTTTCAGTGGCACGAGGATTAAATTTTCGCGGTTCTCCTGGGTTTTCCTTTGTAAAGCAACATTTGAAAACGGAGTTAAGCATGTGAGCTTTTTCATTGGTACCCCCAGTTGCAGTTCTGTCTCAGTCGACAGGGACTGGACAGTAACTTTTGCGCTACTAATAACCCTTACATGCCCCGCTAGGCTAGCCGCGCGGTCTAACGCGCTGCTTCCCGAGCGGGAAGCCGTGCCAATCCCCGGCACGAATCCCCCAGTGGATTAGTGTCACGGTCCGAAGTGCCGGCCAGCATGTGGATGGTTTTTAAGGCGGTTTTCCATCTGCCTCGTCGAATGCGGCCTGGTTCTCCTTGTTCCACCTCAGTTACACTATATCGGCGATTGCTGCACACACTGTCACAGAAGAAAACACACCGTAATCATTGGTGGAGACTTTAATCATCCAAAAATTAATTGGGAAAATTACTCTACCACGCAAACATTTGGAGTTGGAGTTACACTTGTCTGGTATGAGACGTTTCAGGGAGGGGAGGGGGGTTGTCCACCGGGGGCCGAACCACACAATAACCCTGGGTTCGGTGTGGGGCGGCGGTGGAGCAAATTGGAAATTTGTGGTAAGTTCGATGGGACCAAACTGCTGAGTTCATCGGTCCCTAGGGTGACACACTACTTAATCTAACTTAAACGAACTTACGCTAAGGACAATACACACACCCATGCCCAAAGGAGGACTCAAACCTCCGACAGGGGCAGCCGTGCGAACCGTATCAAGGCGCCCTAGGCCGCACGGCTACCCCGCGTGGCAGGAGGTGGAGCAAGTGGACTGCTGCGGCCTGTTGTGGGGTTGTGAACCACTGAGGGCCACGGCGGGACGAAGGGTCTTCGTCGTTTCTGGGTCCCCGGTTCAATACAAACGCCCACACACACACACATACACACACACACACACACACACACACACACACACACACACACACACACACACCCTTACATGCGACCAGAATTTCGTTGGGTTTTGTGAAATATCATTTGATAATATTCTGCTACAGCAGTCATTGAAGGCATCTCACATTGCTCTCTAGACGGCCAAACGCATTTCATTCAGCATCTTTCTATCTATAGCCATCCGCTTTGTTTTACATCTGTTATGCAGTAGTCTCTGTTTCTTTAGAAGTTTCTTTACAGGCTGTATACCGTGGAGGTTCCCTCCCACTATGAACTATTCTACTGGTTACATATCTGTCCAGTTCATGGTCAACTACTCTTTTAAATTTGACCCACAGTTCCTCTACACGCTCCTGCCCTGTGCTGAAAGTTTCTAGTTCCGCATTGAGATATAAGAGTATTGATTTTTTATCTTGTTTACTGAACGTATGTATCTTTCTGATAGTTTTAGTTGTTCTTTGTACTTTGTTTATAATTGTAGCCAGAGTTGCTTCCTGATCATTGATACCATCCTCAAGGAGATCAGGTCTGTTTGTTGCCATTAGATCCAATATATCTTCATCGTGAGTGAGGTTTCCTTCTATCTGTTCTAGGCAGTTTTCAGAGAAGGCATTTAGTAATGTTTCAAAGGATGTCTTACCATGCCCACCACTAACAAAACTGTAATTTTGCCAGTTAATTGTTGGATAATTAAAGTCTCCACCAATGATTACAGTGTGTTTTCTACTGTGACAAATACACCATCTCCATTTCCCATTTGCCTGCCCTTTCGATATACACTTAAATCTTCCCCAGTCTCACTTATGGCAATTTTAGGGTTTAACCGGCTATCTATACCCAGCATTATGTGAGTTTCAGTGCTTTCAGTCGTGCTTCGAACTCTGGTACTTAGTTGAGAATGGTTCGGCAGTTAACCACTAGGATTTTAATTCTCTCACCTGTGGGAGGCGTTCCTTTCGATCTTACACTGATACCTCTGGATTTCCTGCAACCATCGTTATCTATATTGGACGGAGAGTAGCCTAACCTACAAAAAGCCTTATGTGCACCACACACACACTCAGCTACCTGAGTAGCAGCCCCTGACCCATTTAGGGGGACCCTAGAGTTCTCAACTCTATGGCACTAGTTCAGCCTAGCTTGTGACAGAACCTTCTAAGGCTCTGTTTCAGTCCTTCCACTCGACTCAGAACCAAAGGTCCACAATCAGTTCTGGGGACAATACTGCAAATTGTGAGCTTCGCTGAAACTCCATGCACAAGGTTGATCTTTTCAGCTTTCTCTTCCAGTCCCTGGAATGACCCAAGTACGACCGCAGGGCCCAGATGACAGGCACCATTTTTTCTAACGTGCGCCACAATCTGCTGTTGGTTGCATGCTGTTCCCTCAGTGGCTGCTGAAGTAGCCTCTTCGGCATGTTGACTGACGACCCCAGGCATACACACTGGGAACACCTGGTGTCCTTTCCTGTCCTTGGCTGCCATTTCCCTGAGGGGTACTATCATTCGCAATAATTTGAATTGTTGATGATTAATAGACTCCTACCCGTTTTTGTTTGCTTCCTCTTCTCACCATACAAAACATGTATCCCCAAAACAAGTGAAGTGAGTCCCACTGGTTCGGATTCAGTCAAAGACAGCACCCCACACTTGCTGGTTAGGGGGATCAGTACAAAACCCTGAGTCCTTCCTGGTCAGCATCCACCCTGTACAGGACGCCTAGATATACCATTGATATGTCACTCGCATTCAGATCCTGTACTTTTTTGCCGGGGAGACGGGATCCACAGAATATGATAATACTTGACGTACATCTGGTACTGGTGTCACAGGTACACGCCGGGAGCTCTTCCAGCAGCTGCCAATCGTTTGATAGTAGTCCTGGCGGAATCCAGCTGCTTACGAGCGTCAACCACCTCATCGAGTGTTCGAAAGCAACATTCACAGTGGGGCTGGATTTTAGTTGGTGCAACGTATTACAGGGAAGTGAACAAGTAACTTAACCCGCTAACTGGTCATCGAGGCATTGATATGCATGATGAATTCTTTATCGAAGATCGGTGTTGCTAAGAGGTGGGCACCTATCAAGGTCTCCTCAACCTCTCCAATGCTGCTTGCTGGGATTCGCCCCACTCGGTCCCTAAGTCTACAGATGGGGACGTTTGCAAGACATCAATCATCTGCACGAACAGTTCGACGACGTTTGCAGCAGCATGGACTATCAGCTCGGAAACCATGGCTGCGTTTACCCCTGACGCTGCATCACAGACATGAGCGCCTGCAATGGTGTACTCAACGACGAACCTGGGTGCACGAATGGCAAAACGTCATTTTTTCGGATGAATCCAGGTTCTGTTTACAGCATCATGATGGTCACATCCGTGTTTGGCGACATCGCGGTGAACGCACAATGGAAGCGTGTATTCGTCATCTCCATACTGGCGTATCACCCGGCGTGATGGTATGGCGTGCCGTTGGTTACACGTCTCGGTCACCTCTTGTTCGCATTGACGGTACTTTGAACAGTGGACGTTACATTTAAGATATGTTACGACTCGTGGCTCTACCTTCATTCGACCCCTGTGAAACCCTACATTTCAGCAGGATAATGCACGACCGCATGTTGCAGGTCCTGTACGGGCCTTTCTGGATACAGAAAATGTTCGACTGCTGCCCTGGCCAGCAGATTCTCCAGATCTCTCACCAACTGGTCAATGGTGGCCAAGCAACTGGCTCGTCACAATACGCCAGTCACTACTCTTGATGAACTGTGGTATCGTGTTG
Organism: Schistocerca piceifrons; assembly: GCF_021461385.2. NCBI lineage: Eukaryota > Metazoa > Arthropoda > Insecta > Orthoptera > Acrididae > Schistocerca > Schistocerca piceifrons. Next base: position 1,163,815,870 of record NC_060138.1, read on the forward strand.
AAGCTGCATGGGCAGCTGTACATGTACACGCCATCCAAGCTCTGTTTGACTCAATGCCCAGGCGTATCAAGACCGTTATTACGGCCAGAGGTGGTTGTTCTGGGTACTGATTTCTCAGGTTCTCTGCACCCAAATTGCGTGAAAATGTCATCACATGTCAGTTCTAGTACAATATATTTGTCGAATGATCAACCGTTTATCATCTGCATTTCTTCTTGATGTAGCAATTTTAATGGCCAGTAGTGTACCTCCGAATGAGTCTTCTCTACTACATAAAGATACAATAACAGTTGCCGTCTCATGATCTGTCGGAAGAGAGACATAAGGAGATACGTCATCGCGCTTCTGTCCGTGACATAGCTGCCAGTGTGTGCTGAAAGTGTCGCCAGCACAGCATGACGTGGTGATTCCGTGTCGGGCAGGTGCTGATGATCGCGCGCTACCACCGGCACCGCATCGCGTCGGCCATCTTCGAGGTGGCGCTGTCGGCGCAGGTGACCATCATGCACCAGCGCAACCCGCTGGCGGGGGCGGCGACGCCGGCGGCGGTGGCGGCGCGCAGTCTCTACCGGGGGCGCAACGCCGTGCCCACGGTGCTGCAGCTGGTGGCGGCCTGCATCCTGCTGTACGTGCCCTGGCACGCCGCCATCCTCTGGGAGGCGGCTGCCGCCGCAGCCTCCGCCTCCGCAGCCGCCTCCGCCGTGACCACCGCCGCCCCCGGCGCCGCCTCCGCCGCCCCCGGCGCGGCCGCAGTGGCCGTGCGGCCGCCCCCGCCGCCGCTGCTGGCCCTGTCGGCCGCGCTGCTGGCGTGCGCGCCCTCCGTCAACGGGGTGCTGTACGGCGTGCGCAGCAAACTGCTGCGGAAGACCTTCCAGAACTACTGGCGCAAGCAGATGTCCAAGAGCGAGATGAACCAGGTAACGCCGCGCTGCTGCCTCGAGCTGTGCCAAACCACATGGAGTGTATCAGGCAAACCGACCTGCGTTTACACAAGCCACGTATACAGAATGTTTCATAATGACGTTTTAAAAATTTGGAGACAGGTTCCTTACACTAGCAGGAAATTGTCCAATCGACATACACGCACACACTCACTGGTCATACCGGACTCGAGAGTCCATTACCGCAGCAACGTATTTTTGCCATCTGTCCCTGTCTTGGGCTATTTCCTTCCATTCATCTTCAATACCTAGGTTCCTCAAATCAGCCTTCACATTGTCCTCCCATCTACGCCTCGGTCTCTCCACAGGACGTTTTCCCTCCAGGTGCCCTACCAGTACTCTGCGCGCTGCCCTGTCCTCATCCATTCGAGCTACGTGACCCGCCCATCTCAGCCCACGGGATTTAATAATACTGATTAGGTCAGGGTTTGAATAGAGTTCGTGAACCTCTTCGTTATGCAGTTTTCGCCACTCTCCGCTAATGTCATCCCTTTTTGCTCCGAAAATTTTCCTCAAAGTTTTGTTTTCAAATACTCGAAACGGCTTTTCATTTTGCACAGTGTCAGACCAAGTCTCACACCCATACAGCATAACTGGTAGAATAATAGTTTTGTATATTCTAATCTTTAAACTCTAGACAATATCCGTGATGAAAGTAATTTATTCAGTAAGAAGTTTAGATCATCTACATACCCTAATATCTTAATATTTCTATTTAACTCCACACCCTCTGAATTATCTGCTGCCATTCGTACAATATATTCTAGGAATAAATTAATAAGTAGCGGAGACAGGTCATCTCCCTGCTTAAGTCCGTTCTTTATTACAAATTCTTCTGATTCCAATTTCCCCACGCGTACTCTGCCTTTTCCTTTTTTCAAACTTGCTTCCATAAGTCTAACATACTTCTTTGGCATTCCAAGTTCCAAAAGAATTCTGTACAATTTTGATTGCAATACTGAATCATATGCTTTTGTAAAATCTATGAAAAGATTGTTAATTGTATTCCCATTTCTTTTCCAGAATTTGACACAGGATGAATATTTGATCTATAGTTGATCTATTCGTCCGAAAGCCAGCTTGGTAATCCTCCACAATTTCATCTGGATATGGTGTAAGCCTGCTTGGCAGAATATTCGAGAAAATTTTGTAACGTACTGGTAATAGCGATATCCCTCTATAATTACTACAATCCATTTTGTCGGCCTTCTTAAAAATTGGGATCAGAATCGACTCCTGCCACTCTTCAGCTATCATCTCTGAGTTCCATACTTTAGTTATCACTTTGTGAACTACTTCCACCAATTTCTGTCGCCCATTTTTAACTAATTCTGCAGTTATGCAATCTGATCCTGGTGCTTCATGGTTTTTCAATTTGTTGATTGCATCTCTTACTTCCTTTAACGTTTTAAAACTTCATTCTCAACCAACCTACATTTACTATGCCGTCATCATAACTGTCAGAAAAAAAATCTATAAATTTTAGCACTAATAGGTTGAACAACACGAATCGATTCTTGACGATGTGGACTACCTTTGCAACTAGATGGAAGGCACTCTGTTTTGTGCAACATGCGTTTCGCTTCTTTTTATTTGTGAAGCGTCTTCATTGACTTGTAATACATGTTTGTTTCGTGTATATGATAACTGCGTTGTATAATCATTTGAGATACGTTATTATATTACAGCTTTTTGTTGTTACTGTTAGATAAGAAACAACTTTTGGAGCACTAATTTTGTATGGTTGAATTACTATTTGGATATGATTAAGATTTTGTTATCGTATTATTGTATATGTGTCGTCCTGGAGTTGTACTTAGATGGCCTGCAAATGCCAGTCTTTTAGATTTTCGGCTTTCTTAAACACATCTCAGTTGAACACTACACTTTCACTGTCTGTTGGTTGTGTGTTTCCTGTGTATAGTGTTGCAAACTGTTGCTGTGTGTTTAGCGTTCCTTTTTGTTTGTTTGTGTTGTACTGTCTGTATGTATTTTGTATCCGTTTGTTTGTCATTAGTGCGCTTGTGTTATCGCATGCAGTGAGGCCTGTACTGGGACAAGGTGAGAATCTGTAGCTAACGACAAACATCATCTCGAAGAACAAAGACGCAACTGAGGAACAACAGAAAACATAAAAAATTGGCCAGTTGACAGTAGGACTCGCGCACTGGGGCTTCCGTTCAAACTTAATTATGTACATAAACAGCTCATCCTTTCCGGGAATCGAAGATCTCGACCATTTTTCCCTGTTATCGACACTGATACAGGCAAGATAGTAAATCCCAGATATTCCAAGAGTTTCGAGAATGATTTCATTTCAAGTTTGAAGACAGATAAAAAATGACAAAAGAAATACTTTTTTTCGTGTGATAGAAATACAAATTAACAATTACCCGTTTTCCTTTACTTGTATCGTGAAACCTTCCTTCTTGCCACATTTTACGATTGTACGTCAAGGGGAAGTACCCTTTAAGTTTTAGTGATTGAGTTTGCAAGTATCGAAATATGTGACATGAATCACCATATCTTTTGACTGCATTGAGTTACAACCTTAACGTTTTTAAAGTACCAAACGCCTATAGACCTCATTATGTGGCACACATTTAAACTTGATACGTCTACCCATTCCTTAGGAAGAAATGGGCTTATAAGACTAAGGACAGACAAATGACAAAAAAAATTTTTGTGCGATATAATTACAAATGAACAATTTTCGGATCTTTTTTCTTCGCCTGTAGTGTGTAACCTTCCTCCTTACCAAATTTAATGATTATGGGTTAACGGGAAGTACGTTGTAAGTTTTGATGACTGAGTTTGTGAGTATCAAAGTGTTGTTGTGGTCTACAGTCCGAAGACTGATCTGCTCTCGATTCTACTCTATCCTCTCCATCTCCGAATGTCTACTGCAAGCTACAGCCTTCTGTATTGATGTATTGGTCTCCCTTTACGATTTTTGCCCCCACATTTCCCTCCAATATTAAACTCATGATCCCTTGAAGTCTCAGAATGTGTCCTTTTCAACAGATCTCTTCTTTTGATCAAGTTGTTTTTAATTTCACCGAATGTTGTTTTGACTTTCCCATATACTGAGTCAGACCTTTCGACAATCATTTCTTTTTCGATTTCTTCACATATTTCATGCATCCATTTCGTCTTAGCTTCCCTACACTTCCTATTTATTTCATTCCTCAGCGACTTCTATTTCTTTATTCCAGAATTTTCCTGAACATTTTTGTTTTTTGTTCTTTCACTGATCAACTGAAGTATTTCTTCTGTTACCCGTGGTTTCTTCGTGGTTACCTTCTCTGTTCGTAGGGTTTTCTTTCTGACATCTGTGATTGCCCTTTTTAGAGATGTCCATTCCTCTTCAACAGTACTGCCTACTGAGCTATTACCTAGTGCCGTATCTGTAGCCTTAGAGAACTCAAAAAATGTTCAAGTGTGTGTGAAATCTTATGGGACTTAGCTGCTAAGGTCATCAGTCCCTAAGCTTACACACTACTTAACCTAAATTATCTCAAGGACAAACACACACACCCATGCCCGAGTGAGGACTCGAACCTCCGCCGGGACCAGCCGCACAGTCCATGACTGCAGCGCCCAAGACTGCTCGGCTAATCCCGCGCGGCCCTTAGAGAACTGCAACCGTATCTCGTCATTCCTTAGTATTTCCGTATTCGACTTCTTTGCTACTACTCTTCATCACATCTACATTGTGATCTGAGTCTATATCTGCTCCGGGTACACCTTACAACCCAGTATCTGATTTCGGAATCTTTGTCTGACCATGATGTAACCTGACTGAAATCTTTCCGTATCCCCCGGTCTTTTCCAAGTATCTTAAACAGATTATTAGCTGTCACTGCCTGAAATTTGTTACAAAACTCAATTAGTCTTTCTTCTCTCTCATTCTTTGTCCCAAGACCATATTCTCCTGTGACTTTTTCTTCTACTTCTTCCCCCTCCAACTGCTTTCGAGTCCTCCATCTCCCTTTACGTACTGTACTACCCTTTCAATATTATCATATACTTTTTCTGTCTCTTCATTTTCAGCTTGCGACGTCGGCATGTACTGCTTAGACTATCGTTGTCGATGTTGGTTTGCTGTCAATTTGAATAAAAGCAACCCCATCATCGAACTGTTCACACTAACACACTCTACGCCCTACCTTCCTATCTCTAACGAATCTTCCTTCCGTTATACCATTTTCTGCTGCTGGTGATATTACCCTATACTCATCTGACCATAAATCTTTGTCTTCTTTCCGTTTCATTACACTGACGCCTACTGTATCTAGATTGAGCCTTTTCACATCCCTTTTCAGATTTTCTAGCTTCCCTGACACTTTCAAGCTTCTGACACTTCACGCCCTGATTCGTAGAACGTTATGTTTTCGTTGGTTATTCAATCTTTTACTGATGATTACTTCCCCCTTGGCAGTCCTCTCCTGGAGATCCGAATGGGAGACTATTCCGGAATCTTTTGCCAGTGGTGTGATCATCGTGACACTTTAATTACAGGCCACATGTCCTGTGGATACACGTTATGTGTCTTTAATCCAGTGGTTTCCATTGCCTTTGCATCCTCACGCAGTTGACCATTGCTGATTCTTCCGCCTTTGGGGGCAGTTTTCCATACCAAGGATAAGAGAGTGCCCTGAACCTCTGTACGCTCCTCCGTCACCTTTGACATGCCGTTGGCAGAATGAGAGTGTCTTCCTATGCCGGAAATCTTCGGCCGCCAATGGTGATTGTGAATCAAAGTTTAAGCGATAGCGGGTTTCGAACCGGGGACCAAGGATGTTTTGATTACCAATCAAAGACGCTACCTTTTCTATCTTCAGTTTTTTCGGTATCGTTCGTTGAGTTTCGTCTGGATGGACGTGACACGACATCCGTTCAAGTTCATCGTTGACTCCTTTGCTCGTTTTCCTTTTCTTTTTTTTTCATGTTTGAACATGACTCCTGTTTCTTTCTCCAGGATATTTTGCTCTTATTTTCCCACTGTTTCTACCATGTAATCCTAGTAGAACTGACACACTCATGAGGAAAATATTTAATTTTTGCTTATTCTCTTTTTGTTTTGTTCAGTCCTTAACCTCTTCAATCCGTATTTTGTCAGATCGGTTTTTTTCTCCTCTATTCATCTACTAATTCTGATATACTCCGGTACTGCTTCATAATATCCTTTGAACTTAACATTTTCCTCATATTTGTTTCATTAGTATTTCTAATTTATCAATTTGTAATACTCTGCTAATCATTTGATTAGCAGAGTTCAGTTTTACAGTGTGTTGTTTTTTAGTTTCTCAGTATATATATAGCTAACGGTAAATATTTTTGGTCATTCCGAATATAAAATTCTCAAATTTGCTATCCTATCATTGTGGCAGATTTTTCTAAATCACTTTCTAGGATTTCTTCTAACGTTTTCGACACTTTCTACTTCTGAAATGTCTTTTGCTAAAATTATTCTGTTCTTTAGATATTCTTAAGCTATTTATTGAACTCTGCACAAAAATTCCAATAGTTATCATAATTCCTCCTTTTACCAGACACTGATTTCAATTTCTGCATCTGTTAGATTTTCTGAAACTATGACACACCATTCCTTAACGAAGTTTTCTTCAGATATTTCACATTCTCGCCTACAATTGCATAAAGGTTTAGCCAATAGGCTGTACGCCAGAAGCGGGTTGGCATTCGATGTTTAGGAGATGGTTGCAGGGTATGAAATTAGAAATGCCCATGTTTACTATTGAAACTGAATAATGGGAGGATTTATTGCATATGTCTACCCCGATAACTGAGTGGTCAGCGCGGCGGTCTGTCACAGCAAGGGGCCCGGGTTCGATTCCCGGCTGCATAGGAGATTTTCTCCGCTCAGGGTCTGGGTGTTGTGTTGTCCCCATTATCATTTCTTCACCATCAGTGGAAGGCAACGGGAAACCGCCACTGGAATCATTTCCCTAGACGCTCATGTGGTGGACCTCTCTGACGAGGCTTCCTTCATGAGAAGACCTGCTGCGAGGTAGAACACAAAGTTTTTTATTGCACACTTCTTAGCGGTACAGAAATGAAGTCTGAAATCTTTTGTAAAAGGTGGGGACCTCACGGCCAGACGGAAGCAAAAGGTGGACCTGAACAGTCCGAGAGCTGGACAAGAATAGAGCAACAGAACTTCACTCGCTCACACTTCTCCGACCCCTCCTCTTCCTGTGATTGGCTTCGCCCAGTACACTTGGTGGTTTCACGGCGTCAGCGGCGCTTCGTCGTAAAACGACTGTTCACTGATTTATTCGTTTTGCATGCAGGTTATATAGTGAATTAAAACAAACTAGATAGAGAAAAAGGAGTGCAAGGGGGGGGGGGGCAGTCGTAATAGACAATAAAATGATTTATTTCTTTAAATTGCCCTGTCAGCACAGCTTCACACTTGCACCACGTGAACAGAGCGTAAAGTGAATGGCATCCGACTAATATCAGGTTTCAGCCAGCCCAGGCTCTCCTGCAGCTTAAGAAAAACTTCACAAGCTATCCACGAACGAAAATCTAAAGAAATAAATCATTTTATTGTCTATTATGCCTGCCCTTCCCCTTTTGTACTCCTTTTTCTCTTTCCAGTTTTTTTTATTCACTATATAGCCTGAATGCAATACGAATAAATCAGTGAACAGTCGTTTATACTGCAGTGATTCATTCCTGATCATCACTTGTGATAGAAAACCGTGTATGTAGAACGGTCAATACTTCTTCATTAGGAACTGAATTTAATAATATGATGTGAGCCGGTTTAAGGTTTCGATGCTAGATGTTTAACGAGTTCTTTATTACTTAATTCCAGATTTTGAATACGACCGATTATCAGCTGTGAACTCGTAGGTATTCTTGCAGTGACAAAGTTCCATCAATGTTTTATAATTTTGTGTATCTATTTAGAGAGGTCATTATTGTTACTTTATTTTATTTGTAGATCAAATATTACAGAAACTAGTCAGCCACCACATATTTCGTGCAACTGTAACAGTAAAAGTAAATACTTCTTAAAATATATTTTCTGTACCATTACCTCTCTATACGAATGTCGTCGATTTTTTAAAACATATTTTCGCCCACAAATTTTTCTCCATAAGATATACGTCTAATTTTAATTAGAATAATGAGTATGTGTGCACGAATAGTTTCTAGTAAGAGCCAAGACAGTGCACTATAGCAAAATAGATTTCTTACTATCCTCATGAAACGCAAATGAAAAGTAACGAACTTGCAGGAGAATAATAATGTTTTAGATATTTTTCGAATAGATCTGCAGCGTAACTGAGCGTCTTTTGTCATATATAGGGTGGTCCATTGATAGTGACCGGGCCAAATATCTCACTAAATAAGTATCAAACGAAAAAACTACAAAGAACGAAACTCGTCTAGCTTGAAGGGGGAAACCAGATGGCGCTATGGTTGGCCCTCTAGATGGCGCTGCCATAGGTCAAACGGATATCAACTGCGTTTTTTAAATAGGTAAATAGGAACCCCCATTTTTATTACATATTCTGAAACGTCCCCTTTGAACAATTATACATGACTGTGCTTAAACTGACACACAATATTTTGTTAGCGCAACGCAATCTGACTTTCAAAATTCCCTACAAAAGAATGGCCCTGACTAACATTAAACTATACCTTTCACAAATCACTTACCTCACAAAAATCTTCGCTGCTCAAGCTACTGCAATACAGCGAGCGCCACTACTGCCAGCTAGATAAAAGATTCAAACTATGGAAGGCACTAACTACTGATAGGGATAGTTAGCAAATGAAAGATATTAATAGAGAACAAACAATGTATTTACCTTGATATCATCATATATAAATATAGCAGTTCATGACAAATTTCAAAACTCCGCCATCTCTCTCTCCACATCCACCACTGCTGGCGGCTCACCTCCAACTGCGCAACGCTACGCGCTGTTCACAGCCAGCTGCCTAACACTACAATGGTGAGTATTACAACAATGCAAAGCAGCCACAGACTGCACACAGCACAGCCAGTGATTTTCATACAGAGGTGGCGTTACCAATAAAAAAACCTAAACAGCCTACTTACATAGCCCCCATGCTCCCCACAAAAAATTTTACAAATTGGATTGGGCAGTGGCCAATACAGATTTGAAAATTTTTTTTCATAATTACAATAACAAAGAAATCAAATGCACACACTTATTGATACAATGTTGGTCAAAAGCTAAAATTGTCTGACAGTCCATAAAGACAGTCCTAATCGTACATAACAGGAGAATAGCAGTGTTTTTCTCAAAGTCTGAGCAGTAAAAGAAAATGCACATGGAAGTAGTGGATTTCCATGCAGTCTTGAAGAAGTAGTGTTGTCCTTCCAATGGAAAGACAGTGCTGACTCTCGACATGCAGACAGGTAATGGGCCACAACAGAGCAAACCCACAGCAGAGTCAGTCGAAATTTTGAAGAGTATTGGTAGGTAGGTCATCACAGAGGAGACCCACTGTAGTCCTGGTAGAGATTACGGTATTGGTGGGCCACCAGAGGTGCAGACCCACTGCAGTCCTTGTAGAAATAATGGCGTTGGTAGGTCATCATAGATGCAGACCCACTGTAGTCCTTGTAGAGATAATGGTATTGGTGGGCCACCAGAGGTGCAGACCCACTGTAGTCCTGGTAGAGACGGCCAGCAGCCATCCGTTGCCACTGTGCAGGTGCACAATCACCGTTGAAGAGTCTTGCGGATAATATAGCAAGTCCATAAACCACCACTTGTGCACTCACAAAGTTTTTGAAATTGTCCTTAGAACCAGCAATGCTGTTATCCAGTCCCTTGCTGAATCATTAACACATGTGCAAACACTATCAGTCCCTACTTCTCACATATTGTCCATATACTATGACCAACAGAAACGTGTGCAGTGAAATGTAACTAACTAGTTAATAATATCATGAACTGGTGACAATTACAATTTTATAACATAAGAATACAATAACAAAGGTACAAAACACATCATTAAAAACATAATAATACAGATAACGTTTGTGGTAATAGGGGCTTTACAAAAGAATAGAAATAAACATATACATCAGTGTTACAGGAATTATGACATAAGTAAATACATAAAAGATCAGAATAACTTTTGAAACATCAACTTTACACATGAGCATTAAAACAAAACAGAATTAATAATGTCTAACATCTTTACAAAGTAAATAACATATTATTAACGCAAATTATATTTGAGGATAACAGTATTCCTCATCATAGTTCATGTAGCTGAGTATGAGAAAAATTCTACAACAAAAGTCTGATGAGGTAAACATATAAAGACAGGAAGAACATATATACACAAGGGTACCCAAACACATAGTGGGATAACACAAAAGGAAAGGACAGGGTTTGTTTCATTGCAGTATTTTGCAAACAAAACTTTCTTTGCTCCTTGGAGATCTCCCATCATTCATCATTATTCCCAAAAGTCCTATCTAAGCCTGTCTTCTGTATTTCGTTCACATCCTCTGTCAAAAATAGTTTTTCTCTCTGCTTTCTGTATTCTGTTCACATCCTCTGTCAATAATAGTTTTTCTCCACTATACAGTATCCTTTTTATTTTGCCAGACCATTTTCTGATAGCTTCTCAATGCATTTCTTATAAATTTATAATAGTTAGTTTCTTATATAGTCTCCTCTTAAGCTAACTTAAATCTACTGAGCTCAGATACTAAACTAAGGGACGAGGCAATGCAGCAGCACATAACAAATTAACACAAACAGCAATGCAAAAAAAATGGAAAATTGCAAAGCAAGCTACAGTAAATATAAATTACCAAGCAATGCAACATTACAACTAATATGAGCCAATGCACAGTAGCAAGAAAAATAAGTCAGTAGTAAAATTAGCTTAACAGAGTAACACAATTTAAAATTCAGTAGCACTATGCCTGGCAAACAGCAGCAGCAAATATAAAAAATATAAAAAATATAAAACTTATATCTATACATGACAAAGCTCAAGCAGAAAAAATATTACAGTAAAAACAACAATGCAGATAAGGGAAATGTATATTCACATCTTAATATCTATGTAATTAAAGTGGTGCACCACAACAACTGATTGTAAAAAGAAATATTACCATGTACTTGAAAAGAAAATTATGTGTTACTGTTACTAGTTCCTTCTTATTGTTCTTTCCTTTCCAAGTGCTCCTTTTTTAAAGAATGTGGATCATAAAATAATTATTTAATAGATCTGTTGACAGAAAGTGTTCACATTAGCAAATGCATTTTATTTTATAAAAGCAATGCTGCAACACAGCTGGAAACCAGATATCAAGTGAAATAAGCAACTACGAAAAGCAAAGCATAAAAATATCATTCAATAGTCATGTGGCATTTCGTAAGTCAGTAGCTCTCAACTCTCATAGAAAGACACTTGTCATAATCAGGTGTGCAGATGTACGAATATTTCCCATCAATTCATAAGCATTGCAGTAATTAGCACAAAGTACGAGTAATCATATGTTTTCAGGTAATGAGCGTGTAATATTTGCGATGCTTTCTACAAAGGAACGTCAATAGCAAGGTTAATGGAAGTAATGAGGGTGTCGCATTTGCAATATTTTCTCTAAAGGAATGCCAATGGCGAGGATAAAGGCCTGCCTTTTTTTCTTTTTTTTTTTCTACCTGTGCTTCTGGAAAGGCACACCCTAATGGCTTGTTCTCCAGGTGTTTGACACAGCTGCGTGCCCACGACGCATTACGTGCAGGTGGTCACTTAACTTTCTTACGGAAATATTTACGACACCAGTTTCCGCTACAGTGACAGTCTCACATAAAAATATTTCACAGGTCAAGAATTAGCGTTACAAATCTGTAGAAACAAAATGCTATTGATATAACAGTGTCCAAAAAAATTTTCGTCTGCATTGTAATACATTCACGCATATACACACACATTTCATAACTTTTAAAGTACGTTTCTTGGTTTCCAACATCCTTTTCATAAATCAGAGTCCCTAAACACTACTCATTATTCCTTACCTCATTATACATATACATATTCGTCGACACTTCTTCAATATTTCATCATGAGAAATACGTAGCATAATAAACATTCCTCAACAACATAATACACATCGTCGTCGTAATAATAACACCATAACACTTCAGTCAAATCTCAAAATCGTCGTAACTTCCTCCAATAATTTCTAAGCCTAAAAAAATTCTATGCTCATGTCAAAAGTGTCAGCTGCCTCAAACGTACTTTAAAAATCATGATCTCATACCAAATACATCATTCAAAGCTCTCATAGTATCACAATGATTCCGAAAAAATATGAACAGTTTACAAAGTACAGACAAAATACAGTTTCATAAGTGTGAAGTTATCCAACTGTGTAATTACGTAAACATCTGTCACTGATATAGTAAAATAAATGTTTGTCTCTTTCAGTTAAATGATCAGATAGCTGTGTAATTTGTGTGTTAGAGAAATATGGTACCAATGTTTAAAGTTGTATAAGCAAATACCATATTAGCTAGGGTTCGTTGTGCTTGCCAAACACGTGGTACACAAAGTAGGTGTGTACCCCCCTGAGGATTAATGTAATTATACCCTCAGGTGTTACAGATTACAGCAATAGAATGAAGTGTATCACGGAAAACTTTCTTTGTAATTCAAAAATCTTGAAAAATAAATGGCTTAAGTACAAAATCTCTCAAATGCGTGTCCTGTAGCGCTAAATGTGCGTCTTGCTGTAAGATAATTCTGTGGAAGTGTCGTACTTATCGTCCTCTGAAAGCTAAGTTCTGCAGAAGTCAATGTACTTACCTCATGATAAACAAAAGTGAAATGCTTTATGTATAGATATCTTAGTTATTACGCTTATTGCCATGATGAAGAAAGTACTGTGCTGTAACGTATTGTTGTGCTACGGAAAAGGCAATCTCATTATAGCTATACCACAAAAGTTACTACTAAAACATGTTTTACTTTGCAGAATAAAACAGAAAAACTGTGCAGATATAAAACAGAAACACCGCAAAAGCAACATTGTATATTGTCACTCATTAGTAGCATCGTGATAAAATCGTGCAGCTGTCACATAAACCAACCACCGTGTCATCTGGTATCTCACAGAATGTACTTTAAATCCAGAATATATTTTCAAGTAAACCGAAATGTTGCATTAGAATCTCATTAGCAGTACCAGTATATGTTCGAAGTATGTGAGCCTTATAGATGTTACGTAATCGTGCAACTAACAGGCAAGAATGTACAAATAACAACATTGTGTCGTCTGTTCACTATAACAATGCATTCATAATTTCTGTTGAAATAAGTTCTCTTGGTTCTTGATTGGATATTTAACTTCAAACATTGTTGTATGTTAACAGATTCTAAGTCTGACAAAGCGTACTAGTAGCGTCAATTGAAAAGTTTTATGGCAAAGACAAAGTTAAAAAGCAGATTATTTTTCAATAAACGGTTTTACATGTGAAATGTGGTGTAAACCTTTACTCTTCATAGTACTCAGAGTTTGAACTTGAATGCAATTGTCATGCGGTATACGTCGGTAAAGAATACTGGAATTTTTCTCAAGGTTAGCGTCTATGTTATTTTTCTCTGAGCCAGCCGGCGCACGCGGATGCCTGCGGTGCGAGTCATTGTCTGTTCCTTTGTTGGCGCGCGTCATTATTGGGATTTGGAGACCTAACTTCTACAAATTCACTCTGACGAGAAGGCCCTGCTCTGTTTGAATCCCGCCAGTTCTGATGCAATTCAGGTCTGTCGTTACGATCACATCGTCTGTCGTCATGTCGGTAGTTCCTGTAGTTTCTTTCTTGTCGGTTAAGTGGTGGAGAATTTCTCCCTGAATCGTAACTGCGCGCTGGACCGTTGCGTCTAAAGTTATTCTGTCTCCCGTAATAATAATTATTTTGGTTCCCATATTGTCTGTTTCTCTGATTGTCTCTGTAATAGTCATTACTGCGGAGAGGTGATCTTTCCCTGTAATTATTACTACTCTGCCAACGGTTGTCATACGGGTGGTGTCTGTTTTGGTCACGATTTGTGTGGTGAGAATAGCCTTGTCGCGTCCAGTTATCATTTCTGTCGTCACGGAATTGTGACGGATGTGACCTGTAGTGATTGTTTTCCTGTTTTCGCATCCCGCGACTGTCAGTGTCAATTTCCAGCTCTTGTAACAGTCCCTGAAAAGCTTCAATGTCGTCTTTGCAACGTCCTGCCAAAATAATGTGTCGTAAATGTTCAGGCAATTTGATTAAGCAAATGCGGATAAGTTCTGAGGGGCTGTATGGGTTTGAAAGATACTGATTGTTATGCAACATGTCTTCAAAATATTTGACAAGACTGGAAAATTCAGATTGTTCAAAGTGTTTCATCATCATGATGCTATGTTTTACACGGTCTTGTGTGGCTTGAGACCAATATGCTGAGAGGAAGGCATGGTAAAACTCTCCTTCACTGTGGCAATCGTGAATTACCGATCGCATTCTTACAGCTGGTTCATTCTCCAAGTAGCCACACATAAATTCTAATCTGTGTTCTAATGACCAGTTCGGAGGAAAACAATGAGAGAATTGTTGGAGCCACGCTTGTGGATGAATGTCGTTGGCAGAATTCTTAAATGTTTTGAATTTACGTGTAGTAATGAACAGCTTATAGTCAAAGTCATCATGTCGGCGAGTCGCATATCGGTCATTGTTACGTCGTTTCGGCGGTTCCATTTCAAAATTCGGTGCACCTTGCCAATTTCTTTCATAACTTTCGAAGTGTCCTGTGTTATTATTTTGTGGTTGTTCCGTATTTCTATGTCCCTCTTCCCGTATTGGAGCGCGAGTGGCCTCTGAAATACGTAATTCTTGTATTACCTGAGTCAGCTGATCTTGTACTTCCCGGATTTCTCTTTGGTGTTGCGTATTAATTTGATTCTGATTTTGTTTGAATTTCCTAATTTGTTCGCACTCTTCTGTGTCATTAAAGACTACCGGTTTTGTGTCGTTCAGATTATCGTCTACCTTCGTAGATAAGTTAGTGAACTGATCCGAAAGTTCGGCTACTTTCTCCGATAGTGAACACATTTCCTCAATGTGTTTTTCTGAACCAAGTTTCAGAGTGTCCATTTGTGTTGAAATCGAATCTACTGTGTTCTTTAAGTTTTCCTGAGTTTTTGCAAGTTGCGTAACCGAATCGGTAGATGCAACTGAGTCAAATTTAGCTTGCAAGGTCTCATGATTTTCATGAACAATAATTTGCAGTTCTTTTATGGCTGCTTCGTGATTCTGTAATGCCTTTTCATGCCGCGAAAAAAAAGGTTGAAAATGCTCACAAATTTGAGTTTTTACGTCATTACAGACTTTTTGACATTTCGATTCAATGTTATGTAACTCAGTAGTTAAATCTTCACGCGTTTGTTCAAGAGTTTGTTCCAATGAGTCTAACTTTTGAAGCTGTTGCTGTGTTTGTCTCTGATTTTGTTCCAGTGTGTCTAACTGTTGCTGTGTTTGTCTCTGATTTTGTTCCATTGTGTCTAACTTTTTAAGATTTTGTTCCACTGTGTCTAACTTTTTGAGATTTTGTTCCACTGTGTCTAACTGTTGCTGTGTTTGTCTCTGGTGTTGTTCCATTGTGTCTAACTTTTCAAGCTTTTGTCCCATTTGTTGCATTAATTGTAATAACAATGCACTGGTGTCTGAAACATGTTCCTCAGTGCTTTTCGGCAGTGAAGTTGCACCGGCAACATTCACATTTTGACAAGCGGAAAATGTGTCTTTACTCATTTGAGAAAACGGTGAGAACCCAAAACCTGAGTCTGCAGTATTTGCAATATTGTGTTCTGTCATTCCCGATTCCTGAGGCGAGCTGTTTCCGACCAATCGATCGATAACGCTTCCCTGTTCACTACCTGTTTCACTGTCTACACCATTGTTTGCCGCCCGCTCCATTTCCCTATGCGCAATTACCAAATTACTACTTTGAACATTAGTTAATTCATTACTCTGCGGCGCTAACACACTGCTTTCGTCTTCACTGTCATTTCTCAGTTTACTTTGGAGCCTAGTATTACGTTTTTCACACGCCATAGTTGTCACAATATTTCACACGATAACACAGAAAAGCACAATTTGAAGAGCAAAATAAAATAACATAGCAATGGAAATAATGTCTACTTAATTGCCAGCGCAGCTGCGAAATACTTGGTGCAAATCTACATGCATGCCACAACTGTTTTACTGTACAACAATGAAAAACTACAACTACAAAGGAAATTCTCTCTATGATTACGCGCTATCAATAAACAAAATCTACACTAATTACACAAACTACAAGAAAAAAAATCAGAAGATTCCAGTGAGTTATCCTCGGCTAAGGGTCGACATATGAAACGTCCCCTTTGAACAATTATACATGACTGTGCTTAAACTGACACACAATATTTTGTTAGCGCAACGCAATCTGACTTTCAAAATTCCCTACAAAAGAATGGCCCTGACTAACATTAAACTATACCTTTCACAAATCACTTACCTCACAAAAATCTTCGCTGCTCAAGCTACTGCAATACAGCGAGCGCCACTACTGCCAGCTAAATAAAAGATTCAAACTATGGAAGGCACTAACTACTGATAGGGATAGTTAGCAAATGAAAGATATTAATAGAGAACAAACAATGTATTTACCTTGATATCATCATATATAAATATAGCAGTTCATGACAAATTTCAAAACTCCGCCATCTCTCTCCCCACATCCACCACTGCTGGCGGCTCACCTCCAACTGCGCAACGCTACGCGCTGTTCACAGCCAGCTGCCTAACACTACAATGGCGAGTATTACAACAATGCAAAGCAGCCACAGACTGCACACAGCACAGCCAGTGATTTTCATACAGAGGTGGCGTTACCAATAAAAAAACCTAAACAGCCTACTTACAATTCGTGTAGTACGTAAAGAAATATGAATATTTTAGTTGGACCGCTTTTTTCGCTTTGTGATAGATGGCGCTGTAATAGTCACAAACGTCACCAACAGCGGTAACGTAAACCGGCATAATATGGACTGTTGGGCAACGGAAAATCCACGATGGCTGCAACAAGTGGAACATCAGCGACCTTGACGAGCTAATGTAAGGTGCGGCATTATGGGAGGAAGGATAATTGGTCCCCATTTTATCGATGGCAATCTAAATGGTGCAATGTATGCTGATTTCCTACGTAATGTTCCACCGGTGTTACTACAAGATGTTTCACTGCATGACAGGATGTCGATGTACTTCCAACATGACGGATGTCCGGCACATAGCTCGCATGCGGTTGAAGCGGTATTGAACAGCATATTTCATGATGGGTGGATTGGTCGTCGAAGCAGCATACGATGGGCCGCACGTTCACCGGATCTGACGTCCCCGGATTTCTTTCTGTGGGGAAAGTTGAAGGATATTTGCTATCATGATCCACCGACAACGCCTGACAACATGTGTCAGCGCATTGTCAATGGATGTGCGAACATTACGGAAGGCGAACTACTCTCTGTTGAGAGTAATGTCGTTACACGTATTGCAAAACGCATTGAGGCTGAAGGGCATCATTTTCAGCATTTATTGCATTAATGTGGTATTTACAGGTAATCACGCTGTAAGAGCATGCGTTCTCAGAAATGATAAGTTCACAAAGGTACATGTATCACATTGTAACAACCGAAATAAAATGTTCAAACGTACCTACGGTCTGTAGTTTAATTTAAAAAAACCTACCTGTTACCAACTGTTCGCCTAAAATTGTGAGCCATATATTTGTGACTATTACAGCGCCATCTTTCACAAAGCGAAAAATGTGGTCCAAGTAAAACATTCATATTTCTTTACGTTCTACACGAATATATAATAAAAATGGGGGTTCCTATTTAAAAAAACGCAGTTGATATCCGTTTGACCTATGGCAGCGCCATCTAGCGGGCCAACCATAGCGCCAACTGGTTTCCCCCTTTAAGCTACACGAGTTTCGTTCTTTGCAGGTTTTTCGTTTGACCCTTATTTCGTGAGATATTTGGTCCATATATATATATATATATATATATATATATATATATATATATATATATATATATATATGTATATGTGTGTGTGTGGGGGGGGGGGTGTATTTGTGGACGGTGAAACAGAAATTGTGTCTACTGCGTTTCATCTAGTCTTTGTCTTCTTCACACGTCAACGTAATGAAATAAATTTCTCATTTTCTGACGTTTCATGAAAACCAAAAAAACACCTCTTGTTTCGGTCAAGCTAATGACGCAACACATTCATTGAGGCACGGTTATTCTGAAGCACAATGTGAAGGCAGAAGGCATTGCCTGCGTTGTCAGCAGCCCCCTCGTCTGCTGACATTGAGTGTAACAAGTGCTGGTGAGCGAGATGTTGACTGGCGCCAGTAGTATATCCAGGAGTGCATGCTTTCCACCTGTGACTCACAGTGATCTTTCGCTGACGCTAACTATGACAGGTGTTTGTGAGTAAGGCGGTGTGTGTGGTGCCGACAGGAGATCCAGGCGCGGACGCCGTCGGCGTGCGGCTCTCGCCGGCCGTCGCTGACGCCGCTGGGCCTGCTGACGCGGCCGTGCGCCGCCACGCTGCAGCGCCGCCTGTCGGAGGCCCTGCTCGACCCCAGCCAGCGCACCAGCCCGCACGCCAGGGACCGGCCGCGCATCCAGCGCATCGCTTCAGAGCTCGACTGGCGGCCCGTCGGGCTAGCCGCCGGTAATCACACCACTCCTCAGTTTTCCGCAGATTTGTGTATACAGGGTGTTCAGAAGTTAGCATTACAGTTGAAACCTGGTGGTAAGGGGCAGGCAGGATTTGGTTACGATTGTGGACGGGGCTGCAATCAATTACTGCTGGCTGCCTTTTACAGTTACACACATTTATTTTTAAAACAGTAATTCCAGACTCAACAATAAAAAAATACCACACGTTATTAATGAAAGAATAAACAACTGTCTAAATAATAGTGCTTCAATGTGTTACAATAAAAAAAAAAAGAGCCACTGTGATCACGGCTGAAGGCCTTACACTCCAAGAATGGCAATATATTAAGAATTTTTAAGAACTCGCTGCAGTTACAACATACAGGTATTGAAATATTAAAAAGTAAGTGGCCACAAACACAGCAGAGGGTATCAGAGGCCAGGAATGGCCGGTAACTGGAGAGTTAGCGGCCACCGGGCAGGGAAAATACCGCTGGTTGTACTTAACAAATTGTAACAAGCTGAGGAAAGCTAAACAGATCCGCTTTCCCCAAGCACTCCACTCGCTGCTCTTCGCCTCGGCGACACTACGAGCTGCAATACGAAACCAAGTTGGAAAATCGCGAGATGTCACAATGGGTGAGGTTTATCTACTTGAAATGAAATGCACTCATCTTAAAACCTGCATGATCTAGTTTACGACGGGATCGCGCACCCTCGTGACCACAGCCATTACATTATAAAGTTTGCCGATATTGTAATTCTGTCAGAGGCAGCGAAGGACTTAAAAGAGTAGTTGAAAGGAATGGGTTATACCTAGGAAAGTGACTATAAGATAAATATTAGCAAAAGTGAAAGAATGGTAATGCAATGTAGTCGAATTAAACATTGTGATTCTAGTAAAAGAGACATTAAAAGTACCAGACGAGTTCTGCTACGTGGACAGCAAAACAACTGGTAAGAGCCGAAGAGTGCAGACTGGAAATAGCAACTATTTCTGGAGAAGAGAAATCTGATAACACCTAACATCAATGTAATTTTTTTAAAGTATTTGGACCATAGCCTTGTATGTAAGTGAGAAGTTGACGATAAGCTGTTCATAGAAAAAAAGAATACAACCTTGTGTAGTAGTATAGAAGAATGATGAAGTTAGATAGGTAGATAGAATAACAGATGAGGAGATGAAACTGCCTGGCAGATTAAAACTGTGTGCCGGACCGAGACTCGAACTCGGGACCTTTCCCCTTCGCGGGCAAGTGCTCTACCATCTGAGCTACCCAAGCACGACTCACGCCCCGTCCTCACAGCTTTATTTCTGCCAGTATCTCGCCTCCTACCTTCCAAACTTTACAGAAGCTCTCCTGCGAACCTTGCAGAACTAGCACTCATGGAAGAAAGGATATCGCGAAGGCGTTAACACACCTTTCAGCACCTGTCTTCTTTGAGACTGGATGGTATTTTGTAACCCATATTTCCAGTACCCTTCTGCCTCTTAGTCAAATGTTCTGTATCCTTTATGTATGTGTTACCCTTTCTCACGTGGGACTGAAAGAGAGAGGCCAAGTGTTTCTAAACAGAAACAGTCTAGGGAATGTTTCCAGAATGAGATTTTCACTCTACAGCGGAGTGTCCACTGATATGAAACTTCCTGGCAGATTAAAACTGTGTGCCGGACCGAGACTCAAACTCATATCAACGCACACTCCGCTGCATAGTGAAAATCTCATTCTGGAAACATCTCCCAGGCTGTGGCTAAGCCATGTCTCCGCAGTATCCTTTCTTCCAGGAGTGCTAGTTCTGCAAGGTTCGCAGGAGATGGTTCAAATGGCTCTGAGCACTATGGGACTTAACATCGGAGGTCATCAGTCCCCTAGAACGTAGAATTACTTAAACCTAACTAACCTAAGGACATCAGACACATCCATGCCCGAGGCAGGATTCGAACCTGTGACCGTAGCGGTATCGCCGTTCTAGACTGAAGTTCCTAGAACAGACCGGACAGCTTCGCAGGAGAGCTTCTGTGAAGTCTGGAAAGTAGGAGACGAAATACTGGCATAAGTAAAGCTGTGAGGATGGGGCGTGAGTTGTGCTTGGGTAGCTCAGATGGTAGAGCACTTGCTCGCGGAAGGCAAAGGTCCCGAGTTCGTGTCTAGGTCCCGAGTTCGAGTCTTGGTCCGGCACACAGTTTTAATCTGCCAGGAAGTTTCATATCAGCGCACATTCCGCTGCAGAGTGAAAATCTCATTCTAGATGAGGAGATGTAGGTTGCGGTTGTTATACAGAGAAGCTTGCGCGGTATAGACTATCATGGAGAGCCACATAAAACCTCTTCTCGGAGGCAAGACCACAACAACATCCACGAAAGGAAAGGTGTTTGGGAAGCGTGATAATGCTGGTACACCATGAACTGTCTGTGAAGAGTAGATGTAGGCGGTCTCTGCAGAAGCAATATGCCGGCCCCTTAGGAGAACAGACAGATTCTGCTACGGAAAGGGACAGAGCTGGCTGCGTGTGCTGCAGTGTCAGTTTCCTAGCTGAAGCACTGCGCGCATGCCTGCAGGCCTGGAGCGCGGCGGCCGCGCGCACGCGGCGTCTTGCAACACGCTGCGGGTGCCGGACAGCGAGGCGTCGCCGCTGACACTGCAGCCGGTGGCCGCCCCCGCCCCCACGTCCGCCCCCACTCCACGTGTCACCGTGAGGGCCGCGCCGGCCGCCTCCTGCGGCCCGGCCAACCTCTTCCTGCAGAGGGTGTTCGGCGCCGGCGCAGCCGCCGGGACCGGCGGCGCAGACAAGGAGGTCTCGCTCAAGAGAGCCGCCGCTATACAGGTGACTCACCTCATCACACTCCTCGTCATCACCATCATCATCATCACCATCAACTGCTGCTGCTATTAACTGACGTCCACTGCTGGATGACCCTATCTAGTATTCTGCAAGCATTACAGTTCTATTTTGGATCTGCATCTCTTGTCTTTCTTTCCGTATCTGCAATTGACTTATACTATATAGATATCCGCCTTTTTGCAAACACACTGTACATCCCGTTTTTCCTTTTTGCCCAAAGATGTTTCAGCACCTCTGTGCCATCACCAGTGGGTTTTTGTTCAAATGGTTCAAAATGGCTCTGAGCGCTATGGGACTTAACATCTGAGCTCATCAGTCCCCTAGAACTTAGAACTACTTAAACCCAACTAACCTTAGGACATCACACACATCCATGCCCGAGGCAGAATTCGAACCTGCGACCGTAGCAGTCGTGCGGTTCCAGACTGTAGCGCCTAGAACCGCTCGGTCACTCTGACCGGCGGGTTTTTGTTTATTGAAAACTGTACATTTTTTAGGTTGTAACTGATTTAACAAAGTGAGGCCTAAAGAAATTTTTTGTTACGTTTTGCTTCGTACCATGATTTTACATTATATGGTTCTGCATGACGACTGTATGGTGTCCTACACCGATAGTTGGTCATCTACAAACCAAATGACGTAAATGTGAAATTCGAACTTTCTTTACTCCTCTCTTTGTTAGACCAGTTACAATCTAAAGTATGTTCACTTTTTACAGTTTTCAATAAACAAAAACCTGTTGATGATGGCACAGACGTGGTGAAACTTGTTGGGGTTAAAACGAAAAACAAGGTGTTTGCAAGAAAAGGCGGAAATCTATATCCTACAATTATAGTCCTCACTTACACACATCCACCTTGTGAAGCCTGAGATTTTCCAGGGGTACAGAATTTTCAAATAACTTAATGGAATGCAGGCTGGTAACACATTCGACAACCGCCGTTTTTTCGATTTTTCAACCTCGGTTTGCAGAGCACACACACACACACACACACACACACACACACACACACACACACACACACACACACACACTAACGACAACACAAAACCAAAGATGATCTACTCAAAAGTTATCGACAAGGAGTGAGGCATCAGTACACAACCAACGAGTGAGCTATCAGTAACTCTGTCCCTCGGCTTTTATTGTTATTATTATTATTATTTATTTTTTCAAGGGAGAGAGCAGCTTACACGCTTAATTTAAGGAAAAACCTTCATCTCTGTTTATATGGTCACTCGCTAATTCAATGCAACTACTTCCTTAACAACATTATCCCAATAGCTGGAATGCATGCCAGATTCTTTGTGTTATGTTTCGTAGGATGAGCGCTGCTACTAAAGCAGTGTTCTGCAGTAGTGGACTTGCTCGGCTGTTGTACGCGTGTGTGACGCTTACGCTCAGTACACCGCTGCTACACGGTCCCGATACTCCAACCAATAAATGACATGCCACAGGCGCGAGGAATACGATAGATATCCGCCTTACGCAGGTCAAGATCAACCTTTACGGTTCCTATAAGTGCCTTAATCATAGGTAGTGGTCGAAAAACAAGTTTCACATCATGTTTCCGCAGAATACGACAAATGCTGTTGGAAATGCTTCCCGCGTAAGGCAAAAAGGCCGTAGACTTAGATGCCACCTCGATACCAACACCACATGCACGGTTGATAGATAGGGCAACGCGCGTCTGATCTGCCTTTCATTGTAAACGTTCTGACGAAGTGAGACTTCAAGATGGGCTAACTCAGCTGACAAACTCTCAGCATCCGATATGACGTGGGCGCTGTGAACCAGGGTACGAAGTACCACTTCACTTTGGGTCAGATGGTCACAGCCATCGGCCTGCAGATACGAGTCGGTTTGAGTTGGCTTCCTATAAAAAGTGTGTCCCAACATACCATCAACCTTCCTTCCTGCAAACACATGAAGGAACGGAAGGCAGCCATACTTTTGCACTTCCATCATGAAACAAATATTCGGGTGGATTCAATTAAGATTCTCTAAAAAGCCACTTAAACGCTCATTACCATAACGCTACACAACAGAAATACCGTCTACATATCTGCAAAAATTCGCAAGTTTCAATGCCGTCGACTCCAAAACAGCTTCCTCAGAGTCTTTCATAAACAAATTGGCAATACTAGCTGACAGCAGGCTTCCCGCTGCAACTCTATACGTCTGTTTGGACTACTAGCTATAGAATAAAAAGTAAGTGTAAGTCAACACATACCGAAATACGTTCGTCAAATCAACACCAAACCTAACTCCAATTAACCGAAACGAGTCATAAGAACGCTAGTGACGGGAGAGACCACATCGAAACTCACTAAAATATGACAGTCATCCAGACAGAATCCCTCTAATAATCGTAAGAAATCCGCCGAGTTCTTAATGTGATGCTCACGCCGACCTACTGGTGGGCTCAATGGAGTAAGAAGATGTGTTGCTACACGATATGTTAGAGCACTGATGTTACTCACAATCTGCCTAAAAGGAACACAATCCTTGTTGATCTGTAGAACATATGATCTAGGGACGACGCCACAATAAGAGTTAAGACTTGTTAGCTTTTCTCTCAACACATTTTGTAGGGTTAACATCGATACTAGAATACGTTGGATCAGCTCTTCCTTGCTGCTTTTGTGCCTTCAAAATGACAGAGTGTGCGCCTCCGAAAGATCGGCGGTTGTGGAAGGCGTCACATAGCTGCATTCCCGTAACTTATCTGAACATGAACCTTGGTTCTACAAGTTTTGGAATGCAATCTACTGCCGTAAACTGGAAATTAATCATGGCATGTAAATATTGCTCAAACGGTATAAATTCAAATTAATAACGCAAGGAAAAAACTAGACTTATTATTATATACTATTCGACTGTACAAAAAACTTCACGGCCATTATGACTGGGTACAGACACCACTGTATTTCATCACATGACCGAATTGGTGTTATGTGCAAGCGTGGGCGGCTGCTGTAATGTCGGCACACGCGACAATCTCCTGCTGAATTCCTCTTTGTATCCCGTAGGAGTGGACTGACGGGCAGCAGCTTTCATCTCCGTGTACCGTGGCTTTAGAGGAGACGCTCAGAGCAGCTTAACGCCTTCCTCATTCTGTGTTTTCCGCCTAATCACTTTTCCTGTAGAACTCCGCCCAATAGCCGAAGAGGTACTATTGTCCTCGCCGGCCGCTAATAGCATTTATTGTCTGCAGTAATGAGATTGCAGAGGCGGTGTCAATGTTGTAATCTGAAGTTGAGGTCAGACAAGGGGAAAATTGTCGGCTGCTTAAAGATTCGAGAATCAGATCACAAGAAAGACTATCCGACATTGAATGAAAAATGAGGATGTCACAGTGTGACCGCAGACATCAGAATGAATTCAGGTATCACACTCTGAAAACCGAATAGTAAAATGGTGACTTTTTCTCCAGAATGCAATGTCAGAAAGCTTTATGCAAAACAACAATGAGAATCACTTGAGAAGATGCATGAGAATCTCCTGAAAGGATCTCCTGCGCAATCCTTGAACCACCCCAAAATGAACTCTCGCGGATCTCAGAATGCTCTTCCAATCATCTCCGAGTCACAGTGTCACATTGTGAACTCCAAACCATCTCCGGAAAACTTCCAAATGACAAAATCCTTTAAATCTTCTATGATTTCACAATGCCCCACTTCGAGGATGCCCCTGTTCTGCATTTTTGTTCATTTGTAGATTTCTCTGATGTCCACGAGGTCGCATCGTAAGTTTCCATAATACTGTATTTCAGTAGAGAGACATGTTGTCATTTTCATTTTTCAATATTTGGCTCTGAGTACTATGGGACTTAACTTCTGAGGTCATCAGCCCCCTAGAACTTAGAACTAATTAAACCTAACCAACCTAAGGACATCACACACATCCATGCCCGAGGCAGGATTCGAACCTGCGACCGTAGCGGTCGCTCGGTTCCAGACTGTAGCGCCTAGAACCGCACGGCCACTCCTGCCGGCGAATGTAAGGAATGACAATGCTGGGAAAACTCTTACGTTATTTGATTTTCAAACAGCTGAGCAAAACTGAACGTACTCAGACATTTCTCACTTCACTTATTCTGATCATCATTAAACTGACACACAATATTTTTAGCGCAACGCAATCTGACTTTCAATAATTTCTACAAAAGAATGGCTCTGACTAACAATAACATATACCTTTCATGAATGACTTACCTCACAAAAATGTTTGTTACTCGAACTACTGCAATACAGCGAGCGCCAATACTGTCAGCTAAATAAAAGATTCTAACTACTGAAGCCACTAACTACTGATAGGCATAGTTAGCAAATGAAAGATTTTGATACAGAACAAACAATGTATTTACCTCAACAGCGTTCAAAAGTCATTATATATAATTTTGTGACATGCAGTTAACGAAATTTCCTTTTTCTGCCTGATACACGTCCAGATCGTGCTCTCATAGTAACCTCTCAAAACTCTGCCATCTCTCTCCCCACATCCACCATTGCTGGCGACTCACCTCCAACTGCTCAACACTACACTAGCGAATATTCCAACAGTGAGTCCAACCAGCCACAGACTACACACAGCGCAGTCAGCGATTTTCATACACAGCGCTACATGGCATTACCAACCTAAAAACCTAAATTGTCTACTTACACCATGAACAAATTCGCTACAACTGGTGATAAGCGACGCACCAAGACGACGCTGTCCGTGTAGTCATAATAATTCCCATTGCACAGGAAGTAAGCTGAATTGAATACAAACTCAGGTAGTTTCCAATATTTCTCTTATCACTACCATTGATAGCCTTAACGGTACCCTTGTGATCTTGGACACTACTTCAAAAATCAGGCCACTATCATTGAGGAGAAGTTCTTGTACGTGTGTTACGGATGTGATGTTGGCTTTTCACCGCAGATGGAGAGCAGTCAGATGTTTGGCCAAGCCGTATGCTCTGTTCCTATATTGATAATGATAGGCAACAGTGATAAGACTTCTTTGAGGACTTTTGACATTCCATAAAGTCTCAGTGGAGCAGCTTGCGGTCGAAGTTTCTTGACATAGGTCGCGCGAAGACGTTCGGTAGTTATTCCCTGAAAGCAACTTGACATGTCTTCTTCTATTGTATGCTTCGTCATTGAGAATATAAATTTTCTGAGGGCAGGAGCAACACCGAAAAGCACAGCACGACCAAATTTGATTCGTTACACAACTCGCGGATGGCCGCTCTTTCCTTCTTTGATACGTTGCTCTTGGGTGGTGTGACTCTGGTGAGCACGCAGGACGTTTCACGGTGTATTCCCTCGGCCTTGTTGATTCATCGAGCGTAGGTGGGCTGTTCCACATTGCTTATATGTCCACGGTCGATAGTGATGTTGGAGTCGGCAAAGTTGAGTCCTTTCACGCGCACCGACACTGCTGCATCGTTGATTGCCTTTTAAGGTTGAACACAGTTTGCTCAGGTGGTGCTCGCATTGTTTTATGTCAAGCTACAAGACGGTCATACTGCGATGTCTTTTTCGTTGTAGATTTTCTTCGTTCGTTATTGGCCAGTGCTCAAGTAAAAGCGTCCACTCAGGCCCCAGAAGGGGTAAAGAATGTGAGGCTACCTTCAAGTGACCACTTTATAGGCTGCTCGGCCATCGATTGTTTGTTAGTTTTCCGGATGGTTCGAGCCTTCAACACTTCCAGATAGGGGGAGCATCGCCGAAGAATTACACTTAGGAATATTGTTCCGAAGGAATGGGTACTGTGGTCGCGATACTGAAAGAGCGTTGCAGTAAAAATCAAGTACGCCTGAGTAAAATGTTGTAACTGCGATTGCGGAAGAGAAGCCAAACCCTCCAAGCTCTCCCTTATACTGGTCCAGTCTCCTGGAGGATCGGTAGACTTCTGCGGCAACATGACATCCATAGTATTTCGCTCACTTCGTATAAGATTGTCTTCGCAAGTTGCGACATTGTCGCGAATAAAACAGTGACCCGTATGTACAATAAGTTTCCTTTAATTTACGTCTATGGTCACAAACATAGGACTTCGTTTTTATAAAACAGATCTGATGCTGGACATTATAGACTGAAACCGGTAATCTGTTAGCTCAAATGGTTCAAATGACTCTGAGCATTATGGGACTTAACTTCTGAGGTCATCAGTCCCCTAGAACTTAGAACTACTTAAACCTAACTAACCTAAGGACATCACACACATCCATGCCCGAGGCACGATTCGAACCTGTGACCGTAGCGGTCACGCGGTTCCCGACTGTAGCGCCTAGAACCGCTCGGCCACACCGGCCGGCAATCTGTTAGCAAAACGTTTGTGGCCATAGACGTAAATTAAAGGAAAGATTGTCTTCTTTGTAATGTTTGACGATGTAGGCCAACGAAGCGGTGTGTGTGTGTGTATGTGTGTGTGTGTGTGTGTGTGTGTGTGTATTGAATTCCAAGCAACGTGGCATGTTTTTGTGGGGCAAACTATCAGAACAGTCGAGGAGTAATACAAAGAACACAGTGACAAATCTGGCTAAAACAAAGAAGCAAAAAAGCTTTCTGAGGGTATTTTCATTCTATCGTTGCAACTACAAAAAATGCGTGTTTTTTCACCAGATGCGTTTTCCTTTATTGAGGTAAAGCATCATCACTGGTCTGTAACTTGCGATATTTATAATTTTATTTGTTTTTAAGATCGAAAAACATTTCGTTAAAAATATGTTGCTTTTTACTAAGGGTGATTTCCATTTGGTTTCTCCCCTACATCGGGAATTGCTGTCTGCTAGCACATCCTTGTTGTTTTCCTTCGTTAGACACTGTTACTTGTAGTCTAATTTTTAGTTACTCTGCTGAACTATGCATTTCTCACGTTTTACACAGCACATGATTTCCCACACCATTGTTTTCTGTTTACTTTTATACTTCGAAGTACAAATTGGTTTGTGTTTTGTAATATTTCGAAAATAACATTGCCACTAGTTTGTCATTGACCTATACTCCTTTTTTGTATTTTGATTGATTGTATTTATGCAGTTCTATTTCATTATGTTGCTGTTTACTTATATTCTGTGTAAGGGTAGTGAACGAATAGTGACGCTTTTTTGTGGGGAGGGAGAAGTCATGATGAGTGGACATAAGTGTATAGTAGTGTGATAGATTGCGAGTTGGAAATTAGACTACAAGTATCAGTGTCTAACGAAGAAATACGCCAAAGATGTGCTAGCAGACGCTATTTCCCGGCGTTGGCGAGACACCAAACGAAAATCACAGTAAATAAAAAGCTGAATATTTTTAACTAACTGTTTTTCGATCTTAAAAAACAAATCAAATTATAAATATCTTTAATTAGAGACCACTGATGACGCTTTACCTCAATAAAACGAATCGCGTCTGCTGAAAAAAACGCGCACTTTCTTGTAGTTGCAGCGACAGAACGAAAATACCCTCAGGAATTGTATAGCAGCTGCGGCCAATATGGCCACACAAATGAAGAAAAAAAGTTTTCGCGGGCAGTCACTCAAACATAATTGTGAAACGAAATACGGTGAGACCAGAATCGTATGGTAAACACCTAAGTTTCTGAGACAGCATAATTAAGGGCCCAATCGAAATAAATCTAATCTGTCCGATTAGAAGACTCCGAATCTTTCTCAACAGTATCTAGGTTCTCGTATTTCTCTTCCAAGACTTCATTGCTTACTAGTTTTATCAGTCCAAACTATCTGTGTAGTTATCAAGAGAAAATAAGTATATATTGTGTCATGAGGAGTGAACGTCTAATTTTATTTTCAGTTATTTATATTTCCCCAAGGAAGGTTGCAATTCTGCTGCACGCGCGGCAGGCTCACAAAGCTTCAACACATGACTTAACATTCACTTGCTTTCATAACCTTAAACATATTAGCAAACGAGTTCATTCCTCCTCAGCTTTTCTTGTGACTGCATTATCTAGTATTTTTTTTACGCTTAACTGTTTGCCAAGAATGTCTCAGATAGTAATAGCTTTTGTTTCCGACTGTTTGCACTCAAGAAAAACTTCCTTTGTCAAGGGACTTAAATTAATTTTTCTCACAGTGGTTTACGTACGCTCCTCTTCTCTGAAGTTTACATTTTCTCTCTCTCCCTCCCTCCCTCTCTCCCTCTCTCCCTCTCCCTCTCTCTCCCTCTCCCCCTCTCCCTCCCCCCCCCCCCCTCTCTCTCTCTCTCTCTCTCTCTCTCTCTCTCTCTCTCTCTCTCTCTCTCTCTCTCTCTCTCACACACACACACACACACACACACGCACACCACACATACACACACTCACACAAATGCAGACTCTTTTGTAAGCTGAGAGGGAAAGAGAAGTGGTGTATACATATGGAATCTGGCACTGTTGCATCTCAAGCAAGCAAACGAAAAAGAAGTGTAACAGAAGACGTGGGGTTGTAGTTCACAGTGAATACGTCTTTCCCTTTAGCTCGGTGTGTGTTTCTCGTTCATTTTAAGGGGGGAACGACAGGATGACGAACCAAAATATTGCTCAAATTCGGGATATTTCTCTACATACTGAAATGTAGTAGACAATTAGTTTTGCTGCAATGAATGAAGAAAACACTGAAGTTTTCATTGGCATTTGTATTCAAAAACACAAATATCTTCACTGTATATTTGGGGGTTTTCAGGAGGCAGATCTGAAAGGAGGTAGTTCGACGGTTGTCGCCGTAACTCCGGTTGTGGTTATCTGAAATATGAAATTATCATATCACCCTGAGCCTTACAGATGTAATTTTAGTTCATCGTTGGGCTATGCAAAAAAAAAAAAAAGAATTGGTGGAAATTATAGATATTTGAAAAAAATGACCGTTTTATGATTCCTCTATTCGCCGAAATAAATACTAAGTACCAATATAAAAAATCGGCTACGGTGAACCGAAGGGAATTCAGTTTGCTTCAAGGGAGACCAAAAATCATTAAAATCGGATGAAAATTGTAGCGTGGTCGACGACAACCTTGCTGAAAAACATTGTTTTGAGAAAAATGTATTTAAAGTTCGAAGCATAAGGGATATAATCGATGCGCGGTCCATAACAACTCTCTCTCCGGCTAGTGGATGGCCGCTTCTTTCTACTTTGACCTAATAAACCCTCCTTTTCGTCTTCAAACCCATTTTCGTCGCTGAGCGCATCGCCGCTGGTGTCTCTGTTTTCACAGAATCGGCGCATTTCATCGCCGATTGTGAATTGAAGGGTATTTACCACGTGCATTAATGCAATATGGCCTACATTGAATAGACAAATTTGAAGCAATGTTGACAATCTCGTTTTTCTGAGTGTTACTTTTGGAGCGTGTCTCCAAATGAGACTACTGAAACTTTCGTTCACATTTTGAGTAAAACCACCCAAACAAAGCTCCAGCAAATCAGGTTTACTCAAATCGGTATTAATAGGTGTGATGGCATCGGTAGCGATTTGTGGCAACCGGTTCTCTAACGCCGAGCGGCGTCATACACACTCGGCTTCAAATGCTCAGAGAATTGTTACTCTTTGGAGTTCGCGCATGATATTTTGGGCAATAGTTCCTCAATGTATATACATTCGAATTGCGTAATAAAAAAATCCAAGTTTTTTCGACCGCCACCCAGTAGTTCCCCCTTAAAACTCCAACTCCATGGAGCAATATGTCTCAATTTATAGTACTGCGCACGCAGTTTGTTGAAATACAACTTGTGGTGTCACCGCCAGACAGCACATTTGCTGGGTGGTAGCCTTTAAATCGGCCGCGGTCCGTTAGTATAGGTCGGACCCGCATGTCGCCACTATCAGTGATTGCAGACCGAGCGCCGCCACACGGCAGGTCTAGAGACACTTCCTAGCACTCGCCCCAGTTGTACAACCGACTTTGCTAGCGATGGTTTACTGACAAAATACGCTCTCATTTGCCAAGACGATAGTTTAGCATAGCCTTCAGCTACGTCATTTGCTACGACCTAGCAAGGCGCCATTATCAGTTACTATTGATATTGATTCATGTACCGTCAAGACCGACGTTCTTCATTAACGGATTAAAGTTAAGTATTCCACCAGCCACGTCCGTTTTTCTAAATTCTAGTTTCCTTGTCCTATTCCAGACCTCACGTCAGCCTGCGTGAGCTAAAACGCGTGCCTTTCGGCCTCTTCCTAGTAACACGGTGTAGGCTCTTCTGCCAACCAAAACACAACTCGCATACTAGTTACTCACTCTAGTGTTAGGGTTCCAAACATACTTCACTGCGCAGTGATAGCAGTGTTGTGGCGCAGTGTGTACACGGCGAAAGTAACACCGAGCGCAGTGGTGCGATCGTAACACGCTGGATTCGCCTTCGGGCGGACAGCGATTCGAATCCCCGTCTGACCGTCCTGTTTTAAGTTTTCCTTGGCTTTACTAAATCGCTTCAGGCAGGTACGTGAGTATTTCTTTTGAAAAGGACAGAGCCAATTTCCACCCTCATCCTTCCTCAGTCGAAGATTGTGCTCCGACTCTAACGACCAAGTTGTCGACGCGAAGTTTGATCCA